>NC_059109.1:82115203-82787703 GCF_020740685.1 Jaculus jaculus | reverse complement strand
CAGCTATCCTTCCCAAGTGCACAGCATGTGGCAAAAAAACAGCAGGAGAGTGAGCTGAACTAACACTGGCAAGCTAGAGCTAATAAACCATCAAGGTCCACACTACAGTCAGTCCTGGCATGTCAGAAAGTCTTGAAGGTCTCCACTGCAACACATGGTTCATCCTCATGGTTCCATCAAGTCTCCACACAGGGACTTCCAACAACCCTACCTCACATTGCCCATGGCCATTTCCAAAAAACAAAACTGTTGCAAATCCAATGACCCTTTCTTTCCCACATACTACATCATACCAGGTGAGCTACTAAATTTGCTAATCCTCAGGAAATAAAGCTGACATTGAAGAACAGTACAGTCCTTCAATGTTCTGGATCCCTAAAAGAGTCAGCATTTCTTCTGTTGTCCAAATTCAGAAGAGCTGGCTCAATCACAATGGTGGTGATCTCTCAAAACAACTGCAGCTGAAGAGGCACAATCTCCAGACTGAAACTTTCATTTCTTTCTATGCCATATACCATCTACTCACATGAGTCCACTTCTGTGCACTTCTATGACCCTGCACGAGTTCTCATGCCACAGACAAAATGCAGCAAGCCTCTCACACAAATTGTGTCTAGTCCAGTCTGGAAAAAGCTTTCTTCCCCTTATAAGCTAGATCTTATAGTCCACATGGTTCTTTCTGCATCTAGGTCTCTCAACTCTGACCAGAATGGTCCATCAAATTCTGCTCATAGCAGTGTAAAACATCTCTTAGACCAAAGTTTCAAATCCTTCCACATTTATCCTGCAAATCAGTTTCCCAAAGCCACAGTCAGATTTCTAGCAACAATGTCTCCATTCTTCAGTACCAACTTTCTGTTGCACTTACCTTCTTATTGCTGACAAAAAGCTCCTGACGAAAAGCAGCTGATGGAAAGAACGTTTTTATTTTGGCTTAAGAGTCTTGAGGGCAAACTTGGTAATGGCAGGGAAAAGATGGTAGAGCAGAGATGAACATTACCTCTTAGTCACAGCATGTGGCAAATAACAGCAGGAGAGTGAGCTGAACTAACACTGGCAAGCTAGAGCTAATAAACCATCAAGGTCCACCCCAAGCAACACACCTCCTCCAGCAAGGCTCCATCTCCCAAACTGCCATCAGCTGGGGATTAAGCATTAACAGCACATAAGTTCATGGAGAACATGTAATTCAAACCACCACATACAATACTTAGCTTGGATAGTAAATATACCCCTCTTCTAACAATAGAACACTTAGTAATGTGACACCCTCAGCTCCACCAAGCTGCATGTTATCTGTTTTAAACAGGGAAAAAGTTACTTACCTCTTTTGACAATAAACCCATTTCTATTCAAACATGCTTTAAGGTATATATATAGGATTGAGAGATAGGAAGCAAATGTGACCTTGACTGTTTTGGGGTACAAGAACAGGAAGGCAAACTGTGTCCTCCAAGTGAACTTTTAGAAAGAATCCCCTATTTACTGTCTTATACTTATGCATAATTGGGCATATAGATCATGGGAAAAGATATATACAGTAAAGTTTACATAGCATAAACCTGAATGGGGAGATGGCTCAGTAGTTAAAAGTGTTTGGATTGCAAAGCCTTACAGTCCAGGTTCAATTCCCCAGTACCCACATAAAGCAGATGCACAAAGTGGTACATGCATCTGGAGCACATATGCAGTGGCAAGAGGCCTTGGTACACACATTCTTATTCTTTCTCTTTCTCAAAGGGTTTTGGGTTGTTTCTTGTCATTTTATAAGATGACTCACTATGTACTCTGTAGCCCAGGCCAGCTGGAACCCAGGCTGGTCTCAAATTCAAAGAAATCCTTCCATTTAAACTCTCAGGTGCTTGGCCCATAGGCATGAGCCACCATGCCTGGTAAACTGTCTTCTTACAAAACCAGTCTAGTAGCAATGAAAACAACTAGGACATCGATTATGGTATTTAAAACACTCTCTCAAATCTCTTCAACCCTCCCAAACTAGAAGATTTTAGAGAAAAATATAATTACATGTCTGGGTCAAGAAATGTTTATAATGTACTACAAGATGCCAGTCAGAAAGACTAATTAGTGCTGTGTCTGAAAGACTTAAGTGCTACTGTAATGAGATAACTAGCTATAGATGGAAAATTCTTGAAATTTAGGTAAAAACTACAATGAAATGAAACACATATAATATTTTTAAATCCAAGTTCATAATGATATATGACCTCTTATCCCCCAAAGAAAACTCATGTGTCACTTTGGACAGTGGTATACAGTTCATTGTTTTGAAAAATGGTGGGGAAATGTGATCTTGTTAAAAATTTGGAATGAGTCTGATTAAGCTAATTTGCAGAAAATTCAGAAGAGTGACCAGCTAATATGTTATCTGAAAGTATGGAGATACTATAATAAAAATCTAGATTATAAGGAACAATACAGAACCAACAACACAGTCTTGAATAAAGGAAAACATGATGAGTGAAGACAAAAGACATTTATCAAAAAACATTTTAGGGCTAGAGGGATGGCTTAGAGGTTAATGTGCTTGCCTGCAAAGCCAATGGACCCAGGGTCAATTCCTCAGGATCCATGTAAGCCAGATGCACAAGGCGGCACATGTGTCTGGAGTTTTTGTTTATTTGAGACAGAACCGGTGTGCCAGGGCCTCCACCCACTGTAAATGAACTCCAAATACATGTGCCACCTTGTTTCTATCAAATAAATAAATATTTTTTAAAAATAAAAAAAGTTGGGCTGGAGAGATCGCTTAGTGGTTAAGGCACTTGCCTGTAAAGCCAAAGGACCCAGGTTCCATTGCCCAGGACCCACGTAAACCAGATGCACAAGGTGGCGCAAGCATCTGGAGTTCATTTTCAGTGGCTGTATGCCCTGGTGTACCCATTCTCTCTCCCCCCTTCTCTCTTCCTCTCTGTCTCTCAAAAAAGTTAAAAAAAATTTTAACCAGTTGAAATATATGGAGTCTATTTAGATCCTTATTTGAACAATTAACTACAGTGGTTGGTGTTTTGTGTGTGTGTGTGCTACCATATAAAGCCAGAGAGGAATTTAGGGGGGCCTCTTCTTTCAATCTACCACATGTTTCATTGAGACTGAGCCTCTCACAAAACCTGTTGCTTTCATTTTTCATCAATACGACTGACCAGAGAGCCCAGCAATTCTTCAGTCTGTTCCCCATAGGATGAGGGTTATAGGCATGTGGCTATGCTCAGATGTTGGTATGGCTGTAGAAGACTGAACTCAAGATAAGTCAGGCACCCATTTTTACATAGTAAGTAATCTTACCTGCTGAGCCATCTCTCCAGTTCATGATAGTGTTTTAATTTTTTCTTTTATAAATTTTGTTTGTTTTTGAGATCTGGTCTTTTTTTGAGATCTAGCCCAGAGTGATGTGGAACACTGTAGCCCTAGGTGGTCTAGAACTCAGGGTGATCCTCCTACCTCAGTCTCCTAAGTGTTGGGACTGAAGGCACTGGCTACCACTTCTAGTTTTCTTTTCTTTTTTTTTCTAGGTAGGGTTTCACTCTAGCATAGGCTGACCTGGAATTTTACTATGTAGTTTCAGGATGGTCTCAAACTCATGGCAATCCTCCTACCTCTGTCTCCTGAGTGCTGGGATTAAAGGCACATGCACCATGCCCAGCTTCTTTATTTTGGTTTTTCAAGGTAGGGTTTCACTCTAGCCTAGGTTGACCTGGAATTCACTATGGAGTCTCAGGGTGGCCTTGAACTCATAGCAATCCTTGTGCCTCCCAAGTGCTGGGATTAAAGGCATGTGCCACTATGGCTGGTTCTTCTTTTATAAGTCAGCATACAAAATAATGGATTTCATTGTGGCATTTGCTAACATATATGCCATACTTTGTTCTTATTCACACTCTTCCCCGCTACACTGCCATTCCACCAGCCAAGCTACTGCTGGTTTCTTTCCCCTTCTCAAGGAGTCCTCCCTTTTGCTTTCACATACCTACAATCATCTTTCTTTCCACCCCTCTCCTAAGATCTTTTCCTTCCTTTATAGTACCATTTTAATCTTATGACATTTTCTCTCTTTTAGTGGTTGTGGATATCTATTTATGATCTATCTCCTCCTCCTCAGTGCTGTCATTACAGGCATGTGCCTCTGCACCAGGCTTTTATGTGAGTGCTGGGAATCTGAACTCAGGCGCTAATGCTTCAGCAGCGAGCACATTATGGACTGAGCCGCCCAGCTCCTTGCTGGGTTTTCTTTATACTACTGCTTTTAATTGTCTGTGTTACAAATTTACAATAACAAGTTAAAAGCTTGGGAGGGGATACATTTTGCTTAAATTAAATCTCTCCTACTTCAAAGAATATTATATCTCTAGCAGTGATTAATATTACAAATGGGCCTATTCTCTCCTGTATATTTGCCCCTGTATTCAATTTTGTTTCTAGTCTGCATCTTTATATGCCCATTTGTAGTATTAGCTTAAAAGAACAAAGTTCTACTCAGTTATTCATACATTCAAAAGTACCTATTAGGGATCCACTACATACAAAAATATCTCTGTCCCCCAACCCTTCAATATGGAGAGCCCACCAAAAGCTCTCTTATCTCTAAGTTGCCTCAGTATTATATAAATACGTTAAGAGGGTAAAGCAGACTACTTTAAAATATTTTTATTTTGATTTATTTATTTCAGAGTGACAGACAGAGAGAGAAAAAGGGAGAGAGAGAGAATGGGCATGCCAGGGCCTCCAGCCACTGCAAACGAGCTCCAGATGCGTGCACCCCCTTGTGCATCTGGCTAACGTGGGTCCTGGAGAATTGAGCCTCGAACCGGGGTCTGTAGGTTCAGAGGCAAGTGCTTAACCACTAAGCCATCTCTCCAGCCCAACTACTTTAAATTCCTTCAACTCATCTCTTAAGCTTTTGCCCAGTATTTTCTCTGTGACTCCAATACTAGCCAAAGATATGACCAGAAAAGAAAAACACAAACTAATTATCTTCCATGAATATAAATGGGAAAATTCTGAGCAAAAACATAGGAACTCTGGGCTAAGCCGGGCGTGGTGGTGCACGCCTTTAATCCCAGCACTCGGGAGGCAGAGGTAGGAGGAGTTCGAGGCCACTTTTAGACTCCATAATGAATTCCAGGTCGGCCTGGGCTAGAGTGAAACCCTACCTCGAAAAACCAAAAAAAAAAAAAACCTGTAGGCTAGAAGATGGTTCAGTGATTAAAGATGCTTGGTTGCAAAGCTTAAAGGACTGGATTCTGTTCTCCAGTACCCACGTAAAGCCAGATGCACAACATGGAGCATGCATCTAGAGTTCATATGTACTGGCCAGAGACCCTGGTGTGCCCATTCTTTCTCTCAGTCACACTATACACAAAAGTAAATTCTAGGACTGGAAAGATGGTTTATCAGTTAAAGGCACTTGCTTGCAAAGCCTGATGGCCTGGCTTCTACTCCCCAGTACTCACATATAGCCAGATGCACAAAAAATGTATCCTTCTGGAGTTTGTTTGCTGTGGCAGGAGGCCTAGGTGTGTCCATTCATTCTCTCTCTCTCTCTCTCTCAAATAAATAAATAAAAATATCTTCTTCTTATCATTATTATTTATTTTTTGGTCAGGGTGAATGATCTTTTTGATATACTCTTGTATTCTGTTTGCCAATATTTTGTTGAGAATTTTTGCATCTATGTTCATGAGGGAGATTGGTCTGTAATTTTCTTTTTTTGTTCTATCTTTGCCTGGTTTTGGTATCAGGGTGATGCTGGCCTCATAGAAGGAGTTTGGTAGAATTCCTTCTTTTTCTATTTCCTGGAAAAGCTTAAGAAGCAATGGTGTTAGCTCTTCCTTAAAGGTCTGGTAAAATTCAGCAGTGAATCCATCCAGGCCTGGGCTTTTTTTAGTTGGGAGATTATTGATAACTGTTCGGACCTCCATGTTTGTTATAGGTCTATTTAAGTGATTAATCTCATTTTGATTTAATTTAGGTAGGCCATAGAGATCAAGGAAATCATCCATTTCTTTCAGATTTTCATACTTTGTGGGGTATATGCTTTTATAGTATGTCCCTATGATTTTTTGAATTTCTCTGGAATCTGTTGTGATGTTACCTTTTTCATCTCTGATTTTATTAATTTGTGTCTCTTCTCTCTTTCTTTTGGTCAGATTTGCTAAGGGTTTATCAATCTTGTTTATCCTTTCAAAGAACCAACTCTTTGTTTCATTAATTCTTTGGCTTGTTCTTTTTGTTTCTATTTCATTAATTTCTGCCCTAATCTTTATTATTTCTTCCCGTCTACTGATTTTTGGTTTGCCTTGTTCTTCTTTCTCCAAGGCTTTAAGGTGAAGCATTAGGTCGTTTACTTGCAACCTTTCTAATTTCTTAATATAGGCACTTAAAGCTATAAATTTACCTCTTAGAACTGCCTTCATTGTGTCCCAGAGATTTTGGTATGTTGTGCTCTCATTATCGTTTGACTCTATAAATTTTTTGATTTCCTTCTTGATTTCTTCGTTGACCCATTCATCATTTAGTAGTGTATTGTTTAGTTTCCATGATTTTGTGTATGCTCTATAGCCTTTCTTGCTACTGATTTGTAGTTTAATTCCATTGTGGTCAGATAGAATGCAAGGAATTATTTCAATTTTCCTGAATTTGTTAAGATTTGCTTTGTGTCCTAATATATGGTCTATTTTAGAGAATGTTCCATGTGCTGCTGAAATGTCCTGTATATATCTGTTAGGTCCATTCCTTCTATGACCTCATTTAATCCAGATGCCTCTCTGTTTATTTTTTCCCAGATGACCTGTCAATTGATGAGAGTGGGGTGTTAAAGTCACCCACCACCACTGTGTTTGGTTTTATCTGTGACCTTAGTTCTAATAGTGTTTGTTTGACGAATTTGGGAGCCCCCATGTTAGGTGCATATATGTTTAGGATTGTAATGTCCTTCTGTTGGAGTGTGCCCTTAATCAATATAAAGTGACCTTCCTTATCTTTCTTGACCAACGTTGGAATGAAGTCTACCTTGTCAGATATTAGGATAGCAACCCCTGCTTGTTTTCTAGGCCCATTTGCTTGAAACACCGTTTTTCAACCTTTCACCCTAAGATAATGTCTATCCTTTGTAGAAAGGTGAGTTTCTTGGAGACAACAAATATTAGGATCCTGCGTTTTAACCCACTCTGCAAACCTATGTCTTTTCGTTGGGGCATTGAGGCCGTTGATATTAAGAGATATTATTGAAAGGTGTGTATTTATGTTTGCCTTTTTTTTTTTTTTTTTGTGGTTCTGGTTCTACCTGTGCTCTCTTCTGTTAATTAGTATTTGAGTATTGCTTGTTTTTTCTAGGTTCCTTATATGTGTGCTTTTCCTTTTCTTCAGCATGGAGGATTCTATCAAGTATTTTCTGTAGAGCTGGTTTTGTCTTCAAATACTCCTCTAACCTGCTTTTGTCATGGAATGTCCTTATTTCTCCATCTATTTGAATGGATAACTTTGCAGGATAAAGTAACCTTGGTTGACAGTTGTTATCTTTCAGAACTTGGAATATATCACTCCAAGCCCTTCTGGCTTTAAAAGTTTGTGTTGAATAATCTGCTGTAATCCTGATGGGCTTGCTTTTGTAGGTAACTTGATTTTTCTAACTGCTTTCAATATTTTTTCTTTGGTGTGTGTGTTTGGAAGTTTGATTATAATATGGCTAGGAGAGGTTCTTTCTGGGTTTTGTCTGGCAGGGGTTCTAAAGGCTTCCTGTATCTGCATTGGCACCTCTTTCCCAATTTGGGGGAAGTTTTCTTCTGTGATTTTGTTGAAGACGCCTACTATGCCTTTGGAGTGGAATTCTTCTCCTTCTACTATGCCCTGAATTCTTATATTGGATCTTTTCATAGTGTCCCGAATATCTTGCATTATTATTTATTTTTTAATATTTATTTATTTATTTGGTTTTTCAATGTAGGGTCTCACTGTAGCTCAGGCTGACCTGGAATTCACTTGGTAGTCTCAGGGTGGCCTTGGACTCATGGCAATCCTCCTACCTCCTGAGTGCTGGGATTAAAGGCATGCACCACTATGACCAGCAAAAATGTCTTTTTATTTTTTTATTTTATTCTATTTATTTATGTTTTATTGTTATTATTTATTATTTTATTTATTAGTTCATTATTATTTTTGGTTTTTCAAGGTAGGGTTTCACTCTAGTTCTGGCTGACCTGGAATTAACTCTGTATTCTCAGGGTGGACTCGAACTCTTGGCAATCCTACCTCTGCCTCCCAAGTGGTAGGATTAAAGGCATGCGCCATCACGCCTGGCAAAAATATGTTTTTGAAAAGGACATAGAAACCTTCTTGAGACCCTGATTATTATTTCATAAACACATACTTATGTCTAATTTCTCCAAGTACATACTTTAAAATGTGCAGCTTATTTTATATAACAATTATATCTCAATAAAGCTGCTCATAAGTCATAGCAGAAACACAATCAAAAGTAATTATAAAAATTCTAGAGAGGGTTAACTTTCTTGTAAAGCCTGCTGGTCTGGGTTCAATTCCTCAGTACCCATGTAAAGCCAGATGCACAACATGGTGCATGTATTTGGAGTTCATCTGCAGCAGCAAGAAGCCCTGGGGCCTTCTTTTTAAAAAATATTTGTTCATTCATTCATTCATTTTGAGAGACAGAAAGAATGGGTATACCAGGGCCTCTAGACATTGAAAATGAACTTTAGACACATGCTCCATCTTGTGCATCTGGCTAACATGGGTACTGGGGAATCAAACCTGTGTTCTTAGGTTTTGCAGGCAAATACCTTAACTGCTAAGCCATCTCTCCAGCCCCTTCTTCTCTCCTTCTCTCTCTTTTCTCTGTCTTTCTCCCACATCTCAAATTTTTTAAAAGTTCCAATTCTCCAAATTAAAACATATGACTAAAAGTTGCATAAAAGTGTTATCAGATGTACCATAGAGTATCTCTGCCTCTTGTGTGATGCTTCACTAGAATATCCTCAATCCCACCAGACCTATGCCAGATTAGAATCTGAAGAGAGTTAGGTTGGGAGGTGTATGAACAAGAGACTACACCATCTTTAAACAGCTGTGGAAACTGTGTGGCAGAAGACTAATGCTTCTCTTACATAAAAATCTGAAAGAAAAAAAAAAGATCAATGAAGCAGGAGAGACAGCTCAGTTGTTAAAGACACTTGCTTGCAAAGCTTGTTAGCTGGGGTTCTTCTTGGGTACCCACATAAAACCAAATGCGCAAAGTAGCACTTATGTCTGCAGTTTGTTTGCAGTGACAGGAGGCCCTGGTACACTCATACTCACGTTCTCTTTCACAAATGAATATTTTTTTGAGGCAAGCTCAACAGAATGGCCTTTTTATGTAAGAGAGTGGGAGGAAGGTGCAGCAGGGCATCCAGCCACTGTCACTGAAGTCCAGATGCATGTACCACCTAGTGCACATGTGTGATCTTGCACGCTTGCATCACCCTGTGCATCTGGCTTATGTGTGATCTGGAGAGTCAAACATAAGTCCTTAGGCTTCATAGGCAAGCACCTTAACTTCTAAGCCATCTTTCTAGCCCCACAAATAAATTAAAAAAGAATTAAACAAAGAAAAGGCCACGTGTAGTAGCAAATGCCTTTAATTTGAGCACTCGGAAAACAGAAGTAGAAGCACTGCTGTGAATTTGAAACCAGCATAGGACTAGAGAGTAAGTTCCAGACAGGCTAGGCTAGAGGGACACTCTACTTTGAAAAAAATTAAAAAAAAAAAAACAACAACAACAAATAAGAAGAAGTAAGATCCTTTGAGGAAAAGAGGCAAAGAATCAGATTTCAGCTGATATAAAAAACTTGCTAACATTCAGTGACTTTAGTAAGAAAGCAGCCTCCTTCTTGGGTGAGTTTTCATTTCTGGACACATTTAAAAGCATATCTTCCTTGCCAACATGCCCACTGCCCTAAAAGGATGCCTGTAGTAAGTGAGAATTTGGAGCATACAATTTAAAGGACCTTTCCCCATTCCAAGATCATATGATTTGCCAGGAAGTTTTATACTAATCTACAATGAAGAATTCACTTGAAATATGCCTCAATTTCCCCCAAGTCAAAAGAGTTCTAAGTAAAGCATAGTGATTACTGATCCTCTGTTTACTAATTATAATATCTGACAAGTACACATTTTAATAAACAAACAAAAAATGAACACTAGCTTTCTTTTTTTAACTCCACTAGGGGCTTATTTAGTAATGTCATAACTAAAGCTCAACTTAACTAGGCAATTTACTACTTAAAAAAAAAAAGTTCTTACTCTCACTTTTGGTAGAGAATCTTCTCTATTCAGATGGCAGTGACCTTGAAGGCAGCATGGTGCTGGGAAGAAGTGACAGGAGTGCTCAGCACTATAATATCTCTATCACACCTTCCAAAGCTCAGGGTCCATTGCGGAAGAGGTGGCAGAAAGAATGTAAGAGCCACAGGAATGTTAGGACTCCTTACAAGGTGCTCCTCCAGACACAAAATGGTCTGGATATCCATGACCTCACAGTGCCTGACACTACCTACACAAGACCATCATAACAGGAGGAAAAGATGATGACATCAAAATAAAAGGCAGACAGATTGAGATGGGGAGGGGATATGATGGAGAATGGAGTTTCACAGGGGAAAGTGGGGGGAGGGAGGGCATTACCATGGGATATTGCTGACAATCATGGAAACTGTTAATAATTAATTAATGCTTCCTTCTTTTCCCAACAGAGTTGGAGTTCTCAGAAATTTTAAATTCTTCAGGTTATACACTGGCTCTGGGAGGGTAGAGAAGAGCCTTCAAAGAAGCTCAGAGCAAACAACTGACAGAAAGACTCACAAGCCTGATAGTCTTAAAGCCCTTTGTCTCTCTGCCCTTCTCCAAACCATAAAAAGGGGCTGGAGAGATGGTTTAGTAGTTAAGGCATTTGTTTGCAAAGCCAAAGGACCCAGGCTTAATTCCCCAAGACCTACATAAGCCAGATGCACAAGGTAGCACATGCATCTGGAGTTCATTTGCAGCAGCCGAAGGCCTTGGTACACCCATTTTCTCTCTCTTTATCAAGTAAATACAACTAACTCTCTCTCTTTCTCTCTCTCTAAAAAACAATTATAGCTGACCAGATGCTGCTGACCAACTTACAACACAATGAAATGATGTGAATCAAAGTTGCTCTCTGAACAAGTTATTTCATACAGTAAAACTAAAATCATGGTCTTTTAGTTCATAGCCACCCTCATCATCCTCTAGCCTTATCCCACTTTGCCTGGAATTCAGATAATCATACATCAGGGCTCAACCACACCACAGAGTTACATGAAAATTAAAAAAAAAAAAAAAAATCCTAACTCATGCCTGATTTGGATTCATGGTTAAACTATGTATTACAGTAAGTCATCAGCTTCTCTGAGTTTGTATAAAACTAAAGAATGTTTTAATAGAAGACCTATTTGTTTGATAGTTAACATCACTGTACATTAGTACACCTGCCATCTAGCAAATACCTATGATGTAGCAAATTCTGTGGTAGGGGAACACTAGGAACACAAAGGAGAAGAGAGCTGATGTAGGCAGCAACCAGCAAGGTAAGATCCAGAAGTCTTATGGCTTTCTAAGGAAAACTTCAAGAGGCACTTGTTAGAAAGCTCTAAGGATCAATTTAAGAGAACATTTCAAATTAACAACTTAGTCAAAAATCAGTTCATTGTAGTCCCTAACCATCAAAAAATGTCTTTGCAGGCTGGAGAGATGGCTTAGTGGTTAAGGCACTTGTCTGCAAAGCCAAAGGACCTATGTTTGATTCCCCAGGACCCACGTAAGTCAGATGCACAGGGAGACACATGTGTCTGGAGTTCATTTGCAGCAACTGAAGGCCCTGGCACGTCCAATCTCTCTTTCTTGATCTGCCTTTTTCTTCCTCTCTCTCTCTTGCAAATAAATAAATATATATTTTTAATTAAATTAAAAAGTCTTTCTCCCTCTATCTCTCTCAAATGGATAAATAAAATTTTTTAATTAAAAAATCTGTGTCAGCTGGCACACCTTTCATCTCAGCATTCTGGAGGTAGGAGGATCACCGTGAGT
This sequence comes from Jaculus jaculus, assembly GCF_020740685.1. Lineage (NCBI taxonomy): Eukaryota > Metazoa > Chordata > Mammalia > Rodentia > Dipodidae > Jaculus > Jaculus jaculus. The sequence goes on along the minus strand of NC_059109.1, from coordinate 82,775,585 downwards.
TCAAAGCCACCCAGAGACTGGCCACCCTTAGGTTTCCACAGAGGTCCGGGCCATCATTGCCTGGATGGAGAAGAACCCCTTTGTGTCGGGAGCAAACCTGAATGGTGGTGAGTGGCTCATGTCCTACCCTTACGATATGGCCCAGATACATAGCCAGGAAGGAGCAGCTACTGGCTGCAGCCATGGCTATACCTAGTGAATTTCAGGTCATCCTGGGGCTAGAGTGAGACACTACCTCACAAAGCCCTCTCCCCCCAAAAAAGTCTTTGCCATAAAACTGTATGTCTGCTAAAAAGTTAAATAATTGTTTTATTAAAGATGACCCCTTTTCTCAATATTTACTTTCAAATTCTGAAAACTCTTCATAATAGCTCTAAAATGTCACTTTCTTATTTTTCATAGTACAAGTAAAATTACTTCACTGTCACAACAACAAATTTGAAAGTCAAAGTAATAACACAATGCAGGAACAGCAGTAAATAGCTTTAGGGTTTATACAACTTTATTTTTTGTTTGTTTTGAGGTAGGGTTTCGCTCTAGCTCAGGGTAACCTGGAATTCACTATATAAGTCTCAGGGTGGCCTAGAACTCAAGGCGATCCTCCTACCTCTGCCTCCCAAGTGCTGTGATTAAAGGCATGTGCTACCATGCCTGGCTTGGTTTATACAATTTTGAATTTAAAAAGAGAAAGTAAAGAATTTTAATAACAGCAGAAACAAAATGAGAAATACTAGTAACATGAGCAGGCTGTTTAACTTCTTTAAAGAAGCTCAATCCAAATCTCCTTTATAGGGAAGTGCTGCTTTGGGGAGGTGCTAAGGGTAGAACTCAGGGCTTTGTGCATGCTGGGCAAGCACTCTACCTCGGACTTACATCCTCAGTCTTTTAAATGACCTTTATTTGACTAAACTTCTCTGGGGAAGATTTATAAAGATCATTGGAATTCAGGACCAGGAATTTTTGAGCGAGACAATCAGATGTACTATAGACTTCAGATTATCCAAGGGCTAAAAACCTGAACTATTATCTATTTATCTACTTAACTATTTGCATGTTTATATATGGACATGTCAGGAACTTCTGCTGCAAACAAATAATCAGACGCACTTTTTTTGTCTGGCTTTATGTAGGTACTGGAGAATCAAATCTGGACCAGCAAGCTTTGCAAGCTCCTTTTACCACTGAGCAATCGCCCCAGCCCTACTTTATCTTCACCATCTTCCCATCTCTGTTACCCTACCTTGTCCCTCACTTAAGCTACCTCTCACTCTTTAAAAGAAAAATCTTTATGGGGCTACAAAGATGGCTTAGAGGTTAAGGCGCCTGCCTTCAAAGCCAAAGGACCTCAGTTCAATTCCCCAGTACCCACATAAGCCAGATGCACAAGGTGGAGCATGCATCTGGAGTTTGTTTGCAGTAGCTGGAAGTCCTGGCATGCCCATTCATTCATTCTCATTCTCTTTCTCTCTGCCTCTTCCCCTCTCTCAAATAAATAAAAATAAAATATTTTTTTAAAAATATGTATTTATTTATTTGCATGGAAAGAGAGATAGTGATCAGGGGAGAGCATAGGCATGCTAGGGTCTCCTGCCACTGCAAACTCCAGACACATGAGACATGCTGTACATACATGGGTACTGCAGAATAGACTTCTGTGATGGCAGGCTTTGGTAGCAAGTGCCTTTGACCACTGAGCCATCTCCCCAGTCCTTGACTCTCTTTTTTTACCCCTAATTTCTCCTTACTATTCATATGCAACTAGCAGAAACTCAGTAACCCAAGTACCAAAATGAATAGAGACAGAATAGCATATAAGTCAGTAATATGTACTGAACTTTCCAGTTACCTATTGTGCAAGACTGCTGAATGGCCAAATCTGTTGACATCATGGAAGAGATCAGGTCTGGGAAGCACTGACCAGCGATCACAAGCTAGGAGCAAGAAAAACACATTTCAGAGTAGACTAGCATTCGCAATCAATAGAAAGTGACATAGTCTTCAGGATTAAGAATGCAATGAACAAAGCCTCACAAAACAAACTTCAATTTTCTAATACCATTATTTCTAGGACAAGAGGCAATGGCAGCAAAGCATCAGACTGCATGACAATGCAAATCAATGAGTACATACAACACTTGTGACATACTTACTACTCACCATACTGCTGACCAGTTTTAACCCACCAGAATGGGTTTTATTCCTTTTTCTTGTGATGAAACCCAGAGCTTCATGCATGCTAAGCCACATCCCAAGCCCACCTGGACATTTTCTGACTTAAAGAAATTTTTTTTTTTTTTTTTTTTTTTTTTGGTTTTTCAAGGTAGGGTCTGACTCTGGTCCAGGCTGACCTGGAATTAACTCTGTCATCTCAGGGTGGCCTTGAACTCATGGCAATCCTCCTACCTCTGCCTCCTGAGTGCTGGGATTAAAGGCGTGCGCCACCACGCCCGGCCTGACTTAAAGAAATTTTAATGCTAAGTATAGTGAAGCACATCCATAGTCTACTTGGAAGGTAGAAACAGGGGTTCAAGGCCACCACAATAATATAGTGAGTTTGAGGCTACCCAGAGCCTCAAACAATGTGAGACACTTTTTTTTTCCTCGTGGTACATCCAGCTGACCTGGAATTCACTATGTAGTCTCAGGGTACCTCCCGGAGTGCTGGGATTAAAGGCATGCACCACCATACCCAGCTTTTGAGACACTCTTAAATAAACAAACATTGGCAACTCTAATATTTATGTATTTTAAAAAAACAGTTGAGTAAAACATGCATGCCACAATGGTTTCCCACTCTTTCCTATACTAAATTTAGTAGCTTCAATGAAAAAAATATAGGTAGAAAACTGAAACTTAAACTAATTAAACTGCTTAATTTCAGAAAGGTCCTTTAAAACCTAGCTCCCCTAGATCAACTAATCTTCCTTTGTTGTGAACCATACTAATAGCTTCTCTCCTGGATGTGAGCATCAATAGATGCTGCTACACCATGCCACTCTTATGGTCACTGCCTGCAACACTCACCAAATACAACTTCTTCCACTCCATCTAAACCGATATTCAACTTCAGTAACAGCAGACTTTACTCCTGTAAGAGTTAACTCAGTCTTCCTCATGGACAGAAGACATCACTCACCCACCCAGCTTTCTGCCTACCTTGCTTCCTTCCCTAAAGCCAAACTGTAGCAGAATCCCCTCGTCTATTTCCACCCCCAAAGATCCCTTCCCTGATTCAACAATTTACACCCTCTGTCCTTTAGACCTCCAAAATCTTTCTTCAGCTTTCACTATAGTACCTAATATGCCCAAGGCATAATTATAATTAAAAAAAAAAAAAAAACACCTCCCTCTCCATCTATCCCCTTCTGTTTATTTCATAGTATAAGTGATGTAGTTAGTGCACGCACAGCTTCAGGTTCACTGAGATGAACTTCCAGACCAGGCACAGTTATGGAGGAAGGGATATTTATTGAAGCCTAAAGATCCAGGGGAAGTTCAATAATGGCAGAAGAAGCTGGCCTACTTTCACAGGACCAAGCAGAGAGAGAGTACAAGCCAAAAAGGCCAAAAGCCACAGCATACTCCAGGAACTCCAGCTAAGCACACTTTGCATATCTTTAGATTGAAATCTGAAACCCACTATCACACCTTAAGATACACCCAGTGACACTGCCTCCAGCCAGGTGGCTGCAGATGCAAACTACAATTAATGAACTGAATATATTGGGGGCCATCTATTCAAACTACCACAATCACCAGTCTCGCCTATTCTTTTCCCATTTCTCTGATATATTTCATTCTCCATTCTCACTTAGACTTTTTTCTTTATTTATTGGCTAACTCTTGCTCACCCTTGCTTTATGTTCCCCATAGTAGCTTATTTCTTTAGGGTTTCCAATCAACTCTCAGTTCTGTCCAAAGGACATATCCAGTTCTGTTCCTATACACTTTTTAAAACTTTATTTTGGGAGCTGGAGAGATAGCTTAGCAGTTAAGGCTCTTTCCTACGAAGCCTAAGGACCCATTTTCGACTCTTGCATGAGCAAGACGCATAAAGTGATACAAGCACACAAGGTCTTACATGTGTACAAGGTGGTGCACACATCTGAAATTCAACTGCAGTGACTGGAGGCCATGGTGCACCAATTTTCTCCCCCCCCCATAAAAAAAGGCCAGTCTGTTGGGCTTGCCTCAAAATATACATACATACATACATGCATACATACATACATATGCCAGGTATGGTAGTGCATGCCTTCAATTCCAGCACTCAGGAGGTAGAGGTAGGAGGATCACTTTGAGTTTCAGGCCAGCCTGAGTCTATATAGTGAATTCCAGGTCAGCCTGGGCTAGAGCCAAGACCCTACCTTGGCGGACCCCCTCAAATATTTATTTTGTGTGTATGCTGGCAGTGTGATATGGCACATGCCATAGTGTACATGGGAGGACAACACTGAGGTGAGCTCCACCTTCTTTGAGACTATCTTTAGTCACTGCAAGTAGACTGCTAGACTACTGCAAATAATTTATTTTATTTATTTTAAAGAGAGACAGACAGACAAGACACTGGTCATGTCAGAGCCTTCTGGCCACTGCAAATGAATTCCAGATACATGCATCACCTTGTGCATCTGGCTTTACATGGGTACTGGGGAATCAAACCTGGGTCCTTAGGTTTAGCAGGCAAGTGCCTTAACCGCTAAGCCATCTCTTTAGCTCTTTTTAAACTTTTTATTGACATCCTCCATACATAGCCTCAACCTTTGAGTGCTAGAATTATAAGCATGCACCACCATGTCTGGCTGTTTCTCTACTTCTATTTCCAGCTTTGGCATAAGGACCATCTATTGTGGCCTATACCAGATACCTGGGAATAATGGCACTTGCATCTCCATTTAAGACACACACTGGGCAATCAAATCAAGTTCCTAAAAATAATTGTTGCTACTTCTACCACCTTGGTTCAGGCCCTCATTAGTACTACAATAGCAGAAGCCTCCTATATATCAACATGCCCCTTCTGAACCATTTTCCACAATACAACCAAAGACATCTTCTTAAACTAGGCATGGTGACTTATGCCCATAATCCCAGCATATGGAAGGTTGAAGCAAGAAGACTGCTATGAGGTTTGAGGCCAGCCTGGCTATAGTGTAAGATCCAGTCTTCCCTCAGTACCTCTCCACCCCCTGCAGACACAATAAACATTTTCTAAGGCATAAATGACTCCATGACTTCCACCAGAAGACTCTTCAGAAGGCCCACATTCTTGCACATGACACATCAGGCTTTTCAAGACTGTCAACAGCCTGTTCTGACAGCTGCTTATTTCTCTAGCTTTACTTGAAGTCACCTGCTATCTTACGCACTGTTATACCATAGGGGAGAAAAACAATATTAACAGGCCTTTTATTTTCTTGCCATGGTTTCTTCCTGCCTCTGAGATTCTGCACAGAGGTTTCCTCTACCTAGGAGGTCCTGCCTAACTTCACCTATCTGATTCCCAGTGTTCCTCAGGACCAAGCTTGGATAGGCCTTCCTCTAGAAGGCTTTTCTTGACTATCATTCTTACCCCCACAATTTAAAAGTACTCATGAGTACCCTCACATCTTCGTTTCTGAAATAATGATCCTGAATTGTAATTATATTGCTGGTTCATTTTTTCACCTTTACCAGCTAAAGGCTTAGGACTATAACACTCATTATTCTCAATGTACAAGCTCAGTAGCTAGCACATTCATATCTGTTAAAAATGAAAACCTAAGGGGTTAGAGAGATGGCTTAATGGTTAAGGCACTTGCCTGCAAAACCTAACAACCCAAGTCCAATTCCCCAGTGCCCAATTAAAGCCAGATACAAAAGGTGGCACATGCATCTGGAGTTAGTCTGCAGTGACAAAAGGCCCTGCATGTGCATTTTCTCTGTTTCCCTTATATCTCTCTCTGCTTACAAATAAATAAGTAAAACAAAATAAAATATAATGAAAACCTGAGGGGCTAGGAAGACGGCTCAGCAGTTAAAGGTACTTGCTTGCAAAGCCTGTCAGCCTACGTTCAATTCCCCATCATTCACATGAAGCTGGATACAAAGTGGCACATGCATGACATATGTGGAACCCCCCAACCTAAATAAATTAATTGAAAAAATAAAAGTATGACTTAGACTAGTCAATATGACACAGACAGACAGACTGATTACTTCAAGGGAATGGGGTGAAGGGGAACTATGAGGTACTGTTTAATGGCAGAGAGTTCCAGTTTTACAAGATAGTTATACAGTGCTGGAGAAATGGCTTAGTAGTTAAGGTGCTCACCTGCAAAGCCTAACGACCCGAGTTTGATTCCCCAGTACCTATGTAAAGCCAGATGCACAAAGTGGTAAATGCATCTGGAGTTCATTTGCAGTGATTAGAGGCCCTGGTGCACCCATTCTGTCTGTCTGTCTCTCTCTCTCTCTCCTTGCAAATAAATAAATACTCTTAAAATTTTTTTTTTAAATCAGCTATACAGATGGAAGATACATAACATACAAATAACATTATAAATAGATCTAATTTGCCTGAACTTGCTTAATATGGTTAATATGGCACATCATTATGTGTACTTAGTATAATAAAAATTATTTTAAAATGAGTATTTGATATATTTTTATAATTAAATATTGCCCTCCTCTGGTCAAGCATATGATTACACCAAGAATATGCATGAAACCAATTTTCTTAAAAAATTAAGTAAAGCTAAACCATACTTAATCTAACTTAACATAATGCTATATATATCACTATACTAGTCATTTAAAACAAGAGATATCGGTTAACTTAGCCTCAAAAAGTCAATGTCAAAAGGAACTTAATATGGAAAGTAACCTTTTCAATAAATGTGCAACCTTACTCAAAAAAATATAAAAACTACCATTTGGACTGCTTTCAAATGATTTGATCATTTTGAAGTACTGACTTTTTTTTTTTTTTTTTAATTTTCAAGGTAGGGTCTCACTCTAGCTCAAGCTGACCTGGAATTCACTCTGTACACTCAGGGTGGCCTCAAACTCCCAGCAATTCTCCTACCTCTGCCTCCCGAGTACTGGGATTAAAGGCGTGCACCACCATGTCCCGCTTGACATTTTCAGTTTTAAAAACTCCTTATAGAAAAAGCATTTCAGGGCTGGACAGATGGCTCAGCAGTTAAAGGTGCAAGTTCCAAAGTATTTTATAAAATACAACTTAATTGGCCTACTTTTACAATGATGTCCACATGTGCCATACAAAGCATAAATTAACACACAGAAACTTTTCAGGGCTTATAAATTTGCTCAGTGGTTAAAGGCACTTTTTTGCAAAGCCTGGTAGCCCAGGTTCAATTCCCCAGGGCCCACATAAAGCCAGATCCACAGTAGCACATGCATCTGGAGTTCGTTTGTGGTGGCATGAGGCCCTGATGTGCCCAATTTTTTCTCTTTATGCTTACAAATAAATCAATATATTTAGAAAGAATATCCCCCCCCCCTTTTTTTGGTTTTTCAAGGTAGGGTCTTGCTCTAGTCCAGGCTGGCCTGGAATTTACTATGTAGTGTCAGGATGGCCTCAAACTCACAGCGATCCTACTACCCCGCCTCCCAAGTACTGAGATTAAAGGTGTGCACCACCACGCCCAGCTAAGAATATTCTTAATGCTAAAATGTTTTTGGGAAACTTACCAATGTCATAAGCCATGAAATCTGAGGAGAAGCATTTGGCACCATGGCTCATGGATGTGTCATTGTGTGTATTTCCTCCAAACACCAGCATGGTTCCACTCACAATCACAGCTGTATGCAAGTAACGGAAAAATCGGCTGTCCTTAAGAATGGTCCTTTTGAGTTTATTTAAAAATAATAAACACAAGGTTAGTTTTTAAAGAATACTTATCTATATGCTATGTAAACATAACCATTTTATAACTTCAGATCCAACTGTACAAATATTTCCAGACTTTTACCTATGCATAAATAAAATTTTCAACAAATATGTAAAATCCCTGAAAGTTATCTTTTTTTGTTTGTTTGTTTTTGGTACTGTAGATAGGGTCTCACTCTAGTCCAGGCTGACCTATGCAGTCTCAGGCTGGCCTCAAACTCACAGTGAATTCTCTTACCTCTGCCTCACAAGTGCTGTAATTAAAGGCGTGTTTCACCACATCCAGCAGAGAGGAAAAAAGAGAGAAGGAAGATTGGCGCACCAGGGTCTCTAGGCCCTGCAAACGAACTACAGATGTGTACACCACTCTGTGCATCTTGCTTGACATAGGTACTGGGGAAATGAACTCTGTTCACTAAGTTTTCTTTTCGTTGTTTTTTTTGTTGTTGTTGTTTGTTTCTCATTGTGCATCTGGCTTTACATTTGTCCTGGGGGAATTGAACTTGGGCCATCAGGTTTTGCAAACAAATGCCTTTAACTGCTGAGCAATCGCTCTGTACTCATTTTTTAACCTTGTCTTGAAGACCAAACTGTCATTTAGGGGGTGAATTACAGGTGTCATCCTGTTAACCCATCAAACAGGATGTTCTCATACCTAATTGATAGAGCTTTCTTCACTATGAACTGTAGCTCAGCCTATAAAATGTGTGCTAATTTTAGCAAATTTAAATCAAATTTCAGTTATGAAATGAGTAATCATAACACAGTGGTTTAGTTTCCTTATTTTTGTATTTCTTTACAAATTAGAGACCATGCCACGAATATGATTTTAAACTGTGTCAAAAAAATCATCATTCTTTGTGGCTATATAATACTGCCCTTGTGCAATTGGAAGTGTTGGTTTCTAGCTTTTGTCTTATTAATAAAGGTTTGTACAATAAGCTTCCGATTTTGTTTCATATAATTTTTGCTGAGAAACAAGAATTATGGAGCCATACAATATAAACATTTTAATGCTTTTAATATATTTGTTCAAAATTCTTACTGGTTTTAGGCTGGAAAATGGCTCACTGGGTAAAGTACTTTCTTGTAAAACTTAAGCTGGTTGTGGTGGTGCACATCTTTAATCCCAGCCCTCAGGAGGCAGAGGTAGGAGGATCGCCCATGAGTTCCAGGCCACCCTGACACTACATAGTTAATTCCAGATCAGCCCGGATCAAAGTGAGACCCTACCTTGAAAGCACACACACATAAAAAGGCCAGTCTGTTGGGCTTGCCCCCCACACCAAAAAAAATTTTAAGTGGGTACATGTTGACTAAGAGTATAGTTTAGCGTATGCAAGGTTTTAGGTTTGAGCCCTAGTACACCAAAGGACAAGAAAAAGGATTTAAGTATATGAAAAAATCAGTTATATGCTTTATTCCTTGGGATTCTGAGTAGATAAAATTTTATAGCAGTTCAGTGAGTAAGAACTGAAAATCAGTCCAAAAATGCCACGCATTTTCTAACTATCCCAGCTACACAAAACATCTACAGCCAAATAAAGTTCAACTTCATTACCATGTGTTTATTATTTGTTTTTACTTCTTTTAGTACAATGCTAAACAGAATGATTTCTCAGACCCGAAAACCAAAACAGCACAATATTGCCCACCAATTGCCTCTGTTTACACCTTAAAATGAAAACTCAAAGCAAAGCACCTACCACATCTGGGTTTCTACATCGTATCTGTAAAGGTCATCTGCAAGCCGGTATTTATTAGCACTGAAAGCCTTGTAGCCACCATGAACATACAGGGCCTTAGTCTTGTTATCATAAACACTACTGTGGCCATAGCCCCCCTGTACAAGAGCCCCATGGGTATGTAATATATTCCATGTGTTTTTATCTGGAAAGGGAAAGAAAAACAGTTAAAAGGCAAATGCTGCACATTCCGCTTTTCTGAAGTTTAAAGTGTAAATCACTTAGGGAAAAAGAAGGAAGCTCAGGATATAATTTAATTTGCTTATTTAGGGTTATTTCTTTCTGTTTTTTTGTTTGTTTGTTTTTGTTTTTGTTTTGAGGTAGGTCTCTTTCTAGCCCAGGCTGACCTGGAACTCTTTCTCTAACCCAGGCTGGCCTTGAATTCACAGTGATCATGCCACCACAACTGGCTATTTACTTATTTATTTTATCTTTGTGTATCTGTGCGTGAGTGCAGGTCTGTGCTTGCTATTCTCCTTGTTGGACACAGGGTCTCTTTGTTGCTCACTGCTGCATATGCCAGGTTAGCTGGTGCACAAGCTTTTGCAATTCTCCCATCCTGCTGTAGGAAGGCTAGGATTAGATACTTGCTACTACCAGCTTCACATGGGTTCTGGGGATACAAACTCTGGTCACCACACTTGTACAGCTAGGGTTTTCATCAACTTATCCATCTCCCTGACAGACCCATAATCCCAGCAACTAGAGAGGCTGAGTCAGAAGAAACCAAAGTTCAATTATAGCCTAGGCAACTTAGTGAAATGCTGTCTTAAAAAAAAGCCAGGCATGGTGATACACGCCTTTAATCCCAGTACTTGAGAGGCAGAGGTAGGAGGGTCAAAATGAGTTCGAGGCCACTCTGAGACTACATAGTGAATTCCAGGTCAGCCTGGACTAGAGTGAAACCCTACCTCGAAAAATAACAACAACAAAAAATCTCGGCATATAGTTCAGTGGGAGAGGCAGAGAGCCTATCATGAATGAGCAAGGGTCTGGTTTCAATCCCTACTACCACTGCAAAAAAGTAAAATAATAAAAGAAACTTTTAAAAACATCTAAAACTTGTAACAAAGCCTGTGGCCAAACTCAAATCTGTTAAATTTTCTGATTTACAAATATGCCATCTAAGAAAAGAGTTTCCTGAAATGTAAAAGGTTCAGATTTCTGCCAGGCATGGTGGCGCACACCTTTAATACCAGCACTCGGGAGGCAGAGGTAGGTGGATCTCCATGAGTTCAAGGCCACCCTGAGACTATATAGTTAATTCTAGGTCAGCCTGGACCAGAGAGACACTACCTCAAAAAAAAAAAAAAAATCAGATTTCTATGAAACATTTCTCTATGATTCTGTCAAATACTCTCAGATATACTTCATACACTACTTTCTCAAAATGTAAATTACAGATAATACTCCTATACTGACATAATGAAAGTTAATCATAGGAAAGAATGTATATAAGGACACATTCTTTTTAATCAATCTCTAAAAGACTGTCTAAAATTGTTTTTTTTTTAATCACAGTACATGTTGTTTCAAACTATTTTATTGATTTTAAAGACCAAAACATATAGTGCCATCTTTGGCTCCTTAGGAATTGATAATAGCAAATATATGTTATACAGGGGCATCAATAACCTGAAATTCAGCAGTAATAGATTGACACTAATGGTACTTCAAGATAAAGCACTATATCAAGATTAGTTTGAATCTGGTTTAAACTGTCATAATAAAGGGTAGAAGTTTGAAATCTGTTATTTAAATGTGCCCACTGGAAAAAATACATACATACCCAAGTCATATTCCTGCACACTGCTTATATATCCATAGAGTGGGCAATGCCCAAAGATGACCAGCATGACCACTCTGCCAGTTTTGAGAGTAACAATGTGTGCTGAGTGCCCAACCACTGCATACTGCTCTTTTGCTTTAGGGATTAACAACACCCATGATTCATTATGAATATGAAATACTCTCAACTCATTGGTCACATTCCCTGTTGAATCAATTTTTCCTCCATACATGTAGATTTTATCCTAGGGGAAAGATGTAAACAGGATTTTAAGAACTATTAAAGGTTCAAATCTGAGAACAGAAAATAATCATTCAAAACATCAATATTATTCTTAGCCAAAGAAATATTAGTAAAATGTACCTTTCAGTGAATTATTAGAAAAAAGAACAAAATGAAATAAGATAAATCACATTCTGTAGTTCTAAAACATCACTTTTCTTGGAGTTCCTCATAAGATGTATGACAGAGTAAAATGACTTGGAAAAACAGCTGCTTCACTACCACATATGTATAAAAATAAATGATTATTTAATCACATTACATGTTGGCTGCTCTTGCCTAAACTTGTTAATGGGCTTAAAAGCTAATTTATACTTTTCAATTGATGTGTATATATGTGTGCTCACGTATGTGTAGGCCAAAGGAAAACCAAGGAAATGCCATCTACCTCCTATTTCCAGAGCTCAGTAATTAGGATAGGTTTACTAGCCAGAGGGCCTCAAGAATGTTCTTGCCTCCACCTGCACAGTGTTGGGAATATGGACACATGTCACCACACCCAGCATTTTCATGGGTTCTGGGGATCAAATGTGGATCCTCATGCTTGCACGGCAAGCACTTTGCCAACATAGCTATTTCCTCAGCCCTAATCTATACTTTATGTTGGTTTTGAAGTAGGGGTTCACTCTAGTAAGGCTGACCTGGAATTCACTGTGTAGTCTTAGGGTGGCCCCAAACTCACAGTAATCTTCCTAACTCTGCCACCCAAATGCTGGGATTAAAGGCATGTGCCACCACACCCAGGTACTAATCTATACTTTTTAAAAATTATTTTATTTATTTGCAAGAACAGAGAGAGAATGAATGAATGAATGAATGAATGAATGAATGAATGGGTGTGCCAGAGTCTATAGCCATGGCAAACAAACTCCAGGTGCATGCACCACTTTGTGCATTTGGCTTTATGCAGGTACTGAGGAATCAAACCTGGGGCACTAGGCATTGCAAACAAGTGCCTTAACCACTTCTGCAGCCATTTCTGCAGCCCCCTAATCTATACTTTAAAAAAACTTTTAAAAAATTTATTTGCACACACATGCATGCATGTGTGTTTGAGCATGCCAGTGTCTCCACTACAAATGAACTTGACACATGCACCACTCAAGTCTAGGGAATTGAACCTGGGCCAGCAGGTTTTGCAAGCAAGTACCTTTAACCACTGAGCCTCTCCCCTGGCCCTAACCTATACTATTTAATCTACATTTTAAATCATTTTAAAAATATTATATTTCTTTATTTGTGTGTATGTGTGTACATGCACATAATGGTGTGCATGAAGGCTTTTTGCTGCAAATACACTCCAGATATATGTACCTCGTTTGGTCTAGCTTTACAGGAGTAATGGGGAATCAAGCCTGAACCTGCAGGTTTTGCAAGCAAGCACATTTAACCTCCCAGCCATCCCCCAACCCCTTAAACAATTTGTAACCAATTTGAATCCTATAAAATATGGGTTTAAAAAAATACAACTTCAGCTAGAGAAATGGTTTAGTGGTTAAGACACTTGCCTACAAAGCCTAAAAACCTAAGTTTGATTCCCCAGTAGCCACATAAGCCAGATACATGTGGTGGTATATGCATCTGGAGTTTGTTTCCAGTGGCTGAAGGCCCTGATGTGCCAATTTTCTCCCCCCCCCCATAAATGAGAAAAAAAAATTCAATGGTACAACTTCAATTTTCATTTACAACTTAGCCAATTATATATTTGCATTCCAACAAATAGAAAGCGAACACTGTACCACACAATATTAAGCCCATTAACATTTCATAATGGGATAGTGCAGTAGGGCATGAGCCCCATCCCTCTCTGAGGACTATTGCCAGTTAATGGATCTGGGAGAGTGGGAGACATTTTCTTCAGTGGCACAGACATAAGTATGTTGCATGTGCTCTCATAAATAATCCTCCACCCCCATGCTCATGCAAGCAAACTGAATTAATCTCAGTGAGTCACACAAACAAGGCTAAATAAAAAGGCAAAGAAAATAGAAGAGGGACTAGCTGAGAAGAAGAAGGAAGACGGAAAGAAGAAGGAGATGGGGAAGGGGTACACAAGAAGGAAATGAAAGGGGATATGATCAAAATATATTACATACATGTATAAAAATTGTCTAAGTTTTTTTTTTTTTTTTTCAGCCTGGTGTGGTGGCATACACCTTTAATCCCAGCACTCAGGAGTCTGGGGTGGGAGGATCACAAGTTCAAGGTCAACCTGGGGACACAGAGTAAGTTCTGGGCTGGCCTTGGTTATAGTGAGTGCCTACCTCAAAAACACTTTTGTAACAACAACAACAAAAAAATTTTAAACCCAACACTGAATAACACAACACACAATATACCAGAGAGCTGAATTTCATGCCTGGCACAGGATATATCTTACCTTATATAATGCCAAAGAATGACCATATCTAACAACCACATTGTTCACAGAATGGTTTAGTGGAAGCCATTCTCTAGAAACCAGGTCATACCTACAAAAACAAACAGATCCTATTTTCATCCAAGTGGCAAAACAGAACATTGTATATTCTTCGGATATAATACAGGCTGGAGACTCTCATTAAGTATACCATGGACACCAGGGCCACTGGGCAAGTGAAAACCCAGAAAGGAGAGATGGACTACACAGCCCTGCAGTAAGAATTCCAGGCCATCAGAGGTAGGAGGATCACTGTGAAGTTCAAGGCCAGTTTGAGACTATGTAGTAAATCTCAGGTCAGCCTGAGCCAGAGTGAGACCCTTCCTCAAAAAAAGAAGAAGTTGTACCTTTAATCCCAACACTTAGGAGAGGTGGAAGGATCACCATGAGTTCCAGGCCACCCTGACATAACACAGTGAATTCCAGGTCAGCCTGGGCCATAGTGAAGCCTACCTTGCTGAAACCTGGCCCCCTCCCTCTAAAAAAATAGAATTCCAGATAAGCCTGGATTAGAACAAGATATTACCTCAAAAAACTGAAAAAACAAAACAAAACAAAAAAATAAATAAAGGCTGGAGAGATGGCTCAGCATCTAAAGCATTTGCTTGCAAAGCCTGACAACCTGAGTCGACTCCCCAGGACCCATAAAAAACCATATGCACAAAATGGCACATGCAACCGGAGCTTGCTTGCAGTGGCTACAGGCCCTGGTACACCCATTCTCTCTTTCTGCCAACATGGTGGCGCACGCCTTTAATCCCAGCACTCAGAAGGCATAGATAAGAGGAGTGCTATAAGTTCAAGGAGATCCTGAGACTAAATCGTGAATTCCAGGTTGCCTGGGCTAAAGCAAGACCCTACCTTAAATAACCAAAAACAAGTATTCATTTCTTTAGAATAGAAAAGGTGTATCAGGAGGAAACCAATTTTATTTTTTCCTTGTTAAGTATTTCTTTTCTGTAAGTTTACCCAGAAAAATCTAAGTTTTAAAAATTATGACAATTATTATTTATTATATGCGTCTAGGGAGATGGCTCCATAGGGAAGAATCCTTGTTACATAGGCATGAGGACCTCAGTTCAATCCTCAATACCCACATATAAAGTCATACATGCCTGTAACCCCAAGAGGTGAAGGGGACAAAGACAGGAGGATCTCTGGGGCTCGCTTATCAGCCAGTCTGACTAAAAAACAGCTACTCTAGGTTCAGTGAGACACCCTGTCTCAAGAAGATAAAAAGCAACACATAAACACCTAATGTTTTCCTCTGGCCTCTGCACATACGAACACATAGGACATTTGTGTATGCACCCACACATGCATATATCACACAAGCACATCACACATACTATACATACAACCAAAAATAAATAAATAAATAAAACACTACTATATACATAATAGAATAGTTTTATCATTGAGCATTGTAGATTACACCTGCTATCATAGCATTCAGGTTAGAAGTCTGTTTTGAATACCAGGCCAACCTGCACTACATTGTAAAACCCTGTCTCAATCCCCCCCCCCCCCCCACTTACCACAAAAATAAAGTTTTCTTGGGAAACAAATGTTCATCAATTTATAAATTATAGCTTGTACAAGTAATCAAATAATTATACAGAATAAAAAACAAATACTTGGGAAAGATCTCAACATAAATCTCAATACAGTAAGAAGCAAGATGCAGAATATTGCTTTTAATATTTTTATTTATTATTTAATTATAAGTAGAGGGGGAGAGAATGGGCACACCAGGGCTTCTTGTCACTGCAAATGTACTCCAGATGTATGTGCCACTTCACAATCTGGCTTTAATGTGCATATCAGAAAATTGAACCTGGGCTATCAGGCTTTGCAAGCAAGGATCTTTAACCACTGAGCCATCTTTCCAGCCCTAAAATATGCTTTTATAAAAAACTAAAAATAGTATCTGAAGATATAGCTCAGTAGTAGAGGATGCCTAGCATGTGCAAGGACCTGGGTTTGATATCCAGATCCACATGGTAGAAGATAGATGATGGACACACAGATACAGAGAGACAGACACATACATGGATTTTTAAGTTATTAGTGATACCACACTTTTAGATATATATTTAACGAATAAAGAAATGTCTGCAATGAACTAGCAGGGACATCAGGATCCTGGTTATCTCTGTGATGTTGGAAGACCATCTAATAGTCTACATTTGCATTAGCAATGTTTCATGTCTCATCTGGGAAGCAAATAAATTGGGATTCTTTTTTTTTTTTAAATGACTGCAAGAGCAAGAGTGAGAGAAAGAGAATTGGCACACCAGGGCCTCCAGCCATAGTAACTGAACTCCAGATGTGTGTGCCACTTTGTGCACATGTGTGTTTATTAGCTTTATTAAATTATTTTACCTAATTAACTAAAATTACTCAATGATGCTTCAAGATTTTACAGTTTAATTACTAGCTTTCTGCTTTCAAAGTTGAAACCATTAACACATTTCCAATCCTATATCTTCTGTTTTTTACTATGTAGTTTCTATGCTGACCATGTTCACAAAATTCACAATCCATTCCATAACTGTAATTCTATAGTAATTTACAACTGAATCTGGAGTGTGTGGGGGGGGGGGGGTGTTTCAAGGTAGGGCCTCCCTCTAGCCCAGGCTGACCTGGGATTCACTATGTAGCCTCAGGCTGGCCTCAAAGTCAAGGCACTCCTCCTACCTCTGCCTCCCAAGTGCTTAGATTAAAGATATGTACCACCATGCCCAGCTTTGAATCTATGTTTAAACTAAAACAACTTCATCAGTTCTTTTCTACCACAAATTTAGTTCTTCAATTCCTGACAGGATGGATTTTGCTGTGACTTTTTTTGTTTTTGAAAGACTTACTATATACTCCAGGTTTGACCTTGAATTTGTGATCCACCTACCTTAGCCTTCTAAGTGCTGGGATTATAGGTATATATCACCATGTGTAGTTCAAGTGATATGTTTAAAGGTAGCTTTCATCTGCACTCTTTTCCAGAATTCTCCCATATTGAAGACACTTGCATATTAGCACAACATCTTGGCTAGATAAATTATTTGTGGCCTTGCAGGTGCTACTCACTTGAAAGTTCTATGAAAAGCCACCTTGATTTCTCTGAGGAATTTTCAATCACTCCCATTTACAATTCAACCAATTTATGGATATGAAAAATGCCGTATTGAGGTACAATCTTTTTAAACAATGGATCAGCCTCTTTAATTCATATAGTACGCTAGATGTGTCTGTATCCAATGACATGGAAAAAACTGCTGAAAAGTATTGTTTAAATTCATATAGTACACTAGATATGTCTTTATCCAATGACATGGAAAAAACTGTATTGAAAGTATCGTAGCACTCTAGCAATGGTTCGTGTTTCCTGAACACTTGCAAAGTTTTCAACCACACATCTATTACCTTATATATCTAAGGTTGAGAGAGGGGACAGAAACAGAGGAAGTACAATGTTCACATCCATATTTCTTTCATTTGGCTTGGGGGTTTTCAACCTGTATTTTAATGGATTTTTCTCCTCAATCTGTCATCCCTAAAGTTTGCCAGACAGTTGGGTGCTGGTAGTTCTCCAGATTCTAGTTAAGGTGAATGCCCAAAAGATACTTGTACAACAAGCTGGCTCTCCCCCCTCCCCTACAACACAGGGAAACAAATTGTGGTGGTTTGATTGTGTCTGCCATGAACTTAGGTGTTCTGGCTGTTAGGTTCCCAGCTGATGGAGATTTGGGAATTACGCCTCCTGGAGGTGGTGTATTATTGAGGGTGGGCTTATGGGTGTTACAGCCGTTTCCCCTTGCCAGTGTTTGGCACACTCTCCGGTTCCTGTTGCCCACCTTATGTGGGCCACGGGGTGCTGTACACCCTCTGTTCATGCCTTCATTTTCCCCTGCCATTGTGGAGGTTCTCCTCAAGCCCATAAGCCAAAGTAAGCCTCTTTATCCCACAAGCTGCTCTTGGTTGGGTGATTTCTACCAGCAATGTGAGCCTGACTACAACACAAATATAAGACAAGGGACTGGAGATATAGCTTAGTGGTTAAGCGCTTACCTGTGAAGCCTAAGGACCCCAGTTCGAGGCTCGATTCCCCAATACCCATGTAAGCCAGATACACAAGGTGGTGCATACATCTGGAGTTTGTTTGCAGTGGCTGGAGGCTCTGATGTGCTCATTCTCATTCATTTTCTATCTATCTATCTATCTATCTATCTATCTATCTATCTATCTATCTATCTATCTATCTCCTCCTCCCTTCCTCCCTCCCTCTTTCTTTCTGTTGCTCTCAAATAAGTAATAATAAACAAAAGTTTTTAAAATAAAAAATATGTATAAGACAAGAACAAATATTAATGAAATATAAATTTCAAGGATCAAATGAACTCCCTTTCAGAATATTAAGCAATCAGTTCTAAGACCTGGACAACTATAAAGGCAAAGAAACCTCAGGAATTCAGAAACAGGTGTCTTCCATAAAACTAAAGTCCTCTCCCTAAAAAGCTTCTCCATGATGGCTGGCAACCTAATGACCATTATGCCACAGGGTACATGCTCTACCCTCCACGGTGGCCTGGCAACTCAATGACAACATCTCACCTCCCTAAAGACCAGGAGAATAGACATGACCCAGCCAGCAGGAAGTACAGAAATACTGAGGTTTCCCAAACAGTAATTTGTCTTTTATGTTAAAAGTTCAAGCATTTATCCAGCTGTGGTGGCACATGCCTTTAATCCCAGCACTTGGGAGGCAGAGGTAGGAAGATCGCTGAGAGTTCAAGGCCACCCTGAGACTACATAGTGAATTCCAGGTCAGCCTGGGCTACAGCAAGACCCTATCTTGAAACACCAAAAAAATTTCAAGAATTTGATAAAAATCAGGTTTTCTCATTGTAAAACTATAAAATTTTCCTGAAACACCTTGTGCTACATTAAACCACTTACTCTATTTGTTAGGTTCTTTGGGAAGAATTTTGCAAATATACACTGGTAGATTTTCACATATTTTTACCTTTCTCTAAATTGTAATCTTTTCCTCTGTACTTTTTGGAATTGAGATCAATCTATCATTCAGTTTCTAGACTCTGCTCAAGCTAATTTATTTCTTTAGGTCTATTATCTCCTATTTAATCACATTACCATCTTCTTATCTTACAACTTTTTGTTGAATTTAATTCTCATTAAGTTGATCTACAGAACAAAGAAGTAATCTCCCCGAAGTTTTTTTTTTTTTTAATATGATGGACTCTTGTTAGATTGTCATTTTTCCTCTTTTCTCTAAAAAACAAAAAAAAATTGTATCAGCTTCTGTGACTTTTCTTGTTGCTCAAATTATGGGTGACATCTTAGTTCTATTTCCACTGCATGTAGACAACTTGATTGGATTATCATCCTAGCTTACCATGAGGGCTGGTACTTTGTGTTCTATCTGCTTTTCTGAAATCTGAGAAAATATTCAGACCTCACTGTTTGGGTGTGTCCTCTGTTAAAATAAAATACCTACAGTCTCCTACCCTTGGAGACCTTAAATGTCTTATGCGAATGTACACACCTAAATACAAAGTCCTGATTCCAGGACAGAGCAGCCATTTTGTGAAATTTCCCACTTTTCATCCTTCTCAGCAGTGTTTCTCTTCTGCAATTTAACAAGTTAACTGGGTGGGGGGGAAAAAAAAAGCCATCAATGAGGTCTCGCCCAGCTGTGGATCTTGTGTGCTCCACCACTCACCTGCCAAGGAATTTGTGTCCACCGGTGCATTGTGGCATGACTGTAATGGGGATAACTAAACACTTTCTGATTGGATTTGAGGCCTGCGCCACAGGAGGGAATTCATTTCTGATGGTAAACCTGGTAAAAAGTCTGTGGGTAAGAGATCTTAGGCCCTGGGAGGAACGTTCTATTGTTCTTAAGATAAACAGCAGGTTGTCAAACTGCCTTCTAAATATTTATACTCATTTCCAAAGATGAGTGCTGCTCTTGGCCTCAACTACATAAGTTTCTTCTTGCAGTGGACAGGGTTTAATGCAGAGACATAGTTGGCAAGTGCTGAGAAATAGCTGCCTATTGTGTGCTTAGCACTGGGGACATCTGTATCCCCCTCCAGGACTCAAGAAACATCATGAAAGGGGGTGGTAAGAATGTGAGAGCCAGAGAATGGGGGAGAGTGCTGTGGGATGCTGTCTTCTGGACATGACAGGGCCATCAAATTCATGAACCCATAGCATCTGTGGTTTCTTGTATGCGACTGAACCTATTAACATTCCATCATGGATAGGGATGGATCATGAGACTCCACCCCTCCCAGAGGGGCTGTTGGCAGTTAATGTTTCCTGAAGAAGGAAGAGTCATGTTCTTCAAAAATGTACTTACAGCCACTGGTAAATTGCTCAAGCCCCAGTAAATAACCACCTGTTTATGTGCCTGCAAGTAACCCAAGTTTAACTCATTGGATCACCAAAAACAAAACAGTAAGTAGAAAAAGGATTAGCTGTGACAAAAGAGGGTAGAGGAGTGAGAGGGGGACAAAGAGTGTAAGGGGGGAGGGGCGGGCGTGGTAGCACTCGCCTTTAATCCCAGCATTCGGGAGGCAGAGATAGGAGGATTGCTGTGAGTTCAAGGCCACCCTGAGACTCCATAGTAAATTCCAGGTCAGCCTGGGCTAGAGTGAGACCCTACCTCGAAAAACCAAAAAAGAAAAAAGAAAAATCAAAAACAAACAAATAAATGAATGGATAAATCAAAATAAAATATTTTTAAAAAAAGAGTATAAGGGGAGGGGTGCTGGAGAGATGGCTTAGCAGTTAAGGCACTTGCCTGCGAAGCCAAAGGATTCAGGTTCAATTCCTCAGTACCTATGTAAGCCAGATGCACAAGGGGGTGCACACTTCTGGAGTTTGTCTGCAGTGGCTAGAGACCCTGGCACACCCATTTTCTCTCCATCTCCTCTCAATCTGCTTACAAATAAATAAAAATTTTAAATAAATTTAAAGAATGTACTTGGGGTTGAGTATGTACAAAATTATAAAACATAAAATTGAGAAAATAAAACAGATGTAGCTCCTTTATAATCTTCATTTTTCCAGCCAAAAAATTAGCATGAGTAAGTGATATAGTTTGAATGTAAAATATCTTCTCTGTAAGTTCATGTGTTTGAACTCTTGGTCCCCAGTTGGTGGCGCTGTTGGGAAAGGTTATGGAACCACTAGGAGGCGGAGCCTTGCAGGAAGTTCTTCATTAGAAGGGGAGAGGGTTGAGGTTTTATAGCTTATCCCCACTTCCTGTTTATTCTCTGCTTCCTGACTGAATGCAATGTGACCATCTAACCATGACTTGCTAATGGCATGCTGTTGCAGTCAGATTCACACTGCCAGTAGAAATCACCCAACCAAGAGCAGCTTGTGGGGGAAAAAAAAAAGAGGTTTATTTTGGCTTACAGGCTTGGGGGGTAGGTAGCTCCATGATGGCAAGGAAAAACCACGGCATGAGCAGAGTGGAGACATCACCCCCTGGCCAACATAAGGTGGACAATAGCAACAGGATAGTGCCAAACACTGGCAAGGAGAAACTAGTTATAACACCTATAAGCCCACTCCCAACAATAAACTGCCTCCAGGAGGCTTTAATTTCTAATTGCCATCAGCTGAAAACCTAGTATTCAGAATGGGGGATACCTGAATCATACCACCACACATGCCTTTATGGACTATGTTCTGGACTTGTAATCCAAAATAAAGCTTTTCTTCTAATTGCTTCTTGTTAAGTATCTGGTCACAGTAACAAGTAATATTAGTAAAATATTCATTAGTTTCTTCTGAAAGGCTATCTCCATGGCTAATATGAATAGGGTAATGTATATTCCCCCTTCAAAATGAGCAGAACAGGGTCTGTAAATGGATCTTGAACACATGGACGTAATATTACACAAAGGCAGAATTTCAACTAATCAACTATGTATTGAAACCATTTAACATATAAAACTGTTAATAAGGGGCTGTGGAAATGGCTTGATGGTGAAAGGTGCTTGTTTGCAAAGCCCACCTGCCAGGGTTCAATTCCCCAACCACCCTGTAAAGCCAGACAGGCATTCATTTGCAGTGGCAAGAGGTCCTAGTGCACCCATACACACATGCAAGCACACACACACAAATATGTAATACCTGTTTATTTAAAAAAGAATCTGTGCCAATTCTACCTGCACCTTTTTCTCTCTCAAATAAATTTAAAATAAAACTAAATAAATTGAGGCTGGGCAGAGTGGTACACACCTTTAATCCCTTGGGAGGTAGAGGTAGAAAGATCACCATGAGTTCAAGGGCAGCCTGAGATTATTTAGCAAATTCCAGTTCAGCCTGGGCTAGATCAAGATCCTACCTTGAAACCCCAACCCACCCCCCAAAA
The DNA here is from genome assembly GCF_020740685.1 of Jaculus jaculus. Classification (NCBI taxonomy): domain Eukaryota; kingdom Metazoa; phylum Chordata; class Mammalia; order Rodentia; family Dipodidae; genus Jaculus; species Jaculus jaculus. The sequence goes on along the minus strand of NC_059109.1, from coordinate 82,753,046 downwards.
AAAGAAGAAGAAGAAAAAAAAACTAAATTGAAAGGGCCAGAGATGGCTTAGCACTTAAGGTGCTTGCGTGCAAAACCTAAGGACCCAGATTTGATTTCCCAGTACCCATATAAGCCAGATGCACATGGTAGCACATGAGACTGGAGTGTGTTTGCAGTGGCTAGAAGCCCTGGCACATCTATCTATCTATCTATCTATCTATCTATCTATCTATCTATCTATCTATCTATCTATTTATCTGTCTGTCTGTCTGTCTATCTATCTATCTATCTATCTATCTGTATCAAATAAATAATTTTTTAAAAAATGAATTTAAACAAAAGAAGAATGTTGGGCTGGGGAGATGCTCAGCATACAGTAAGGGGTTTTCCTGCAAAGCCCAAGAATCCAAGTTTGATTCCCCAATACCCACATAAAGGCAGATGCACAAAGGGGTGCATGCATCTGGGGTTCATTTGCAACAGCAAGAGGCCCTGGGTTTCCCCATTCTCCAACCCCCACACCCTGCCTGGCATGGTAGCACACACCTTTAAACCCAGTACTTGGGAGGCAGAAGTAGGCCAGCCTAAACTACATAGTGAATTCCAAGTCAGCCTGGAGTACAGGGAGATCCTACCTCAAACAAACAAACCTGCCAGCTATGCTGGCTCATGCCTTTAATCCCAGCACTCAGGAGGCAAAAGCAAGAGCATTGCCAAGAGTTTGAGGCCAGCCTGGAACTACAGAGTGAGTTCCAGTTCAGCCTGAGCTAGAGTGAGACCCCGCCCCAAAGGAGGGGGGGCTGGGGAGATGGCTTAGCAGTTAAGGTGCTTGCCTGCAAAGCCTAAAGACCCATGTTCAACTCTGCAGTTCCCACATTAGCCAGATGCACAAAGGTAAGGGAAGTACAAGGTCACACATAACCACTAGGTAGCACAAGCACCTGGAGTTCAATATCAGTGGCTGAGGACCCAGCACGCCAATTCTCTCTCTCTCAAATATAAAAAAAAGGTATTAAAATTTTTTTAAAAGAGGGGGCTAGAGAGATGGCTCAGCAGTTAAGGTATTTGCCTGCAAAGCCTAATGACCCAAGTAAAATACCCAGGTAAAGTCAGATGCACAAGATGGTGCATGTGTCTGACGTTCATTTGCAGTGGCTGGAGGCCCTGGAGCACCCATTCTCATTCTCTATCTACCTCTTTCTCTCCCTCAAATAAATAAATTATTTTTTAAAGAAAATTAAATGAAAAGATAAAGCAATCTCCTATTTATATTTAGCTTACTAAAGCAAAATATCAAAAAATTATCTTAAAAAGGTAAGTAATTCTTATCATAAGGAATTATTTCTGATTTCTTCAGTCTAACGCTCTCCCAACTGAGCTATTTCGGCTTATTTCTGATTTCTTTTAACATATTTATACTTTATAAACCTCGAAATAAAAAAAAATAAGATTCTTGCAAAAAAAGAAATATTTAAACCACTTACGCTAGAACCATGTTGTAATCAGAGTGATTAAACATATATCCTCCAACAACCCACATAATATTTCCATTGACCACAGCTTTATGAGAGGCTCTAGGGAGCTTTAAGTTGGAATATTCCTCTTGAATCCAAAAAGACTGATTTGCTGGCACAGGAATTGAACATCCAGGACCTAATAAAACACAATAAATTAGTTTCACAAAATGAGGCTTGAAAGCTTATTGCACTTCAAATTCTAATCATCTACATATTACAAAGATTCCTAAGCACTTGGTCTTTCCTTTAACATTTAAATATCAACAAATCTATTTAACTTGTGTTTTTAATTTACTCAAGATATTGATGAAAGATAATTTCTAATAAAATTCAAACCCCACATACTTTCTTATGACTTGCCATTATACAGGTTAGACTTTTTCAGTAATAAAACACTTGCTGAAGCAGTACTCAAGGGAAAGCTAGACAAAGGAATTATCAATTCAAACGAAAAAATTTAGAGGCTAAAAAAAATTGTAATGATTGACCTGGGAGTAATAATAAAAGCTATCTATTGGGCTAGAGAGATGGCTTAGCAGTTAAGGTGCTGGCCTGAGACGCCTAAGACCGCATGTTCAAATCTCCAGGTCCCACGTAGCCAGACATAGTGACACAAGTGTGCAATGTTGCATTTGTACACAAGGGGGTGCACGTGTCTGGAGTTCGTTCATAGCAGCTGAAAGGCCCAGGCATGCCCATTCTCTCTCTCTTAAAAATAAAATATTTTTAAAAATTATAACAAAAAAAAGTTACTTATCATCTGGTAAACTTAGGAACTTAAAAGATGAAAGAGATTTGGCTTCTGCTGCAACATTCGTAAGGTGGAGGATACTCAGATATTCCAACTATTAACTTCTCAATATCAACTAAACCAAGCCAACAAGCCAAAACATCTAGATGAATGTTTTCTCTCAAAATAAAGTTTCTGAGGAAGAGGTAAATACACACAAAAAAAATCACCCAAAACTATTTACATAGCTTGGAAGACTCCCCTACAACTCCTTTTAAAACATATTTCTCCAGCCAAGCATGGTGGCACACACCTTTAATCCAAGCACTGGGGAGACAGAGGTAGGAGGATCACTGTGAGTTCAAGGTCAGCCTGGGACTATAGACTGCAAGCCAGCCTAGGCTAGAGTGAGACCTTACCTCTACAAAAACATTATAGCTGCTGGCATTAGGTGATGATTTTAGGATTCTAATATATAAGTGAGCCCAAGTTTTTCTGAAGTGAGACAGCAGCATTATTGTCAGCTCTCATCCACCTACCAGCTTGTTTCTCTGCTATGCTCTCTTATGGCCAAGACCAGATTCTCCAACTTTCATGAGTAAGTTGCAAAACATGCCATACCTATCCTCATTTCTAAGGACAACACAACCATATACATGTAAAATTGAAAGATTTTTGTGTATAAAGGGATCTGAAAGTTTAAATGTCATCTAATATTTTATTTCCACAAATTGTATAGATGTTAAGAATTCAATTTCAACTTATTCAGCAAGAAATGAAAATGAAGCTCATACCCTGCCACTGGGAGGAGCAGGTGCATCCTCTGACATCACTTGAATTGCAGATGCCTCGATGAGGAAAACCACAGTTGTTTGTACAATGAGGAATATCACATGATTCACCTCTCCAGCTTTCAGAACAATCACATTCCACAGTGTTGCTGCTATTACTGATCTTACATTCTCCTCGGCCTGAGCAATTATTCGGACACATGTCAAAACTGTAAAGATGAGGGGAAAACTACGTCAATGCAAGCAGCACTTCAGTTAATACTGCAGAACTTCTTCCTACACAAAACTCTAAGAATATCATTTTCTTGGATTGCCATGGGTTCAAGGTCAGCTTGGAAATATACTGTGAATTCCAGTCAGCCTGAGCTACAGTGAGAACCTACCTTGGGGGCGGGGGGCAAGTATCACTGTCTCATTTCATTTACAAGATCTGCCAAAGATGTAGCTCAATGGTAGAGTGCTTGCCTAGTATAGGCAAGGCCCTGGGTTCAATTCCTAGCAGTATAAAATATAGAAATAATTAATTTACAAGTACAACTAGAGTATTTACCATGCAGCCCAAGTGGGTCACTCAGCAATGTATAGCCAGCACCTGAGGTTCATGTAATAAGACCAAACTAACCCTGCTGGATTCTCTTATGAAGAAGGTAAGAATAAATAACTTATGTGTAAGAAGTAACAAGATGAGCCGGGCGTGGTGGTGGACGCCTTTAATCCCAGTACTCGGGAGCCAAAGGTAAAAGGATCGCTGCAAATTTGAGGCCACCCCAGAGACTACATAGCGAATTCCAGTTCAGCCTGGGCTAAACAAGACTCTACCTGAAAAAAAAGAGAGAGAGACAGAAAGAAAAAGAAAAAGGAAAAAGAAGAAAGGAAGAGGAAGAAGGAAGAGGGAGGAGAAGAGAGAAGAGCAGGAGGAAGGAAGAGGAAGGAAGAAGGAAGAAGGAAGAAGGAAGAAGGAAGAAGGAAGGAAGGAAGGAAGGAAGGAAGGAAGGAAGGAAGGAAGGAAGGAAGGAAGGAAGGAAGGAAGGAAATGCCTTTAATCCCAGCACTTGAGAGGCAGTGGTAGGAGAATTGTCATGAATTCGAGGCCATCCTGAGACTGTGTAGTGAATTCCTGGTAAGCCTGAGCTAGAAGAACAAGACACTACCTCCAAAAACCAAAAAAAAAAAAAATTATTATGGATTTCTTCTACTACAAAATACATGACATCTGCTAGTATTTGTTAAATTATACTTAGCAAAATTCCCACTGTTTTCTTCTAATGGCAGGAAAAATATCCCTCTCTTCCCAAGTGAAGCTTAATGAATTGATTAAAACTGAGGTCCCACAGCTAGAGAGATGACTTAGCAGTTAAGGCGCTTGCCTGCAAAGCCAATGGACTCAGGTTAGAGTCCCCTGGACCCAGTTAAGCAAGATGCACAAGGTGGCGCATACATCTGGAGTTCGTTTGGAGTGGCTGAAGGGCCTAGCATGCCCATTTCTCTCTTTCTCCCTCAAATAAATAAAATAAAATAAATTTAAAATGAGGTCCCAGCCACTTATGCTGGAAATTTATTTAACAATTTAGTGCCATTTCCTTAATATATAATGAACAAAGAAAAAGTGCTTGCACCTCACTGAGTAAAAAAAATTTAAGAAAATCCATGCAAACTGTTTAATGTAATGTTTGGCATGCTGTAAGCCCCCAAAATACTAGTCATTATTATTAAGCAACATATAGTCTTTTAAATAAAATCACATATTAGATTTAAATATCTTACCTGTAAGTGATATTAAATCCAGTCAAATTATAGGCAGCATCACTAAAAAAATGCAGCAGTGCATAACCTGATGTGGCAATGACCTCAGGGACAGTCTCATTGCCATCTCTCTCAGGAACAATGAGGCCACTGAAACAAAATCACGTATCTTATAGTAAAGGAAGCACATTCATAGACAGGTCAAACTGTGGCACATGCAATTTCAAAACTAGAATTAAGGGGATGGAGAGAGGACTTAGTGATTAAGGAACTTTATGGCAAAGCCAAAGTAACCAGGTTCGATTCCCTGATACCTACATAAAGCCAATGCACAAGGTGGCTCATGTGTCTGGGAGTATGTTCACAGTGGCCAGAGGCCCTGGCATACCCATTCTTTATCCCTCTATCTGCCTCTCTCTCACACATAAAACTTCTTTTTTGTTGTTGTTTTTTTGAGGGTCTCTAGCTCAGGCTGACCTGGAATTCACTATGCAGTCTCAGGGTGGCCTTGAACTCATGGTGATCCTCCTACCTCTGCCTTCCAAGTGCTGAGATTAAAGGCATATGCCACCATGCCCAACTTGCATAAAGTATTTTTATAAACTAGAATTATTCTTTACAATTTTTAAAAACACATCCACATATAGGAGTAAATTCCAATGATCAAGATTCAGAGCCAACCTATTTGTTCCAAGTCTAGTGAGTTCTGGATCTATCGAGAAAAAAATCTGAGTATTTTGCTAGCTTCTTTTCTTTTGGTTTTTATTTCTGAAATCAGTAACTTTATTCTTTCTTTGTTATAAAAATTTTTATAATGCTTCTATATCTCCACAATCATATAAAATAATAAACTATGACTTGATAGTTGTCAAGTATGTACTATTGTTTAAAAAATATTTGATATATTTTATATATTAGTATATCCTATAACAAAGTTATATTTAGTTATATTTTAATATTAAACATAACTATATTTTATAAGTATATGTTTCATATAAAGGTACAAATAGACAAGAAAAATGAGCCCAAAACCCTTACACTATTAGCATTTTATTGTATTTCTTTGCTTAATTAGTAACACATGTAATACACCATGAGCATTCCCTGGGTCACAGAAAGCTCTCAAGGCTCTCCCTAGGAGCTCACTAAGAGCATAGCACATAATGTGCAAATAAGTATCGGGTACCAAAAACATCCAGAGAAAGTAAAAGTTTACTGAATCTAAGGGATTAAATATAATTTTTAAGACAACTGATCCATAGTACTCTTGTTTCCAGAAGATGTAACTTGAATCCCATCAATATAGAAAAGGTCACCCCCAGCTCATACCAACAAGGGAGATCATCTTTCACAAAAGGACTGCTATTTTATTTCAATTGATTTGTGGGGGGGGGGGGGAGGGGAGAAAACACAAGCAACAAGCATAGGCACAACAGGGCTTCTTTCTACCAAAAGCAAACTCTAGACATGTGTGCCAATTTGTGCATCTGGTTTTTACTTGGGTACTGGGGAATCAAACCTAGACCAGCAGGCTTTGCAAGCAAGTGCCTTTAACAACTGAGCCATCTCCCCAACCCTAGGATTACTATTTTAGTTTTGCTAACTTAATAAACAAAAATTTACTCTTATTGTGTTCAAAAGAACTTAAAACCTAAGATTAATAATTTTTCATATTTACCTGCCATATGCATTTCCTTCTATGCACTGTCAATTCCCCACCATCACCAACAATCACATTAGTCAATGCCTAGATCCTTACCATGTAATGAGCTCTACACATAGAACTCCACCCAATGATCCATCATCTCGTCTCCTATTACTGTCTCCCATTTTCTAACCCCAGCCCCCACATTTTCGGTTGTTATTTAATTTTTTTTTTTTTTTTTTTTTGGTCTTTCGAGGTAGGGTCTCACTGTGGCCCAGGTTGACCTGGAATTCACTATGTAGTCTCAGGGTGGCCTCGAACTCATAGCAATCCTCCTATGTCTGCCTCCCGAGTGCTGGGATTAAAGGTGTGTGCCACCACACCCGGCCCCCATATTTTCTAAAGCACACATCCGGTAAATTTCCACCTCAAGGCTACAACCATCTTAAATGCTTCACTGATAACAGTTCTCTTTGTAGAAGAAATACTTGCTCATATGCATGAAGAAAAACACGAATAATAAACTCAGCAACTGGGTGTGGTGGCACATGCCTTTAATCCCAACACTCAAGACAAAGGTAGAAGGATCACCATGAGTCCCAGGCCAGCCTCAGACTTCCTAGTGAATTCCAGGTCAGCCTAGGCTAGAGCCAGACCCTACCTTGCAAAAGAAAAAGAATATGTAATAGTAACCTCAGCACTATTTAGTTGGCAACAGGTTGAAAAGCACCTAAGTGTTCATCCACATGAGACTGGGTAAGTCATTAAAAATCTGTAGGTTAGCCAGGTATGGTGGGACCTTTAGTCCCAGCACTCAGGAGACAGAGCTAGAAAGATCACCATGAGTTTGAGACTAGAGTGAATTCCAGGTCAGCCTGGGCTACAGTAAGAACCTACCTCCAAAAAAAAAAAAAAAAGGCAAGCAAGCAAGCTGCAAGTCAGGACTGGAGAGATGGCAAAATGGCTAAAGGCTTTTAAAGACTGACAGGACGGAGTCAATCGCCAGTATCCATGTAAAGCCATATGCATGAAGTGGTGCATGAGTCTGGAGTTAATTTGCAGTGACAGGAGGCCCTGACATACCCATTCACAAACACTAAATAAATAAATAAGTAAGTAAGTAAGTAAATAAGTAAAAAGTAGGTCTACAACATTAATAAGAAACTCGTGAAGGACATGGGATAAGATGGGAGGAGGACACTACAAAATAACTGGCCTAGTATTGTACATTTATGACAATTTATATGAATGCATATACAAGTGACTGGAAGAGTACAGAAGCAGGGAATGAACATGAGAGAGGAAAGGATTTTCATTTAACTTTTTAATAAAGAGCTCTAGGAACCCTAAGACTCTGACAGTACTCCAGAGATTACAGAACACTGACTTATATAAACGTGGATATACTCTGGCTTTACCAACTATACCACGTAGTTTTTCTAGTATGTTAGTCAGACTTATCCGTTTGACAATAGTGGACAGAAACACTGAAGTTTCATTAGTCTATTTGGTTTAAGAATTTAAAAAATTAATTTATGTTAATCATCATAACACACACCAAAAATTGTTAAATTGATTTCTATTTATTTCAAGGGAGGAGGCAGGGAAGCTGTGGTAGTTTGAATGTGAATGTATGCCCATGTCCGTCATAGCCTCAGGTAAATAAGATTTCTGCTAAGTCTCCATCAACCTGCTGTGTAAATGGGGGCAGATTTGAATCCTACCAAAAGGTATGCAGAGGAGTTTGGGCTCTGGTGAGGTTCCTACTTGCTGCTTGTTTTTGTTGTTTACAAGCTATTTGCTTTTTTTTTCTCTCTCTCTGCTTGGATTTATGAAAGGAAGCCAGCTTCTATCATTGATGAAACTTCCACTGGATCTATAAACTTGAAATAAATCCCTTCCTCCTGTAAACTGTGTCTGGTTGGATATTCATCCCAGCAACATGGACATTTGTCTGTAAAGCGTGCCAGCCCAGGTTGAATTCCTAAGCCACCCACATAAGCCAGTCACAAAAAGTGGCACAAGTGTATGTTTATTTGAGATGGCCAGAGGCCCTGGCACACCTGTATAACACAAACACTTATGCAGATAAATAATTCTTTAAAAATAGCCGGGCGTGGTGGTGCATGCCTTTAATCCCAAGCACACAGGAGGTAGAGGTAGGGAGATCACCATGAGTTCTAGGCCAGCCTAAGAGTACATAGTGGATTCCAGGACAGCCTGAGCTAAAGTGAGAGCCTACCTCCATGAATAAATGAATAATAAAGTCAAGGAAATAAAATGTTTGAGGTAATCCAGACAATCATTTATAGATCAAAATCTGACAACTATGGTTCCCTAAAGGTATACAAATTTAACATCCTCTGTATAGGGATGTAGCTCATTTGTACAATGCCTAACTAACATGCACAAGGTACAGGGTTCAATCCCTAGCACTACCTTAAAAAAAAAAAGTGTGGCTCACGCATGCTGAATCCCAGCGCTAAGAGAGTAAAGCCAGAATTATTTTTTGGTTTTTCAAGGTAGGGTTTCACTCTAGCCCAGGCTGACGGGAAATTCATTATGTGGTCTCAGGGTGGCCTCAAACTCATGGAAGTCCTCCTACCTCTGCCTCCACAGTGCTAGGATTAAAGGCACGCCCAGCTTGATGATGTGTTTTAAATCTCCATGTGGTCCAAAACATATTATAAAAATTACTACTTACAGTTAATAAATATTAACATAATAAAACAAGAAAGGATGGGCATGGTGACATCCAGCACGTGGGAGGTAGAGGCAAGAAGATCAAGAGTTCAAAGTCATCCTTACCTACATAGGGAACTGGAGGATGGATAGCCTGAGCTATGTAAGACCTTGTCGTAATTAAATACCAAAAAACTTAAAATCCAAGAAAATTTTAAAACACTAAAACAAGGCTAGGACTTCTGGTTAAGATGGCAGCATGGATACCATACCAAAGTGGCCTAGGGAGGAAAAAGCCAAAAAAAAAAAAAACTCAGCAAAATACACACTATTAGTAAAAAGTGAGGTATATAGGAAATTGAAACGACAGCAGAGAAGTAGGAGAGATCCAGAGCATCCAGAGCCGACACAGGCTGGGGGAAGCAGTTCCAGCAGGTCCACAGACCGCGGCAGCTGCGACAGCACACCAGAAAGCTTCCAGCCTTGGCTTGAGTCACAGGAAAAGCCAAGTGAGAGGAGCTTCCACTCACACCACAGCTTTCTGCAAACTCAAGAAATGTGAAGGGAGAGAAGCAGTGAACAACGGAGGAGCAGATCACAAGGTAGAAGAACACTTGGAACAGCGAGAGAACTAGAGCAGCATTGGCAGCCTCCCCTCCCCCACCGCCAGTGCCCAGCTCCAGCAAACATAGCAGCGGTGCAGGGACCCAGCCATGCCTACCTAAACCAACAGTGGGACTCAAGCAGGAGCAGAGGTAACTGCGATTAATCAGGGAAGGGTCTTACCAGGTCACAAGCTGACTTGGAACTCTCAACAGACCAGAAATCTTAACCTCCTTGTTGTTAGGATTAAGGGTGTGGGTGGAGCAACACACACCCAAAGGGACAGTTAGAGGATCTGGTTGTCATAATACCTACTCTTGGATAACTACTCTAAGATGTTTTTCATTGAAAGTGCACACTGTTTAGTTAAATGTTAGAATCTGCCTGTATTTTGTTCCACTCAGCCTACTTGAATACTCTCATAGCAGGCAAACCCAACACCTAGGGTCACTTTTATAGATACTCTGAGAGTCTTGAGAGCCACACGTAACACCTTAAGAGCCTAACCTGAAGTTATATAACATCAGATTGTCTGATACATCTAATAATACCCAGCTATCTAGAAAATCCAATCATCAAATACTCCAGGATGCAAATATATATACATTATAACACAAGAAACACCAAAACTCAAGACAAAATAAATCCACCAAAAAGTATTAATGAATCAGAAATGAGCTCCAGTGAGAACGAGTTACAGGAAATGCCTGAGAAAGATTTCAAAAGAATGTAAATATGTTCAAAGAAGCCAAAGAGGAGATCAAAGGAATGAAAGAGGAAATAAAAGGAATCAAAGAAAACACAGGACACCAATAAAATAAAATAAAGAGGTCAATAATAGACATAAATAAGGAAATAGAAATAATAAAGAAAAATAAGTCAGAATTACTAGCAATGAAGAACACAGTTAATGAAATAAAAAAAACTGTAGAAAATCTCACCAGTAGAATGGATGAAGGAGAGGACAGAATATCTAAGCTAGAAGACCAGGTGGCAGATCTAATACAGTCCAAAAACAAGAGAGACAAACTAATAGAAAAGTATGAGTGGGAATTTCAAGATAGTCGGGACACTAGGAAAAGATCAAATATAAGAATTCAGGGCATAGTAGAAGGAGAATTCCACTCCAAAGGCACAGTAGGTGTCTTCAACAAAATCATAGAAGAAAACTTCCCCCAAATTGGGAAAGAGGTGCCAATGCAGATACAGGAAGCCTTTAGAACCCCAGCCAGACAAAACCTGGAAAGAACCTCTCCTCGTCATATTATAATCAAACTACCAAACACACAAACCAAGGAAAAAATATTGAAAGCAGTCAGAGAAAAATCAAGTTACTTACAAAGACAAGCCTATCAAGATTACAGCAGATTATTCAACACAAACTTTAAAAGCCAGAAGGACTTGGAGTGATGTATTCCAAGTCATGAAAGATAAAACAACTGGCAACCAAGGTTACTTTATCCTGAAAAACTATCCATTCAAATAGAGAAATAAGAACATTTCACGACAAAAGCAAGCTGAAGGAGTATTTGAAGACAAAACCAGCTCTACAAAAAATACTTGAAAGAATCCTCCATGCTGAAGAAAAAGAAAAGCACACATATAAAGAACCAGGAAAAGCAAATAATACTCAAATACTAGTTAACACGAGAGCAAAGGTAAAACCGGAAGAACTACAAAAAAAATGGCAAAAATGAATACACACCTTTCGATATTAACTCTTAATATCAATGGCCTCAATGCCCCAATCAAAAATAGGTTCGCAGACTGGGTTAAAAATAAAAAGCAAGAGCCTCCAAGAAACCCACCTTTCAAAGGGAGGAGGATACTTAATAGGTTGATATTGTATATATGTAATTACAATGATTGTAATGGGGGGGGTAATATGATGGAGAATGGAATTTCAAATGGGAAAGTGTGGGGGTGGGGAGGGAGGGAATTACCATGGGATATATTTTGTAATCATGGAAAATGTTAATAAAAATTAAAATAAAATAAAAAAGATAAAAAAAAAAGAAACCCACCTTTCTACAAAGGATGGACACTATCTTAGGGTGAAAGGTTGGAAAACAGTGTTCCAAGCAAATGGACCTAGAAAACAAGCAGGGGTTGCTATCCTAATATCTGACAAGGTAGACTTCAGTCCAACATTAGTTAAGAAACATAGGGAAGGTCACTATATATTGATTAAAGACACCCTCCAACAGGAGGACATTACAATCCTGAACATAGATGCACCTAACATGGGGCCCTCCAAATTCATAAAACAAACGCTACAAGAACTAAGGTCCCAGATAACAACAAACACAGTGGTAGTGGGTGACTTCAACACCCCACTCTCATCAATTGGCAGGTCATCCCAGAAAAAAATAAACACAGAGGCATCTGGACTAAATGAGATCATAGAAGGAATGGACCTAACAGATATCTACAGGACATTTCATCTAAATGCCGCAGAATATACATTTTTTTCAGCAGCACATGGAACATTCTCTAAAATATACCATATATAAGGACACAAAGCAAATCTTAACAAATAAAGGAAAACGAAAATAATTCCTTGCATTCTATCTGACCACAATGGAATCAAACTACAAATCAATAGCAAGAAAGGCTATAGAGCATACACAAAATCATGGAAATTAAACAACACACTACTAAATGATGAATAGGTCAATGAAGAAATCAAGAAGGAAAATCAAAAAATTTATAGTCAAACGATAATGAGAACACAACATACCAAAATCTCTGGGACACAATGAAGGCAGTCCTAAGAGGTAAATTTATAGCTTTAAGTGCCTATATTAAGAAATTAGAAAAGTTGCACGTAAACGACCTAATGCTTCACCTTAAAGTCATGGAAAAAGAATAACACGGCAAACCAAAAATTAGTACATGGGAAGAAATAATAAAGATTAGGGCAGAAATTAATGAAACAGAAACCAAGAAAACAATCCAGGGCTGGAGGGGTGGCTTAGCAGTTAAGCGCTTGCCTGTGAAGCCTAAGGACCCCGGTTCGAGGCTCGGTTCCCCAGGTCCCACGTTAGCCAGATGCACAAGGGGGCGCACACGTCTGGAGTTCGTTTGCAGAGGCTGGAAGCCCTGGCGCGCCCATTCTCTCTCTCTCTCTCTATCTGTCTTTCTCTCTGTGTCTGTCGCTCTCAAACAAATAAATAAAAAATAAAAAAAAAAACAATCCAAAGAATCAATGAAACAAAAAGTTGGTTCTTTGAAAGGATAAACAAGAGTGATATACCCTTAGCAAATCTGACCAAAAGAAAGAGAGAAGAGACACAAATTAATAAAACTAGAGATAAAAAAGGTAACCTCACAACAGATATCACAGAAATTCAAAAAATCATAGGGACATACTATAAAAGCATATACTCCACAAAGTATGAAAATTTGAAAGAAATGGATGATTTTCTTGATTTATATGACCTACCTAAATTAAATCAAGATGAGATTAATCACTTAAATAGACCTATAATAAGGACGGAGGTCCACACAGTTATCAAAAATCTCCCAACTAAAAAAAGTCAAGGCCCAGATGGATTCACTGCTGAATTTTACCACACCTTCAGGGAAGAACAAACGCCATTTTTCTTAAGGTTTTCCATAAAACAGAAAAAGAAAGAATCCTACCAAATTCTTTCTATGAAGCCAGCATCACCCTGACATCAAAACCAGGCAAAGATAAAAGAAAATTACAGACCAATCTCCCTCATGAACATAGATGCAAAAATTCTCAACAAAATATTGGTAAACAGAATACAAGAGTATATCAGAAAGATCATTCATCCCAACCAAGTAGGCTTTATCCCAGAGATGCAGGGATGGTTCAACATACGCACATCGATAAATGTAATACATTATATAAATGGACTTAAGGACATAAATCATATGATCATCTCATTAGATGCAGAGAAAGCGTTTGACAAAATCCAACATCCCTTCAATAATAAAAGTCCTACAGAAGCTGGGAATAGAAGGAACATATCTCAATATAATAAAGGCCATTTATGCCAAGCCTACAGCCAACATATTACTAAATGGAGAAAATCTGGAAGCTTTTCCACTAAAATCAGGAACAAGACAAGGGTGTCCATTATCCCCACTTTTATTTAATATAGTACTGGAGGTCTCAGCCATAGCAATAAGGCAAGAGACACACATAAAAGGGATACAAATTGGAAAGGAAGAAATCAAGTTATCATAATTTGCAGATGACTTGATTCTATATACAAAGGACCCTAAAAACTCTACCAGCAAACTGTTACAGCAGATAAACACCTACAGCCATGTAGCAGGATACAAAATAAATACACAGAAATTAGTAGCATTCCTATATGCTAACAACAAACATACAGAGGATGAAATCAGAGAATCATTCCCATTCAGAACTGCATCAAAGAAAATAAAGTACCTTGGGATAAACCTAACCAAGGAAGTAAAGGATCTCTGCAATGAAAACTATAAAACACTCAAGGAAGAAATTGCAAAGGCACTAGGAAATGGAAAAACACCCCTTGTTCCTGGATTGGAAGAATCAATATAATGAAAATGGCAATCTTATCAAAAGCAATCTACACATTTAATGCAATCCCCATCAAAATCCCAACAGCATTCTTCACGCAAACAGAAAAAAACAATCCAAAAATTCATTTGGAATCACAAAAACCCTCAAATATCTAAAATAATACTGAGCAACAAAAATAAGGCAGGAGGTATCACCATACCTGATTTTAACCTATACTACAGAGCCATAGTAAAAAAAACAGCATGGTACTGGCACAAAAGCAGATATGTAGATCAACGGAACAGAATAGAGGACCCAGATGTAAGTCCAGGTAGCTATAGCCACCTGATATTCGATAAAAGTGCCAAAAATACTCATTGGAGAAAAGACAGCCTCGTCAGCAAATGGTGCTTGGAAAACTGGATATATATCTGTAGAAGGATGAAAATAGATTCTTCTCTCTCTCCATGCACAAGAATTAAATCCAAATGGACTAAAGACCTTAACAATAGACCTGAAATTCTGAAATTACTAGAAATTCTGAATATAACACCAATTGTTCAGGCAGTAAAACCACAGGTTAATCACTGGGACCTCATGAAACTACAAAGATTTTGTACTGCAAAGGACACTGTGAATAAAGCAAAGAGGCAACCTACAGAATGGGAAATCTTTGTCAGCTATGTATCTGGTAGAGGATTAATATCAAAGATATATAAAGAACTCAAAAAGTTAAATAATAAGACAAAACAAGCCAATTAAAAAATGGGCTATGGAGCTAAATAGAGAGTTCTCAAAACAAGAAATACGGATGGTGTATAAGCATCTAAAAAAATGTTCTACATCCCTAGTCATCAGGGAAATGCAGATTAAAACTACACTGAGATTCCATCTCACTCCTATCAGATTGGCTACCATCATGAAAACTAATGATCATAAATGCTGGCGGGGATGTGGAAAAAGAGGAACCCTTCTACTCTGGCGGTGGGAATGCAATCTGGTCCAGCCATTGTGGAAATCAGTGTGGAGGTTCCCAAGACAGCTAAAAATTGATCTACCATATGACCCGGCTATAGCACTCCTAAGCATATATACTAAGGACTCATCTCATTTCCTTAGAAGTACATGCTCAACCATATTTATAATAGCTGGGAAATGGAACCAGCCTAGATGTCCCTCAACTGTTGAGTGGATAATGAAGATGTGGCACATTTATACAATGGAGTTTTACAAAGCAGTAAAGAAAAATGAAGTTATGAATGCATTGTATTTTACATCATGTATGGATATCAGTTTATGGGGGCCAGGGGCGGAATGTGGTGGTTTGATTCAGGTGTCCAGCTGATGGAGATTTGGGAATTAACGCCTCTTGGAGGGAGTGTATTGTTGTATTGTTGGGGGCCGGCTATGGGTATTAAAGCCAGTTTCCCTTTGCCAGTGTTTGGCACACCCTTCTGTTGCTGTGGTCCACCTTACGTTGGCCAGGGGGTGATGTCCACCCTCTCTTCAGGCCATCATTTTCCCCTGCCACCGTGGAGCTTCCCCTCGAGCCTGTAAGCCAGAATAAATCTCTTTTTCCCAGAAAAAAAAAAAAAATGAAGTTATGAAATCAGCAGGAAAATGGATGGACCTGGAAAGGATTATACTAAGTGAGTTAACCCAGGTAGAAAGCCAAGCGCCGCATGTTCTCTCTCATATGTGGATTCTAGCTACAAATGATTGGGCTTCTGCGTGAGTAGGAAAAAACTCAGTAGCAGAGGCCAGTAAGTTAAAAAGGAGATATAGGGAAGAGAAAAGAAGGGAGGAGGGTACTTAGTAGGTTGGTATTGTATATATGTAAGTAGGAGAATAGATAAACGGGGGTGAAAAGGCCCAAAGTGAGGTCAGGGGAAGAGACTGAGTAAAGGAAAGGTGGAGGGAGGGCTAATCAAAATGTAAGAGGATGCAAATAAATCATATGGAATCCTCCGGTTTCGGACAATGGAACACTCAGGAGCCATAGATCATTGTTAGAAAATTTTCAGTGCCAGGGATGGGATACCTCCAGTGAGTTGTTGGCCAGGGCGGCCCCTGATGCCCCAAAAACATTATAGACCATTGTCAAGGCCCTTGGTTTCCCACCAGGAATAGATGGCAAGACCCTACTGCTGAAGACTCCACATACTTGGGCTGCAAGGCCACTGAGAAATCCTGCTGAAACTGATCTGATAACCTCCTCCATGTAGAACAGCTGACAGAAATCTGGAAGAAGTCATTCTATATGCAGTTCAATGGGAGAAAGAGCTACCACCAGTGAAGATACTCAACAGCGGACACTGCAAGCCTTATAATTGGCCAGCCAGGCCAAATCTGCTAACAGGTGCAACAGTGGCACCTCTGTCATGGTGGAAACCAACTGCCCTCCAATTGGACTGGAGGCCCTCTCCATGGGGGAAAACACATCCCTGATACTAAAAACTTAAAACAAGGGTAGTCATGAGCCCTAGGGGTGTAACAGCTGCTGGTGTCTGGAAAAATGGACATACTATGCTTATTAAACTGCCCAGTAAGCACTTCCCTTAATATTCATACCCTTATATTAATGCTACTCTCACTTTGGGTATAAAATCTTTTCTTTTCAGATGGCAGTGATCTTGGGATGAATCAGAAGGTACCACAGTGCTGGAAAGGACTGGAGTACTGAGTAACATCTCGATCACACCTTCCAAGGCTCAGGGTTTAATGCAGAAGAGGTGTCAGAAAGAATGTAAGAGCCAAAGGAAGGGTAGGACTCCTTACAATGTGCTCCCTCCAGACATAAAATGGCCTGGATATTCATGACCTCATAGTGCCTGATACTACCTACACAAGACCATCATAGCAGGAGGAAAAGATCATGACATCAAAATAAAAGAGAGACTGATTGAGATGGTGAAGGGATATGATGGAGAATGGGATATCAAAGAGGAAAATGGGGCGGGTGTTACCATGGGATATTTTTTATAATAATGGAAAATGTTAACAGAAATTGAGAAAAAAAAAATCAAGGCTAGAGAGATAGCTCAATAGTTAAAGGTGCCTGCCGGCAAAGCCTAACAATCTGAGTTTGATTCCCCAGTACCCACATAAAGCCAGATGCACAAGGTGGCACATGTGTCTAGAATTTGTTTGCAGCAGCTGGAGGCCCTATCACGCCCATTCTCTCTCTCTCTCTTCCAAGCATGATGGGGCATGCTTTTAATCCCAGTACTCATACTTCCTGAAGCAGAGGTAGGAGAATCGCCACAAATTTAAGGCAAGCCTGACTGAATTCCAAGTCAGCCTGAAGTAGAGTAAGACCCTACACCTCAAAACTCCCCACCCCCCAAAAAAAAGAAAGAAAGAAAGAAATACATAAAACAGGGTTGGAGAGATGGCTCAGCAGTTAAAGGCAATTGCTAGCAAAGCCTGACAGCCCGGGGTTCAATTACCTAGGCTCATGTAAACCCAGATGCACAAAGTGGTGCATGCATCTCGAGTTCATTTGCAGTGGCAAGAGGCCCTGGCTTTCCTATTTCCACCACCACAACCCTCTGCAAATAAACAAATGGTTTTGTTGTTTTTTTAAAGATGGCTAGGGAACCGGGCATAGTAGCACATGCCTTTAATCCCAGCAGTTCGAAGACAGAGGCAGGAGGATCGCCATGAATTCCAGGCCACCCTGAGACTACATAGTGAATTCTGAATTCTTAGGTAAGCCTGAGCTGGAATGAGACCCTACCTCACAAAACCAAAAAAAGGACTAGACAGATGGCTCAGCAGTTAAGGTGCTTGCCTACGGAGTCTAATGACCTAGGGTTGGTTCCCAGTACCCACAAAAAGCCAGATATACAAAATGGCACATGTATCTAGAGTTCATTGGAATGGCTACAGGTCCTGGCATTCTCTCTTTCCCTCTCCCTTTCCTTCTTCCTCCCTCTCTCCTTGCAAATAAATAAAATGAAATAAAAAGAATGGGTGGAAGAGTAATGGAGGACAGCCAACTTTCAGTCACTGATGAGCACCCCATGCCACAGGTGAGTACATGGGGTGCTGCAAGGGCGTATACACATGTATACACCACACACACATTCCACACCTCTCTTGCACACAATAAACACAAACACACAAGCAAAATAAAATAATAAATTCACAACATCCCATATAATTGGCAAAATTCTACTATTTAACTAGTAATGTACTTGGAGGGGGGAAAAAAAAAATCACACTACCACATTATTTAACTAACAAGTTCCTCATTGTCAGTGAGGACCATTGTTCAATTTATGTGCATTCTTCCAAAAAGTTTCCCCAGGCCCTAGTAATGTGCATGCACGTACACACACACACACACACACACACACACACACACGAGTGTGTGCATGGAACTACTTATGAACTCAATAAATAATCCCTAAAGGCTTACACAATAAGAAACATACAAAACAGGCTGGAGAGAGAGCTTAGTTATTAAGGCGCTTGCCTGTAAAGCCTGAGGACCAGGTTCAATTCCCCGTAAAGCCAAGTGTACAGAGTGGTACATGTATCTGGAGCTTGTTTGCAGCAGCTAAAGGCCCTGGCATACCCATTCTCTCCCCATCTCTCTCACTGCAAATAAATTAATCGTTTTCTCTTAAAAACAGAAGCATGGGGCTGGAGAGATGGCTTAGCAGTTAAGGCGTTTGCCTGCAAAGCCAAAGGATGCCAGTTCGACTCTCCAGGACCCAAGTAAGCCAGATGCACAAGGGGGCATATGCATATGGTGCTTGTTTGCAGTAGCTAGAGGCTTTGGCACACCCACTCATATTCCCTCCCCTCCCTCCCTCCCTCCCTCCCTCCCTCCCTCCCTCCCTCCCTCCCTCTCTCTCATTCCTTCTCACTGCCTTTCTCTCCCTCAAACAAATAAAATACATTTTTAAAAAACAGGAACATATGGGATGGATAGATGGCTTGGAGGTTAAAGATCTTGCCAACAAAGCCAAAGGACCCAGGTTTGATTCCCCAGGACCCACAGTAAGCCAGATGCACAAAGTGGCACATGCATCTGGAGTTAGTTTGTAGTGGCTAGAGGCTTTGGTGTACCCATTCTATCTGCCTCCCTCTCTCTCTCTCTCCCCCTCTCTTTCTCTCTCTCTGACTACTAAGTAAAGTAATATTTTAAAAGCCAGACATGGTGGTGCATGCCTTCCATTCCAGCAGTCAACTTAGGAGACAGAGGTAAGAGGACTGCTGTGAGTTCAAGGCCACAGTGGGACTACATAGTGAATTCCAGGTCAGCCTGGGCTAGAGCAAGGGCCTACCTGGAAACCCACCCACCTCCTCCAAAAATAAATAAATAAATGAACATACAAAACAAGATGGACATAGTTTCCCATTGAAATTTGTCACAGAAATATTATTTGGGATATTACAAAACTCTAAAAACTGGGGCTGGAGAGATGGCCTAGTGGTTAAGGCATTTGTATGCAAAGCCAAAGGACCCAGGTTCGATTCCCTAGGTCCCACGTTAGTCAGATGCACAAGGGGATGCAAGCATCTGGATTTCCTTTGTAGTGGCTGGAGGCAGGCCCTGACATGCCCATTCTCTCTCTATCCCTCTCTCCTCTGTCAAATAAATAAATAAAAATAAAATATCTAAAAACTATAAACTTGAGACTGGAGAGATGGTACAGTGAATGAAGCACTCACCACTCAACTAAAATACCTGAGTTCAATCTCAAGCCCATATAAAAAGCTGGAAGCTGTGGCAGGCTTCTATAATCCTAGCAGTCTCACCCTGATGACAAGATAAAAGAGGTAGAGACAGGAAATTTTCCTGGAAGCTCCAGGTAAGCCCAGCAACAAACAGCAGGGTGAGAATCCAGAGTGAGAGACCCTAAGGTGGACAGGTGATGACCAATTCAAAAGTTGTCCTCTGACCTTCATGCATGAACATGATATGAACATATGTACATACCCATGAACATGCACACATATAAATAAGTAGCCTTCGTTACCACCATGAATAGAAGGAAAACAATAGCGCCATCAGAATTTTATAAGTCAGGAACCTAAAAGTAGCTGTGCATAGCAGTGCATACCTACAATTCAGCACCTGGAAGGTCCAGGCAGGAAAATCAGGAATTCAAATTCAACTTCAGCTGTATAGCACTATTCCAAGAAACCTACCTAATACCTCTTAAAAAAAAAAAAAACTAAGTCAGAATTATCATGCAAACAATAAATATCTAGAGGTAGTTCCATGAAATAAATATGTTATGTGATGAGAAAAATGAATCCAGTAAAATTTGAATCCAGAAGATACATTTAAATTCAGAAATCAAATAATGTAAGCTAGTAATTATAAGACTGAGCTTACCTAAAGGCAGCAATTAGTGGTGCATAAATCGAGTCCCCATCATAAACATATAAATGGTCCCAGCTACACTCTGTAGCAAAATGATTGAAACGAAATCTCATTATTCTATTTGGCCTGAAAAGAATTTAAAAAGTTAATTTATATTAATCATCATAACCATTAAAAAATTGAAAAAAAAAAAAGAAACTCTGGAACTTATAAAGGAAAAAATTAACATATAAAGATCATTTGTTCATTCACAAAGACTAATTTTGTAATTGCTATGTATAAGAAACCATTAAACAAAGTAAAACAAAACACATCTGGGTCATCACAGTCAATTTACAATAGGGTTTTTTAACATTCAACACCCTTTAAGCCAAGCCACTAACACTTCCATTTCTGCACTTTTCCTTATGTACATAAGATTCCATACTAAACCTATTACGGAATGCCCCATCACTTCAAAAACATACTTGTCAATTTTCTAAACTTACCTCCCTCCCTGCCTTTTCAAGGCACTGCTTAACAAACCCCTGGTAGAAAGGACACTATGTGCGTTAACTTACTTTGAATCAAAAGCAAACTAAAGGCACACTCTCCTGTTGCTGTTGTCCATCTGATTTTGCCCAAGAGATAATGCCCACCCTCTGCTCATACCATTGTTTCCCCCTGCCTCCAGTCTGTAAACCAAAATAATCCTTTGTTCTCACAAGGTGCCCTTGGTCTGGTGTTTTCTGACAGCAATGTGAACCTGACTGCAACAGTAAAGATGGTACCGAGAAGAGGGCTCATTACTGCTATAAACCTGACTGTACGGCTTTTAGCCATTTGGAGCTGATTTTCAAGAGGAATGTGAAAGGATATGAAATCTTGGCCTAAGAGACACCTTGCAGTGCTATAAGTATAGCTTGATGAACCACTTTGGTCAGAGTTGAAAGACCTGAATGCAGTAAGAACTAAGGACTGTGAGGTTTGGCTTATGAGGATGAGAAACAGCTTTGCCTGAACTGGGCTAGAAGCAATCTGTGTGAGAGGCTTGCTGTTATGCCTGTGTCCTGAGAACTTGTGCAGGGTTGCATTGCATAGAAATAAACTGGTATGGGCAGAGGGATATGGCAAAGGAAAAATTGAAATCTTTGGGCCAAAATTGCTGCCCATTCAGTTGCAATTGTTTGAGAGATTACAACCTTTGAGATTGGGCCAGCTGACCTGCACTGGAACAACAGGAAAAATGTAGACTCTTTGGAAGGGGCCTGAATATTGAAGGAGAGTCCCATTCTTCAAAGTCTGCTTAACTACCCCATTGGTTTAACACATTGGCAGCCCACCTGGTATTATGGAGTGTAACAAATGCAGGAAAGAGAGGGCTATTAAATTTGCAACATGGTTTCGTATTTTGGAAATGGCCATGGGCAATATGAAGCAGGTTTGTTGGATTACCTGTGTGAAGACCCTATGGAACCATGAGAATGAACTGTGGGGTGCAGTAGAGACCCAGGGGGGGCCAGACTATGGGATGGCTGCCAAGTAAAGTTTCCTGCACTGAATGAAGTTTTCCAGTACAGGGAGCAGCCTAGCTGGAGGGATGGAATTAGAACTCCAGAGATTTGGCACTGGTTAGAATTATCAGACTTAGAGACTTGTCATTGACTGAATTGTTAGATTTGCCACTGTCCAGAGTTGTTGGACTTGGAGGTACAGAGTTCGATGTTTGCCCTTTTTAAATCTTGTATTGGTTGAATATGTCTTTGCTACGCCCAATGCCATCTTTTGCAGTGTGAATGTTTATTTTGTGCCGTTATGGGTTTTGGAGGATATTTTGCTTGGTATTACAGCTCAGTAAAAAGACCTTGGCCTATGGGAGATATGTGAACATCATTGGGATTGATAAAAACTATGGGGACTTTTAAAGTTGAGCTAGATGCACTGCATTTTATATCATGGACAGTTCAGTTTATGGAGGCCAGGGTTAGTGTCCCCATAAACTTAGGTGTTCTGAATGCTAGGTCCCCAAGTGATGGCAATTTGGGAATTAAAGCCTCCTGGAGGTAGCATATTGTTGGGGGCAGGCTTATGGGTGTTGCAGCCAGCTTCCTTTTGCCAGTGTCTGGCACACTCTCCTGTCACTGTCATCCATCTGTTGTTGGCCAGAAGGTGATGTCCACCCTCTGCTCGTGCACATGACTAGACAAGACTGGTTCCAATCCCAGTTTCTGCTCACTACTACATATAGCATTTTCAGCAATCCTACCACTAACTTTCTTTCTCTCTTCCCTCTCTCCACAACTGCTAACTCTCGGTGATTAACTCAAACCTTCCAGCCCTATGTTCATATTCTATTGTGCTCAGTATCTATTAGACAAAAGTTCTTGAAATTTCTCTTTTCCAAAATATATAACCCTATCTACTCCTTCCATCTCTCAAATAATTAACTTTTTCTCTCATCTGGAGTTTTCCCATCTCAATATATGTATTTTTTAAATTTATTTAGTTGACAGAGAAAGAGAGAAGTGGGCATGTCAAGACCTCCAGTCACTGCAAATGACCTCCAGACACATGCGCTCCCTTCTGGTTAATGTGGGTCCTGGGTAATCGAACCTGGGTCCTTTGGCTTTGCAGGCAAACGCCTTAATTGCTAAGCCATCACTCCAGCCCTATTTAAAAAAAAAAAACAAAAGCCTAAACAAATAAAAGCCTTCATGTAGTTAGACAAAGAAGAGACTTGAAAAATCTAAAATAATGCTACTCTTGTTAAAATTTCTTTAAACATAAGGGATGCCCCCTCTGTAACATTGGAACTTAAGGCTGAAGATATAACTTTGTTGACAAAGTGCTTGCCTAGCACAGCCATAGCCTAGGATTGGATCCCCAGCATTGAATAAAACCAAGTGTGGCGACCTACACCTATAATCTCAGCACTCAGGAGGCAGAGGCAGTAGAAGTAAGTTCAAGATCACCTTCAGCTACAGACTTCATGGTCAACCTGGATTACATGTAACCCTGTTTCAAAACAAAACAAGAAAGAAAAAGGGAGGGAGGAAAGAAAGAGAAAGACATTAAGCCAAGCATGGTGGCACATAGCTGTAATATCACAGCAATGGGGGTGGGGAAGAGGAAGCAGGAAGAAGGTCTTAAGTTCAAAATCAGCCTGGTCTACACAGTCAGTTCTACAAAAGCCACAGCTTAACTGACCCCAAAAAATAAAATAAAATAAAAAAGTCTAGATCGAGCCAGGCGTGGTGACACACGTCTTTAATCCCAGCACTTGGGAGGCAGAGGTGGGAGAACTGACATGAGTTCGAGGCCACCCTGAGACTACAGAGTGAATTCCAGGTCAGACCCTACCTCAGAAAACAAACAAACAAACAAAAAAAAAACCCAAAAACAAAAAGTCTAGATCAACCCATGTTCAACTTGCCAGTTCTCATGTCTCATGTAAGCCAGACATACAAGGTGGTGCACACGTCTGGGGTTTAATTACAGTGGCTAGAGGCTCTATGGCACCAATTCATTCTCTCACCTCATCTCTCAATCTCTCTCTCCCACATCCAAAAAAAAAAAAAAAAAACTTAAAAGAAAAAGAAACAAAAACAAGAAAGAGAAAAAGAAAGAAAGGGAGGGAGGGAGGGACGCATGCATTTCAGAGCTGGATTCAGTGATTGAGGAGCTTGCCTACAAAGCCTAAGGACCCCAGTTCAATTTCCTATTACCCACATAAAGCCAGCTGCACAAGGTGACAAATGCATCTGGAGTTCATTTGTAGTGGCTAGAGGACCTGGTGCACCCACTCTCTTTCTATCTTCCTCTTTCTCTCTCTCAAGTAAATAAAATATTTTTTAAAAAGAAAGTTCTGAAGCCGGGTGTGGTAGTGCACGCCTTTAATATCAGCACTAGGGAGGCAGAAGTAGGAGGATTGCCATGAGTTAGAGGCTACCCTGAAACTACATATTTAATTCCAGGTCAGCCTAGACCAGAGTGAGACCCTACCTCAAAAAAAAAAAACAAAGTTCTGTGAGCTGGGTGTGGTGGCGTACACCTTTAATCCCAGCACTTGGGAGGCACAAGTGTTCAAGGATACTCTGAGACTACATAGTGAATTCCAGGTCAGCCTGGGCTACAGCAAGACCCTACCTCAAAAAAACAACCACCAAAAAAAAAGTTAATTGGGGTTAGAGAGATGATTCAGTGCTTAAGGTGCTTGCCTGCAAAGCCTAATGACCAGAGTTCAATTCTCTAGTACCCATGTAAAGCCAGATGCACTAAGTGGTACATGTACCTGGAATTTGTCTGCAGCAGCTGGATGCCCTGGAGCACACATTTTCTCTGTCTCTCTTCTATCTTTCTACTTCCAAATAAATAAATAATTTAAAAGTTAGCCGGACAGAGTGGCACATACCTTTAATCCCAGCACTTGGTAGGCAGAGGTAGGAGGAATGCCGTAAATTCAAGGTCACTTTGAGGCTACATAGGAAATTCCAGGTCAGCCTGGGCTAAAGCAAGACCCTACCACAAAAAATAAAAAGTTTTTTAGGGCTATGCCTTTAATCCCAGCTCTCAGGAGGCAGAGGTAAGAGGATCACTGTGAGTTCCAGGTCACCCTGGGCTGGAATAAAACATTACCTCATAAAAACTATTTAAAAAAAAAGTTATTTGGAATCCTCAAAATTTTGTCCTGAAATAAAAAGCACTTTGGAAAACTATTTTAAAAAATCATAACAAAGGAAAGGGAGAAAAAGGGATAGACAGCTAGAGGGACACAGCAGAGAGGTACTCAGAAAAATGAGACATAAGAATAATTCCATAGAGCTGAAGAGATGGCTTAGCAGTTAAGGCATTTACCTGCAAAGCCAAAGGACCCTAGTTCAATTCCCCAGGACCCACATAAGTCAGATGCACAGGGGCACATGTGACTGGAGTTCATTTGCAGTGGCTAGAGGCCCTGGTGTGTCCATTCTCTCTGTCTCTCTCTGCTTACAAATTAAAAAATAATAATAATGATAATTCCATAATGTTTCAAGCAAGGCACTAAAAATATCTGAACAGTTTTTAGACTATTATGTTGAAAATACATAAATTCTGGTGTTGTACAATTCAACTGCTGCATTAAATCAATCTGAATATTTCTTTAATCAATGAAAATTAAACAGTAGTTTAATGATATGGCACTTGTATAGCAAATTGCAAGACCTGGGATCAATCCTAAGCACAGAAAGAAAAAAAAAAGTTGAAAATTACTTGCTAGGATGGTAAAGCTCCATTGACAACCTAAAGAATCTAGAATCACCTAGGGAAAAATTAATGGGCAGCTATCTATAAAGGAGTTTCTATCTTGGGTTAACTGAGGTAGGAAGAATGGCACCATTCCATGGACTGGAGTACCAGGTTGAAGAAAAACGCAAAAGCTAGTTGAACAGCAGCATTCATCTCTCTCTACTTTGAGTGCATCTGAATATGACCAGCTGCTTCATGTTCCTGCTGCCCACTTTCCCCACCATAATGGATTACATCACCTCAAACCATAGATCGAAACAAGCCCTTCCTCCCTTAAACTGCTGCCTGTCAAGTACTTGGTCAAGCAAAAAGAAAGGCAACAAGAATAATACATTTGTCAAATGAAAAGCTAACAATAAAAGGTCTTTTTGTTTGTTTTTTCAAATAGGGTCTCACTGTAGCTCAGGCTGACCTAGATACTGTGTAGTCTCAGGGTGGCCTCAAACTCATGGTGACCCTCCTACCTCTGCTGGGATTGAAAGCATGTACCACCATGCCCGACAATAAAAGACATTTCAATAGTAGGGCATAATGACACACACCTGTAATTCCAGGTAGGGTTAAAGAACTAAAAGGTCCAAGCCAGCTTGGACTACAAAGCAAGACCATGTCTCAAAAACCATCAACAGCCAGGGCTGGAGAGATGGCTTAGCGGTTAAGCACTTGCCTGTGAAGCCTAAGGACCCCAGTACGAGGCTCAAGTCCCACGTTAGCCAGATGCACAAGGGGGCGCTCGAGTTCGTTTGCAGAGGCTAGAAGCCCTGGCGTGCCCATTCTCTCTCCCTTTATCTGTCTTTCTCTCTGTGTCTGTCACTCTCAAATAAATAAATAATTTTTAAAAATTTGGCTCAAAAAAAAAAAAAAAAATCAACAGCCAGCATGGTGGCTTACATCTTTAGTCCCAGCACTTGGGAGGCAGAGGTAGGAGGATCACCGTTTCAAGGCCAACCTGAGACTACATAGTGAATTCCAGGTCAGCCTGGGCTAGACTGAGACCCTACCTTAAAAAACAAACAACAACAAGAACAAAAAAACCAACTCACACATTTAAATACTTTGTGCTACACTGAGCTCTATCATAGAAAAATAAAATCAGCTATTATTACTTACTGTCCTTCAATGAGCCATGTGCATTTTGTTTTGTATTTATAATTTCCAGGTCCATCTGTTATAAACCCAGATGATCCAGTAAGTCTGTAAATCAAATAAAGAAAAGTTAGTCATAATCTCATATATTAATATCTTAGTTATAAATACAATACAAATTAAGCAGATTGGATAAGATAGTGTATAACTAGCAGAAAATGATGGGACAATTACATTCTGATTACAAATATGAATAAAATAAATCTTTACCATACACATAAAAAAGATATAAAAACCAAGTCTAACAGAGACGAACAACAAAAAAAGTCCAAATCTTGCTAACTAAGAAGGGGAAAATTACACTGTAACAAAAACAAACATGGTCACCGAATCACACCTGTAACTCCATTACTCAGAAAACTAAAGCAGGAAGAGGGCTATCCTGGGCTAAATAGGCAATTGCACATAAGCCTGAGCTAGAGAGACCATGTCTCAAATGCCAAATAAACAGAGCACAAAAAGTATTTATAAAATGAGCTTGTTTTTAAAATTAAGACTACATAGTCAAGGTTACATGAAAAACACTTAACACTGAGGACTGCATAGCTGTGATGGACCAAAATGCATAAAACATGCATAGGCCATGTAACTGCTGCTTCTAAAGTGATTGGCCATGTACTTCTCTCTCATGAGCAGTACAGATCTGTACCTGTCTTCCTGCATAATGTAGTGCCTGGATTTTCATCTTTTTACAATGTTAAGCATACCTAGTACCTCATTAATGGAGGATTCTACTAATTTTATCTGAATATCTTCTCACAGTTTACAAAGAGAAAATGCAAACATTACATATTCTTGGTTCAATCTACTAACAATTTTTTCAGATTAATGTTCAAAAGCTCTTTTTATAAGAATACCTCTTGAGCCAGGCGTGGTGGCACACGCCTTTAATCCCAGTACTCAGGAGGCAGAGGTGTAGGAGGATTGAGAGTTTGAGGCCACCCTGAGACTACACAGTGAATTCCAGGTCATCCTGAGCTAGAGTGAGACCCTACCTCAATAAACCAAAAAGAAAAACAAATACCTCTCAAGTATATATTTTCCCACTTCACATTTTTATGTCTTTGTTGAGTATCTCTGGCTAAACAGAAATTACCGATATTTAAGATGTTATTTCTTTCCTCATCACTATTCCCAAATCATTTTTCCTTCATCTTCCTTCAACATTACCCTCTCTGAAACAAGCATTCTGTTTTGGATCTGCCTCCTTCACTTTCTCAGCTACTAACATCCGAGTTACTGCTTGAACACTGAACATAGTAGCAATCTTCCATTCATCTGCTTCACTATCCAACAGGCTCAATGTAAACCCAGCCCCTCCACTTGTCTTGTTTACTTGTTTGTTGGTAGGCTTTGGGTTGATTTTTTGATTTTTTTTTTTTTTTGAGACAGGGTTTTGTATAGCCCCAAACTGCCTCCAACTTGTTATGTAGCCAAGGATGGCCTTAAACTCATGAGCCTCCTGTCTCCACCTCATGAGTATAAGGATATATATGTCATGTGGCCTAGCAGGTTTTCCATTTTTGTTGTTGTTTATTTATTTATTTGAGAGCAACAGACAGACAAAGAGGCAGGCAGATAGAGAATGGGCACTCCAGGGCCTTAGCCACTGCAAGTGAAGTCCAGATGCATGCACTACCTTGTGCATCTAGCTTATGTGGGCCATGGGGAATCAAGCCTTGAACCGGGGTCCTTAGGCTTCACAGGCAAGCACTTAACCAGTAAGCCATCTCTCCAATCCCCATTTTTTAATTTCTTCACATATGTATGAGTGTCGTGCATGCATGTGTGGGGCATATATGTGCATGTGCACGTGTGCCAGACAGAACTTGACACTGGGTATCTTCTACAATCTCTCCATCTTATTATTTTGAGACAGATTCTCTCACTGAACCTGGAGCTCACCATTCTGACTAGATTAAGCTACACAACATGCCTTAGGGATCCTCAATGTTTACCTTCCAGGCACTGGAATTACAAAAATGTGTCACAGTACCAGTTTTATGTGTGCTGGGGATCCAAACTCAGGTCCTCAGGCTTCTAAGGCAAATTACTGCCTGAACTATTTCTCACCCTTTCCATTTCTTAAAGTTACCATTGGTAATATTTTCTTTGTCTCCACTATTTTTTTCCATTTATTTTATTTTATTTTTTACAATTTCACTTAAGTATTTTGATCATACTCATTCCCCATTACTAGATCTTATCTTCCTCCCACTCATTTCCTTTTTTCCCCAACTAATCCCATTCCTACTTTAATGGTTTTGTTTTCTGGTGACCCACTGAGATAAATTAGGGTTGCCTGCATCAGCATGGGTGGAGGAATATTTACTGCAGCTTGCCTACCAGTGGCGCCATCACTGAAGAAAGAACATGATTCCCCTTCCTTCCCCAAGCAAATATTAACTCCAATATTAACTCCCAACAGCTCCTCTGTGAAGAGTGGGGTCTTATGAGACACCCCACTTTCTGTGATGGGATCTTGATGGACTCAATCTTGTGCAGGAAACCATATCGGCTATGAGTTCATGTGTGTGATGGCCATATCATGACCAGAAGACAGCATCCCACAGCGCTCTTCCCCATCCTCTGGCTCTCACATTCTTAACACCCTCTCTTCCGTAATGTTCCATGAGCCTTGGAAGGGGGATATAGATGTCCCATTTAAGGCTGAGCACACAACAGGCAATTTATTCTCAGCACTTTTGCCAGCTATGTCTCTGCATCAAACTCTGCCCACTGCAAAAAGAAACTCAGAATAGCACTCATTTATGGAAATGAGCATTAAGTATTTTGAAGGCAGCTTGACAACCTGTTTACCTTAATAATAACAGCAAACACCCCACCAGGGCCTATGACCTCCCCAGCCACAGACTTTCATTGACCAAGTTTACAGTACTTATGAAGCAGGCCTCAAATACAATCAGAAAACAGTCAGTTGTCCCTATTACAGTCATGTCACTATTGCACCAGTGGATACATACAACCTGCCTGGCAATGAGTGTGGAATGCACAAGGATCACATCCGGTTAAGTCTGCCAATGACTTTCCCCACCCAGCACTCTGAATAACACATCCCAGCACTATGAAACCAGTCAGCAGGGAGAAAGCATCCAACTGTTTTAGCTTGATTTTTCTGTGTTCTACAACCAAAGTGTGTGGTGTCTGCAACTCTAAGGACTTACCACTTGTTTGATGGACAATTAAGAGCAGTAACTATCACCTACATTGCTTTGGGGGCCTCTGTGGTCTCCCTGACCAACTACTGGGGAAGTATCTTGGCTCTAGTGCTAAGACTTTCATTTAATAGCCCATGGCTTCTGGAAGCAGATTTATCCACCCATGTTCAAATTCTTTTAAATAAAAACCTTACCTAACTTACAAAGGAATTAAGTTTCTGTACAGCTTTTCCAAACATCCTTAGTTGCTGAGGATAGTGTATTGAAGTCACTCACTACTATTCTGTTGAGGGTTAATCTTTGACTTTATATCTGAGAGTGCTTGGTATATAAAGTTTGGTGCATCCTCTTTCCTTTTTTATTGTTGTTGTTGTTTGGGGTTTTTATTTGAATTTTCACTCTAGCCCAGGTTTTCCTGGAACTCACTCTGTAGTCCCAGGTTGGCCTCAAACTCACAGCAATCATCCCACATCTGCCTCCTGAGTGCTGAGTCAAGACATGTACCACCAGACACAGCTAGATCCTGATTTCTTTTTGTCTATTTTTTTAATTTTTTTTTTTTATTTATTTGAAAGTGACAGACAGAGAAAGAGGCAGAGAAAAAGACAAAAAGAGAATGGGCACACCAGGGCCTCCAGCCACTGCAAACAAACTCCAGATGCGTGCGCCCCCTTGTGCATCTGGCTAACATGAGTCCTGGGGAATCAAGCCTCAAACCAGGGTCCTTAGACTTCACAGACAAAAGCTTAACCACTAAGCCTAGATCCTGATTTCTAATCCACTCTGTCGATTTGTTTTTAAATTTTTTGATCATTTTTATTTATTTATTTGAGAGCAACAAACAAAGAAAAAGGCAGATAAGAGAGAGAAAGAGAACGGGTGTGCCAGGGCCTCTGGCCACTGCAAACAAACTCCAGACGCATGCACCCCCATGTGCACCTGGCTAATGTAGATCCTGGGGAATCAAACCTTGAACGGGGTCCTTAGGCTTCACAGGCAAGAGCTGAACCGCTAAGCCATCTCTTCAGCCCCTGATCTACGTCTTTTGATTGGAGGAATTGAGACCATTACTACACAGTTATTACTAAAAACTGTGTTAATTCTTGTCATTTTGTTGATTTTCTATTGTTTGATGTTTTCTTAGTATTCATTTGCATAACAACTGTCCTAATAACATTCCCCCCCCACACACACACACACACACAGTGCCCTGTTAGAATTTTGTTTTTTCCTTCAATCCAAAGTATTCCTTCTGCCATCCTCTATAGAGCTCGTTAATGGTCATAAACTCTGTAACATGCTTTTTGTGGTGGTTAGATTCAGGTGGCCCCCATAAACTTAGGTGTTCTGAATGCTAGGTTCCCAGCTGATGGAGACTGGGGAATTAATGCCTCCTGGAGGGAGTGTGCTGTGGGGGCAGGCTTATGCGTATCATAGCCAGTTTCCCCATGACAGTGCACACTCTTCTGTTGCTACAGTCCACCTTATGTTGGCCATGGGGTAATGTCCACCCTCTGCTCAAGCCATCGTTTTCCCTGCCTTTGTGGAGCATCCCCTTGAGCCTGTTAGTCAAGATAAGCCTCTTTTTTCCACTTGCTGCTCTTGGTTGGGTGATTTCTACCAGCAATGCGAACCTGACTGCGCCAGGTACCAAACAGGGTATCAGATTGCTGAGTGCTATGCATATCTAATACAATATTTCTTTTCTGCAGTGTCACTGTAATCTGTTTGTCAGATTTCAATGTAATCCTGTGACACTTGGTCTGAATTTTCAGGGAGTGCAGCTCACAGAAAATCTTGTGTTGCCAAACCACCCCTCCCACCAAAAAAAAAAAAAGTCTCTTTAAAATGGCGTCAGGTAAACCAGGCCCTACAGTGGCACATGCCTTTAATTCCAGCACTCAGGAGGCAGAGGTAGGAGGATTGCAGACCCCACCCTGAGACTACAGAGTGGATTCCAGGTCAGCCTGAGCTACAGTGAGACCCTACCTGGGAGGGGGGAATGGTGTCAAGTTACTATGCTGTCAACTGCCAGGGTGGAACACCCAACATAAAGGGGATAGGCTTTTCCCAGTTTCTCCTTCTGCTGTTACTGCTCTCTGATAGCTGTTTTTCAGCTTTCTTCATACTATTCCCTCAAGATTCTGCCTGACCATATCATATGACATCTTCTATTCCACCCCACCCTCCCTACTTCAGATGCCCCCTCCACTGGCCCCTTCTATTACTAACCACTAAGTAATCCCTCCAGCCTACTCCAACATTTTTTTTGATGTGGGGCCTGGGGATCAAACTTAGATACACTTGAATATCAAGTGTTTTATCTACTGAGCCATCTCCCCCGTCCCATAGATCGGTTTATAGGAAGGATTTACCAAGTGAGAGTTTGGTTGTTACACCATGAAAGCAAGGTGTTACAGGAAACAGAAGCAGAGTTGTGCAAAGAGGAAGTTGAGCTTTGATGGAAGCCTGGGTTAGAAGGGAACTCTGGAATAAGAACTGCCTGTCAGTGCTGTCCATTGTTGAATTAAAATTTTGGCCTTTGGGCTGGAGAGATGGCTTGGAGGTTAAGGCACTTGCCTGCAAAGCCAAAGGATCCAAGTTTGACTCCCCAGGACCCACATTAGCCAGATACACAAGGGGGCGCATGCTTCTGGAGTTCGTTTGCAATGGCTGGAGGCCCTGGAGCGCCCATTCTCTCTCTCCCCCCTTACTCTCTACCTGCCTAGTTCTTTCTATCTCTCTCTCTCTCTCTCTCAAATAAATAAATAAAAATAACAATTATTTTTTAAAAATTTAGGCCTTTATCCCTCTCATGGTGTGGGGTGCTCTAGGAAAAGGCACAGCCTATGGTAATGAAGTCCCTGAAAGATGATAACTGTGTTCCCTGCTATAGCTGGCAGCAAGTCCTTCCTTAAAGTGGGAATCCAGCTGGCATGTCTCCCTGTCTTCCACATTTTTTTGAGGAGAAGGAAAATTTTCTTAGATATCATGCATCATATTTCACATCTAAGTATTAGATTTCATGGTGTGGCAAATATTATAATTATCCTTCATAACCTTTTCCTACTTCTCAAGGAAATAGAAGACTTCTCATATCTGGGATAATGGCTACATGTAGGACTGTCATGTTTGACTCAGAAGGATGGACTGTGCCCTTGTTTCCTTTCTGCCTTAGTTCTGGGTAGAATGGTTATAATTGTTGGAGATGGAGAAAGCCGTATGAGTGATTAGGTAGAATCACATGTTGAGGATGACAGAACAAGGTTAAAGATCATCAAGTCCTTGTATGATCATGAAAGTACCTTACATGCTTTGGCTTGCTAATTTTTACATTTCATATTTTAAAATATTATTTATTTATTAGAGAGAGAGGCAGATAGAGACTAGGCACACTAGGACCTCCAGCCACTGCAAACTAATGCCAGAAGCATGTGCTACCTTGTACATCTGACTTATGTAGGTTGTGAGGAATCAAACCTAGGTTCTTTGGCTTTGCAGGCTAGTGCCTTAACCATTAAAGCCATTTCTGCAGCCCAGATTTCATTTTAATTAAGCCACTACTTTTTAGGTTTTTCTGCCAGTTGTATTAGAAAATAAATTAGCAAATATATATTTCTAATTTGTCATTGGCAAAGGAGATGAGGAAACATGATTGGTTTAAAATAACATTTTTTTTTAATTTTTTTGGTTTTTCGAGGTAGGGTCTCACTCTAACCCAGGTTGACATGGAATTCACTATGTAGTCTCAGGGTGGCCTTGAACTCACGGCAATCCTCCTACCTCTGCCTCCCGAGTGCTTAAAATAACATTTTTGAAGTGAACTAGATACTGAGTAATGAGGCATGTAGATACCTTATCATGCAATGACAGAAGGAAAGAAGGGAAGAAAGTTGTGCGATTTGTAGGCTATAATTCTTGTCATGGACCATGTATGGAATCTTAAAGTAAGTGGGTGAAATATGTGGGATGAAGTTATGATTCAATGGATTGGCAGCCTCAGTGGGTGGAAGACTCATTGCAAAGGGAGAACTAGGCTTAGATAAAGAATGGGCTATGTAGGATGCTTAAAATAGCTGTTTTGGTGGTAGTATTGTTATTAGTAATAGAAAGGGCCAGTGGAGGGGGCATCTAAAGTAGGGAGAGTGGGGTGGAATAGAAGATGTCATATGATATGGTCAAGCAGCATCTTGAGGGAATAATATAAAGAAAGATGAAAAACAGCTATCAGAAAAGTAACAGACAGTAGATAGCTTGATAAAAGTTTATACCTGGAACAGTAACAGCAGAAGGAGAAACTGGGAAAAAGCCCATCCTCTTTACCTTGACTATTCCACCCTAGCAGTTGATAGAATATTAGCCTGACACCATTTTTTTTTCCCCGAGGTAGGGTCTCACTGTAGCTCAGGCTGACCTGTAATCCACTCTGTAATCTCAGGGTGGGGTCCGCAATCCTCTACCTGGCACCATTTTAAGAGACTTTTTTTTTTTTTGGTAGGAGGGGTGGTTTGGCAACACAAGATTTTCTGTGAACTGCACTCCCTGAAAATTCAGACCAAGTGTCATAGGATTATACATTGAAATCTGAAATATGACAAACAGATTACAGTGACACTGCAGAAAAGAAATATTGTATTAGATATGCATAGCACTCAGCAATCTGATACCCTGTTTGGTACCTGGTGCAGTCAGGTTCGCATTGCTGGTAGAAATCACCCAACCAAGAGCAGCTAGTGGGAAAAAAAAAGTTTATTTTGGCTAACAGGCTCAAGGGGATGCTCCACAAATGCAGGGAAAACGATGGCATGAGCAGAGGGTGGACACACAAGCATACATAAAAATGTGTCTATGTGGTAATATCCCTTGAACGGTATACCACCTTAAAGTAAACTTGAAAGTTATTCTAGGGCCTTGTAAATGACAGGCAAATGCTGTACCCAGCCCTCTTGTTTTTGTTTTGTGAAATGGAGTCCTGCTATGTAGTCTAGGTTAGCCTTGAATTTACAAAAATCTACCTGTATCAGCCTCCTGACTCATAGGCACATAGGTATGCAAGGAACCAGCCTTATTTTTGCTGTGGGTCCTATACACTTCAAAATATATTTTCTTTTCTTTTTTGTTTGGTTGGTTGGTTTTTCAAGGTAGTAGGGTCTCATTCTAGGCCAGGCTGACCTGGAATTCACTATGGAGTCTCAGGGTGGTCTCGAACTCATGGCAATCCTCCTACCTCTGCCTCCTGAGTGCTGGGATTAAAGGCGTGTGCCACCACGTCTGGCCCCAAAATATATTTTCTAATAGAAATAGTCTTACGACATCTAAGTCTTTTTTTTACCCAACACATGAGATCTCACTACTTGCAATGTGCATGTGTGTATGGGCACTCCAGGTCTCTTGCCACTGCAAATGAACACCAGATACTTGTGCCATGTTTTGCATCTGGCATTACATGGATGCTGAACAATCAAACCTAGGTCAGCAGACTTTGCAAGCAAGTACCTTTGACTGCTGAGAAATCTCCCCAGCCCCTAAAATGCACCATTAAAAACTGTATTTATTTTCATGTATGAGTATGGCACACTAGGGTATCTTGCTGCTGCAAATGAATGCCAGATACTTGTGCCCCTCCCTCTCCTTTTTTTTTTTTTTTTTTTTTTTTGGTTGCTGCTGTTTTTCAAGGTAGGATCTTGTTCTAGCCCAGGTCGACCTGGATTTCACTATGTAGTCTCAGGTTGGCCTAGAACTCACAGCAACCCTCCTACCTCTGCCTCCCAAGTACTGAGATTAAAAGGCGTGCACCATCACTCCCAGCTCTTGTGCCACTTCTTGCTTCCAGCTTTACATGGGTGGTTAGGAAATTGAACTTGGGCTTGTAGGCTAAGCAAGCAAGCACCCTTAACCACTGGACCATCTCCATAGTCCCTAAGACTTAAAGACATAAGGTACAGTTTTCATCTTCAGCATTTTTATTTTTATTTTTTTATTTATTTTGGTTTTTTGAGGTAGGGTCTCACTCTAGCCCAGGCTAACCTGGAACTCACTATGTTATCTCAGAGTGGCCTTGAACTCAAGGCAATCCTCACATCTCTGTCTCCTGAGGAATGCTGGGATTAAAGGCATGCACCACCACAACCGGTAATTTTATTTTTTAAATAGTTTAATTATTTATTTGAGAGAGAAAAGAGTATGGACACACCAGGGCCTCTAGCTATTGCAAAAGAAGTCCAGACGCATGCCGCCACCTTGTGCATCCAGTTTTATATGGGTACTAGGGAATCAAACCTGGGTCCTCTGGCTTTTGCTGGCAAGTGCCTTAATTGCTAAGCCATCTCTCCAGCCCATCATCAGCAACTTTAATATTATAAAATACCTTAAAATAGTTTGTACCTCTTATTGTGGGAGGACTCAAAATGTACTTTATGTTATTTTTCCCACTCTAGTACAGGATATAATCAGGATTAAGTATTCCAACAATCAAACCTTTTTTAATCTGTTTTAATCTAGAACAGAGGTCAGGAAATTTTCTCTGTAAAGGGATAGAGAGTAAACCTTTTTTAAAAGTTTTTTTTTTTAATTTTAATGACAACTTCCACTATTATAGACGATAAACCATGGTTAATCCTCCCCCACTTTTCCCTTTGCAACTCCACTCTTCATCATTCCCCCCTACCCCACTCAATCAATCTCTCTTTTATTTTGATGTCATCATCTTTTCCTCCTATTATGATGCTCCTATGTAGGAAGTGTCAGGCACTGTGAGGTCATGGATAATCAGACCATTTTGTGTCTGGAAGAGCACATTGTAAGGAGTCCTACCCTTCCTTTGGCTCTTACGTGAGTAAATTTTTTTTAGCTTTGTGCAGTAAAGATCTCTGCAGCAAATACTGCTTCCATGGTAGCAGAAAATTGCCACTAAGTAAATGAAAGTGTATGACATATTCCTCCAAAAGCACCTATATAAACAAAACACAGGCTTGATTTGGTTGATAATGCAGTTTGCTAATCTATGGTCTACAAAGTCTCTACTGTCTTTGTGTTGTTGAGACTGAAATGACTTTCCTATAAGCAGCTCATGGATCTTCACTGCCAGTCTGACTTTTTAATGAGAAACAGAGAGAACTGACATGCCAGGGTCTCCAGCCATCACAATTAAACTCCAGACCCTTGCACCACTTTGTGGGCATGCATGACCTTTGCACTTGTGTCATCTTGTGCTTGGCTTATGTGGGACCTAAGGAGTCGAACATGGATTCTTAGGCTTGGCAGGCAAGCACCTTAACCACTAAGCCATCTTCTCCAGCCCCAGTCTGACCTTTGATTGTTATCTGACCCATTAACATTTAACGTGATTACTATAAAACTTGGGTTCTCCATTGTTTTTCTTTTTGTCTTCCTACAGGTCACTTTAAAATTTTTTTAGGGGGCTAGGAAAATGGCTTAACACTTAAGGGCTTGCCTGCAAAGCCTAAGGACCCATGTTTGACTCTCCAGGTCCCATGTAAGCCAGGTGCACAAAGTCACACAAGGTGGCACACACGTCTGCATTTCAACTTGAGTGGCTAGAGGCCCTGGTACACCAATTCTCTCTCTCTCTCTCTCATTAAAAAAAAAAAAATTAGGACTGGGGCTGGAGAGATGGCCCAGAGGTTAAGGCACTTAGCCAGGCATAGTGGCGAATGCCTTTAATCCTAGCACTTGGGAGGCAGAGACAGGAGGATTGTCATGAGTCCAAGGCCACCCTGAGACTACAGAGTGAATTCCAGGTCAGCCTGGGCTACAGCAAGACCCTACCTCAAAAAAAAAAAAAAAGAGGTTTAGGCACTTGCCTGCAAGCCTAGCAACCCAGGTTCAATTCCCCAGTACCCACATAAAACTAGATTCATAATGTGGTATGTGCATCTGGAGCTCAGTGCTAGAGGCACTGGCATGCCCATTCAGTCTGTTTCTCTTCTGTTTTTCTGTCTGTCTGTTTCTCCTCCCTCCTCCCCTTTTCCAAATAAATAAATATTTTTAAAATATTTTTAGAGCCAGGTATGGTGGCGCATGCTTTTAATCCCAGAAATTGGGAGGCAAAAGTAGGAGAATCACCTTGAGTTCAAGGCCAGCCTGAGACTACAGAGTGAGTGCCAGACCAGCTTTGGCTAGAGTGAGACCCTATCTCAAAAAATAGAAAAATAAAGAATAAAGTAAAGAACTGTCGAGATAGCTTAGCAGTTAAGACACTTGCCTAGGAAGATACCAGGACCACAAGATGGCTGCTAGGGAGAGCTAGCAGTCATGATGAAGTTTTCCAGACTTGAATAGCCTACCTGGAGGGGCAGAATTGGAACTCCAAAGACTTGCTGGTTAGAATTATCAGACTTAGGAGATTTGTGACTGGCTAGATTTGTAGGACTTTGGAGCTACAGAGTTTGATGTTTGTCCTGTTTAAATCCTGTACTGGTTGAATACTTCTTTGCTATGCCCAATGCCATCTTTTGCAGTATGAATGTTTAGTCTGTGCCACTATGGGCTTTTTGTTTGGTATTATGGCTCAGTTAAAAGATCTTAAGACTAAGGGAATATTTGAACATCACTAGAATTGATAAAAACTATGGGAACTTTTAGACTGAATACATTACATTTTACATCATGGATGTTTATCAGTTTATGGGGGTCAGGGGTGGAATGTGGTAGTTTGATTTAGGTGTCCCCCATGAACTTGGGTGTTCTGAATAAGAGGTTCTCAACTAATGGAGATTTGGGAATTAATGCCTCCTGGAAGCAGTATATTGTTGGGGGTGGAATCATGGGTATTATAACCATTTTCCCCTGGCCACTGTTTGGCACACTCTCCTGTTGATGATATTGTCCACCTGATGTTAGCCAGGGAGTGATGTCCACTCTGTGCTCATGCCATTGTTTTCCCCTGCCATCATGGAGCTTCTCCTCCAGCCTGTAAGCCAAAATAAACCTTTTCTCCCATTAAGAAAGAAAAAAGGAGGAGGAAAGTAACGGCTGGGTATGTAGCTCAGTTGGTAAAGTACTTGCTTAACATGCAGAAAACTCTGAGTAGCAACTTGCCTTTGTTCCCAGCATTTGACAAGTGGAAGAAGGAGGATCAGGAATAATGAATTTAAGGCCATGAGACCCTATCACAAAACAAAAACAAAATCCCAAGAACTGGGCACACTCTCCTGCTGCTGTTGTCTACCGATGTTGGCCAGGAGGTGATTTCCAACCTCTGCTCATGCCATCATTTTTCCCTGCCATCATGGAGCTCCCCCTTAAGTCTGCAAGCCAAACTAAACCTTTTCCTTACAAACACACACACGCACGCACGCACGCACGCACGCGCGCCCCCAAGAACTGACCCAGCACTAAACATGGGATCTGAAGAGTCAAACATGGGTCCGTCACAGGCAAGTGCCTTAACAGCTAGGCCATCTCTCTACCCTGAAAATTTAGGGGGCTTCCCCCCTTTTTTTTTCTTGAGGTAGAGTCTCACTTTAGCCCAGGCAGAGCAGGCTGAGGGTGGCCTCAAACTCACAGAGATCCTCCTACCTCTGCCTCCTGACTGCTGGGATTAAAGGCATGTACCACCACACCCAGCTTCCATGATCATTTTTTTAAAGCAACTAGATACTGCTTGTCACTTTCAGTCATTGTTTCTCAATGAAATGCTGCTCCAGCTAAAGAACAGTAACAGGCATCTATGAAAAGAAAAATCAGGCTGGACATGGTGGCCTTTAATTTCAGCACTTGGGGGATTGAGGTAGAAGGATCATCATGAGTTTGAGGCTAGCCTGAGACTGCACAGTGAATTCCAGGTCACAGCCTAGGCTAGAGCAAGACCCTACCTCAAAAAAGAAAGGAAAATCAGAAGGTGCAATGATATTCAATTATAAATTATGGAAGACTATAAAACCAATCTCACTTTGAAAACCTGACTCATAATCATCTTTGCCAGGCTCTCTGATCAAAATCTTTATATAACTATGTAAAGTATTTTCAGTACTGAATAAACCAATGTGACAATTATAGCTGATTTGACCTTTCATTCATACAAAAAAAAAAAATTCAAGTGTGGGGGTAGGGTATTACCATGGGATTTTTTT
This sequence comes from Jaculus jaculus, assembly GCF_020740685.1. Classification (NCBI taxonomy): domain Eukaryota; kingdom Metazoa; phylum Chordata; class Mammalia; order Rodentia; family Dipodidae; genus Jaculus; species Jaculus jaculus. The sequence continues at coordinate 82,712,808 of NC_059109.1, read as the reverse complement.
TATAATCATGGAAAATGCTAATTAAAAAAATATATCAAAAAAATCCACACTAGAAATGTTATTTGCAAAGTACTTACAAATGGCTGAAAACTACTATTTTATGTTAAGCTAGAAAAATCTTTAATAACTATTTCTAAAATGTTTTACTTGGGCTGAAGAGATGACTTGGTAATTAAGGCACTTGTCTGTGAATCCTAAAGACCTATGTTGGATTTGTTTCCAGATCCCACGTGAGCCAGACACACAAAGGTAAGGCAAACACAAGGTCATACATGACCACTAAGTGGCACAAGTATCTAGAGTTTGATTTCAGTGATTTAGGCCCTGCCGCCAATTATCTCTCTCTAAAAATAAAAAGTTTAAAATTTTTTTAAAGATTTTATTTATCTATTTATTTGAGAGAGAGAGCGAGAAAGATACAAAAATAGGCAGGTAAAGAGAGAGAGAATGGGTGCACCAGGGCTTCCAACCCTGTAAACAAACTCCAGATGCATATGCCCCCTTGTGCATCTGGCTTACATGGGTTCTGGGGAATCAAACCGAGGTCCTGTGGCTTTGCAGGCAAGCACCTTAACCACAAAGCCAACTCTCCAGCCCTGAAATTTAAATTAAAAAAAAAATTTTTTTTAAAGAACTGCCTTATTAAAAACTATGTATGTGTGTGTGTTATTTATTCATCTGCAAGCAGAGATACACAGACAGGAAGGGGAGGGAAAAGTTTACAGAGAAAAGGGAAAAGAAAAGAAGCAGCAAACTGAAAAAGAACAGTTAAAAAAAAAAATAGATGAGGGCTGGAGAGATGGCTTAGCAGTTAAGCACTTGCCTGTGAAGCCTAAGGACCCCGGTTTGAGGCTCAGTTCCCCAGGTCCCACGTTAGCCAGATGCACAAGGGGGCGCACACGTCTGGAGTTCGTTTGCAGAGGCTGGAAGCCCTGGCACGCCCATTCTCTCTCTCTCCCTCTATCTGTCTTTCTCTCTGTGTCTGTCGCTCTCAAATAAATAAATTTAAAAAACATTTTTAAAAAATCTTGAATTTAAAAAAAAAATAGATGATAATCACTTTTGTCAAAATACCCCACCAAATGTAGAGCATTATTTAAGTATGGGACAAGTTTCCTAACAGATTAATGGCTGCTAAATTTCCAGATACAAGTATTTCAAAAAATACAACTGCGGTTCCATCTTACTTTTGAAAACAAGTTCATGTTAAGAAAAAAAAAAAATTTAAGCCAGATATGGTGGCACATGCCTTTAATCCCACACTTGGGAGGCAGAGGTAGGAAGATCACTGTGAGTTTGAGGCCACCCTGAGACTCCATAGTGGATTCTGGGTCAGCCTGGGCTACAGTGAGACCCTACCTTGAAAAACAAAAAACAAACAAAAAAGAAGAGTGGTACATGACTTTAATTCCAGCACTAGGAAGGCAAAGGTAGAGGGAGGGGGAGGGGAAGGGAAAGAGGAAGGAAAGAAGAGGAAGGGAAGGGAGGGGAAAGGGAGGGAGAGAGGAAAGATAAGGGGAGGGGGGAGGGGAGAAGGGGAGGAAAAGGGGAAGGAAGGGAGAAAGGGGAAAGGAAAGGGAAAAGGAAAGGAAAACCTGTGCACTCTGTGAGGGGCTCAACATGTTTGGGGTCTATGAGCTCCAGAAAGAAGCAAAAACTGAGGACAACCAAAATCTATCAACATCCCCAGCAGAGCAGCTAGGACCCAGGTGAAATCTCTGGGGAATTGCCAAGATGAGCAAGCATGCTGCTTCCACCCAGAGCCTGACAACCTGCGCCAAGATGATGGAGACAGGCACTGAGGTTACTCAAAATGCACCAAAGAAGAAAGCTGCCGAGAGTTCAACACTAAAGTAGACTTAAACCACACCCAACCCAAGGCTCAGGGAATTTTGTGGAAGAGGGGGCAGAAAGACTGTAAGAGTCACAGGGCAAGAGGGAATATCCAGAGACATTGCTCTCACATTGACTGCCGCTCTCACATCTCATAACCCACAACTCCCTGGTGAATACCAGCAATCCCACTGAGGACAGCCTTCAGTGGAACTGGGGCAGGGAAGAGGGAAATTATATACCAACACGAGATGTATCCATTCAAAGTTTCTACTAAATGGGAAAAAAAAAAGGAAAAGGAAAAGGAAAAATATGCCAGCCATAGTAATGTGCAACTGTAATCCCAGGGCTGCCAAGGTAGAGACAGGGAATTCCTAGCAGTTGGCTGTTGAGCTCTAGGTTCAGTGAGCTCTTTTACAGAATGATCAAATAAGACACTCAAAGTTGATCTTTGGCCTCCACATGCACATATACACATATGTGCATGCATACCCATACATGTATCCACATATATACAAACATGCAAACATGTCCACACACCACACACTCATGGAAAATAAATATATTGTGGGCTAGGCGGGGAGGCACATGCCTTTAATCCCAGCATTTGGGAGGCAGTGGTAGGAGGACTGCCAAGAGTTCGAGGCTACCCTGAGACGACATAGTGAATTCCAGGTCAGCCTGAGCTACAGCAAGACCCTACCTTGAGAAAAAAAAAAAAGAAAAGAAAAAGAAAGAAATCCTAATATAAAGTCTCTGTTCAAGAGTACTAGTTATCTACTTCTGTATTTTATTCTCAGGATAAACTACAAGTGTATCAAACCAGTCATATTTAGTTAAAAATCTTTTGGTCAGGGCATGGTGGCACATGCCTTTTATGCAAGCACTCAGGAAGCAGAGGTAAAAGGATCACTGTGACTTTGAGGCCAGCCTGAGGCTACATAGTGAATTCCAGGTCAGCCTGAGCAAAATAAAGAAGACCCTACCTCAAAAAAAATTACTTTTGCCAGGCGTGGTGGCGCACGCCTTTAATCCCAGCACTTGAGAGGCAGTGGTAGGAGAATCGCCGTGAGTTTGAGGTCACCCTGAGATTACCTAGTGAACTGCAAGGTCAGCCTGGGCTAGAGTGAGACCCTACCTTGAAAAAACCAAAAAAAAAAAAAAAAAAAAAAAAAAAAAATTTTTTTTTTTTCCATAACCATGCTCTGCTTTTTTCCTGTATAGTTGTACTTAAGCCTCTATACTGTAATAAATAAGAATTTGGTGTTGTATGAAAGGAGAGAAGGTTAGCACTCCCTTTGACAAGGATAGAAGAGACCCTTGGGCCTTACAACATGCATATGGTTAAGGCATTGACACTTACTTTGTGGCATCTAACCACTGTTTTTCCACGCAAGACCCTCATAATAGGAGAAAAAGATGATGACATCAAATTAAAAGAGACTAATGGAGAGAGGGAGGGGATATGACAGAGAACAGAGAAAGTGGGGGAGGAGAGGGGAGAGGAGGGGAGGGAAATACCATGGTTTGTTGTAAGTATAAACGTTGTGTGTGTATATATATATATATTTTTTTTTTAAAGAATTTGAAAAGTAATGGAAAGAACACCTACAATAATATCTTCTAGACACAAAATGGTCTTGATATTCATAACCTCTCAGTGGCTGATCCTACCTACACAAAACCTGCATAATAGGAGAAAAATAAATGATGACATCTGCCAGGCATGGTAGTGCACACTTTTAATCCCAGCACTCGGAAGGCTGAGGTAGGAGGATCACTGACAGTTCAAAACCAGCCTGAGAATACAGGGTGAATTCCAGGTCAGCTAGAGTAAGACCCTACCCTCAAAGAAAAAAAAAAAAAAAAAGACATAAAGAGAGAAGAGAGACTAGTTGGAAAGAATAAGGGATTCAGTGGAGGGGGCATTCAACAGAGGGGAAAGGGAGGAAGGTGATGGAAGGGGATTATGATAATCATTTACTATCTATATTTTTAATAATTTACTTTATTTATTTGAGAGAAATAGGCAGAGAGAGAGAGAGAATGGGCATGCCAGGGCCTCCAGCCACTGTAATCAAACTCCATTTGTGTGTGTCCCCTTATGCATCTGACTTACAGAGGTCTTGGGGAATAGAACTTGGGTCCTTTGGCTTTGCAGGCAAGTGCCTTAACCACTAAGCCATCTCTCTAGCCTTATTATCTATATTTATAGAGGTTGTCAATAAAGAATTAAAAAACAATAAAAATAATAATAATAAATTTGCAGAGGCTGGAGGCCCTAGTATGCACACTCTTTCTCTCACAAATAAACAAATAATAATAAAAATAAATAAATATAAGAAGCATTTGCCTATCTTGGGAATCTCTCACCTAGGTAAAGCTTATGGTAATAACAGGAACTGGAGCTGAACTCTAGTGGGCCAGCCCTACCTCCCACTCCTCAGTATGTCAGAAAGTTTCGACTGTGACAGTATATCAATTAACTGGCTTAAGAAAGACTAGCTGGGCATGGTGGCGCATGCCTTTAATCCCAGTGCTGGGGAGGCAGAGGTAAGAGGAACACCATGAGTTTGAGGCCAGACTGAGACTACAGTGAGTTCTAGGTCAGCCTGGACTAGAGTGAAACCCTACCTCTAAAACCAAAAAAAAAAAAAAAAAAAAAAGAAGAACAAAAAAGAAAGACAAGACAAGACAGACAGACTGACTGACTGGAGGCTGGAGAGATGGCTTAGCAGTTAAGCCCTTGCCTGTGAAGCTAAGGACACCGGTTCAAGGCTCGATTACCTAGTACCCACGTTAGCCAGATGCACAAGGGGCACACACATTCGGAGTTCATTTGCAGTGGCTGGAGGCCCTGGCACACCCATTCTCTGTGTGTGTGTGTATCTGTCACTCAAAAAACACTGATATCTCATAAACCCAAAAAGTACAGTTTAGGGAGAGGCTTAACACAGATTTAAAAAGGCATCAGGTCTTTGGCTCTATTTCCTCTGCCATCCTCTCTCTTCTGGACAGTATTCTGATTTCAGGTGAATTCTCTTAGAACATCAATGCTTTTACCAGTTCTAACATCATCTCCTAAACACCCACAAACAAGAGAAGGCTCCAGCAAAAGTCCTAATATTCACCCTGATCAGACAGCTTGTGTCACATGGCTATCTCAAAAGAATCACTACAGATAGAAACTGAAATGCCTTGGAAGTGTACATATCCTTAATCAAGAAGGCGCTCTGAAGCTGGAGATGAGTAGGAAGGAAAGACAGAGCTACTATCACCTTCCACTATACCCCACACAATACTCCAACAATACCCACTTATGTTTCAGTCCTCTAAGTGTTATGGGTTGAGCTATACCCTCCAAAAACATATGCTGCAAACTCCTAATCACGGTTACCTGTGAACGTAATCTTATTTGGTAAACTAGGTCTTTGAAGACACGATCAAGTTTAGGGGAGAACAAAGCAGACTTTGAAGAACAGGACATTTCCTTGAGCACTCAGGCCCCTTAATGAGCAACAAGTCTCTGGAATTCCAATTCTACCCCTCCAGCTAGGTTATGCACAGTCCTGGAAAACTTCATCCATGATCAGGTTTAGAAGAGGTTATACTTGTACATCCAATATGATTGCTTATCCATCAGGGAAGAGACACACAGGAAGAGTTAACAGACTAAAGTGATAGAGGCAGTAGATCTAAAAGCCAACGAATGCCAATTGCTAGCAACTCCAGAAGCCCAAACAAAGGCATGGAATAGATTTCCCACATTTTCCGACAACAGGACACCACTTTTACTCTGATGTCAGACAAGCAGCCTCCAGAACTAAGGAAAACCCAGCTGCTGTTGTGTGAAGCCAGCAGTATAGTACACTGTTATAACGTACAAGGAAACTCAGGCACCAAGTATGATAGTACATGATTCTTTGCCTTTGCAAAAACTTTTCATTCCTTTTAGAATCTTTCTCCCTCTGAGGGTCTGATCACATTCACTCCCTACCCAAAAGTCCTTTTCTTTGAAATGTCTTCTACCAGAGCCTCAAAACTTGGTCTAACACATTAGCATCACATACTATTTCTATCAAGAAATTTGAATTATCTATGCCAACAGTTGTCTACCATTGAGGATTATGAGCTCAGTGAGGAAAAAATGATGCAGGGTCTGGATTCTCACCCTCATAACCTCAAGGCAGGACTTTTATATGAAACACACAATAATTATTCAGATGATGCATCTCAAAAGATGTATGATAGCCGAGCATGGTGGCACACACCTTTATAATCCCAGCACTCAGGAGGCAGAGGTAGGAGGATCACCATGAGTTCAAGGCCATCCAAGACTACATAGTGAATTCCAGGCCAACCTGGACTAGAGTGAGAATCTACCTCAAAAAAAGAAAAAAAAAAATGTGTATGTATGATGTGCCTAGGTGAAAAAGAGTTATTATGCAGAACTGAAGATAAATGTCAGGCATGGTGACTCCAGTCCGTAATCTCAGCACTTTGAAGGTGAAGGCAGGAAGACCAGAAGCCCAAGGTCATACACAGCTATATAACAGCTTGGGCTAAATGAGACTTTGTCTCTGAGAACCATAAAGAGGTAAGGGAGATGGGCTGGAGAGATGGCTTAGCGGTTAAGCACTTGCCTGTGAAGCCTAAGGACCCCGGTTCGAGGCTCGATTCCCCAGGTCCCACGTTAGCCAGATGCACAAGGGGGCGCACGCATCTGGAGTTCGTTTGCAGAGGCTGGAAGCCCTGGCGCGCCCATTCTCTCTCTCCCCCTCTATCTGTCTTTCTCTCTGTGTCTGTCGCTCTCAAATAAATAAATAAAAAAAAAAATTAAAAAAAAAAAGAGGTAAGGGAGAGGGTTGGAGAGATGGCTTAGAGGTTAAGCGCTAGCCTGTGAAGCCTAAAGGACCCTGGTTTGAGGCTCGATTCCCCAGTACCCACATGAGCCAGATGCACAAGGTGGTACATGCATTTGGAGTTCGTTTGCAGTGGCTGGAGGCCCATTCTCTCTCTCTCTCTCTCTCTCTCTCTCTCTCTCTCTGTCTCTCTCTCTCTCTCCCCCCTTCCTCCCTCCATCTCTCTTTCTCTCTCTCTCTCTCTCTCAAATAAATAAAAATTTAAAAATAAATAAATGAAGAGGTAAGGGAGGAAGAGAACTGAAAATGGGTTTGGAAGGTAGAAGGTTAAGTAGAGAAGAATGAATGTAGAAATGGTAAGGAAAACATTAAGTTTATCAAAAAAGCAGAAAAACAATGAAGTAGAAGGATTTGGTTGGGGGAAAAGGATACATATAAGGAAACTGGGAGCCAGATGTTGAAGGTCATTTTATAAGCAATATAAGGAGTTTTCTGGATTTTGTTGTTTTGTTTAGTAAAAGGAGTTTTAAAAGATTTCTGGAGACTGCCGGTTAAGATGGCGGCGTAGGTACCATGGCAAAGCAGCCTAGGGGGGAAAAAGCAAAAAAAAAAAAAACATAGCAAAATACACACTTTTTGCTAAAAAGTGAGGTATATAGAAAATTAAAATGGCAGTGGAGAAGTAGGAGAGATCCAGAGCATCCAGAGGCCACACAGGCCGGCAGAAGCGGCTACAGCAGTTCCACAGGACCACAACAGCGGCAACCATCCAGCTGCCAGGCTCGGCTTGAGCCACAGGAGAAGCCAGGTGAGGGGATTTTTCACTCGGGAGCTCTCCACAAACTCAAGAAATGTGAAGGGAGAACGGCAGTGAACAATGGAGGAGCAGATCACAAGGTAGAAGAACACGTGGAACAGCAAGAGAACTACAGCAGCATCGGCAGCCTTCCCTCCCCCACCACCAGTGCTCAGCTACAGCAAACAGAGCAGTGGTCCAGTAGGACTCAAGGAGGAGCAACATAACTGAGACCAAAATCATCCCAAACTAACTGGGATTACCAGTACCCGCCTAATAACCCTGGTATATAGGCCTGAACCAGAACTGCTAATTGCACCTTCCATATCAGAATAAATTATATGTTAAATCTGGTGGATGTTCAGATTTGCCATTCATAAATAAGCTGTATTTTGGGCTTGTTATTTGTTGCTTCTTGATTTATAGTGGCTTTGTTTCCTCTAATTTTACACATTAGGGAAGGGTTCCACCTGGTCACAAGCTGAGTTGGAACCCTCAACAAACCAGAAATCTTAACCTCCTTGTTGTCAGGATTAAGGGAGTAGGTGAGGTACCACCCAGCCTAAGGGACAGACAGAGGATCTGGTTGTCATAATACCTACCCTTGGATAAATATTCTGTACTGTTTTTCATTACAAGTGTACATAGTTTAGTTAAATTTTAGAAAATATCTGTATTTGGTTCCACTCAGCCTACTTGATTACTCTCATAGCAGGAAAACCCAAACCCTAGGGTCACTTTTGGAGATACTCTTAGTCTTGAGAGCCACACCTAGCACCTTAAGCTCCTACCTGAAGATATATAGCAACAGATTGATTGACACATCTAATAATACCCAGCTAACTAGAAAATCCAATCACTAAATGATCCAGGATGCAAAAATATATACATTATAACACAAGAAACACCAAAAATCAAGACAATAAAAATCCACTAAAAAGTATTAATGTATCAGAAATGACCTCCAGGGAGAACGAGTTAGAGGAAATGCCTGAGAAAGATTTCAAAAGAATTATTATAAATATGTTCAAAGAAGTCAAAGGAGAAATCAAAGAAATGAAAGACTGTATCAAAGGAATCAAAGAAAACACAGGACACCAATTTAATGAAATAAAGAGGTCAATACTAGACATAAATAAGGAAAAGGAAATAATAAAGAAAATCCAGTCAGAATTACTAGCAATGAAGAACACAGTTAATGAAATTAAAAAAAACTGTAGAAAATCTCACCAGTAGAATGGATGAAGGAGAGGACAGAATATCTAAGCTAGAAGACCAGGTGGCAGATCTAATACAGTCCAACAAAGAGAAAGACAAACTAATAGAAAAGTATGAGTGGGAATTTCAAGATAGTCAGGACACTATGAAAAGATCAAACATAAGAATTCAGGGCATAGTAGAAGGAGAAGAATTTCACTCTAAAGGCATAGTAGGCAACTTCAGCAAAATCATAGAAAACTTCCCCCAAATTAGGAACGAGGTGCCAATGCAGATACAGGAATCCTTTAGAACACCAAGCAGACAAAACCTGGAAAGGACCTCTCCTCGACATATTATAATCAAACTACCAAACCAATAACCAAATATATATATATATATATATATATATATACACATATATATATATATATACACACATACATACATACACACACATACACACACACACACACACACACACACACACACACACACACACATATATATACACACACATATATATAGAAAGCAGTCAGAGAGAAAAATCAAGTTACCTACAAAGGCAAGACTATCAGGATTACAGCAGATTACTCAACACAAACCTTAAAAGCCAGAAGGGTTTGGAGTGATGTATTCCAAGTTGTGAAAGACAACAACTGTAAACCAAGGTTACTTTATCCTGCAAAACTATCCATTCAAATGGAGAAATAAGGATATTCCACTACAAAAGCAAGCTAAAGGAGTATTTGAAGACAAAACCAGCTCTACAGAAAATACTTGAAAGAATCCTCCATGCTGAAGAAAAAGAAAAGCACACATATAAGGAAGCGGGGGAGGGGGGGATACTCAAATACTAGTTAACACAAGAGAGCAAAGGTAAAACCAGAAGAACTACAAGAAAAAGGCAAAAATGAATACATACCTTTCAATAATATTTCTTAATATCGACAGCCTCAATGCCCCAGCCAAAAGACAGGTTTGCAGACTGGGTTAAAAATAAAAAGCAGGATCCTTCAATTTGTTGCCTCCAAGAAACCCACCTTTCTACAAAGGATGAACACTAAATAGGGTGAAAGGTTGGAAAACAGTGTTTCAAGCACATGGACCCAGAAAACAAGCAGGGGTTGCTATCCTAATATCTGACAAGGTAGACTTCAGTCCAACATTAGTTAGGAAAGATAAGGAAGGTCACTTTATATTGATTAAAGGCACACTCCTCCAAAGGAGGACATTACAATCCTAAGCACATATGCACCTAACATGGGGGGGGGGGCAAATTCATCAAACAAACGCTATTAGAACTAAGGTCACAGACAACACCAAACAGTGGTAGTGGGTGACTTCAACACCCCACTCTCATCAACTGACAGGTCATCCCAGAAAGAAATAAACAGAGAGGCATCTGGATTAAATGAGGTCATAGAAGGAATGGACCTAACAGATATATATAGGACATTTCATCCAACTGCCGCAGACTATACATTCTTTTCAGCAGCACCTGGAACATTCTCTAAAATACCCCATATATTATGACACAAAGCAAATCTTAACAAATACAGGAAAACGAAAATAATTCCTTGCATTCTATCTGACCACAATGGAATCAAACTACAAATCAACAGCAAGAAAGGCTACAGAGCATGCACAAAATCATGGAAATTAAACAACACACTACTAAATGATGAATGGGTCAATGAAGAAACCAAGAAAGAAATCAAAAAATTTATACAGTCAAATGATAATGAGAACACAACATACCAAAATCTCTGGGACACAATGAAGGAAGTCCTAAGAGGTAAATTTATAGCTTTAAGTGCCTATAATAAGAAATTAGTAAGGTCACAAGTAAATGACCTAATGCTTCACCTTAAAGCCTTGGAAAAAGAAGAACAAGACAAACCAAAAACCAGTAGACGGGAAGAAATAATAAAGATTGAGGCAGAAATAAGTGAAATAGAAACAAACAACAACAACAAAAAAAAAAAGCCAAAGAATCAATGAATCAAAGAGTTGGTTCTTTGAAAGGATATACAAGATTGATAAACCCTTAGCAAATCTGACCAAAAGGAGAGAAAAGATACAATAAAATTAGAGATGAAAAACGTAACATCACAACAGATGCCAGAGAAATTCAAAAAAGCATAGGGACATACTATAAAAGCATATACTCCACAAAGTATGAAAATCTCCCAACTAAAAAAAGTGCCAGCCCAGTTGGAGTTACTGGTGAATTTTACCAGACCTTCAGGGAAGAACAAACACCATTGCTTCTAAAACTTTTCCATAAAATAGAAAAAGAAGGAATCCTACCAAACTCCTTCTATGAAGTCAGCATCACCCTGATACCATGAATCATGTCATCTGCAAATAATGATAACTTGATCCTTCCTTTCGAAGGAAGAATCTATCCAAAGAACCTATTTTCATCCTTCTCCAGTATCCTGCTACATGGCTGTAGGCGTTTATCAGCCAGCAAAACATTATAGACCATTGGTGAGGCCCTTGGATTCCCACCAGGATTGATGGTAAGACCCTATTGCTGAAGACTCCACATACTTGGGCTACAAAGCCACTGAGAAATCCTGCTGGAACTGAGTTGATAACCTCCTCCATGTAGACCAGCTGACAGAAAGCTGGAAGAAGCCATTCTACATGTAGTTCAATGGGAGAAAGAGATACTACCAGTGAAGATACTCAACAGTGGACACTGCAAGCCTTATAACTGGCCATCCAAGCCAAATGAGCCAACAGGTACAATAGTGGCATGTCTATTATGGGGGCAACCAACTGCCCTCCAATTGGACTGGAGGCCTGCTCCATGGGAGGGAATACATCCCTGATACTGAAAACTTAAAACAGGGGTAGTCATGTGCCCTAGGGGTTTAACATCTGCTGATGTTGGGACAAATGTATATACTATGCTTATCAAACTGCCCAGTAAGCACTTCTCTTAATGTTCATACCCTTATATATTAATGCTACTCGCACTTTGTTTAGAGAATCTTCTCTTTTCAGATGGCAGTGACCTTGGGACGACTCAGAAGGTATCACAGTGCTGGAAAGAAGTGACTGAAGTACTGAGTAACATCTCGATCACACCTTCCAATGCTTAGGGTCTGATGCGGAAGAGGTGGCGAAAAGAATGCAAGAGCCAAAGGAAGGGTAGGACTCCTTACAATGTGCTCCCTCCAGACAAAATGGCCTGGATATCCTTGAACTCACTGTGCCTGGCACTACCTACCAAAGACCATCATAAGAGGAGGAAAAGATGATGACATCAAAATAAGAGAGACTGGTTAAGATGGGGAGGGGATATGATGGAGAAAGGAATTTCAAAAGGGAAGGTGGAGGGAGGGAGGGTATTATTTTTTTATAATCATGAAAAATGTTAATAAAAATTGAGAAAAAAAATAAGATTTCTGCTAGACATGGTGGCTGATATCTAGCCAGCACTGAGGAAAAGAAACATGACAAAATCAAGGCCAGCCTGGGCTATAAAGTCAGACTGTCTGTCTCAAAAGAAGAAAACAAAAAAACAAGGCAAAGTTTTCTGAGTAAAACAATTATACTTTTTTAGGAGTCTTATATGGTATGGAGTCCATAGGTATAAGAACCAGTTATTTAGGTTGTAATACCAAGAGGTCAGCAATGAGGTGAAAGGCCAGATGCACTAGAAAGCAGCAAGACTGGACTTACAAAACTTTAAAAATAAGTCAGGCACTCAGGAGACAAAAAAAGGACAATTGCTGTGAGTTTGAGGTCAGCCTAGAACTAGAGTTTCAGGCCAGCCTGTGCTACTATAAGACCCTACCATGGGGAGGAGACTTTAGAGAATAGACAGGTAAAAAAAAAAAAAAGCCAAGACTTGCTCATAAGTTTTATTAAAGTGGGATTTGCAATTGAAAGAACAAGGTGAAAAAGAAAAAAAATACTTTTTTAAGATGCTATGAATGAAGTTTGGGGCTATATACAGTTGAGTATGAGATGACGACAAAACACCCCCATAAAGATGCCCAAAACTAACAGAAGAAAAAGGAGCTCTGGAAAGATGCTCCCAAAGAAGCTCCCATATGAAGACAAAAAAATATTTATAGGGACTGGAGAGATGGATCAGTGGTTAAGGTGCCTGCCAACAAAGCCTAAAGACCCTCGTGTGATTCCCTAGTATCTATGTAAAGCAGACGCTCAAGGTTGCACATGCATCTGGAGTTCATTTGCCATGATCAGAGGCCCTGACACACCCATTCTCTCTATCTGCCTCTCTCTCTCAAATAAATATTTGAAATATTAAATCTAGTAAAGGAAACAAGCCTAAATTAGAATAATGAATATAAAATTTATGGCTTCAGTTTAATATACTTAGGAAATAATATAAGAAAACAAGCTACTATTTTCTTTAATTTTCATCTCACTTGTTAGAAAAGTATTTGTGGAGCTGGGAATACATATCAGTTTGTAGAGTGCTTGCCTAGCATGCACAATGTCCTGGTTCAATCCCCAGCAGCACAGAAAACAATGTCACAACACAGAAGTAAGAGGATCGGGAATTCTGGTGACACAGGGAGATCAAAGCCATCCTGGGCTACATAAGACCCTATCTCCCTATCTCAAAAGGAAAAAAAAAAGTTGACAGGCACAGTGGCTCAAACATTTAATCCAAGCAATAGGGAGGAAGAGGTAAAAGGATCGCTGTAAAAGTGAGGTCAAACTGAGACTACTTAGTGAATTTTAGGTCGGCCTGGGCTAAAACAAGACGCTACCTGAAAATAAAAATAAAATAAAATAAAATAAATAAAAATAAAAATAAATGTATTTCTATTGCTGAGGACTCCACATATTTGGGCTGCAAAGCCACTGAGAAATCCTGCTGGAACTGAGCTGATAACCTCCTCCTCCTGACAGAAAGCTGGAAGAAGCCATTCTGCATGCAGTTCAATGACAGAGAGAAATCACCAGTGAAGATACTCATCAGTGGACACTGCAAGCCTTATATTTGGCCAGCCAGGCCAAATGAGCTAACGGGTGCAACAGTGGCACTCTGTCATGGTAGAAACCAACTGCCCTCTAATTGGATTGGAGGCCCACTCCATGGGAAGGAATACATCCCTGATACTGAAAACCTGAAACAAGGGTATTCATGAGCCCTAGGGGTAAAACATCTGCTACTGTCTGGCTAAATGTATACACCATGCTCATTAAACTGCCCAGTAAGCACTTCTCCTAATGTCCATACCCTTATATTAATGCTACTCTCACTTTTGGTAGAGAACCTTCTCTTTTTAGATGGGAGTAACCTTGGGATGACTCAGAAGGCATCATGGTGCTGAGAACTGACAGAGGAGTGTTCAGCATTGCAGTACCTCTATCACACCTTCCAAGGCTCAGGGTCTATTGCAGAAGAGGTGGCAAAACGAATGTAAGAGCCAAAGGAAGGGTAGGACTCCTTACAACGTGCTCCCCCCAGACACAGAATGGCCTGGATATCCATGACTTCACAGTGCCTGACACTACCTACACAAGACCATCATAATAGGAGGAAAAGATGATGACATCAAAATAAAAGAGAGATTGATTGAGAGCGGGAGGGGATATGATGGAGAATGGAGTTTCAAAGGGGAAAGTGGGGGAGGGAGACCATTACCATGGAATATTGTTTACAATCATGAAAGTTGTTAATAAAAAAAAATAATAAATTTTAGAAAAGGAAATGTATTTATGTCCTTAGACCAACAGACAGATAGAACCAAGCAAATTAATATTAAGTTAGTTTTCCTATTATAAAAACCTATTTTTCAGGCTGGAGAGATGGCTTAGCGGTTAAGGCATTTGCCTGCAAGGCCAAAGGACCAGGTTTGATTCCCCAGGATCCACGTAAGCCAGATGCACAAGGGACACATGCATCTGGAGTTTGTTTGCAGGGGATGGAGACCCTGGTGCACCCAATCACTGTCTCTCTTCTCTCTAGCTCATGCTCACTCGTGCACTCACGTGCTTTCTCTCTCCCTCCCCCACCCGTCTGCTTGCAAACAAATAATTAAAAAAAATAAGGAGTACTGTATCTTTAAAAAAAAAAAAACAACTATGTTTTGTCCTTTGTTTTTCAAAGTGTTTGCTGTAATTAGGTCAGCCCTTCTAAAGAATGCTCACAGAGGGTGACTGGACTCAGGAAAAATGAAAAGCCAAATGATGAGTGAGTGAGAGAGAGAGAGAGGGAGGGAGGGAGGGAGGGAGGGAGGGAGAGAGGGAGGGAGACCACGCGCGTGCAAGATTCCAGAATTAGACAAGGCCTAAATTCAAATTCCAATTTTGCACAAGCTCTGTAATCTTGGACAAGTTATTTAATAAGTCTCCAAGCTTTGCACTGGAGGTGTAGCTGAGTAAAGCACTATGTAGAATGTAGAAGCCCCAAGTTCCACACCAGCATGGGAAAAGAAAACACACCCTTACTTCCAGCTTCTATTTACTCATCTAGAAATGAAATAGCTTCACTCTAAGAACTAAGAGGGGTAATTTTTAAAAGGCAATTGGCATAATGCTTGGGGGAAAAAAATGGAGAAAAATTGAGAAATGGTGGGGGCTGCTGCTGTGCCTACCACTACTATTATTACTGCATATGTTGGTACAAAATAAATCCCAATAACTGCTGTCTTTCTCTTCTATAGAAGGTAGATCATAAGAGCTGGGTGTGGTGGCGCATGCCTTTATTCCCAGCACTCAGGAGGCAGAGGTAGGAGGATCGCTGTGAGTTCAAGGCCACCCTGAGAGTACAGAGTGAATTCCAGGTCAGCCTGGGCTAGAGTGAAACCCTACATCAAAAAAAACAGGGATTAAAGGCATGCACCACCACACTCAGCCTCCAAAAAGTTTTGTACAGTGGGAGCATAAATAATTAAATGCAGGGGACTGAGTACATGGCTAAGTGGTTAATGACACTTGATTACAAAGGCCCAAGTTGAATTCCAGATGCAAAAAGTAGTGCAGCAAGTGTATGGTGTTCATTTGCAATATCAAGAGACCCTGGCATGTGCACACGCGGGAACACACATACACACATGGAAATAAATCAAAAAATTAAATGTGCTGGGCACGATGATGCACGTCTTTAATCCTAGCACTCACGGGGCTAAGGTAAGAGAATTGCTGTGAGGTCAAGGCCAGACTGGGACTACACAGTTAACCCAACCTCAAAATTGATGGGGATCCCAGCACTCAGGAGGCACAGGTAGGAGGATCACCCTGAGTTCGAGGCCACCCTGAGTCTACATAGTTAATTCCAGGTCAGCCTGGACCAAAGTGAGACCCTACCTCGAAAAACAAAAACAACAACAAAAAAAAGTGATGGAATCTACTTATTCTTCAAGAAAATGTTCAGAAGTGGCATCACAACTTAGAAAACCATGATTACTGAATTATGAAGACATACATGAAAATGAATAGCAGTGGCACTCTTAGGAATTTCCCTTCTATAGCTATTTCTAGTTAACTGACACTGTTAGACTTGCCCCCTGTTATTAACCACTTCTACAGCATTTTTCATTGAGGTAAGAAGTTACTGACAATTTAATCATAATTCAAATTTTCTACAACATCCTGAGTTCCAAAGGGTACAATGGTACAATATATGTGAAAATACTTGGCTAAGTCACTGGGACACAGTATGTACTCAGTGGAAGCTTTAGTGAAATCTAACACTTTTGTTATCCTATCTTCCTTTCAAGTGAAAAAAAAGCCCTAAAATGGCAATTATAATACAAGGCTTAGAGAACACAAAAGCTTAAAAGATGCACTTTGACTTGATGTCATTCTAAACCAAGAAGGCAAGTGGAAGTGTAGCTCATACAGTGTTTGATTTGCCTGCACAAGGCTTCAGATTTAAGCCACAGCACTACATGTCATAACTACGACAGAAAGGTATTGATTTGATGCCTTTTAGTTTAGTAACAAAGAGGTGAATGAGTTAACCAGGATATATATCAAAATCAGCATTCAGCTCTTACCGTCCCCCCCCCCCCAAAGAAAATCCTTCACCTGAAAATTTAATAAAAGTTTTTATAGCCAGGTTTGGTGGTGTAAGCCTTTAATCCCAATACTGGGGGTGAAGGGGTACTGAGGTAGGAGAATCACTGTGAGTTCAAGGCCAGTCTGAGACTACACAATAAACTCCAGGTCAGCCTAGGCTACCTAAAAAAACCAAAAGTGAGCTAAGCGTGGTGGTGGCATATGCCTTTAATCCCAGCACTTGGGAGGCAGAGGTAGGAGGATCACCGTTGAGTTTGGGACCACCCTGAGATTACATAGTAAATTCCAGGTCAGCCTGAGCTACCATACCTCGAAAAACCAAAAAAACAAAGTGCTGGGCATGGTGGCACAAGCCTTGAGTTCAAGGCCACCCTGAGACTACATAGTGAATTCCAGGTCAGCCTGGGCTAGAATAAAACCCTACCTTGAAAACCAAAAAAAAAAAAAATAATAATAATAATAAAGTACGAGGTAGTGCATGTGCCTGGAGTTTGTGTATGACTGAAGACCCTGGCATATCCATTCTCTCTATCTATCTATGTGCCTCTTTCTACCTCTCTGAAATAAAATTAAATTTGAATTTTAAAAAAGTTTTCTTAATATTTTATTTTTGTTTATTTATTTATTTGACAGAGAAAGAAGGAGAGAGAGAGAATGGGCACACCAGGGCCTCCAGGCACTGCAAATGAACTCCAGATGCATGCGGCCCCTGCCCCCTTGTGCATCTGGCTAATGTGAGTCCTAGGGAATTGAACATAGGTCCTTTGGCCTTGCAGGCAACCACCTTAACTGCTAAGCCATTCCTCCAGCCCTTTGGTTTTTCAAGGCAGGATCTCACTCTAGCTCAGGCTGACCTGGAATTCACCATGAAGACTCAAGAGTAGTCTCCAACTCTCGGCAATCTTCCTACCTCTGGCCCCCAAGTGCTGGGATTAAAGGCATGCACCACACCCAGCTAAAAAAAGTTTTATAAAAGATTTTAAACTTTTGCCTACTTTCATTTATATATTTTGTTTTTCTGAGACATTATCACATAGCCAAGGCTAGCCTTAAATTCCTGATCTTCCTTCCTCAACCTAGCAAATGCTGAAATTACAGACATGAGCCACTATGCCCAAGGGGGAAAAAACTATTTTTAGGGTTTTAGGGCTTAAGGGGATTAAAACAGGATCTCATGTAGCCCATGCTAGCCTCAAACTCATGTAACCCAAGCTGGCTTGAACTCCTGATCTGCATGTTTCTACCTCCTGAGTGCTGGGATTACGAAACATATTCCACCTTTCCTAGCATTTCTTTTCTTCTCCCCCCACCCCACCCAAGGGAGGTTCTCACTCTAGCCCAAGCTGACCTGGAACTCACTCTGTACACCCAGGCTGGCTTCGAACTCACAGCAATCCTCCTACCTATTCCTCCCGAGTGCTGAGATTAAAGGTATGTGCCACTGTGCCCGTCTGCCTTTCATTTTTTAAAAATGCTCATTCTAGAAGCCATTTCATTTAATAGTATCATTAAGAACAATGATTATTTGCCCAGGAACAAGCACTGACATCAGCCAGTACCAACTCAAAGGGAGTGTCCACAATAGCTCCTTCACTTATACATGATACCTTATGAGACAATGTCAAGGATGCCTGTACCCATTATAAGTGGCTTTTCTCTAGAGTGTCTAGGTGGACACTCAGATCTTTCTTTCTCCCTGGAAACCCCCATTATAAGCAACCAACACCTACATGTGCCAGGTACAAACCCTAAAAGCCCCCAAATTCACTGTATACAAAACCAAAATTATCTCAAACCAGCCCTATTATATGTCCCTGTGTTTTGTTTTTTTTTTTTTTGGTTTTTTTTTTTTTGGTTTTTTTCGAGGTAGGGTCTCACTCTGGTCCAGGCTGACCTGGAATTAACTCTGTAGTCTCAGGGTGGCCTTGAACTCATGGCGATCCTCCTACCTCTGCCTCCCGAGTGCTGGGATTAAAGGCGTGCGCCACCATGCCCGGCTCCCTGTGTTTGTTAATATCAATTACCCAAAATAGGTAATTTTTCTCTCCCCCCCCAATAACCACTAAAAAACATCTAGTTTACCTCTACACTACCACATATCTATCCTGTCTCCATTAACAATCAGGCTCTCAATTCCACTGCCCTTTATCTATGCAAACAGACCTCAACTAGCTACCCATCATCTCTCAGGTCTAGTGAGTCAACCTACTCTGAACAAAACAGATTGATTTTGCTATGAATGCCTCCTTCTCATCCTGTGCACCACAGCATCCTCTATTATCAGACTCTGAAGGTCCTTCATCAGATTTAACCATCCACTCACTTGGTCTTGAAAGCAATAAAACTGAAAATCTCTGGACTCACTTTCAAGGCTATTCCTGTTCTGACTCCTATCTAAAAACCTATATAATGTCATGAAAACAAGAGTGATCCATGCCATTCCACTGCTCTTGGCCAAAGATTTTAAAATTCTCAATCCAACCAACAGATCTCCACTTGACCTGGCCCCTGCCTCACTCTCCAATCCTGCTACCTTCTGATCTCTTGGCTCCTGTCACTAGGCCTTCTCTCCTTCCTGTTGGCATCCCACTTATCCCACAACCTCTGTACACATCCCCCCCCAGGTAACATCTCAACTAATCTTGGTCACACTCCAAACTAAGTCAAGACTATTCCTGCTCTCCATCAATCAGAACAATCTTCAACAAAACTATAATAGATTCACTAATGGGTATTTTTTTTAATTCCTAAGCAAGAAAGTTCTGTTTCTGTCTTGTTTACCACTCTTATCTCACAACCTAAAACAGAAGAATCAAAATATATACATGTAAGAAAATTATCAAGATTAGAGGGGGTTGAGGGGAAAAAAATGTCAATAAGAAGTTTTTAGAGCTGGAAGAATGGCTTAGCAGTTAAGGTATTTGCCTGCAAAGCCAAAGGACCCAGGTTCCATTCCCCAGGACCCACATTAGCCAGATGCATAAGGGGACGCATGGAACTGGAGTTCATTAGCAGTGGCTGGAGGCCCTGGAGTGCCCATTTTTTCTCTCTCTCTCTCCCTCTTTCTGTCAAATAAATAAATAAAAATAAAATATTTTTTAAAATAAAGTTTTTTTTAAACACAGAGAAGCCGTCCACAGATAAATGTAGAATAAGAGAATATATAAATCAGAACAACTTAAATTCTAAGACCAGCCCACTATACACACTAGTCCTGAAATCACTTGGTTTCTCAATCCGTAAGACTAAAGGGCTCACCTGCTTAGTGTTCTCTGAATTCCTTAAAAGATCTGATGTGATCCGTCCAAATTTCTCTCACAACTCTTTTCTCCACAGGCACAGCAAAACTTTATTTTCCAGCCTCCACAACTTTGTCTGCCTTTCATGTCTGTCTGTTGCTCTTTCTAACCTGAGTTTTTTTTTTTTCCTGGCTGCATATTTGTGAATCCTACTTAGCCTCAAATGTTCAAATTTAGTGTTATCTCTGCACTAAGACTTCTCTGCTTATTCCTAGTCAGCCACATAATCTCTGCTCCTTAATTTCTCCAGTACTCCATTCAGGTCGCTCCAAATAAGGAAGATTTCCTACTTTCATGAGCTGAATATAATTTTTGGACAGACATTCTGTTTTTATTTTGTTGACAGTATTTACTATTGTCTGAAATTATCCCGTTTATTGCTTTCATTAACTTATTTACTTGTTAACTGCCTGTCATCCCCCACTAGAATCTAAGATCCATTGGAGCAATGACCCTATCTGTCTTGTTCGCAATTCCCCACTTCCCCACATTAAGTGTAGAAAGTAGTCAATAAGTAACCAAAGGCATGAATGACTCCGTCGTTCTTATGACTAGGGACTCTATGTACATACCATACCTTCCCTTGCTACATTCCTAACTTTTTGTGGGCTTCACAAAAAGTATTATCCAGCCGGGTGTGGTGGCGCATGCCTTTAATTCCAGCACTCCGGAGGCACAGGTAGGAGAATCTCCATGAGCTCAAGACCATCCTGACACCACATGGTGAATTCCACGTCAGCCTGGACTAGGGTGAGACTCTACTTCGAACCCCCCCCAAAAAAAGAAAGTATTATCCAGAAATCCTTGCACAACAGACACACAAATAATAATAGGTAACTGCTAATTAGTAAGAGATCTCTCCAAGAGTTACTGCCCCAAATCAAGTCAACTCGGAACTCCATGTTGTCCAGAATCAGGGCAAACTGGAATCCTTTTCCAGGTCTTCCACAAACAGACTCTATTACAATATGCCACCCATAGTGAGCTTCTAAAGTCTCCTTTCCTCACTTTCCTTTCGACAGTTATTACTGGTACTTCTGTCCCTAAACACAACCCAACCTTGCTCTTCTATATACTACAGCTAGCAAATCACTTCGGGAACTCCGTTTTCTTCAAATCACCCCATATCTCCAATCTGTTAGGATGTTAAAAGATAGTTTTAAAACTGACTCATTCGGCTTTTCCGTGCTACCTCGTTTATACAAAAAAGGATACTCTTCGAGACCCAAAAATCTAGCCCACAGTATGAAAATCACTGCTGAGTGTTCCCGTCCCTGCATCACACCTTTTCCACCTTCCACCGCGGGAAGACCCTGGGCCTCGGTGGATAAATCTCTCCCCGGAAACTAACGATTATCAAACACAGAAGAGTGGCCCAGCCCTCCCCACTCTCCGTCTGGCATGGGCCTGTGACATGGTACCGTGTGGAGCGCCCTCCGCCCCCGCCTCCGGCTGGGCCCAACCCTGCAACATCACCCACACTCACCTGAAGCGGCCCCCGCAGTGCTGGCATTGCTCGCCCACCCAGCCTGCGGGGCAGACGCACTGCCCGGTGCCGGGGTTGCAGCGGCCGCCGTTGACACAGGGCCGGTCACACTCCTTGGCCTCGGCTGAGGCTGAACCCGCCACAGCCGCCGCCGCCGCCGCGGCCTCGGCCTCCCAGGGCGGCAACAGCAGTAGCAACGAGAAGAGCAGCTGCAGGAGCAGCCGCGGCCGCAGCCACGACGACGGCGTCCGCGGGAGGCGCAGCGCGGCCCCCGGCCCCGGCCTCCCGACCTCGGGCACGTCCCGGTCTCGGGGCAGCCCGCCCTTCCTGTCCGCGGCCGAGGCCGCTGCCGTCGCCACGGCCCTCCTCCTCAGCCCCGGCTCAGTCGCCGCCGCCGCCGCCGCCACCATCTTCCCCGGGCTGAGACGGCGCCCCGCGAACACATACACACCACACTCACCACACACTCACACACACTCACACACACACACACACTCACTCTCTCTCTCTCTCTCTCTCCCTCCCTCTCTCTCTCTCTCTCTCCCTCTCTCTCTCCCCCAGCGCACGCCGGCTCCGCTTCGCCTGGCCGTGCGGGGCGGGGCTGGACGGACGGTGGCTCAGGCGGTCAATCCTCAGAGAGGGTCTTAAACTGCGTGGTGGGCGGGGCTGACGTGTGGGCGTGGGCGGGGCGTGCGGGCAGCGGTCCTACAGCTCGCTGAGCCGGGGAGTCAGGTCTGGCTCTGAGTCGAGGAGTGGTAGGGAGCCTCCCTTCCCTACCGAAGCTCCTTAGTGATCCAGTTTTCGCCTTGGCACCGGGCGACCGCGAGATAGCAGCCCCACAGTGCCCCCCTTTGCTTTGCTAACCAAGCCGGCTGCATGGAGCTGCCTTTCTGGACACCTCACGCCCATCAGCGCTCTGCCCCAACTCCCAAGCTGATAGCAGAGCCTCTGGGACTGAGGTGGTGGCTCAGCGGTTAAAAGGCAGCCTCAGTGTGATGCTATATACAGGAGGGCTACATTCAAGTCTCTGAAAGAGAATGAAACAACACGTGTTATCAGGAACGTAGCATATTATATAGGCCTGGCATGGTGGCACACGCCTTTAATCCCAGTACTGGGGATGCAGAGATGGGAGGACTCCTGTCAGGACAGTTTGGGATTACAAAGTGAGTTCCAGGTAAGCTTGGGATAGAGCAAGAGCCTACCTCAAAAAAATAAAAATAAAAATAAAGAACACGGCATACGAATAAATGCTTAACAGGTTGGACATACACACACCCAAGCTGAACCAATAACAGACCTGAACATCATGTACACCACCATGCTCAACTTCAAAAAATATTTTTTAATTTTTATTTATTATTTGAGACACAGAGAGAGATAGAGAATGGTTGTGCCAGGGCTTATAGCTACTGAAAAGGAACTTCAGATACATGTGCCACCTTGTGCAGCTGCCTTACATGGGTACTAGGGAATTGAAAATGGGTCCTCAGGCTTTGCAGGCAAGTGCCTTAACCGATAAGCCATCTCTCCAGAACCCCCCAATTTTTTTTTTTTAATTACAAGCAGGGCATGGCAGCACATGCCTTTAATTTCAGCACTTGGGAGGCAGAGGTAGGAGAATCACTGAGTTTAGGCCAGCCTGAAACTACATAGCAAATTCCAGGTCAGCCTGGGCTACAGTGAGACCTTACCTTGAAAAACAAACAACAACAACAAAAATGTAACAGAGGCTCAGCCATTAAGGTTAATATTTTATTTATTTATGAGACAGAGAGGCAGATAGAGATAATAGACATGCCAGGGCCTCCAGCCACTGCAAACAAACTCCAGATGCATGTGCCACCTTGTGAATCTGGCTTTATATGGGTCCTGTGGAATTGAACCCGGGTCCTTTGGCTTTGCAGACAAGTACCTTAATGGCTAAGCCATCTCTCCAACTATTTGCAGATCTCAGAAACTATAACTCAAATAGCAAAAACAAGAGCCTTTGACCTGGAATTTTCCTAAGTCCAAACTGTAAATAAGTTGTCACCACTACTGGATATACTCAAAACTCATCAAAGTGCTGAGCATAAGTGACAGTTGAGAGCTCAGCATTAAGTGAGACATCTATATCACAACCCCCAGCGCTCAGGGAACATTGCAGAAAGTGGGTCAAAAGAATGTAAGAGCCACACTATGTAGAAGAGTGTGTTGAAATGCTCTCTTCTGAGCATGAAGTGCCCATTGCATTCATGACCTTATAGTGGCTATTGCTATCTGCACAAGACCTGCACAAAAGTGGGCCCATTGACATTTCATTATAGATGATGGAGATAGAAGGGAGACTAGAAGGGATTTAAGGGCTGGAGAGATGGCTCAGCAGTTAAGGCACTTGCCTGCAAAATGTAACGACCTGGATTTGATTCCCCAGTACCCATGTAAAGCCAGATACACAGTGGCACAAGCATCTGGAGATCCTTTATAGTGGCTAGAGGCCCTGGCATACCCATATACATACTCTTTTCTCTTCTCTTCTCCTCTCCCCTCCTCTCCCCTCCCCTCCCTTCCCCTTCTCACTCTCACTCTCTCTCTCTCTCTCTGTCTCTCTCTCTTTCACTCTCTCTCTCTCTCCTGTCTATCTCTCTCTACTTGCAAATAAGTAAATAAAAATATTTGGGTTGGTGAGATGGTTCAGCAGTTAAGGTGCTTGTCTGTAAAGCCTAATGACCAGGGTTAGATTCCTCAGTATCCATATAAAGCCAAATGCACAAAGTGGTGTATACATCTGGAGTTCCTTTGCAGTGGCTAGAGGCCCTGGTGCACCTATGTTCTTTCTCTCTCTGCATGGTGATGCACACCTTTAATCCCAGCACTCATGGAGGTCAAGGTAGGAGGATTGCTGTGAGTTCCAGGCCAGCCTGAGACTATGTTGTGAATTCCAGGTTAGTCTGGGCTAGAGCAAGACCCTACCTCAAAAAAGGGGGCAGGAGGGCTGGAGAGATGGTGTAGCGGTTAAGTGGTTAAGTGCTTGCCTGTGAAGCCTGAGGACCCTGGTTCGAGGCTCGATTCCCCAGGTCCCACGTTATCCAGATGCAGAAGGGAGTTCGTTCGCAGTGGCTGGAAGCCCTGATGTGCCCATTCTCTCTCTCTCTTTCTCTCTCTCTCTCTCTGCCTCTTTCTCTCTCTGTGACTCTCAAATAAATAAATTAAAATCTTTAAAAAGGGGGGGGGGCAGGGGGCTGGCTGGGCATGGTGGTGTACTCCTTTAATCCCAGCACTCAGAAGGCAGAGGTACGAGCATTGCCATGAGTTTGAGGCCACCCTGAAACGACCAAGTGAATTCCAGGTCAGCCTGGGCTAGAGCGAGACCCTACCATGAAAAACCAAAAGAAAAAAAGTAGGGGCTGGAGGAATAGCTTAGTGGTTAAGGCGCTTGACTGCAAAGCCAAAGGACCCAGGTTCAATTCCCCAGGACCCACATAAACCAGATGCATAAGGTGGCACATGTGTCTGGAGTTTCTTTGCAGCAGTTAGAGGCCTTGGCATGCCAATTCTCTGTCTTTGTCTCTCTCAAATAAATAGATAAAACTTTAAAATATTTAAAAGTAATAATAATAAGCCAGGCGCAGTGGCACATGCCTTTAATCCAAACACTCGGGAGGCAGAGGTAGGAGGAATGCTATGAGTTCAAGGACATCTTGAGACTACATAGTAAATCTGGGTCAGCCTCAGCCAGAGCAAGACCCTCCCTCAAAAAAAATTTTTTTTTAAATTGACCAAAGGGCTGGAGAGATGACTCAGTGGTTAAGGTAGTTGTCTGTAAAGCCTAAAGACCAGAGTTCAATTCCCAGTACCAACATAAAACCAGATGCACAAAGTAGCCCATGCATCTGGGGTTCATTTGAAGTGGCTAGAGGCCCTGGCACACCCATTTTTTCTCTTTCTCTCTTTCTCTCTCACATAAATAAAATATTTTTGTTTATTAGTTTTGTACTTGGCGAATACAGTCAAGTTGGAGCCTCCTCCCTGTCCTCCCCAAGTCAGAATCATATCCAAAAAAGAGCCCACACTCCATTATCAAGCTGCCACCAATCGTGGGCTACAAGAGGGCCTATACCTATTAAACTCTCTCTTAAAAAACAATGGTTATCCCATTTATCTGTTGCTAACTTTATTCTCCGTTGGAGAATTTCTGTCTCCTTTTCAGATAGACACAGATCCTGAGGACAGAACTACCCCATCACACCTCAAAAGGGCCCCAGCTGAAACTAAGAATAATTGGGGAAATAAGCAAGAGTGCTGTTTTCTTGGTGAACCTGGTACCAGCACAAAGATGAAGGAGACAGAGAACAATCAACTCCTACCAAATCAGATATACAGAGACACAGAGGCCCCCAAGATCTCATCACTGAAGCAGACCTAAAATGAACCCAACATGGCTCAGGGAAATTTGTGGAAGAGGGACGGAAATAATGTCAGAGTCACATGTTGAATCATGATGCACAGAGACATTTATTTGAGTGAGGGAAAGAGGGAGGGAAGGAGAGAGAGAGAGAGGAATGGACACACCAGGGCCTCCAGCCACTGCAGACGAACTCCAGATGCATGCGCCCCCCTTGTGCATCTGGTTTATATGAGCCCTGGAGAGTCAAACCAGGATCCTTTGGCTTTGCAGGCAAATGCCTTAAACTCTAAGAATAAAAAGCCAGGCCGGGCGTAGTGGTACATGCCTTTAATCCCAGCATTCAGGAGGCAGAGGTAGGAGGATCACCATGAGTTTGAGGCCACCCTGAGACTGCATAGTGAATTCCAGGTCATCCTAGACTAGAGTGAGACCCTACCTCAAAAAAAAAAAACAAAAAATGCAATAAGATAAAAAAGAGAACAAAAATAAAAATAAAAAAGAAATAATAAGGGATTCAGTGGAAAAGGAACCAGAGAAGGTATCATATTATACACATATGTGAAAATTGTCAATAAAAAGTTTTTTTTTTTTTTAAAAAGGGGGCGCTGGAAAAAACTGGGCACAGTGGCACACACCTTTAATCCCAGCACTTGGGAGGCAGAGGTAGGAGGATTGCCATGAATTCATAGTCACTTTGAGACTACAGAGTGAATTCCAGACCAGGCTGAGTTACAGTGAGACTGTACCTCAAAACACCAAAAAAAAGGGGGGCGACTGCTGGAGAGATGACTCAGAAGTGAAGGTACTTGCCTGCAAAGCCTAACAACTCAGGTTCAATCCCTTGGTACCCATGTAAGCCAGATACACAATATGGTGCATGCACGTGTTCATTTATAGTGGTTAGTGGCCCTGGCATGCCCATTCTCTCTCTCTCTCTCTCTCTCTTTCTCTCTCTCTCTCTCCTCTCTCCTCTGTCTCCTTCTGCTTGCAAATAAATAAAAAGAGAGACAGAGAGAGAGAGAAAGAAGCCGGGTATGGTGGTGCACGCCTATAATCCCATATCTCAGGAAGCCAAGGTAGGAAGATCACCATGACCTCAAGGCCAGCCTGTGACTACATAGTGAATTCCAGGACAGCTTGAGCTACAGAGAAGCTCTGTCTCAAAAACACAAAAAATAAGAGAGATAGAGAGAGAGAGAGATGTCTCTTTATTGTCTAGCTCAGGTCACAGCAACACCAAGAAGGTGGGCATCATAGGTCAATATGGGACCTCCTATGGTGCCTTCCTCCAGAAAACGGTGAAGAAAATTAAAATCAGCCAGCACACCAAGTACACTTGCACCTTCTGTGGCAAAAACAAGATGAAGGCCGGGAGTGGTAATGCACATCTTTAATCCCAGCATCGGGGAGGCAGAAGTAGGAGGATCGCTGTAAATTAGAAGCCACCCTGAGACTATGTAGTGAATTCCAAGAATTCCAGTCAGTCTGGACTTGGACGAGACTACTTTGAAAAACGGGGGGTGGGGGAGGGGGACAAGATGAAGAAATGGACTGAAGACATCTGGCACTGTGGTTCCTGCATGAAGATGGTGGCTGGTGGCACCTGGACCTACAACACGACTTCTGCTGTCACAGGCAAGTCTGCCATCAGAAGACTGCAGAAATTGAAGGGCCAGTAAAAGCACTATCATTTGAAACATCCTAGCTTCCAATGAGTGGATTAATTTATGTAACAAAAGAAAAAGAGAGAGTGGCTGAGGAGGTTGCTCAGTGGTTCAAGGTGCATGCTTACCTGCAAAGCCTACTGGCCTCGATTCAATTCCCCAGCATCAACATAATGCCAGACACAAAAAGTGATGCATGCATCTGGCATTCATTTGCAGAGGCAAGATACCCTAGCATACCCATACACACATACACATGTGAAAATAAATACATTTAAAAAAAAAACAAAATCTTGCAGCAAGTTGTCACCAGCTGCCTGGGCAAAGGGGTTTGCATCTACTTAGATGACGTGAAGGTGCCACTGTTGTTTCACTCAAGAAAGGTGGCTCTCTGTAGGTCCCTCTTTCATTCTCTGACTTTGTGTCATCCCTTTCTATATCTTTTCTGCATTGTCTCCAAGCCATAGACCTGGATGGATTTTACAATATTTGGCTCTGATACAAGGCCTCAGGTTTAGTGTTATGGTTTGAATAAAATTTGTTCCCACCAAAATTCATGTTGAGGCTTGGTTTCCAGTTTAGCAGTATTGGGATGTCATAGAAGATGTTAGGAGCACAACACACACAAATGGGTCAATGCCTTTGCCACCTGAGTTCTCATTCTCCTGGAACTAGATTAGTAACCAGGAAAGCAGATTGCTGTACAGTGAGTTCAGCATCCTTGGATTTCTCTTGCTTCTCTTCTGCACATACCTGCTTGCTCTTCTGTTTTCCATCATCAGTTGAAATGGCACAAAGTTCTCACTGATGAGGTGCTCTCAGGCTTCCCAGCCTCCAGGATCAAAAAATCAATATTTTCTTTAAGAATTTTCCAGTTTCAGGAATTTTGTTAATGGCAACAAAATATGGACCAAGACAGCCAGTTTGGCTCATAGCAGAGCCTGAAACAGAATTTGATGGAATAGGTTATTAGGAGAGTGCTCTCAGAAGAAGCACAGTGAAGGAAGAATGATCAGGAAAGGGAGCAGAACAAGGTAATGGTCTCTCTTGGATTTGTGCTTCCGTCTAATCCCATGGAGAGCCATGGAACATTAATTGCATCATAGACTTGAACCGACCTTGTAGTAAGGGAGGGCCATTTTGTACAAGTCTCATTAAGTAGCTAACACCACCAAAAGAAGGATTTAGTTGAGAAAATTTGGGAGAAGTACTAATAGTATATTTGTGTGTTGTAATTACCTTCTCAGTGCTGTGATAATGCATGCACACAAAAGCAGCTGATGGGAGGAATAAAGGTTTGTTTTGCTTTGTTTTTTAATATTTTATTTACTTATTTGACAGAGAAAGAGGGGGAGAGAGAGAGAGAGAGAGAGAGAATGGGCACACCAGGGTCTCCAGCCACTGCAAACGAACTCCAGACGTGTGTGCCCCCTTGTACATCTGGCTAATGTGGGTCCTGGGGAATTGAACCTGGGTCCTTAGGCTCTGTTGGCAAACACCTTAACTGCTAAGCCATCCCTCCAGCCCTTCTTTTGTTTTTATGGCTTACAGTCTCGAAGTAAGCTTCATGATGACTGGGGAAAGCATGACATGAGCACAGGCTAGATAGACATCACCTCTAACACAGCAGATGGAAAACAACAGAAAGAGAGTGAGCTGAACTCTAGCAAGGGGGAGCTGGGACACCACAAAGCCTGTGTCCAAAGACACATCCCCTCCAGCAAGGCTTCATCTCCCAAACTGCCATCAGCTGAAGACCAAGAATTCAAAACACATGAGTTTATGGGGGACATCTGATTCCAACCACCATGTATATCTACTACATACATCTACTATAAGTAAGAGTTGATTGCTATCCTGGAACAAGCTACCTGATTGGCTATCTGACCATCCCCAAGTGTCACCAGACCTCACTCAGTACTATTTGAAATATCAGCATAGTTGAGTATGCCAAAGGTCTCATTACTCATTATTTTGTGTGAGTCCAACTGCTTCTTTGATTATAGATGTCATGATCTCAGCTAATAGGTACTATATTGCCTGTGAAAGAGGTTAATTCTGAACATTTGGGGAAAAACACACTGGGAGGGGCTAGAGAGATGGCTTAGCAGTAAAGTGCTTGCCTGTGAAGCACAAGGACCCAGATTTGATTCCCTAGTACCCACATAAGCCAGATGCACAAGGTGGCACATGCATCCGGAGTTCATTTGTGATGGCTAGGAGGCCCTAGAACACCCATTCTCGCGCGCTCTCTTTCCCTCTGCTAAATAAATAAAATTTTAAAAACACACCACTAGAGTTCTAGGGAATAAAGCTCTGTTGGAAGGTCCACTGGGTGGCCATTCAAGGACTAGGATAGGTCAACTTACAAACATAAGATCCCAACTAATCCTTAGTGGGCTCTACAGGAACATTTTTAGAAGACTTTCGGTTTGGAGCACAGGATTAGATCTCTGAGCTGTTGGCAGAACTCCCAGTAGTCTTCACAGGTAATCACACAAGTACAGGAAGTGGCCTTTATACCTACTTAAGAGACTAACCGAGTTTTGAATCCATTAACTTTCTTTCATTCTTTCTTACACTTATTTATTTGACATTACCAGGGTCTTAAGCATGTTACAGTAGTGCCCTACCATTGAGCCCAGACTTAAGGTTTCTATTGGATGAGCTGGATTTACACTCCCTCCTCCAAATTTCTCTAATAGAGAACAAAATTTTCTCCTGTCTATAGGTAAGACATCATGAAAATAGTAATGTTGTCAAAAGAGAGATGGCCTCACTAAATATGTCCCTGAAGAAAAACTTAAAATTAGAAATTCCCAAACTGCAGCTCTCCTTTTGGACAAAAGCTCCCTAGAATATCTCATAATTACAAATAACCTATATAGTATGCTTTTTTTCAACTCTTTCCTTAAGTACAGCATGAATATAAGCAATAGATAATACACATACAAGCCAGTGAATATACCCAGATAATCAGAACCCAGATCAAGAATTGGGACATTACCAGGACCTCTCTTGCCCTCACCCCTCCATATTACTACCTTTACAAGGGAACCACTCTCTTGCTACACCATAGATTTATTTAGCTAGGTGTTTTTATTTACTTTGTATAAATGTAAACCTACAGTACAGATCTTTTGTGTCTTGCTCCTTTCATTAATCATTATATTTATGAGATTAATTCATCTTATATATAGTAAATCATTTATTTTCAGTTCTATACAGTTTTTCATATCTCTCTCTACATATATGTACTGTGTTATGACAAATTATTATTCATACTGCTACTGGTAGAAATTTGGACAATTTCCAGTTTGAGGCTACTGTGTATGGATAATGATGCTATGAACAGGCTGGGAAACTTTGGTGTTTTTTTCTGTTGTTTTCATGAGGCAGGATCTCACTCTGTAGACCATGCTGGCCTCAAATTCATGATGATCCTCCTCCTCAGCCTCCCAAGTGCTGGATTAAGAGGCATAAAGCCAATGAACCCAATTATGACAAAACTCAATAAACAATTACTGAGTAAACTCAATAAGCAAAACTTAATTTTTTTAGTATTAAGTAGCCTCACATGTAGTAGAGGTAAGTACTCTGCCATTGAGCTCTATCTCCAGCCCTCTTTCAGTCTGAAAATTTTTTGTTTGTTTTCTTCAAGGTAGACTCTCACTCTGACCCTGGCTAACCTGGAACTCACTCTATATATCCTGAGCTGGCCTTGAACTCCCAGCAATCCTTCTACCTCTGCCTCCCAAGTTGCTGGGATTAAAGGCATGTGCCACCATGCTGTCTGAAAATTTAATTCGGATATTTTGGTGAGCATATGTACATATTTCTGTTAGGTATATGTCAGGGTGTGTCGATAAATGTTTGCATAATGATGAAATCATCTAGAATACATTCTTTTCTCCCTTCTTCCTTTCTTCCTTTCTTCCTTCCTTCCTTCTGTCTTCCCTCCTTCTCTCCTTCCTCCCTCCCTCTTTCTTTTCCTTTCCTTTCCCTGCTGATAAATGCTCACGGGGGAGGGGGGAGCCCTTATAAATAGCATTAGTTGATTTCTATAGTGCAACTATTCCCACTAGGATCTATTTCAAGCTACCAACATGTCACTGGATTCAGAACTGAGAAGACATAGACTCTGCTCTCCTAAACTAATAGGAACCAGTTCCAGCACTGTGCATGCCTGGGAGGCCTACTGAGAAATGGATGCCAAAACAGAATCAGACAAAGGAAAATGACTGCAAAGGATAAAAGGGAAGGATGCCAGAAAAGGTAAGAAAATGATTCAGGTTGTAATAAAAATCTGATGGCTACGAAGGAAAGAGTAGTTAAGAAGAGTCTTATACTGCTGTGTGTTTCCAAGAAAGGCTCTCTCAAACCCATGGAGAGTCCTAGAGACTAAGTTGTCTATTGGAGCAGCCCCATATGCCTCAGGAATCACTGCATTAGCACAGATGCAGTGAGGGATCCCAAAGGGCAGCAGCTGGGCCTGCCAGTCAGTTATACTCTCATAGCAGACCTGAGTGAGGCATTTCACAGCTGCCATGCCTGGCAATGTCTCTTCACACTGTGCAGATGTGAAATTGCTGCTCATTTAATGCTCCCTGTAGATGTCCTACTTATCACAAGTTAGGGGCACAATCATTGCTTGGTTGGAGGCTGGATTAACTATTTTAGATTGAATAAATTCCAGATTATTTTTTTAGGTAATTCAATAGAAAAGAGAGGGGCTCAAAAGGAAGCCACTGAATTTCCTCCTAGGAAATACAGATAGGCATTCTAATCAATAATTAAGAAAATGCTAGTTAATCCTAGTACAGACATGTGCTCCTTAACCACAAGGATACATTCTGAGAAATGTGTTGTTGGCAGGGGCAGAGAAGTGGCTCAGTTGATAGAGTGCTTACCAAGTGTGCACAAATAAAGCTCTGAGTTTGATCCCCACCATAGCCTTTTTTATTTTAAATTTTTTTCTTATTTATTTATTTATTTGAGAGACACAGAGAAAGACACAGATAGAGATAGAGAGAATGGGCAACCAGGGCCTCCAGCCATTGCAAACAAACTCCAGAGGCATGTGACACCTTGTGTAGCTGGCTTATGTGGGTACTGCAGACTCGAACCTGGGTCCTTAGGCTTCACAGACAAGCATCTTAACCAGCTAAGCCAGCTCTCCAGCCTCCCCAGCATTTTCTTTCAAGTTATTTAATTTTTATTTATTTATTTATTTGACACAGAGAAAGAGGGAGAGAGAGGGAGAAAGAGAGAGAGAGAGAATGGGTGTTCCAGGGCCTCCAGGCACTTCAAATAAACTCCAGACGTGTGTGCCCCTTGTGTATCTGGCTAACATGGGTCTTGGGGAATTGAACCTGGGTCATTTGGCTTTGCAGGCAAACACCTTAACTGCTAAGCCATCCCTCCAGCACCGCCCCCCAAGTATAGTATTTGCATTTATTTAGTTATTTATTTTTTATTAACAACTTCCATGATTATAAAAAATACCCCATGGTGATACCCTCCCTCCCCCCACTTACCCCTTTGAAACTCCATTTTCCATCATACCCCTTCCCCATGTCAATCTGTCTCTCTTTTACTTTTGATGTCATGATCTTTTCCTCCTCTTATGATGGTCTTATGAAGGTAGTGTAGCATTTTAAAAAGGGTATTGTGGCGCACACTTGTGCACTTTGGAGGTGGAGGCAGGAGGATGAGAAATTTAAGATTATCCTTGGCTACATAAAGAGTTTAAGGCCAGTCTACAAGGAGACCCTGTCTCAAAACAAAAAAGAAAGGAAGGAAGGAGGGGAGGAAAGAGGGAGGGATTGAAGAAGGGAAAGAAAAGGAAAAGAAAGAGAGAGAGAGAGGAAGGAGGGGGGAGGAAAGAAGGAAGGAAAGAAGAAGGAAGGGAGAAAGGAATGTATTCTAGATGATTTCATCATTATTCAAACATCACTAGGTGATATAATTTTATGAGACAACCTTATGTGGTCTCTTATATGTTGTGTAACTATACAGCCTTCATCAATAACTGCTATTCTAAAGACTGTATAAGAAGGTATTAGAAAAATCGAGGGAGAAGCAGGGTGTGGTAGCACACGCCTTTAATCCCAGCATGGGGGTGGGGGGAACAAGATAGGAGGATCTCCATGAGTTTGAGGAGAAAAAACGGAAGAAAAAAGAAATAGAAGCTTGAACAGACCACATAATCCAGGTTAAGGCTAGCTATTGTGGTGCTTTAAAAAAAAAAAAAAAAAAAGTCCACTAATTCTTTGACATTCCTTTTAACAGTTGAATTTTTTTGTTTTGTTTTTTTTCCAAGGTAGAGTGTGTCTCTAACCCAGGCTAAACTGGAATTCACTATGTAGTCTCAAACTGACCTCAAACTCATATAAATCCTCCTACCTCAGCCTTCTGAGTGCTGGAGTTAAAGGTGTCATCACTACACCCGCATGAAAGTCGGATTTTTTTTTTTTTTTTTTGAAGCAGGGTCTCATTGTAGCCCAGGCTGACTTGAAACTCACTCTGTATCCCAGGCTAGTCTCAAACTCACAGCAATCCTCCTACCTCATCTTCCTGAGTGCTAGGATTAAAGATATGTACCACACCAGGCTTCAAAAGTTAGACTTTATAGTAGACAGCCACACATTACTGAGATGAAATTCAAAACCAGGCACAGTTATGGAGGAAGGGATTTTTATTGAAGTAGGGGAAGTATCATAAAGCAGAAGAAGTTGGCCCCCTTTTCACAGGACTAAGCAGACAGAGAGGAGCCATAAGCTACACCAGCATCACCAAAAAGCAAGCAAGCACACTTCAGGAACTTCCCGCAGAACTCAAGCACTCTGCATCTCTTTAGACTGGAATTCCAAAGTGATCCCCACACCTCAGGGCTGAACCCTAGGATCCACCCACAGTGACATCTCCTCCAGCCAGTTGACTACAGATCTAAATTACAAACTTTAATAAAATCCTGAATATATTGGGGGCCATCCATTTAAGCTACCATAGACTTATTTATTTTTATTTATTTATCTATTTGTAAGGAAAGAAGAGAAAGAGAGAACACCAGGGCCCCACCACTGCAACCCAACTCTAGATGCACGTGCCACTCTGTGCATCTGGCTTTATGTGGGTACAAGGGAAGTGAACCTGGGCCATCAGGCCTTCCAATCAAGTGCCTTTAACTGCTGAGCAATCTCCCTATCCCTAAAAGTTAGATTTTTATTTCCTATCTCCCTTATATTATAAACCAGACTTAGTGAGTCAATTCTAGCAAATACAGAATGGTAGAATTATGATATAGCATATATATATAACCTCCTTATCTTTTTTCTCCACACTTCACCACTACTTTATTTATTTATTTAGTTAGTTAGTTAGTTAGTTAGTTTTGGTTTTTCAAGGTAGGGTCTTGCTCTAGTTCAGGCTGACCTGGAATATCCACTATATAGTATCAGGGCGGCCTTGAACTCATGGTGATCCTCCTGCCTCTGCCTTCCAAGTGCTGGAATAGGTGTGCACCACCATGCTTGGCTTAACCACTACTTTATTTGGGGGAAGGCAGCCATCATGTTAGGACACCCAAACAGCCTGTGGAGAGGCTCACAGGGTAAAGAACTAAGACCTTCCCCTAAATGAGCTTGCTCTAACTTGGAAGTGGACTCGCCAGCCCCAGTCAAACCTTGTGAGTAGAGCTCTGTCTGACATCTTTCTGAAACATCTTGCTTACAAGCTCATGAGAGACCCTGAGCAAGAAAACCACCAAGCTAAACTGCCCATGAATTCCTGACCCACAAAAACTGTGAGGATTTGTGTGTGTGTGTATGTATGTGTGTTTGTGTGGTGTATGCACATGCACATGCAAATGCATGCTCCCATGTGCATGCCTGTGGAGCCAGAGGAGAGTGTTGGATTTCCTTCTCCTGTGATTCGCCTGCATATTTCCTTGAAACAGGGTCTCCCTTGCTGATTCTTCATTCTGTGGGCTGGGGTTACAAACGTGTGGAGCCAGGTTGAGCTTTATTTTCCGGGGGCTTGGGTAGTCTACCTTGGCATGGCTCTGACCTGGGAGATCCTCATGGTTAGATGGGAGTGCTCTTAACCACTCAACCATTCTCTAGCCCACTATGAGGGTTGTAAACTGTTGTACACTGCTCAATTTTGATCTGCCTCACAACAAAAGATAACTAGTACAGGCAACATGAGTTTGGAAGCCTCTTTACCCTAATAGGAGATATTACCACTGAGACAGTATGGCAACCCCACGAAGATATCTATTTCCTCATTTCTTGTCTTGACTCAGAAAATCTATCCCCTGTGCAAGATGACTCCCATCAAGACAGTATGGCAACCCCATGGAGCTATCCAATTCCTCATTTGTTGCTTTGATTAAGAAAATCTGTCCCCTGTGCAACATAACTCTCATTAAAGTCCATTGTCAGGGTACCATGCTTCTAGCTCTAGCCTGAAGCTCTGATACAAAGTGCTGCTGGGGTTTTGATCAAGGCTTCTGACACCAACACAGAGGTCCTCATCTCACATTGCCACCAAAGTCACGGGCACCAATTCCTAGTATCTAAGAAGCCATTGGCAAGTGGCTTCTCTGTGTTCTGTGGCAGGAACCCCAAGGCTGGGGAGGGTTGCAAGTAACCTTGTGTAGAGTCAGCTGGCCCAAAGTCTTGGCCTATATGTGTGACACAGATTGTTGTGCTTACCAAATTAAGCAGGCTGAAACCATATTAGCATATCAATAATGGCTGGAGAGACAGTAGAATTTAGCTATGAATCCCAGCAAGCCAGGGCTAAGGTACTGATTATGGATAAGGTTCAAAGAAGACAGAAAGAAAGCAGGCCTGCAGGATGTCTGGGAGCAGAGCCTGAGGCTGGAGCAGCTTTGAAGTATGTGTCTATAGCTAGGTATGGATTCCTAGCTTTCAGTAGGGCCGTTTCTCTTACGTACGAACTTCAAGGGAAGCTGTACTTTTCCTCATCTGGAAAATTCCCAGTTGCCAGGGTTCTGGCTCTGTCCATGCTGGCATAGATGCTAGATCAATTTTACACTTGTTACTGTTCCCCCAGAAAAAGGCCCTAAGGCAATGATTCAAATTTAATGTGAGCTGTGATCCTAGAAAACAAGTAGTGGAGTGAAGAAATGAGGCAGGGGAAGGGAAGACAGTCAAGGGTGCACTGTCAGTTATACCGTGAGCAATCTGAGCCTAATTCCCTGAGGAACTCTGGGAAATGGAGTGGGACTCAGATTGCAGAGGGGGCTGGAGTATTTGAAAGCACAGTTGCCCTTTGTTATCGCTTGTTTAACAATTCCCTTGTTATCCATGGAAATTGGTTGATTCTAGGATTCCCCCTCCCCACCAAGGTATCAAAATTTGTGGATGTTCAAGTCCCCTGGGCAAAATATCATAAACCAAACATGGTAGCACATACTTGTAATCCTAGCATTCAGGAGACTGAGGCAGGATAATGACTGGAACTCGGGAGTTAAAGACTAGCTTAAACAATATAGACCCTAGTTCAAATAAATAAATAGGTGAACATGACTTCCACCAACCAACTGCCAAGGAATATTATAAGAAAGATGTCTATTCTAGTTCGATAAAAAGGTCACTTTTTATGAATATTTTTCTTAATATGGATATATGGCTGGTTGAATCCACACAGAGAACCTGCAGATACAGATGACTATATTTATATGTCAACTCTAATCAGCCATTGTTGAAGCTACTAGGAGAGAAGATATTGATTTCTGTGTGGGCTAGCATACAGCAATTTAGATCCTGGTTGATGGAATTTCTCAAAGACAAAAACTTTTGGAGCTGGGCATGGTGGCGCATGTCTTTAATCACAGCACTCAGGAGGCAGAGGTGGGAGGATTGCTGAAAATTCGAAACCAGCCTGAGACTACATAGTGAATTCCAGGTCAGCATGGGCTAGAGCGAGACCCTCCCTCAAAGAACAAAACAAAACAAAATAAAATACTTTTGGGAGGGTGCTGGGGACTCAAGGCAAGAACCTCACAAATATATCCTATCACTAAGCTTCACCCATATCCTCACTTAATACATAGACAAATGAGGAATAAGAACCTCTTCTGGGGCTGGAGTGATGGCTTAGCAGTTAAGGCACTTGCCTACAAAGCCAAAGGACCCAGGTTGGGTCCCCCAGGACCTACGTAAGCTAGATGCACAAAATGATATATGCTACTGGAGTTCATTTACAGTGGCTGAAGGCCTTGGTGTGCCCATTCTCTGTCTCTGTCTCTGTCTCTCTCTCAAATAAATAAATAAAATAAAATATTAAAAAATAAAAAGAGGGCTGAAGAGATGGATCAGCAGTTAAAGCGCTTGCCTGCAAAGCCAAAGGACCTTGGTTCAATTCCCCAGGATACAGTTAGCCAGATGCACAAAAGGGTGCACGCATCTGGAATTCACTTGCAGTGGCTGAAGGCCCTGGTGTGCCCATTCTATCTCTATTTGCCTCTTTCTCTCTCTGTCTGTCGCTCTCAAATAAATAAATAAAAAATTTAAAAGACTGTAAAAACTATAAATAAAAATAAAAAGAAGAACCTCTACTGGCTGGGTATGGTGGTGCATACCTTTAATCCCAGCACTTGGGAGACAGAGGTAGGAGGATGGCCGTGAATTCAAGGCCAACCTGAAACTACAAAGTGAATTCCAGGTCAGCCTGAGCTAGAGAAAGACCCTACCTTGAAACCCCTCCCCCCGCCAAAAAACGAACCCCTTCTGTCTGTTAACCCCTTTTACTCTAGATCAACAGTTCTAAAACAGGGCACACGTGTCTTTTTGGAAGGTCTTTTGGTATTAAAGAATCACCCTTAGTGCAGCTAGTGTGACAGTGCTTCCTTGTGGTGACTTTTTCTCTGCTTCTTGTCTTACTCACTGTCCCTCACTCTTGTTTGCCTCAGTAAAGTCTTTGCAGATAGCCTTTGTACTGAATTATACCTTCTGAAGAACCCAAGCATACCTTTAATTCCAGTACCCAGTTGGTTCTCAACAAGGAACACTCTACATTTGATTGATTTGTCTTTTAGGTCCCTAATCTGTAGGTTTCATGCTTTTTCCCTTCTTTTTTTCTTACAATTATTTGATAAATTACTGCTTATTCTGAAAGGTCTACCAATTCTAGACTGCTGATCTGTCTTGCTATGGTGTTATGTTTCTGTTTCAAATAATTCCTAACTTTCCTATCAATCTTTCAACAGTTTTAGTAACCAAACCTAATCATGTCCTAGCTCTGCACTGTCCAAGACAATAGTTATCTGCTGCCTGTCCATGTGGTTACTTCAAATTAAAGAAGATTCAATACAATTTAGGTGACTATGGGTGTAGCTCAGTGGTGGCGCACTTGCTTAGCATGTGAAAAGGTTTGTATTTAATCTAAAACATCTCAAAAAATTATAAATTCACTTCTTCCTCCAATTTTGTTTTTGTTTTTGTTTTTGGTTTATGAAAGGAGAGGTTTATTTCAGGTCATAGTTTAGGGAAATTTAGAGAGCACATAGTGGCAGGAGCATGTGGCAGAGAACCCTCCTCTTCACAACTTGGCAGTGCAGGAAGAAGAGATGGGGCAGAAGGAGAGAAGATCATAAACTTCAAAGCCCCCACACCTCTACTCACCCCTTCAGAGAACCACTTCCTCCTGAAAGGTTCCTAAAGATTCCACAACCTCTCAAAGCAGCTGGGATCCAAATATTCAACTACATGAGTCTGTCAAAGACAATTTACATTCAAACTATAATAGCTGCAAAGACAAATATAATTTGGTTTTTTGAGGCAGGGTTTCACTCTAGTCCAGGCTGAGCTGTAATTCACTATGTAGTCTCAGGGTGGCCTCGAACTCACGATGATCCTTCTACCTCTGCCTTCTGAGTGCTGGGATTAAAGGTGTGCACCAAAATGCCTGGCTCACTTCCTCTTTCTTGTGAGTGATGTTTCAATGTTTAATAACCACAGTGGCCACTAAGTAACAATGTAAACATAGACCACTTCTATTGTCAGTGAAAATTCTAGTACTATTGGCTTAGAACAAGTATTGTATTTTAATTCTACATTTGTAATTTCTGAAATTTTATTCTATCGTACTTCTGTTAGTTGGAATTGTTCTATAAAGAATAACATGGCCAGCCAGGCATGGTGGTGTACACCTTTAATCCAAGCACTCAGGAGGCAGAGGTGGGAGGAGGATAGCCATGAGTTCGAGGCCACCCTGAGACTCCATAGTGAATTCCAGGTCAGCCTGGGCTAGAGTGAGACCTTCCTTTGAAAAACCAAAAAAAAAAAAAAAAAAAAAAAAAAAAAGAATAACATGGGCTGGAGAGATGGCTTAGTAGGTAGTTATGTATCTGTAAGAGGATAAAAATAGATCCTTATCTCTCTCCATGCACAAGAATTAAGTCCAAATGGATCAAAGACCTTAATATCAGACCTGAAACTCTGAAACTGCTAGAGGAAAAAGTAGGGGAAACCCTTCAGCAGATTGGTACTGGCAAAGGCTTTCTGAATATAACCCCAATTGGTCAGGAAATAAAACCATGGATCAACCACTGAGACCTCATGAAATTACAAAGTTTTTGTATGGCAAAGGACACTGGGAATAGAGCAAAGAGGCAACCTACAGAATGGGAGAAAATCTTTGCCAGCTATACATCTGACAGAGGATTAATATCTGAAATATACAAAGAACTCAAAAAACTAAATAATAAGAAATCAAACAACCCAATTAAAAAATGGTATTGCTAGGCATGGTGAATTAAAATCCCAGCACTCAGGAGGCAGAGGTAGAAGGATTGCTGAGAGTTTGAGGCCACCCTGAGACGACATAATGAATTCCAGGTCAGCCTGGGCCAGAGTGAGACTCTACCTTGAAAACAAAAACAAAAACAAAATAAAAGGGGGGCTATGGAACTAAATAGAGAGTTCTCAAAAGAAGAAATGCAGATGGCATATAAACATCTAAAAAAATATATTATATATCCCTAGCCACAAGGGAAATGCAGATTAAAACTACGTTGAGATTCCATCTCACTTCTGTCATGAAAACAAATGACCATACATCCTGGCAAGGATGAGGAAAAGGGGAACCCTTCCACACTGTTGGTGGGAATGCAATCTGGTCCAGTCATTGTGGAAATCATTGTGGAGTTTCCTGAGACAGCTAAAAGTAGATCTACCATATGACCCAGCTATACCACTCCTAGACATATACCCTAAGGACTTGCTCACTACCTTAGAAATACTTGATCAACCATGTTTATTGACAATCTATTCACTATAGATAGGAAATGGAACTAGCCTAGCTCTCCCTCAACTGATGAGTGGATAATGAAGATGTGGCACATTTATACAATGGAGTTCTACTCAAAAGTAAAGAAAGGTGAAATTATGAAATTTGCAGGAAAATGGATGGATCTGGAAAGGAATATACTTAGTGAGGTAACCCAGGCCCAGAAAGCCAAATGTCACATCTTTTCTCTCATATGTGGATCCTAGCTACAAATCATTGTATTTCTATATGAGTAGGAATAAAACTCAGTAGCCAGTAAGCTAGAAAGGGGATATAAAGGGAATAAAAAGGGATAGAGGGGGTACTTAATAAGTTGATATTTGTGGCAGACAGCTTCAGGTTTGCTGAGATGAACTTCCAGACCAGGCACAGTTATGGAGAAAGGGATTTATTGAAGCTTACAGGTCAGGGGAAGTTCCATAATGGCAGAAGAAGCTGTCTTCTTTTATAGGACCAAACACAAGCCTGTTTGGTGCTGTAAACCTGGTCAAAAGCCTGTGGCTGGGGAGGTCATAGTCCTGGTGGGGAAGCCACTGCTATTGTTTCATTAGATAGATGTGATGGCCCGGTCACATTGCCTGCTAAATATCTATGCTTGCTCCCGTAGAGTATTGCTGCTATTAATACTGTTGCTGCCTGCCTTGGTGGTGGAGGAGAACTTGCAGTGGTGGTGATTTCTGATAGAGACACTTCTCATGGGTTAGACTGCTGAGAACAAGTAACTGTTCATGTAACATGGCTATCAAATGCTCAAAAATGGGCAACAGACATATCACCACATCCAAGGCAGGGAACTTTGTGGAAGTGGTGGTAGAAAGAATGTAAGAGCCAGAGGAAAGGAGTGAAATGTAAGGCATTTTCCCCTGGAGATTACATGAGGCCACATTGAGATACAGAATACTTTGGCCTGGTAGCTATAGCAACTTTAGAGCAAAACAATGCAGTGATACAAGGTCTTTTTTTTTTTCTTTTTTTTTTTTGGTTTTTCGAGGTAGGGTCTCACTCTGGCTCAGGCTGACCTGGAATTCACTATGTAGTCTCAAGGTGGCCTCGAACTCTCGGCGATCCTCCTACCTCTGCCTCCCGAGTGCTGGGATTAAAGGCGTGCGCCACCACGCCCGGCTGATACAAGGTCTTTAATAATAGTAATGGAGCTACTGACAACTCGCTAATGGATGGAGAGAGTGGGGGTGAAAAGATGCTCATGTGACTTACAATTGTTTCCTCCAATTTTCCTCCCTCCATGTCAGTCTTCCCAATGACAAACGTCACTTCTAACTTATACTTGCTGCCTTGTATTTAAGATTACTTAGTGTTATAAAAAAATAATAATAGTTAAGGGTTGGAGGGATGGCTTAGCAGCTAAGGTGCTTGCCTGCAAAAGCCACAGAACCCATGTTCAAATCCCCAGGGCCAAGTAAGCCAGATGCACAAGGTAGTGCATGTGTCTGGGGTTTGTTCACAGCTGGAGGCCCTGGTGCTCCTATTGTCTCCCTCTCTCTGCCTCTTTCTTTCTCTCTCTCTCTCTCAAATAAATTAATAAAAATAAAGTGTATATATATATGTTGCCCAGCATGGTGGCATACACCTTAAATCCCAGCACTCGAGAGGCAGAGGTAGGACAACAGCCTTAAAGTTGAGACATTCCTGAGACTACATAGTGAATTCCAGGTCAGCCTAGGCTATAGCAAGACCCTACCTCAAAAAACAAACAAAAAAAAATTAAAAAAATATGTATATATCTTAAATTCATATCAATATTCTAAGAGTTTTACTCTTAATATCTAATATTCTTTACCCTTAATATTTAAGAGTTTTACTTCTTTTTTTTTTTCTTTCAAGGTAGGGTCTCACTCTAGCCCAGGCTGACCTGGAATTCACTATGTAGTGTCAGGGTGGCCTTGGACTCACAGCGATCCTCCTACCTTTGTCTTCTGAGTGCTGGGATGAAAGGTGTGCACCATCACGTCTGGCTTACTTCTTTTTTATTTGAGAGAGAGAAAGAGAGAGCACACACGTGAATATGAGCATGTCAGAGCTTCTTCCTGCTACTCCACTTTGTGCATCTGGCTTCACATGGGTACTGGGAAATCAAACCCAGGCCAGCAGAATTTGCAAGTAAGTGCCTGTAACCAGGGAGCAATTTCTCTAGCCCTACTTCTTTGGTTATTTATTTGTATCACTTTTCTCTTGGACTGATAATCTTGGCTTCTAATGTCATGGACATAAGAATTTTAATTTCTTGCCAGATGTGGTGTATGCCTTTAACTTAGCACTCAGGAGGCAGAAGTAGGAGGATCACTGTGAGCTCAAGACCACCCTGAAACTACATAGTGAATTCCAGGTCAGCCTTGGCTAGAGTGAGACCCTATTTTCACAAAAAAGAATTAAATTTATTTGTCCTATATTACTATTATAATTCCTGATTGAGCTATATCCATAATATATTGATTGCCATCACGTACCTTATGACTTTTAAATTCTGTAGAACAATTTTCTGTCTGTATTTATTTACTTTTTTTTTTTTTGAGGTAGGGTTTCACTGTAGCCCAGGCTGACTGGAATTCACTATGTAGTTTCA
This sequence comes from Jaculus jaculus, assembly GCF_020740685.1. NCBI lineage: Eukaryota > Metazoa > Chordata > Mammalia > Rodentia > Dipodidae > Jaculus > Jaculus jaculus. The sequence goes on along the minus strand of NC_059109.1, from coordinate 82,669,358 downwards.
GGGCGGCCTTGAACTCACAGCAATCCTCCTACCTCTGCCTCCCAAGTGCTGGGATTAAAGGCGTGCACCACCACATCCCGCTTGTATTTATTTACTTTAAAAAAATATTTTATTTATTTATTTATTTGATGGAAACAGGGAGAGAGAGAGCAGGAATGGGCATGCCAAGGTTTCCAGCCACTGCAAATAACTCCAGATGTGTCACCCATCTCTGTAGCCCTACTTTTTTTGGGTGTTGCTTTGAGGTAGGGTCTCACTCTAGCCCAAGCTGGCCTGAAATTCACTATATAGTATCAGGCTGGCCTTGAACTCATGGCTATCCTTCTACTTCTACCTCTTAAATACTTGGATTCAAGGTGTGCACTATCATACCCTGCTCATTCCTCATTTTCTACCAGGGTGATTGACAGGTTTCTAATCATTTTTAAGTACATATCAACTTACCCTCAGCCTGCCCCCCACCAAAAAAGAAGTGTCTGTCATAAGCTTACCAAAATCCATCTTCCTGGCAACAATGTAAATAGCCTGAGGACTCTCTTTCAGCTCTTGAAAACAAGTTTAGTCATCTAGTCCTATGTTTAGTTTCTTGAGATTGGTAGATATAGAGAGGTATAGCTAGGTGCCCCCGAAAGTTTCTTCAATTTGCCAACTGTCCAGACAACCACAGACCCATGGGTTTTCTCCAGAGCCCCCACAAACAAACAGATATGCTTCTGGAATGCATAAGACTCCTGACACATGTAAATTGAGGTCTGAATCTCCAGACAAAGCTTTCTAGATTAGATAAAACCAGTATCAGTAACTGATGGAGTCTGGAACTTTGGCCATTGGGTCCTGAGTTACTTTGAAAACATTTAAAGATTGGTAATAGAGGGCTGGAGAGATGGGTCCGTTAAAGATGCTTACTTACAAAGCCTGATGACCTGAGTTTGATTTCCCAGTACCCACATAAAGCCAGACACACAAAGGGGAGAATGTGTCTGGAGTTTGTTTGCAGAGTCAGAGGCCCTGTCATGCCCATTTTCATCCTCTCTCTCTCAAATAAATAAAGTAATTAAATTAAATAAGATTAATAATGGAGAGAATTTGGATTCTGGACATCACAAATATTAAGTCTCTCATAACCTAAATACAAGGGAGAAATGTAATTATTCTCTTGACATGCTTGATCTAAATAGTTCCAGGAGTCAGGTGGTTTTTTTCCCCCCACAAGCCATTAAGCTATTTTTTGTTTTGCTTTTTCCTTCAGTTTTTTCCTGGGATGCCTTTTTCTCCTGTGCAACCTCCTCTTGTGGCTCAGGAACAATCTGTACCTTTTCAGTGAGGATCATCTCAGATTGGCAGGAAGAGCTCATGTACAGGTTAATCTGACCATGGGCCCTGTAAGTACAGGGTACATCTTGGGTGCTTTGTTCACCTGAATATACTCACTGATCAGAGAATCCACATCTAAATCCTTATATTCAGTATTACTCTCTGCATTGTTTTTTGATGGGGTTTTTTGTTTGTTTTCTTTCTCTCTTTCTTTTTTTGACAACTTCCATAATTATAGACAATAACCCATGGTAATTCCCTCCCTCCACCCCCAACCCACTTTCCCCTTTGCAACTGCAATTTCCATCATACATTTTCCCCTCTCCATCAGTATCTCTTATATTTTGATTTTATCACCTTTTCCTCCTATTATGATGGTCTTATATAGGTAGTGTTAGGCACTGTGAGGTCATGGATATCCAGGCCATTTTGTATATGGAGGAGCACATTGTAAGGAGTCCTACCCTTGCTTTAGCTCTTATATTCTTTCTGCCACCTCTTCTGAAATGGACCCTGAGCCTTGAAAGATGTGATAGAGATGTTTCAGTGCTAAGCACTCTTCTGTCACTTCATCTCAGCACTATGGTGCCTTCTGAGTCATCCCAGAGATCATTGCCATCTGAAAAGAGAAACCTCTCTAACAAAAGTGAGAGTAGCATTAATATATGGGTATGAACATTAAGAGACATGCTTACTGGGCAGTTTGATGAGCATAGTATATACATTTAGCCAGACATCAGCAGATGTTACACCCCTAGGGCTCATGACTACCCCTGTTGTAGGTGTGTTTAAATATAGATATATTTTAAATATATTATTTATTTATTTATTTTAGAGAGAGAGAGAGAGAGAGAATATGGGCATGCCAGGGCCTCCAGCAACTGAAAAAGAACTCCAAATGCATGTGCCCCCTTGTGCATCTGGCTTATGTGGGTCCTGGAGAATTGAACTGGGATCCCTTGGTTTTTCAGGCAAATGCTTTAACTTCTAAACCATCTCTGCAGCCCCCTTTATTATATTATTTATTTATTTATTTATTTAAGAGAGAGAAATGGGCATGCCAGGGCCCCTAGCCACTGAAAATGAACACCAGACACATGTATCACCTTGTGCATCTGGCTTACGTGGGTCCTGGGGAAATTGAACCTGGGTCCTTTGGCTTTGCAAGCAAGCACTTTAACCGTGAAACCATCCCTCCAGCCCCCTCTCCATCATAGGTTTTCAGTATCAGGGATGTATTCCCTTCCCATGGAATGGGTCTCCAGTCCAATTAGAGGGCAGTTGGTTTCCCCCATAACAGACATGCCACTATTGCACCCATTGCCTCATTTGGCCTGGCTGGCCAAATTTAAGGCTTGCAGTATCCACTGTTGAATATCTTCACTGGTGATTTCTCTCTCTCCCATTGAACTGCATGCAGCATAGCTTTTTCCAGCTTTCTGTCAGCTGGTCTACATGGAGGAGGTTTTCAGCTCAGCTGCAGCAGGATTTCTCAGTAATCTTGCAGCCCAAGTATGTGGAGTCTTCAGCAATAGGGTCTTACCATCTATTTCTGGTGGGAAACCAAGAGCCCTGGCAATAGCCTGTAATGTTTTAGGGGTACTAAGGACCTCCTTGGCCAAGAACTCACTGGAAGGCATCCCATCCCTAGCACTGAAAATTTTCTAATAACAATCTATGGCTTCTTGTCCCACTGTCCAAAAGAGTAGGTTTCCATATGACTTATTCATACCCTCTTAGATTTTACTTAGCTTTTCCTCCACCTTTCCTTTGCTCAGTCTCTTACCCTGACTTCATTCAGGCCTTTCCACCCCCCCCCCATTAATCTGTTCTTCTACTTACATATGTACAGTACCATCCTATTAAGTGCCCCCTTTACTCTCTGCATTTTTAAGCATGTGCAGCAAAAAATTTAGCACTCTTTTTGGGCCACGAACCTGTGTCCAGCCCCACTGTTTAGCCTGGGCACATGTCCCAACTCCACCATTGTGCTGCCAGAAGGTTTATTATGCTATGTTTTCTTTATATAGAATCTGGTTGAATTGTTGTTGATAGGAAGTGATATCAGTCAGGTAATTATAGTAGCAATAATGAGGTATGGAAAATTTATAGCCATGGAGCACATAATAAAACTCCTTCATAGAGGTGCCAACAGAAGCAAGGAACCGAATGTATTAGGTCCTGGGTGATCACTAGTACTTGGTACGTTATCTGAGAGAGCCTCTAATCATATCTCCCAGTAAAGATAGGAACTGTGGAGAAATTAGTCACTCACAACACCAAGGAGTCTGAATGGTCATGAATTGAGAGGGATTTGGAGACTGATATCCAACAGTCTGGCCAGGATTTGAAAAATTCTGACCATTGAGTTATTTTTCCATTCAGGTATGAGAGGAGACATGGTCATGATACAAAGGTTAATTATTCAGAGCGAAGAGCAGAATTTCTGCTTACATTTGGAGATTATTTGCCAGCATGTGAATTTAAGCAAAAGAATGAGACAAAGGGGCTATGTGCTATCTTGACCTGCTAAGCGCATCAGTGTTACAACTGGACTAGACATGGTTCGAAGAGTCTGGTAAACATGAAGAATATCAACACATTGGGCTGGAGAATGGCTTAGCAGTTAAGGTGCTTGTCTTCAAAGCCAAAGGACCCAGGACCTACATAAGCCAGACTCACATGGTACATGCATCTGGAGTTCATCTGTAGTGGCTGTATGGCCTATAGTACCATTTTGTCTCTCTCTATCTATCTGTCTATCTATCTATCTTCATCTTTCTCTCTCTTTCCAATAAATAAATATAATAAAAGAAAGAAAAAAACTGAGTGTGGTGGTGCATGCCTTTACTCCTAGAACTTGGGAGGCAGAGGTAAGAGGATCACTGTGAGTTCAAGGCCACTCTGAGACTACAGAGTGAATTCCAGGTCAGCCTGGGCTAGGGTGAGAACCCTACCTCAAAAAAATAAATAAATAAATAAAAAGAATGTCAACAATTAAAGAATCAGCCTGGCCGGGTGTTGTGGCACATGCCTTTAACCCTAGCACTTGGGAGGCAGAGGTAGGAGGATCATTATAAGTTTGAGGCCAGCCAGGAACTACATAATGAATTCCAAGTCAGCCTGAGCTAGAGTGAGACCATATTTTGAATAACAAAAAAAGAAAGAAAGAAAGACGAATACCAATAACAAAAAATTTAAAATAACATGAATTCAGTTAGAGAGATGGCTCAGAAGTTTAGGTGCTTGCTTGCAAATCTGAAGATCTAAGTTCAATCCCAGACACCCACATAAAGCCAGATGCACAAAGTGGCACATGCATCTGGAGTTTGTTTGCAGTGGCTAGAAGCCCTAGCACACCCATTCTCTGTTTGTCTCTCTTCTATCTCTCTCTGCTTGCAAATAAATAAATATTTTTAAAATAACATGAATTAATAGACAAGCTAGGAGAGTAAAGTAACAAGCTTAGCTCTACTTATCTATTTAAATTTTCTTAGCTTTATTTTAATCTCAGTCCAGATTTGCAAGAATAAACACCTATTTACTCTGGTATGATGGACCCAGGGAGTAATAACTTGTCATTTAAGGGAATAGTAAGTTGTTAGTAGGAGTAAATAAGACCTGTCCAGATTGAATTAAGCTGCTCTTGAGTGGATTCTGACTTTCTGGTTTTAGACATACCCAATCCCCTGCTTCATGGGTGACATTTCATCCCAGTTGGATGAGGAAGCTCTAGATTCACAAACCTTAAGGGCTGACATCACCTGCCCTAGAGTGATTAATGCTCTATTTCCAGTTCAACTTTCATACCTAGATCTGTTAGAATATATCTAACATATGGTCCCTTGTAGAAGGGACCATTCACATAACATTCTACAGGGGCTTAGCTTGAATTTGCCTTTAGAGGTGGCCCTATGCAGATCAAGGTTATAGGCACAATTTTCATAAGGTTTTTGACACAATTTGGTCAAAGTAACCTTAAGAGTATGATGAACTGTGCTTTTCCAGACAACTGGGACCTCCATACCACATGCAACTTCCAAGCATCTGGGAAATCCCACGGCCCCTTTTGCAATAAAAGCAGGTCCAGGGCTAGAGAGATGGCCCAGTGGTTAAGGCATTTGCCTGCAGAGCCTAATGACCCAGGTTTGATTCCCCAGTACTCAAATAAAGCCACATGCACAAAGTGGCATATGTATCTGGAGTTTGTTTGCAGTAGCTGGAGGCTCTGGCATGCCCATTCTCTCTCTCTCTCTCTCTTTCTCTCTCTCTCTCTCTCTCTCTCTCTCTCTCTCTCTCTTTCTCTGCTTGCAAATAAATAAACAAAAATATTTTTCTAAAGGCAGGCCTATTGCCAGGCGTGGTGGCGCACACCTTTAATCCCAGCACTCGGGAGGCAAAGGGAGGAGGATTGCCATGAATTTGAGGTCATCCTGAGACTACATAGTGAGTTCCAGGTCAGCCTGGGATAGAGTGAGACCCTACCTTGAAAAACAAAACAAAACAAACAAAAAAAGCAGGCCTATTCTATTTCATTTGGATAAATTGTGGTAAGCCAAACCTGAGAATCATTTCCTTTAAAGTCTCTTAATGATTTTCTTGCTGTTTTTGTTCTCTAGGAAAAGGCTTCTATTTACTCAGTGAAAGTATCCACAAAAACACAAAAATTAAGAGATATTTAAATTCTCCTGGAGCAGCAGGCATGATGGTAAAACGCACTTGCTACTCCTTTCTGGGTAATGTGCATCTAGTTTGTACTGTCCTTTCTAACAGCAGCAACAGGTAACCTTGTTTGAACACTGTTGTGATGACAACACACCCACTATTTTGTGATTTTAGTGATGATCTTTAATCCTGGAGTCATTAGTATTTCAGGGATCCTTCCCAGGTCACCTTTTCTAACAACCAGACTTTCCTTTGTTTATCTGTCACCCATCCCCCAAGGTAGGACACATGGAAGCCTGCCCTTTCTGCTTCCTCGCAGTAGGAGGGATCCACTTTATATCTGGGCAGGGAAAGAACCAAAGACAACTGAAGAATTTCTCTAGACAAGGCTGCAGAGTTAGCTGCTGTGTCAGCTGCATAGTTTCCTCGTATTCCCTGAGTCTCTTCTGAAAAGTGTAACTGCCACTTTCTTAGAGTCATTTACTGCCTGAAGCAGCTTAACAATCTGTTTTCTGTGTTTATTTTGTTGTTGTTGTTGACAGTATTGAGAAGACCCCTGTCTTTCCAAATTGCACCATGATCATGAGTCACTGAAAAGACATATCTACAGTTTAGATACACAGTTAATATTCCTCTTTCCTAACTCCAGGGCTGTTATCTCCGTCTTTGGGGCTGAAGTTCTAAGCCTTTGGCCTAAGTGGTCTCAGAGAGTGAGACAACAGTACAATCAGCCTGAAGTTGACCATGGATTATGAAACTTCTCTTATTTACAAACCATGCATTCCCAGCATCTGGAAGTGGCTCACACTGGAGGTATTTTCTGCTCGAGTATGCCAGATCTATCAGTTCTAAGCAGCCATGTATTAAATGTTCTGTGACAGTGTTAGCAATTGGCTAGGTTTAAAGTCTGACAGAGCTTTAAAGTGAGATGGGGGATTCCAGCAGCTGAGTGGTACTATAGCAATTGGGCACTTGCTAACCAATGATGGCCCTTTTCTTCCAGAAAATCAAAGACCTGGTGTGGGGTCCACACTGTCAGTGGCTACCCCATTGTTAGCTTTGCAGCCTCTTTAGTTATCAGGCAAGTTACAGCAACTGCTCAAGCATGGTAGCCAGCCCCAAGATGCCATAACCAATTGTTTCAAGAAATAAGCTACTAGCCAGTTATGGTGGCGCATGTCTTTAATCCCAGCACTTGAGAGGCAGAGGTAGGAGGATCGCAGATCCAGCAGCAGCAGTGGAGGATCCAGCAGTGGCAGCTAAAGCAGCAATAGCAGTGGCAGCGGCAGCGGTGGACTCAACAGAGGCAACAGACCCAGCAGCGGCATCTTCAGGAGCAGCACTGGCGGTTCCAGCAACGGGGGTGCCGTTCTGCAGGGCCACAGTTGCCAGGCCCGGTTTGCCCCACAGGAAAAGCCAGTGCCCAGCTCCAGAAATCAGAACAGCAGCCCAACAACCCAGCCAGCAACTTGACGGAGACCAAAATCATCCAAAAAGGTAACTGGGATTGATTGCACCAGGGAAGGGTCTCACTTGGTCACAAGCTGACTTGGATCCCTCAACAGACCAGAAATCTTAACCTCTTTGTTGCTAGAGGATCTGGTTGTTATAATAACTACTCTTGCATAAATATTCGGATGCTGTTTTTGATTGAATGTGTACAGTGTTCAGTTAAATTTTAGAATCTACCTGCATTTTATTCCACTCAGCCTACTTGAATACTCCCATAGCAGGGAAACACAACCCCTAGGAACACCTTAGTAGACACTCTGAGAGCCTTAAAAGCCAAACCTAACACCTTAAGCTCTTATCCTGAAGATATATAACATCAAATCAATTGATACAGCTAAGAATACCTAGCTAGCTAGAAAATCCAAACATTAACTTAATCCAAGATGCAAAAATATATACATTGTAAAACAAGAAACACTAAAAAGCAAGACAATATAAATCCACCTAATAGTATTAATGCATCAGAAATGACCTCCAGTGAGAACGAGTTAGAGGAAATGCCTGAGAAAGATTTCAAAAGAATGATTGTAAATCTATTCAATGAAGTCAGAGAACAAATCAAAGGAGTCAAAGGGGAACTCAAAGAGGAAATCAAAGGAATCAAAGAAGATGCAGGACACCAATTTAATGAAATAAAGAAGGCAATACAAGACATAAATAAGGAAATAGAAATGATAAAGAAAAACCAGTCAGAATTACTAGCAATGAAGAACACAGTTAATGAAATAAAAAACTCTGTAGAAAATCTCACCAGTAGAATGGATGAAGGAGAGGACAGAATATCTAAGCTAGAAGACCAGGTGGCAGATCTAATACAGTCCAACAAAGAGAAAGACAAACTTATGTATGAGTGGGAATTTCAAGATATTCAGGACACTATGAAAAGATCAAATACAAGAATTCAGGGCATAGTAGAAGGAGAAGAATTCCACTCCAAAGGCATAGTAGGCGTCTTCAACAAAATCTTAGAAGAAAACTTCCCCCAAATTGGGAAAGAGGTGCCAATGCAGATACGGGAAGCCTTTAGAACCCCAGCCAGACAAAACCTGGAAAGAACCTCTCCTCATCATATTATAATCAAACAACCAAACACATAAATCAAGGAAAAAATATTAAAAGCACTCAGAGAGAAAAATCAAGTTACCTACAAAGGCAAGCCCATCAGGATTACAGCAGATTATTCAACACAAACTTTAAAAGCCAGAAGGACTTGGAGTGATGTATTCCAAGTTCTGAAAGATAACAACTGTCAACCAAGGTTACTTTATCCTGCAAAGCTATCCATTCAAATAGATGGAGAAATAAGGACATTCCATGACAAAAGAAGGTTAAAGGAGTATTTGAAGACAAAACCAGCTCTACAGAAAATACATGATAGGATCCTCCATGCTGAAAAAAAGGAAAAGCACTCATATAAGAAACCTAGAAAAAACAAGCAATACTCAAATACTACTTAACACAAGAAAGCAAAGGTAGAACCAGAACCACAAAAAAGAAATGGCAAACATAAATACACACCTTTCAATAATACCTCTTAATATCAACAGCCTCAATGCCCCAACGAAAAGACATAAGTTTGCAGACTGGGTTAAAAAGCAGGATCCTACAATTTGTTGTCTCCAAGAAACTCACCTTTCTACAAAGGATAGACATTATCTTAGGGTGAAAGGTTGAAAAACGGTGTTTCAAGCAAATGGACCTAGAAAAGAAGCAGGGGTTGCTATCCTAATATCTGACAAGGTAGACTTCATTCCAACGTTGGTCAAGAAAGATAAGGAAGGTCACTTTATATTGACTAAAGGCACACTCCAACAGGAGGACATTACAATTCTAAACTTATATGCACCTAACATGGGGGCCCCCAAATTCATCAAACAAAGACTATTAGAACTAAGGTCACAGATAACACCAAACACAGTGGTGGTAGGTGACTTTAACACCCCACTCTCATCAATTGACAGGTCATTCTGGGAAAAAATAAACAGAGAGGCATCTGGATTAAATGAGGTCATAGAAGGAATGGACCTAACAAGATATCTACAGGACATTTCATCCAAAGGCTGCAGAATATACATTCTTTTCAGCAGCACATGGAACATTCTCTAAAATAGACCATATATTAGGACACAAAGCAAATCTTAACAAATTCAGGAAAATTGAAATAATTCCTTGCATTCTATCTGACCACAATGGAATTAAACTACAAATCAGTAGCAAGAAAGGCTATAGAGCATACACAAAATCATGGAAACTAAACAATACACTACTAAATGATGAATGGGTCAATGAAGAAATCAAGAAGGAAATCAAAAAATTTATAGAGTCAAACAATAATGAGAACACAACATGCCAAAATCTCTGGGACACAATGAAGGCAGTTCTAAGAGGTAAAGTTATAGCCTTAAGTGCCTATATTAAGAAATTAGAAAGGTCGCAAGTAAACGACCTAATGCTTCACCTTAAAGCCTTGGAAAAAGAAGAACAAGGCAAGCCAAAAATCAGTAGACGGAAAGAAATAATAAAGATTAGGGCAGAAATTAATGAAATAGAAACAAACAAACAAAAAAAGTCCAAAGAATTAATGAAACAAAGAGTTAGTTCTTTGAAAGGATAAACAAGATTGATAAACCCTTAGCAAATCTGACCAAAAGAAAGAGAGAAGAGACACAAATTAATAAAATCAGAGATGAAAAAGGTAACATCACAACAGATTCCAGAGAAATTCAAAAAATCATAGGGACATACTATATGTTCATAAATGTTGGCGGGATGTGGAAAAAGAGGAACCCTTCTACACTGCTGGCAGGAATGCAATCTGGTCCAGCCATTGTGAAAATCAGTGTGGAGGTTCCTAAAACAGCTAACGATTGATCTACCATATGACCCAGCTATAGCACTCCTAGGCATATATCCTAAGGACTCATCTCATTTCCTTAGAAGTATATGCTCAACCATGTTTACTGCTGCTCAATATATAATAGCTGGGAAATGGAACCAGCCTAGATGTCCCTCAACTGATGAGTGGATAATGATGATGTGACACATTTATACAATGGAGTTCTATTCAGCGGTAAAGAAAAATGAAGTTATGAAATTTGCAGAAAAATGGATGGAGCTGGAAAGTATTATACTAAGCGAGGTAACCCAGGCCCAGAAAGCCAAGCGCCACATGTTCTCCCTCATATGTGGATCCTAGCTACAGATGATTGGGCTTCTGGTGAGAAGGAAAATACTTAGTAGCAGAGGCCAGTAAGTTAAAAAGGAGATATAAATGGAAGAGAAAGGAAGTGAGGAGGATACTTAATAAGTTGTTATTGTATATATGTAAGTACAATGATTGAGATGGGGAGGTAATATGATGGAGAATGGAATTTCAAAGGTGAAAGTATGTGGAGGGAGGGTATTACCATGGGATTTTTTTTTATAACCATGGAAAATGATAATAAAAATTAAATAATTTTTTTTAAATTTTTTTTTAAATTTTTTATTTTTTTAAAATTTTTATTAACATTTTCCATGATTATAAAATATATCCCATGATAATTCCCTCCCTCCCCACCCCATACTTTCCCATTTGAAATTCCATTCTCCATCATATTACCTCCCCATTACAATCATTGTAATTACATATATACAATATCAACCTATTAAGTATCCTCCTCCCTTCCTTTCTCCACCCTTTATGTCTCCTTTTCAACTTACTGGCCTCTGCTACTAAGTATTTTCATTCTCACACAGAAGCCCAGTCATCTGTAGCTAGGATCCACATATGAGAGAGAACATGTGGCGCTTGGCTTTCTGGGCCTGGGTTACCTGACTTAGTATAATACTTTCCAGCTCCATCCATTTTTCTGCAAATTTCATAACTTCATTTTTCTTTACCGCTGAGTAGAACTCCATTGTATAAATGTACCACATCTTCATTATCCACTCATCTGTTGAGGGACATTTAGGCTGGTTCCATTTCCCAGCTATTATAAATTGAGCAGCAATAAACATGGTTGAGCATGTACTTCTAAGGAAATGAGATGAGTCCTTTGGATATATGCCTAGGAGTGCTATAGCTGGGTCATATGTCTGAATGCTAGGTTCCCAGCTGATAAAGATTTGGGAATTAACGCCTCCTGGAGAGAGTGCATTGTTGGGGTTGGGCTTATGGGTGTTATAGCCAGTTTCCCCTTGCCAGTGTTTGGCACACTCTCCTGTTGCTATTGTCCACCTAATGTTGGCCAGGGGGTGATGTCCACCCTCTGCTCATGCCATCATTTTCCCCTGACATGATGGAGTTTCCCCTTGAGCTTATAAGCCAAAATAAACCAAGGTGCTCTTGGTTGGGTGATTTCTACCAGCAATGTGACCCTGACTGCAATACACCTTAACTACTAAGCAATCCTTCTATCCCTCATACCAATATATTAATGTTATTCTCACTCTTGGTTAGAGAAGCTTCTCTTTTTCAGGTGGCAGTGACTTCTGGGATGTTCCAAAAGGCACCATAATGCTGAGAAGTGACAGAGAACTGCTCAACACTGAAACATCTCTGTCACAACTTCCAAGACTCAGGGTCCATTGTGGAAGAGGTGGCAGAAAGAATGTAAGAGTCAAAGGAAGGGAAGGGCTGCCTATAATGCAATAGTTCAGACACAAATTGGCCTAGGATCTAGGCATGGTGGCACACACCTTTAATCCCAGCACTCAGGAGGCAGAGGTAGGAGGATTACTGTGAGTTCAAGGCCACCGTGAGACTACATAGTGAATTCCAGGTTAGCTTGAGCTAGAGTGAGACCCTACCTCAAAAAAAAAAAAAAAAAAAAATGGCCTCCTTGGTTTCCCACCAGGAATAGATGGTAAGACCCTATTGCTAAAGACTCCACATACTTGGGCTGCAAGGCCACTGAGAAATCCTGCTGGAAGTGAGCTGATAACCTCCTCCATGTAGACTAGCTGACAGAAAGCTGGAAGAAGCCATTCTGGATGCATTTCAATGGGAGAGAGAGAGAAATCACCAGTGAAGATACTCAAAAGTGGACACTGTAAGCCTTATATTTGGCCAGCCAGGCCAAATGAGCCAATGGGGGCAATAGTGGCAACATCTGTCATGGTGGAAACCAACTGCCCTCTAATTGGACTGGAGGCCCACTCCATGGGAGGCAATAGATCCCTGATACAGAAAACTTAAAACAGGGGTAGTCATGAACCCTAGGGGTGTACCATCTGCTGCTGTCTGGCTAAATGTATATACTATGCTTATCAAACTGTCCAGTAAGCACTTCTCTTAATGTTCATACCCATATATTAATGCTACTCTCACTTTTGGAAGAGAATCTTCTCTTTTCAGATGGCAGTGACCTTGGGAGTCTCAGAAGGTTCCTGATGCTGGAAAGAAGTGACCGGAGTGCTCAGTACTGTAATATCTCCATCACACCTTCCAAGGCTCAGGGTCTATTGAAGAAGAGGTGGCAGAAAGAATGTAAGAGCCAAAGGAAGGTAGTACTTCTTACAATGTGCTCCCCCCCACCGGCAAAAATATGGCCTGGATATCCATGACCTCATAATATCTGACACTACCTACACAAAACCATCAAAATAGGGCTGGAGAGATGGCTTAGCGGTTAAGCTCTTGCCTGTCAAGCCTAAGGACTCCAGTTCAAGACTCGATTTCCCAGGACCCACGTTAGTCAAATGCACAAGGGGCGCACGTGTCTGGAGTTCCTTTGTGGTGGCTAGAGGCCCTGGCATGCCCATTCTCTATCTGCCTATCTGCCTCTTTCTCCCTCAGTCTGTCACTCTCAAATAAATAAATAAATAACAAAAAAATTTAAAAACCATCATAATAGGAGGAAAAGATCATGACATCAAAATAAAAGAGAAACTGATTGAGACGGGGAGGGGATATGATGGAGAATGGAGTTTCAAAGGGGAAAGTGGGGGGAGGGAGGGTATCACCATGGGATATTTGTTATAATCATGGAAGTTGTTAATAAAAAATTTGAAAAAAAATGGCCTTGATAACCATGACTTTTCAGTGCCTAGTACTATCTTTATAAGACCCTTATAAAATGAGGAAAAGGTGATGACATCAAAATAAAATAGAGACTAATGGAAAGAGGGAGAAGATCTATCTGATGGAGAGTGGAGTTGAGAAGGGGAAAGTGGGGAAAGGGAATTATCACGGTTTATTGTCTACAATTATGGAAGTTGCCAATAAAAAAATGTTTTTAAACCGGATGTGGTGACACAAGCCTTTAATCCCAGCACTCAGTAGGCAGAGGTAGGAGAATTGCAAAGAGTTCAAGGCCATCCTGAGAATACATAGTGAATTCCAGGTCAGCCTGAGCTAGAGCGAGACCCTACCTCGAAAAACCAAAGCCAAAAACAAAATTATAAACAAAAACAAAAAAAGTTTTAAAAAAGTGGCCTACCAGCTGGACACGGTGGTGCATGCCTTTAATCCCAGCACTCAGGAGGCAAAGGTAGGAGGATTAACATATGTTCAAGGCCAGCCTGAAACTACATAGTGAATTCCAGGTCAGCTTGGGCCAAAATGAGTCCCTACCTTGAAAAACCAAAAAATTAGAAAACAAAACAAAACAAAGTGGCCAGCCTAGAGTCTTCCTTGACCACCAGTCAGCCCACAGCTCCACACACCTCCCAAGACCCTTACAGGGTAGCTTCCCCTCTCCCAAAGGGGTCAGATATCATTAGGTCTTCCTCAGGCACTCCTCCCTCTCCCTTTTCCCTCAGCTTATTCCTGAAATAAGGTGCATGCTTTGTTTCTCCTTCTTTCCCTCTGCCTATTCCTCTCTGTCTCTCCACCCCCCCTCTGCCCATCCCTCCTTGTCATCTCTCTCTGTCATCATTTCTGTTTCTGTCTCTCTCTGTCTCTGCCATTCTCTCTGCCTATCCCTGTCTGTCACTTTCCATTTCTGTCTCTTCATACACCTGTCCTTCTTTTCTCTCTCCTTTCTATTTATTCTCTCTCTCCTGCTCCTCTCCCTCCCTCTCTCTTTCCTTCTTTCACTCTCTCTTTCCCTGTTTCTTGATTCAGAGTCTGGTTCAGCTTTTCCTCAGGCCCCTTTTCCCTTTCAATATTCTGCCCCAACTTTTCTGAAGTTCCCTTACGCTTGCCCAGGCCATGCTAGTGACACACTCAGGCAGCTGCCATCTCTGCTGTTCCTTCTGACGCTGGAGGCAACCACAGCAACCCTGCTTCTGTCTCCCTCCCTCCCCAAACCACAGCATGCTCCCACTGCCCCTTTCCTTTCAGCCATGATTGTTCTGGTGTTTACCTCTAGTTCCAAACCCTCCTCTACTTAACTGTTCTACCCTGAACTGCTCAAAAAAAATAAATAAATAAACTATTCCAAGAACATGTCTCAGTTCTTCTATGTCAAACCTAACAAGGGAGACTGAGTCAAACCCACAATGAGCTCTGGAAAGTCAATCAGGTAGAGAAAAATAAGAGGAACAAGTGGCCTTTATCTCCTTAGATTTCCTGTAAGTGGTTCAATATCACACACACTCTGGACTGGGAGATGGCTCAGAGGTTAAAGGGACTTGCTTGCAAGCTTGCTGGCACAAATTCAATTCCCTAGTACCTTGTAAAGCCAGGCACAAAGTAACATAAGCTTTGTGATCCCAATGCACTGCAACAATGTGAGGAAGACTCAAGAGGAAGCTCCCAGGCTGACTAGCCTAATACATACAGCAGCAAACAATAAGAGACCCTGTCTCAAAGAAGGAGGAGAACAAGAGAGCAAAGGTAAAACTGGAAGAACTACAAAAAATATGGCAAAAATAAATACACACCTTTCAATAATATCTCTTATTATCAATGGCCTCAGTGCCCCAACCAAAACACATAGGTTTGGAGACTAGGTTCAACAGCAGGATCCTTCAATTTGTTGCCTCCAAGAAACTCACCTTTCGAGACATAAAGGGTAGAGAAAGGAAGGGAGGAGGATACTTAATAGGTTGATATTGTATATATGTAATTACAATGATTGTAATGGGGAGGTAATATGATGGAGAATGGAATTTCAAATGGGAAAGTGTGGGGGTGGGGAGGGAGGGAATTACCATGGGATATATTTTATAATCATGGAAAATGTTAATAAAAATTAATAAAAAAAATAAAAGTACAAAAAAAAAAAAAGAAACTCACCTTTCTACACAGGATGAACACTATCTTAGGGTGAAAGGTTGGAAAATGGTGTTTCAAGCACATGGACCTAGAAAAGAAGCAGGGGTTGCTATCCTAATATCTGACAAGGTAGACTTCAGTCCAACATTAGTTAGGAAAGATAAGGAAGATCACTTTGTACTGATTAAGGCACACTCCAAGAGGAGGACATTACAATCCTAAACATATATGCACTTAACATGGGGGCTCCCAACTTCATCAAACAAACGCTATTAGAACTAAGGTCACAAATAACACCAAACACAGTTGTAGTGGGTGACTTTAACACCCCACTCTCATCAATTGACAGGTCATCCTGGCAAAAATAAACAGACAGGCATCTGGATTAAATGAGATCATAGTACAAACAGACCTAAGAGATATATACAGGACATTTCATCCAAAGGCTGCAGAATACACATTCTTTTTAAAAAAATTTTTTTTTATTAACAACTTCCATGATTATGAAAAATACCCCATGGTGATACCCTTCCTTTCCCCACTTACCCCTTTGAAACTCCACTCTCCATCATACCCCCTCCCCATCTCAATCAGTCTCTCTTTTACTTTTGATATCTTGATCTTTTCCTCATCTTATGATGGTCTTATGTAGGTAGTATCAGGCACTGTGAGGTCATGGATATCCAGGCCATTTTGTGTTTGGAGGGAGCATGTTGTATGGAGTCCTGCCCTTCGTTTGGCTCTTACATTCCTTCCGCCACCTCTTCTGCATTAGACCCTAAGCCTTGGAAGGTGTGATACAGATATTGCAGTACTGAGCACTGCAGTCATTTCTTTCCATCACCATGATACCTTCTGAGTCGTCCCAAGGCCACTGCCATCTGAAAAGAGAAGATTCTCTGCCAAAAGTGAGAGTAGCATTAATATAAGGGTGTGAACATTAACAAAAGTGCTTTCTGGGCAGTTTGATAAGCAGAGTATATACATTTAGCCCGACAACAGCAGACGTTACACCCCTAGGGCTCATGACTACCCCTGTTGAAAGTTTTCAGTATCAGGGATGTATAACCTTCCCATGGAGTGGGCCTCCAGTCCAATTAGAGGGCAGTTGATTTCCCACATGACAGATGTGCCACTATTGCATCCATTGGCTCATTTGGCCTGGCTGGCCAATTATAAGGCTACAGTGTCCACTGATGAGTATCTTCACTGGTGGTATCTCTTTCTCCCATTGAACCGCTTGTAGAATGGTTCCCGCTGCCTGGCCCTTCAGGTCGCGCCCTCCAGCAGCTGGTCCCCATGATGCTTGTTGGGCACCTTGTGTCTGCAGTGGCCATCAGTCATCTCCAAGCCTCTCACCCCACTTCAGGAAGAGATGGCCACCCTACTACCGCAGATTGAAACAAAGAAAAGCCTGTATTCAGACCATGAGCTTGGTGCTCTGGATGAAGCCCAGAGATTGGCAAAGAAGAAAACTGACCTCTTTGATGATGAAAAAGATATTATGCATGTTCAAGATTGGGAAGATAAGTGGGAGCAGACATTCCAACAGTTCAAACTTGGTGCTCATGTAACAGATGCTGATAAAAAGAATGACCAAACCTCATTGCACTGGAAATTAGATTAAGAACCTTGTCCTTCTAGTCAGAGAGAAGCTTGGAGACTATAATGTTTGGCTCCTGCCTCAAGTGAAGTGACAGCCTGGGGAGACCCTCCGAGGGACAGCTGAGCGAACCCTGGCCACTCTCTCAGAGAACAACATGAAAGCCAAGTTCCTAGGAAATGCACCTTGTGGCTACTAAAAGTTCAAGTTTCCCCAGGCAATGAGAACAGAGAGTAACCTTGGAGCCATAGTGTTCTTGAAAGCATTGCTGCTAACTGGAGACTTTTCCCAGGCTGGGAAGAAAAGCCGGCACGTGTGGGTCAATAAGGAGCTGGGCGACTACCAGCAACCACGGTCGGTACCTGGCTCAGCTTAGGAAGTTTCTCCTGGAACTCTGATGGACTAAGCTGCCTGTGGACAATGCTCAGAGGTGGTTAAGGCCTCAAGGACACTGTATGATTACCTGCATTTACAGGGAATATCAAACAGCAGACTACATTCTATGAGTTCAATGATCAATCACTGTGTTTGACTCACCTAACTCACTCACCCTTTGAGGGCAACTGGCTTTGCCCAGTGAAGAGGGAATTGTCTCTTAGGAGCCTTCCCATTTTTCTCAAGCTGAGAATTACCTTGTAGTGAATTAACTCTGGCTTATTGGGTTAGAAAGAACACAGGAAGTGAATCAACCTAAAGCCATGAGTTCTGTGAAAGCTAACTGCATGAGAGAAACCTGATTTTATATAGTTTCCTAGCCATTTTCAATTTTGGTTTTCCCTTTCCACCTTATACAAATCTACTTAGGAAATAAGCTTGTCCCACTCTCTCTCCCTTCCCTCCCCTTTTGAAAGTTTATAGTTAATAAATTAATCATGTCTTATCTGTTTTGCAAGTCAAAAATAATAATAATAAATTTAAAAATAAAAAGAAAGAGGAGAGCCTGGTGTGACGGCTCTCACCTTAAACCCCAGAACTTGGGAGGTAGAGGTAGGAGGCAAAGGTAGGAGGATATCTGTGTGTCTGAGACTAGCCTGAGAGAACAGATTGAGTTCCAGGTAAGCCTAGGCTAGAGTGAGACCCTACCTTGAAAAAAAAAGGAAGAGAGAGCAAACACCTGAGATTGTCCTCGCGTGTTCTCCATAATGCAAGCATACTCATACACCCATACACACATATACATATAAACAAATGGGAGAGAAAGAAAGTCCAAAAAGAGAACAGGTATCCTTGTGTCTCCTCTGGGTTTGGGGGCAATAGCTTCTCCACTTCCTGCTCAAAGGATACATCAACTAAGCACTGAGCATTTGGGAAGGGAGTCCAAAAATGGCAGATGTCCCAATGACCATAGACTGAGCAGAGAAGAAATGAAGACCAGTGTTGGGCATGGAAAGGCAATGACAAGGGCACAAGGAAGAAAAGGAATGGGAGCACAAAGAGCAATCTGTCCCAAAAGTACCTTATCCACATCACAGCACCAAATTTCAGCTTGGATTTGAGAACAAAGGAATCAGAAATAGACAGTTTCTTGAGTCCAAGGTTTTATTTAATACAGGTAAGAAAATGGAATGGTTCAGAGGGCAAGAGGAAAAGATATTTGAACCACTCAGTAGAGTACAAGTGATTATAAGTCCTTTTGTGGAAGAGGTAGGGGAGTCCTGTCCTGTGAAGGAGGGGGGCCCTGTATGGGGCACGTTTGGGGTGGGAGATGATGAGCACCCTGAGATTCAAGCCCAGGTGGCTAGGTTATCTAGACCACCTATTAAACTCCTTGGAGAAAGTGGGGCTTGTAATGTCATCTCCACACAGGGCTACAAGTTGTGGCTAGGAGGAGGTTTCATTCTTCCTCCCAGCGCTGGAGCAATCAAGTTACATAACAGTAGGTAGGTATTACCTCCTCCCATAGCTGTTGGTGGGGAAGTGATGAGGAGTCGCAGCTTTCTTGAACTCTGACATGTGAGTGCTGGGTCGTCAGAGAAGTGAAATGCACACAATATCCGATTCTACTTTTCAGAATCACCTTTCTCCCATTCTCTGATTCTGATGGCATAGTCTGTTTAAATCATCAGGGAAATGCAAACCAAAACCACAATGAGATACTACTCATGCCTGTTAGGATGGTTATCATCAGAGAGACAAGAGATAACAAATGTTGGACATCCATGTAAGGCCACTAATAAGAAACCATAAAATAGTCCCAAAATAGCCCCAATTAGGGAATTTTCACAAGCATGCTTAGGAATCTTAAACTGCCAGCCTTGAAATGCTGAACTATGACACTATAGAGCTGTAGTGCTAAACCCTGTAACTCTACACTTTGATCAGGACTGAACTTTGATCAACCAGGGCTGCCCTGATTTTCATGACCTTGGTTTACATGGCTACAATTTGCTTGGTAGAGATTGCACAACTGGGAATTATGTGCACAGTAGCTCAATGATAACCTCCCAGAACAGTACACCTGCCAACCTAGACTGTTCGCCACAAATTACATGTTATGAGGCTGCATACAAGTTCACCCTACTGTAAATTACTTTTCCCAAATGGAGATGTCAGTAGCAATAGATTCCGGAAGTGGTGGTGCAATTCTTTAATCTCAGCACTCGGGAAGCAGAGGTAGAACAATGGTTGTGAGTTCGAGACCAGCCTGGAACTACAGAGCCAATTCTAAGTCAGTCTGGGTTAAAGTGAGACCCTGCCTCAATAAAACAAAAACCATAGCCGGGCATGGTGGCGCACGCCTTTAATCCCAGCACTCGGGAGGCAGAGGTAGGAGGATCGCCGTGAGTTCAAGGCCACCCTGAGACTACAGAGTTAATTCCAGGTCAGCCTGGACCAGAGTGAGACCCTACCTCACAAAACCAAAAAAAAAAAAAAATAATAAAATAAAACAAAAACCAAAATCCCTCTTCCTAGCAATAGAAATAAAGTCACAGCCACACACTGTTACCCAGAGCATCTTGAAGAGTTTCCCTAACTTTTAGAGACCTTAGACCATCATTTGTGGATTTGGTACAGAATATAACTTTAAGACAAACAAAAAGAAAGAAAGAACATGTAAACAGAAAGGGAAAAGATATTGGGGGAGAGAAGATGGGAAGGCAAGGTGGGAAAAAGGGAATTTGGGGGACGAGAATCAACTAAAATGAAATACCAGAATGAATGATACCTACATTTCTGAATGCAAGATAAAAAAAAAATCAAAATAAAGCTGGGCATGATGGCTCAAGCCTTTAATCCCAGCACTCGGAGGCAGAGGTAGGAGGATCATCATGAGTGGAAGGCCACCCTGAGACTACAGAGTGAATTCCAGGTCAGCCTGAGCTAGACTGAGACCCTACCTTGAAAAACAAAAACAAAACAAAACAAAATTAAAATTAAAAAAAAGACAAGGGCCAGAGAGATGGCTCTGCAGTTAAAGGCACTTACTTGCAAAGCCTGACAGCCCTGGTTCAATTTTCCCGTATCCATGTAACATCAGACGCACAAAGTGGTGTCTGGAGTTAGTCTGTAGTGGTTAGAGGCCCTGGTGTGTCCATACTTATTTACTTACACTCTCTCTCTTCCTCTGCCTCTTCTTGGACCTGGACTGGGACTGGGACAGGGACCAACCAAGGTGATGTGAAAATGAAAGGAGAACCTGACTTCAATAGCAATAGACTGTCTTATTCAGAGCAAAGAATAATGCAGTACAGACAGTCTCTGTTCAAGATTAGAGACTGCACCTTCAGACACAGCTCAGCTACATTTTTATGGGGTCACAGGTGGGGTAGGGTGGGAAGGAGAAAAAAAATGGAAAAGGGGTAGAGGAAAAGAAGGGGAACCAGGCTGTTCTGCCTGCTGAGTCTGTCTTCTTTACGATATCGAGCAGGGGTCTGTGCACACAGATGTTCTTATTGGAGAAAACATTTGAGGTATTTTGCAGCCCAAAGATTTTCTGGGAGATCTGCTGTTCTGAACCTCCTCCAATTCAGCTTGCTTAGTCACTATGTTTTTCATTAACCCCTCACCTCTCTCTCTCTCAAATAAATAAACAAAACAAAACAAAACCAAAATAAAGTGGGGCATGGTGGCGCACACCTTTAATCCCAGCACTCAGGAGGCAGAGGTAGGAGAATCGCGGTGAGTTCAAGGCCACCCTGAGAATGCAGGGTGAATTCCAGGTCAGCCTGAGGTAGAGTGAGACCCTACCTTGAAAAACCAAAAAAAAAAAAGAAGTTTACTAAAATGGGAAAAAATACTCAGGGAAAGAATGAAAGCACACCTGAAAACATGGATATGGATGTGGGCTTCTCAAAGAAGAGTCATAAGTCACAATTAAGCATTAGCCCTATATATCGCTTTGGTCTCTACAAGTTATATCACAAAAGGTTGCTTTTTAGAGCAGAGCCTAGAAGAAAGAAAACTAACCCTTGGAGTCAGAGTCATTTACCAAGTGTGGACTAGCTGCTTCTGGGAGCAGAGCCTGAGGGAGAGGAAAGCTAACTCAAGAACTGGCTAGCCAAGAGCCTGAGAAAAGGAAAGCTGACCCTTGGAGCTGTTTAAACTAATGGTGGAGCCTGGTGTGGTGGCATAAGCCTTTAATCTCAGCACTTGGGAGGCATAGGTAGGATCGCCATGAATTCGAGGCCACCCTGAGACTACATAGTCAATCCCAGGTCAGCCTATGCTAGAGAGAGACCCTACCTCGCTAAAACAAAAACAAGCAAACAAACAAACAAAAAACCCCAAGGGTGCACCTGCTGCCTCTGCTGCCACCGCTGCTCTTACGTCCCTGAAGCTGCAGCTTCTTCTCATAGGCATCCATTGGTGTTTTTAAAATTTTTTATAATTTATAAATTATTTATTTATTTGAGAGAGAGAGAAAGAAGTGTGCGTGTGCACATGAGAGAGAGGGGGGTGGGAGGGAGAGAGAATGGGCGCGCCAGGGCTTCCAGCCACTGCAAAAGGAACTCCAGATGCGTGTGCCCCCTTGTGCATCTGGCTAATGTGGGTCCTGGGGAATCAAGCCAAGGTCCTTTGGCTTCACAGGCAAGCACCTTCACCACTATGCCATCTCTCCAGCCCTCCATTGGTGTTTTTATTAAACAGTCAAAAAACAGTTAATATGTGAACAAGTTGAACATTGAATATTGGTAAAGGTCTAGGAACTTTTGACTTTGAATAATCTTTAACATTTATTAGAGGAAGGGACTTAGGAGTCTGACCTGTTAGACTGTGCTGATGCAGAACACACACGCGCTCCATTCATAAATGCAACCACACAAAGACCACCTGTTGTCTTCAACAGATCTCTAGCAGTTCTGTGGGCAATTCGTTACTGACCTCATTGTTTTCAACACTATGGTCAGCACTTCTCACACATGCACACTTGTCTGGGGTCAGTAGTGCAACCAGGCCATCGAGGAAATTGAGCAGAGTGCATAGCTTAAGATCAGTCAGCATCTCTACACACTGCTTGTCAACATTGGTCCTCTGTGCTGTTCAGGCCAAAGGTACTCCAAGGCAGAGGAAACCTAGTCACATTGCTTTAAGTGGGTGGATTACATGGTTGGAAGATTAACTTCGGGGCAAATTATGAGTCAGGAATTTAGTAGAAAAGCTTTGCACAGCAATAATCCCAGAAAGATTTTTTTGTGAGGTCCATAAGAAATATTCTCATAGTTCAGTCCCATATTTCATTCTCATAGTTCATTCCCAGAGTTTGTTCTTATAGCTCATTCCCACAAAGGCCCACCAGCAACACATCTCCTCCAGCAAGGCCCCACTTCCCAAAGGCTCCACCACCTGGAGATTATGAAGCTTACTCACAAATACATGAAGCTATGAGATATATACATACAAACCACCACCATAGGTTCCTTGGGTGGAATTATGATCAGGTAAGGTAAAATCAACATCAAGTAGGGTAGCCTACAACAGGATGCAGAACATTTTTTAGTGTAAATGGGGTTTCTGTTGAGATCCCTAGACAATTGTAGGTTTATGGGCTGGAGAGATGGCTCATTGGTGCTCAGCAGTTAGAAGTTTTTGCTTGCAAAGACTGATGGCTGAGGTTTGAATCCCACGCACAAAGTGGCACATGCATTTGAAGGTCATCTACAGTGGCAAGAAGCCCTAAAGTGCCCACACCCCATCTCTTTCTCTGCTTGAATGTATACTGTTTACAGTACCAGAATCTGGTTCTCCATGGTCTCTCTAAGTAATTTACCAGAGCTATAAAACCTCTGGAGGTTTTCAGTATCAGGGATGTATTGCTTCCCATGGAGCGGGCCTCTAGTCAAATTAGAGGGTAGTTGGTTTCCCCCAAACAGATGTGCCACTGTTGCACCTGCTGGCTCATTTTGCCCATTTGGCCAAATATAAGGCTTGCAGTGCCCACTGTCATGAGCCCTAGGGGTATAATGTCTGCTGCTGTCTGGCTAAATGTATATACTATGCTCATCAAACTGCCCAGTAAGCACTTCTCTTAATGTTCATACCCATATATTAATGCCACTCTCACTTTTTTGTTAGAGAACTTCCTCTTTTCAGATGGCAGTGACCTTGGGATGACTCAAAAGGCATCGTGGTGCTGAGAAGAAGTAACAGAGGAGTGCTCAGCACTGAAATATCTCTATCATGCCTTCCAGGGCTCAGGGTCCATTGCGGAAGAGGTGGCAGAAAGAAGATAAGAGCCAAAGGAAGGGTAGGACTCCTTACAACGTGCTCCTCCAGACACAAAATGGCCTGGATATCCATGACCTCACAGTGCCTGACACTACCTCCACAAGACCATCATAATAGGAAGAGAGCATGACATCAAAATAAAAGAGAGACTGATTGAGAAGAGGAGGGGATATGATGGAGAGTAGAGTTTCAAAGGGAAAGTGGGGGGAGGGAGGGAATTACAATGGGATATTTTTTACAATATGGAAATTGCTAATTATAAAAAATTTAAAAACTAAAGAAGAAGAAGAAAGAGAGAAAGAGAGAAAAAAAAAAAACAGAATTAATTGTGGCTGGAATTCTAATTGTCCCTGCATTATTAGCTGTGTCCATTTTGGAACTAATGACAGCAATCAGGAGACAACATATACGGTTATTTAAACCAAAGTCCTGTTCACGGATTTTGACATGTGGATTGCTATGTAATGATGTATATTTGCAAACCATTATTGTATGTATATATGTGTGTGTGTGATGGTGTGTATGCATGCTTCTTGAGTGAGTGAATGCAAGTGTTTGCATACCACATTATGCATGAAGAGGTCATCTGAAGCAGCATCTTCCATTCACTGCTGCCTTCACCAAGCTAGCTGGCTCCCATACAACCAGCAGATTTTCCTGACTCGACCTCCCATCTTGCTAGGTGTGCTGGGATTACCAATGCTTGAGCTGATGTGTTCAGCTTTACATAAGTTCTAGGGACCTGAATTTAGGTACACATACTTGTGTGGCATCCACTTTATCCACTGAGCTGTCTCCCCAGCCCAGGAAGCATTTTTATTTATAGCATGAGGTAGAATTCTCATTCACCTTTTGGCAATATGTAAAACTTATTGTCCCTAAACCATATGAAAAGGATTTTAAGCTTTTCCCAGAAAGTTTAACAGAATGCATTCATTACAAATTAAGTTCTACATTTATGTGTCTATTTCTTTTTATTTTGTTTGTTTTTTTACAGTAGGGTATCACTCTAAGCCAAGCTGTCCTGGCACTCATTCTATAGTCCCAGGCTGGCCTCAAACTCATGGCGATCCTCCTCCTTCTGCCTCCTGAATGAATGCTGGGATTAAAGACATGCACCACTATGCTGGGCTTGTTTATTTCTTTTGTTGTTGTTGGTGGTGTTGTTGTTTGTATGTTTGTTGTTGTATTGATTTTTTTGTTCTTGTTTTGTTTTGTTTTGTTTTTGTTTTTTTCAAGGTAGGGTCTCACTCTAGCCCAGGCTGATCTGGAATTCACTATGTAGTCTCAGGGTGGCCTAGAACTCACAGTGATCCTCTTACCTCTTCTTCCTGAGTGCTGGGATTAAAGGTGTGTGCCACCACGCCTGGCCCCTATGTTTTTTTTGTTTCTGTTTTTGTTTTCTGAGGTAGGGTCTCACACTAGCTCAGGCTGACCTGGAATTTACTGTGTAGTCTTCAGTTGGCCTCAAACTCACAGTGATCTTCCTACCTCTGCCTCCCGAGTGCTAGAATTAAAGTGCACCACCAAACCTGGCCCCTATATTGATTTTTAAAGCAGGGTTTTACTCTGTGACCCAGGCTGGCCTTGAACTTGTGATCCTACTGCCTCAGCTTCCCAAGTGCCAAGGTAGCATATGTGAACTGCTATTCCTGACTGCTTTTTTGTTTTCTTTTAGTTTTTCGAGGTAGGGTCTCACTCTAGCT
Source organism: Jaculus jaculus (assembly GCF_020740685.1). Lineage (NCBI taxonomy): Eukaryota > Metazoa > Chordata > Mammalia > Rodentia > Dipodidae > Jaculus > Jaculus jaculus. The sequence continues at coordinate 82,643,749 of NC_059109.1, read as the reverse complement.
CAGGCAGACCTGGAATTCACTATGGAGTCTCAGGGTGGCCTCGAACTCACAACAATCCTCCTACCTCTGCCTCCCGAGTGCTGGGATTAAAGGCGTGCGCCACCACGCCCGGTTACCTGACTGCTTCTTAATTACGCAGTTTGTTACATTGATTTGGCTTTCTAGTCCTTTAACAGGAGCTGTTATATATATTTGGTTTTTCGAAGTAGGGTCTTGATCTAGCCCTAGCTGACCTGGAATTTACTATGTAGTCTCAGAGTGGCCTCAAACTCACAGCAATCCTCCTACCTCTGCCTCATGAGTGCTTGAATTAAAGACGTGCTAAAAATAAAATATATATTTTAAATTTGGATCTTTATATTATGCCTGACATAAAGAGCAATTCAAGTTTAAGAATTAAAAGTAAGATATTTTAAAAAATCAAATAGTAGGTAAAACAGCTGGATGTGACCAAACATGCCTATAAATGCAAGAGACTGGGGTCCCTCAGGGGAGCAGAGTCCAGAGAATCTTTAGATGTCTGCAAGTTCCAGAATCAGTAAAAGGAAACTCTGGCTCAAAACAAGACCAGGTGGAAGAGTGATATTGCAAGACACTCTACATTCCCTCTGGCCATTGAAGCTGAGCAACCTGCCCAGAAGAGTGTTTGGGGTGTTACAAGGGCACATACATGTGCATACACCACACATATCACATTATATACAACTGTGTGCACACACAAGCAAATAAACTTTTTTTTTTCTTTAGTGTTTTGAAGTAGAGTTTCACTCTAGTCCAAGCTGACCTGGAAATCACTGTGTAGTCTCAAGGTAGCTTCAACTCACAGTGATCCTCCTACCTCTGCCTCCCAAGTGCTAGAATTAAAGGCATATGCCACCAGGCCCAAGCTAAAAATAGTTAAAATAAATAAATAAATAAAACATTTAAAATAGGACTGGAGAGATGGCATAGCAGTTAAGGCACTTGCCTGTGAGGCCTAAGGACTCCCAGAACCCACACAAGCCAGATGCGTAGGGTGACATATGCACATAGGTGGTGCAATGTGCACAACGAGGCACACACTTCTAGAGATCATTTGCATTGGCTAAGGCCCTGGTGTGCCAATTCTCTCTCTCTCTCTCTCTCTCTCTCTCTCTCTCTCTCATAAAAAAGTAAATAAAAGGATAAAAGCATTTAAAACAAATCTGTGGCCTCAAGGAATTGTTTGCCTTAGTCTCCTTTTATTTTTTTTTAAATATTTTATTTTTATTTATTTATTTATTTGAGAGAGAAAGAGGGAGAGAGAGAGAGAATGGGCGCGCCAGGGCCTCCAGCCACTGCAAACAAACTCCAGATGCGTGCGCCCCCTTGCGCATCTGGCTAACGTGGGTCCTGGGGAATCCAACCTGGGTCCTTTGGCTCTGTGGGCAAGCGCCTTAACGGCTAAGCCATCCCTCCAGCCCCCTTAGTCTCCTTTTAAATCCCACCTTAAAATTTTCACCAAAACAAAGAATAAAAACTAAAAAGGGGCTAGTCGTGGTGGTGCATACCCTTAATCTCAGCACTCAGGAGGCTGAAGTAGAAGGATTTCTGTGAGTTCAAGGCCAGCCTGAGACTACACAGTAAATTCTAGGTCCACCTGGTTTAGAGCAAGAGTCTACCTTGGAGGAAGAAAAAAAAGTAAAAAGGGTGCTCATTGTGGCCTGGGTGGGAAGAGGTCCTGGCATGCCCATTCTCTCTGTTTCTCTTTCCCTCTCTCTCTCTTGCTCTGCCTCTCTCAAATAAATAAATAAGTAAATAAATAGATACACATTTTTTAAAATCTGTCTGAGAATTTGTGGCTCCACATCACTCTTGACTTGCTCTCAGGTGTGTGCTGTGGATGAGAGGGACACTGAAGCTATGAGCATGTTTTGATGTAGTTATTAAGTGACACAACACAAGCAAGTAAAAGGCCTTTCTGGTAGTAGGTATGTTTGTTTTGGGTCTAGGGATTGCAATGCCTCAAATAAGTTTTCAAGGGTAATAAGCAGCTATATCCCCCAGACTCTCTGTTTACATTTAAAATTTTATTTGCCAGAGAGAGGAAGAGAGAAAAAAAGAGGAGAGAGAATGGGCATGCCAGGGCTTCTTGCTATAAACGAACTCCAGATGCATGCACCACTTTATGCATCTGGCTTTAAATGGCTTCTGGAGAATCAAACCTGGGCAGTCAGGCTTTGCAAGCAAGTGCTTTTAACTGCTGAGCCATCAATCTAGCCCAAATTTGTTTTGGGGTTTTTTGTTTTTTTTTTGGTTTTTCGAGGCACAGTCTCACTCTGGCCCAGGCTGACCTAAAATTAACTATGTAGTCCCAGGGTAGCCTCGAACACATGGCGATCTTCCTACCTCTGCCTCCAGAGTGCTGGGATTAAAATTATACGCCACCACATCTGACCTCAGAATTTTAAAAATCAGTTTTAAGTCGGTTGTAGTGACTCACACCTTTAATCCCAGCACTCGGGAGGCAGAGGTAGGAGGAGTTTGAGGCCACTCTGAGACTACATAGTAAATTCCAAGTCAGCCTAGGCTAGTGGATTCCCTACCTCAAAAAAAAAAAATCAAAACAAAACACAAAATCAGTTTCCCCTGCCTTTGCTTAACAACAATATAATCTTCTCTAAAGTCCCCTGGAGCAGAGAAAGTGAGCAAAGTTAGTTTTGGTTCACTCTTACTTTGAGGATGTAGGGCTGTAGGGATCCAGCTTAATTTGAACAAACCTTCTTTAGGCCTTGCACTTTAATACCAATTTAATTTTGTTTCTTTTATTCAGCCTGAAACACTACTGAATAAAGATCCATGTGTATAGCATTTGCAAGGCAGAAGCAGCGTCAGTGTTCTCATGTTATGCTCAAAGCATGGAAGGACATTGACTGCAGCCTGATGTCCTCTCTGAATAGTAATACGAAGAGAAATAAGTTGGAACTTCTAGACTGCTTTTCTAATTATATCTCTCCTATTTTTCATGTCTTTACCTTTTTTCCTTTTGAGGAAATAATTTCAATGTTATAATTTTAACTTAAAATTTTGAAAATATTTTATTTATTTACTTGAGAGAAAGAGAGAGGCAGATAGAGAGAGACAAAAGTAATGGGTGCACCAGGACCTCTGGCCACTGCAAATGAACTCCAGATGCATGTGCCCCCTTGTGCATCTGGCTTATGTGGGTCCTGGAGAATTGAACCAGGGTCCTTAGGCTTAGCAGGCAAACGCCTTAATGGATAAGCCATTTCCCCAGCCCTGTTTTATTTTTAAGGTTTTTTTCTGCTATTATAATTTCTATGTTCTTTGCATATCTCTATATTTTGTTTATTGTTGTTTAAGACAGGCTTTCATGTAGCCCAGGCTGGCCTTGAACTCCTGATCCTCCTATTTCCCTTTCCCAAATGCTGGGATTACAGGTGTGTAACTCTATGCCCCAGTTCTAGTTCTATCTCCCATATCTACATCTATATCACCTCTATGTCTATAATTGTATCTCTCTATATACATACTATTTCTGGTCTTCTTTCACAGAAGCAAAATCTTCCCTAATCATTAGGAATATTAGTTGTATCTTTTTGTGTGTGTGGTTCTAGGGGTTGAATCCATGCTACGCAAGGGCTCTAACACAGAGCTATATCCCAGTCCTTTTCATACATACATACATGCATGCATGCATGCATACATATATACAGATAGATCCTTCTACCTCTGCCTCCCAAGTGCTGGGATTAAAAGCATGCACCACCATGCCTGGCTTCAAAGCTATTTTTTTTTTTTTTTTTATGGCTTAGCAATTAAGGCACTTGTAGGCAAAGCCAAAAAATCTTGGTTTGAGTTCCCAACTTTTATTTATTTATTTTTCAAATTTTTATTAACAACTTCCATGATTATAAAAAATATCCCATGGTACATTTTTTATAATCATGGAAAATGTTAATAAAAATTGAGAAAAAAAATAAAAATAAAAACATGGAAAAAGTGAATAAATAAATAAAAAATATCACATGCTGATACCCTCCCTCCCCCCACTTTCCCCTTTGAAAATCCATTCTTCACCATATCCCCTCCTCATCTCAATCAGTCTCTCTTTTATTTTAATGTCATGATCTTTTCCTTCTCTTATGATGGTCTTGTGTAGGTAGTATCAGGCACTGTGAGGTCATGGATATCCAGGCCATTTTGTGCCTGGGGGGAGCACGTTGTAAGGAGTCCTACCCTTTCTTTGGCTCTTACATTCTTTCCACCACCTCTTCTGCATTAGACACTGAGTTTTGGAAGGTGTGATAGAGACATTACAGTACCAAGCACTCCAGTCACTTCTTTCCAGCACCATGATACCTTGTGAGTAGTCCCAAGGTCACTGCCATCTGAAAAGAGAAGATTCTCTGCCAAAAGTGAGAGTAACATTAATATAAGGGTATGAACATTAAGAGAAGTGCTTACTGGGCAGTTTGATAAGCATAGTATATACATTTAGCCAGACAGCAGCAGACGTTATACCTGTAGGGCTCATGACTACCCTTGTTTTAAGTTTTCAGTATCAGAGATGTATTCCCTCCCATGGAGCGGGCCTCCAGTCCAATTAGAGGGTGGTTGGTTTCCCATAACAGATGTGCCACTATTGCACTCGTTGGCTCATTTGGCCTGGCTGGACAAATATAAGGCTTGCAGTGTCCACTGTTGAGTATCTTCACTGGTGGTATCTCTTTCTTCCATTGAACTGCATGTAGAATGGCTTCTTCCAGCTTTCTGTCAGCTGGTCTACATTGAGGACCAACTTTTATTTTATTTTATTTTATTTTATTTTATTTTATTTTATTTTATTTTATTTTATTTTATTTTATTTTATTGTTGAGGCAAGTTCTTCCTTAGTTTTCCGGGGTAGCCTCACTCTAGTCCATGCAGACCTTGAACTTGAGTTCCTTTTTCTTCAGCCTCCCAAATAGCTGGGATTACAGGGCTGTGCCACAAGGCATGGCTCTAATTGTACTAGATTTTGAAAGACTTTACCCTTATGCTGGCGAGATGGCTTAGCAGTTAAGGCAATTGCTGGCAAAGCCAAAGGACACAGGTTCAATTCCCTAGTACCCACTTAAAGCCAGATGCACAAGGCACAAGCATCTGGAGTTTGTTTGCAGTGGCTAGAGGCCCTGGCAGACCCATTCTTTCTGTTTGCCACTTTCTCTCTCTCATCCTCTCTCTCATATTAATAAATAAATAAAATATTAAAAATGAATAAAAGACTCCCCCACTTCTCTTCTCCATCATTATCTGTTTTCCTAGAGTTCCTTTAGGCCTCTAATTTCCATGTTAGCAGCTTTCCTCAGCTATCTGGTGACACGTTGTCTCTGTTTCTGTGCCTGTAAACTGGAGCTTTTTGTCTCTAGGTGGAGTTCATTGGTTGTGGTTTCATGGGATTGATAAGGAACTGACAGTTAATTGGGAAGATTTCTCCCTAAATATCTGTTTGTTTGTTTGTTTGTTTTTGTTTTTCAAGGTAGAGTCTCCTTCTATTGACTATGTATTCTCAGAGTGGCCTCAACTCACAGCTATCCTCCTACCCCGACCTCTCCAGTGCTGGGACAAAAAGCATGCACCACCACTCCTGGCCTTCTAAATATCTGTTTTTATCTGGTCCATTTTTCTAGATAAGCTTCCTCCTAGTTTTTGACTGGTTCCTAGAGAAGGTAAAATTGGAAGACATAGGTGATGGTTAGTGATGGATAGGAATTTTCCTGATTCTGGGCAGGGACTTGATCCAAATGTAGGTTCATTCAGTTCCCCAAGGTGTACACCAGCAACCTGACTCTCATCTGTGCCTAAGCTCCTTAAGCCTAGAGTGTTGGTGCCCACCTTTCTCATAGTTTTCTGCCCAGGTAGAGGTAGATCAAGAGGTTACATCTTCAGATTCCCTCACAAGTCCTCATCTTGATATCAGAACTATGGGATACCCTCCATTTCTGAGCCTGTTGAGGGTACTGCTATAGCATAAACTTCAAATTGTTTTCCCTTATTGGCTCACCTCATCTCTTTTGCAGAACTCAAAAGAAGAGAAAGCAACTTCTGAAACAAGATTATAAGCATTCATCAAAAGTTTAGGGCTCAGCACTCGGGAGGTAGAGGTAGGAAGATCGCCATGAGTTCAAGGCCACCCTGAGACTACATAGTGAATTCCAGGTCAGCCTGGGCCAGAGTGAGACCCTACCTTGAAAAAAAAAAAAAAATTAGGGCTGGAGAGATGATTTAGCAGTTTAGGCACTTACTTGCAAAACCTAAAGGACAAGGTTCAATTCCCTAACACATTAAGCCAAATACATAATTTTTTTTTTTAACTTTATGTAACTTGCTAAAGAACAAACTATCAGAGACTAAAAAATCTTGTTTGAAAAAGCCGGGTGTGGTGCCGCACGCCTTTAATCCCAGCACTCGGGAGGCAGAGGTAGGAGGATCACTGTGAGTTCAAGGCCACCCTGAGACTCCATAGTGAATTCCAGGTGGGCCTGGGATAGAGAGAGACCCTACCTCGAAAAACCAAAAAAGAAGAAAAAAAAAAGCATGTTTGAGCAAAGAAAAAACTATGTGTGTGGCTGGAGAGATGGCTTAGTGGTTAAGGTGCTTGCCTACAAAGCCCAAGGACCCAGGTTTGATTCCCTAGTACCCACATAAAGCCAGATGCATGAACTGGCGCATGCATCTGGAGGTCCTTTGCAGTGCCTAGATGACCTGGCATGCCCATGCTATGTGTCTCTCTCTCTCCCCCATCTCTGCTTGCAAATAAATAAATGGTTTTTTTAAATTATGTATGTGTGCATAGGCAAATGAATAAATACAGACTAGAGTTAATGAAAGGAATTCCAAGAACATTTGCTACATATAATAATTCAAGGCTGACTAACTTTTTTTTTTTTTTTTAAGGCATGGTCTCACAACCTAGTCCAGACTGACTAGAACTCATTATGTAGCCCAGACTGGCCTAAAACTCACTGCAATGCTCCTATTTTAGCCTTCCAAGTGAGTGCTAGGATTAAAGATGTGAGCCATGATGCTTGGTTTAGGGCTGGTTAACTTTCTACAGGACAATAAAATCCTCCCCTCTAACTATACAACTGGGCTATAAAATCACAGGACCTATTCATTTCTAAAGTTAAACTATAACTTTATGGAGTCATAAAACTGTCTGCTACTTCAATAATTACAGATTAATTAGGTTTGTTGTGGCAGTGGAATTTCATTCCTTGGGAGTGTCAAACGTGGGTAAATTCCAACACACTGGTTTTCCTTTTATTCAGTTTCAAAAAGTATTCCCTCAAGAACCTAGAAATCAGGCAATTGTAATTGTGCTATTTTTCCCGATTTAGAATCAATTTCTCTTTCTCTCTTATGTCAGGAAAAAACCAACCAGATTACTTAATTGTTTATCTAGTTGCTGGGTTTTTTTTAAGTATTTTATTTATTTGAGAGAGGTAGAAGGAGCCAGACAGACAAAGAGAAAAAGTATGGGCACTCCAAGGGCTTCCTGGCACTTTATGCATCTGGCTTTATGTGAGTACTAGGGAATCAGAGCCATGAGGCCTTGCAAACAAGTGCTTTTAACTGCTGAGCCATCTCCCCAGCCTTCCAGTTGTTGTTGTTATGATTGTTGTTGTTTTGTGGTAGGGTCTCACTCTAACCCAAGCTGACTTAGAATTCACTATGTAGTCTCAGTCTGGGCTCGAACTCATGGCAATCCTCCTATCTTTGCCTCCCAAGTGCTGGGTTAAAGACATCCACTACCACACCTGGCTCTGGTAATTATTTTTTTTATTTTTTAATTTATTTATTTGAGAGCGACAGACACAGAGAGAAAGACAGGTAGAGGGAGAGAGAGAGAATGGGTGCACCAGGGCTTCTAGCCTCTGCAAACGAACTCCAGATGCGTGCGCCCCCTTGTGCATCTGGCTAACGTAGGACCTGGGGAACTGAGCCTCAAACCGGGGTCCTTAGGCTTCACAGGCAAGCGCTTAACCGCTAAGCCATCTCTCCAGCCCTGGTAATTATTTTTATTTGTTGCCCAGAATTTATGCTGTAGCCCCAACTGGCCTCAAACTTAAGATCCTCCTGCCTCACCTTTCTGAGTGTTGGGATCACAGATGGCCACCAAGCCAAGTTTAAAACATTTATTCCTTATATCACAAGGCTTGTTTTGCCTCAAGGTCTGTTCTTTTTATTTTTATTTATTTATTTATTGACTGATTGATTGATTGATTTTGAGGTAGGGTCTCACTCTAGTTCAGGCTGACCTGGAATTCACTATCTATTCTCAGGGTGGCCTCGAACTCATGTTAATCCTCCTACCTCTGCCTCCCGAGTGCTGGGATTAAAGACGTGGGCCACCACGCCTAGCTGTTCTTTTTGTCCTTGTGGTTTTGCCTCCTCTCTGCAATTTAATATTGTTTTCGTGAGGTTCGAGGGGAAAATAAACATAAATGCATAAAATTTATACTTTTTTTTTTGGTTTTTTGAGGTAAGGTCTCACTGTAGCTCAGGCTGACCTGGAATTAACTATGTAGTCTCAGGGTGGCCTCGAGTTCACAATGATCCTCCTACCTCTACCTCTCGAGTGCTGGGATTAAAGGTATGCACCACCACACCTGGCTCAAATCTATACTTTTTTTGTTTGCTTGTTTTTCAAGGAAGTGCTACTGTAGACCAGACTGACCTGGAACTCACTATGTAGTCTCAGGCTAGCCTTGAACTCATAGCAATCCTCCTACCTCTGCCTCATGAGTGCTGGGATTAAGAGCATGTGCTGGGCTGGAAAGATGGTTTAGCAGTTAAGGCGCTTGCCTGTGATGCCAAAGGACCCATATTTGACTCCCCAGATCCCATGTAAACTAGACACACAAGATGATGCATATGTAAGGTCACACATGTGCACAAGTTGGCACACGTGTCTGGAAGTCAATTACAGTGGTACACCAATTTTCTCTTTCATTAAAAAAAAAAGGCCAGTCTAATTGGGCTTGCCTCAAAAAAAAAAAAAAAAAAAAAAGAAGGCATGTGTCACCACACCTGGCTATACTCTTGTCTCAGTTATCCAAGACTTAATCAACATGAGTACATGGTCCATTGCTGCTTTGGTGTCTAAAGCTACTTTAACTGGAATTTTGGAGCTCATGAGCCTGTAACCACAAAAGCCAATGAACAGAAGCAGGAATTGAATCTTTTCTAAAAATTTATTTATTTATCCTGTGTGTGTATGTGAGTGTGTGCGTGTTCGGTTAAGCCAGCGTCTATATGTGGATGCTGGGAAATTGAGCCTGGTCTGGCAGGCTTTGTCAGCAAGCACGTTTAACCACTGACTGAGCCATCTTCCCAGTCCTAGGAATTGAATCTTAAACTGCTCTGTGATCTCTGGTTATCAACTTCACAGGATTTAGAATCACCATGGTAACAAACATGTCTGTTAGCATTTTTTCTAGATAAGATTAATTGAGAAGGGAAGACCCACCCATTCCACAGGCACAGGGTCCTGGGCTGCAGAGAAAGGAGAGAGGCAGCTGAACACTAGAATCCATTGCTCATCTCTACTTTCTCACTGTGGTTGCAAAGAGTTGACATGGTTTCCTGCTCCTGCTGGAGGTCCTGGACCGAAAGAAAAAGAGAAGGTGAGTGGAGCGCTAGCAGTCACCTCTTTGTCCTGTGAGTATGGACGGAGTGTGACGGGCGGCTTCATGTTCCTACTGCCATGCCTTTCCACGATGATGTAAACTGAAAGCATGAGCCAACACAAACCCTTCCTTTAAGTTGTTTTTGTCAGGTATATGTTGCAGCAACCAGAAAGTAACTAATATACACACTGCAGACTTCTCAGTAACTGCAAAGGGGAAAAGGTACTGTTCCCATGAGAGATGTGGTAGTCAACACACTGGCACAAGAGTTACACCTAAACCGCCACTAGTGTGGCAAACTGATAGAATCCACTAAGAGAGACAAAGAATCGCTATTTCCACCCAAAATCTGAACCTTTATTTATTTATTTATTTTTGCGAGGTAGGGTTTCACTTTAGCCCAGGTTGACCTGGAACTCACTCTGTAGTTCCCACTGGCCCTGAACTCACAGTGATTCTCTTATCTCAGCTTCCCAGGAGTTGGGATTATAGACTTGCACCACCACACTGGGCTTCATATTTATGTTTAAGCAAATAAACTTGAATCAGAGCCTGATGCACTTGCACTACAAATCATAATGTCGTAATGACTTTAAACATAAAAGCTTAGTTCATGACACCAGTATGATGGACTTTGAAACTTTAGTTCTCTTCTACCACACCCTCCCATATGTTCTAGAAGTGTCTGGTCTGAGAAGACCCTATGTAGTCCTCTCAGAACAGTTACAGTTATACAACCCTGTGCCCCACTTTAGTGTATGTGTTGGGGAGCTGAATCCAAATTTTCATGCTTTCACAGCAAGCATTTCACTAACTGAGTCATCTGCCTAGCCACTGTGGTAATTATTTTTGGATTAATTTTTACCTCATTTTCAAGTGTCATATAGAAACATAAAAACTGCCCATAGCACCTATATACATTACATAATATGACAATTGAATTAAACATATCTCTTCGTTTCATCATTCATCACTTCTTCATGGAGTAAACATTCTCTTGTCCTCGCAGTTTATCCTTATTCTCCAAGATAACTCCCATTTATTTGGTTTTCAATTTTCACTGATTTTTGTCTTCACACTTTGCCAAGTCCTTTATAGCTCCCCAATGAACTCTTCACTACTTTTATCACACTGTGCTGTTCTCCCTTGTTTAGTTGAATGATGGCATGTCAAATAGGACATTTTTTATACAGTGATATCAATTAAATATCAGAAGGTAGAGAAAATTGATATATCCCTATAAAATCCCAGAATTCTGTTTCTGAGCTAGACATACTTCCCAATCTCTCCTATAAATATTGTCATCATTGCCACACACACCCCCCCAACAAACTATATAGAAAGGATTCTACACCTTCCAGATGGATGGTCTGAACTGAGAACATCAATGAGAGGGAGTGTGATGTATACCTAGAGAAAGTGTTTTTTAATGTAAAATTTTATTATTGACAAGTTCTATCCTTACAGACAATAAACCATGATAATTCACTCCCTTCCCCCACATCCCTCTTCACAATCCACTCTCCATAATATCCCCTGCCTCTCTCCATTAGTCTCTCTTTTAATTTGATGTCATGGTCTTTTTCCTCCTATTATGAGGGTCTTTTGAAGATAGTGCTAGGCACTGTGAGAAGTCTGGACAGTTGCATTGTAAGGAGTTGCACCCTTCCTTTGGCTCTTACATTCTTTCCGCCACCTCTTCTGCAATGGACCCTAAGCCTTAGAAGGTGTGATAGAGATGTTTCTGTGCTGGACACTCCTCCTTCACTTCTTCTCAACACTATGTTGCCTTTTGGGTCATCCCAGTGGTCATGGCCATCTGAAAAGAGAAGCTTCTCTAACCAAAAGTAAGAGTAGCATTAATATATGAATGTGGACATTAAGAATAGTGCTTACTGGGTGGTTTGGTGAACATAATATATCATCTAACCAGACAAGAACAGGCTTTATACCCCTAAGGCTCATTACCTCCCCTGCCATAGGCTTTTGATTAGGTTTTCTATACCAGGCATGTATTCCCACAGAGTGGGCCTCCAGTTCAATTAAAGGACAGTTGGGTTTCCCTAGAGCAGACATGCCACTATCGCACCTGTTCAGTCATTTGGCCTGGCTGGCCAAACTTGAGGCTTCCAGTGTCCACTATTTTCACTATTGATGACTTTTATCTCCCATAGGGTTGCATGCAGTACAGCTTTCTCCAGCTTTCAGTCAGATGGTCTACAAGGAAGAGGTTTTCAGCTTAGCCCCAGCTTGATATCTCAGTGACCTTTCCATCCAGGCATGTGAAGTCTTCAGCATTAGGGACCTCCCTGGCCAACAACTCACTGGAAGGTATCCCATCCTGGCACTGAAATTTTTCTAGTAACAATCTCTGGCTTATATATGTGCCATTATCCAAAAAAGTAGGTTTTCATATGTTTTATTCAGAGTAGCTTGAATTTGATTGACCCTCCCCCACACTTCTCTTACTCAATCTCTTCCCCTGGCCTCGCTTAGGCCATTCCATTACCTGTAATCTGTTCTCCTACTTACATATTTATAAAACCATCTGTTGCAGTCAGGTTCACATTGCTGGCAGAAATCACCTGATCAAAAGCAGCTTTTGGGAAGAAAAGGTTTATTTTGGCATACAGACTCGAGGCAATGCTCCACAATAGTAGGGAAAAATGATAGCATGAGCAGAGGGTGGACATCACCTCTTGGCCAACATCAGGTGGACAATAGGAACAGGAGAGTGTGCCAAACACTAGCAAGGAGAAACTGACTATAATACCCATAAGCTCACCCCCAACAGTACATTGCCTCCAGGACGTATTAATTCTCAAATCTCCATCAGCTGGGAACCTAGCATTCAGAACACCTAAGTTTATGGGGGACACCTAAATCAAACCACCACACTCCCTTTCTTTCTTTCTTTCTTTCTTTCTCTCTTTCTCTGTTACTTACTTTCTCTGTTACTTTCTTTCTTTCTTTCTTTCTTTCTTTCTTTCTTTCTTTCTTTCTTTCTTTCTTTCTTTCTTTCTTTCTCTCTCTGTTGGAGAGACAGAGAGATAATGGGTGAATGGGGCATGCTAGGACCTCTAGACACTGCAAACAAACTCAGGACACATGTGCCATCTTGTGCATTTGGTTTTATGTGTGTACTGAGGAACCAAACCTGGGTTGTTTGGCTTTGTAGTAAATGCCTTAAGTCCAAAGCCATCTCTCCAGTCTCTCTCACACACATACACACACATAAATAAATAAAAAGGAGCCAGGCATGGTGACACACACCATTAATTCCAGCATTCAGGAGGCAGAGGTAGGAGGATAGCTGTGAATTTGAGACCAGCCTGAGACTACATAGTAAATTCCAGGTCAGCCTGGGCTAGAGGGAGATGCTACTTCCAATAATTAATTAATAAATAAATAAACAAAAAATATATTTTAGCCAGGCGTGATGGCACATGCTTTTAATCCCAGCACTCAGGAAGCAGAGTGAAACCCTACCGCAAAACCCAAGCAAACAAATTATATATATTTGATTGATATATATTCATATATATAGTAAATATTTTATTTATTTATTTGAGAGAGGGAGGCAGATAGAGAGAGAGAAAGGATGCACCAGGGCTTCTAGCCACTGCAAACGAACTTTAGACAGACACATGTGCCACCTTGTGCATCTGGCTTATGTGAGTATTAGGGAATCAAACTTGGGTCCCTAGGCTTCAAAGGCAAGTGCCTTAACCACTAAGCCATCTTTCTAGCCCCCCCCCAAATTTTTTTCATCTACATTATAATCTATGGGTCCATCTTTGCATATATAGTCCATCATTGAAAGAGCATGTGACATATGACTGCTCTAACAACTAGGTATATTGTTTTCCATTTAATGATGTATTTTGAATATAATTTCACATCAACACCTATAAACATTACTCATGTATCCTTCTCATTAAATGGATGTAACATCATTTATTTAGCCTATCCCCTTAAATGGACATTTAGATTGCTTTCCATATCATCCAAAGGACAGACAGAATTAAAGTACAAGAATAAACTTCAGGGCTGGATAAATGGCTTAGCAGTTAAGACATTTGCCTGTGAAGCCAAAGGACCCAGGTTCGATTCCCCAGGACCCACATAAGCCAGATGCACAAGGGGAATATGCATCTGGAGTTTGTTTGCAGTGGCTAGAGGCCCTGGTGTGCCCATTCTCTCTCCCTCTCTCTCTCTCCTTGCAAGTAAATAAATAAAATTTAAAAAAAAAAAAGAATGAACTCCAGGTAAGCCTAACCTACGAGCCACTTCTACACTTCATACTTACTTAAAATTGACCATAAAAGGCACTAGTTCTTTGACATTTTTCACTTACCACCCTCCCAATATGGGATCAGATCACACCAACTTAGACAGATCTCATCCCAGCATTAAAGGACAGTTGAGATCAAAGCACCAGATGGTTGATTTGTTATGTATTGAGAGAACTTGTTCAGAGACAAGAGGAGATGTTATCAGAATGAAATCATGTTGGTCATGGTGGTGTTTATCTATAATCCCTTGGGAGGCTAAAACAGAATGAGTTTAAAGCTTGGGTTTCTCAAGAGACCCTGTCTCAAAGCCAACAACAAAAATGGAGCCAGGGGCTGGAGACATGGCTCAGCAATTAAGGTACTTGCCTGCAAGGCCTAATGACCTGGATTCAGTTCCCCAGTACCCATGTAAAGCCAGATGCACAAAGTGACACATGCTTCTGGAGTATGCTTGTGCCTGCTAGAGGCCCTGGTGTACCCATTCTCTATCTTTAAAAATTTTTTTAAAGAGGGAGCCATTGTGCCTACCCTTCCAAAAGTATCTAAAGCCAAGAGGTTATGGAGAAATGGAAAATTATTTTAAATCATTTATTTTTGTTTATTTGTGAGTGAGAGAGAGAGAGAGAGAATAGGCACATCATGGCATCTTGCCACTACAAATGAAACCTAGATACATGCATCACTTTGTGTGCCTGACTTTATGTTGGTATTGGAGAATTGAACTCAGGCCGGCAGGCTTTGCAAGCAAGTACTTTTTAAAAAAATTATTATTTTAAATTTATTTATTTATTTATTTGAGACACAGAAAGGGAGGGAGAGAGAGAGTGAGAATGGGCACACCAGGACCCCTAGCCAATGCAAATGAATTCCAGGCATATGTGCCACCATGTGCATCTGGCTTACATGGGACCTGGAGAATCAAACTTGGGTCCTTAGGCTTCACAGGCAAGCGCCTTAACTGCTAAGCCATCTTTCCAACCCAGCAAGAAGTTTTAACCACTGAGCCAACTCCTCAGCCCATGAAAAATGGTTCTTATGCATGGTTACCTGACACTAACTGAATGTGTTCTAACCTTGCCTCCTGCTTGTATTCTGCTTATATTTGTTTCAGACACAGGCATGTTTCACCTCAAGACTGAGGTGTAAAACAGAGTGTGTATCTAGAAGCAGTTGTAGCCCTAACTTCCAGGATTCTTATCCTGGAAGAAGAAAGCAGGATAGGGTCCTGGTGCCAGGAAGAAGGGGAGCTTGTCCCCTAGACAGAGATTTCACATAATTGTGAAAACTTGACAGATCACCTTACAGGAGAGACAGCTGAGACCATTGTGATGGATGGGACCACATTTTATCCAGGTCTAAAGTTATTTATATCTGCAGCCCACTGTTAACGTCCCTGGACCTCAGAGAGATAGAGACAGAGAGAATGGGCATGCCAGCACCTCCAGCCACTATAAACAAACTCTAGACACATGTGCCACTTTGTACATCTGGCTTTATATGTATACTGGGGAATTGAACCTGGGTCATTAGGCTTTGCAGGCAAGCACTTTAACTGCTGAGCCATCTCTCCAGCCCTAAGCTGCCTTTTTGAGAATCTGCCTCCTCTTCCAATTCCCCAGTTCCTTGCCTACCCTAACAATGAGATATGAATCATTTGTCTATACACAAAAATTGATAATTGAAGTGTGCAAGTTAAAATTTAACTGTAGTATAAGAGTTGGAAGAGTTTACCTTTTAGACCAGAATAGAAACAAAAATAGTTCATTAAGTACACTACAAGGAGTCAGCATGTTGGTAGTAACTAAAGTACCATAGCAGAGGGCAATGGGTTGTGGGGGAATTTCATGGTTAAGGTAAATTTGTGTGCAGTTTCATGGCATGTGGGCTATGCCACAGGAAGGAATGCATTCATGACTGGAGAACAGTTAAGCAAGGTTTGTGTGAGCTGCCTTGCCTGTCATTTCTAGTAGTACTATCTTTGCCATCCAAATAAGGGCAGTCCTGGTGGGACAGTTCACAGTGACAGACACAGGGCAACAACTTTGTGGCCTCAGGTAATAACATTCCAAGGCTAGCAGTTTGGGATTCTTGGACCCAGCTTGTAATGGGCATCTGCTCTGCTTTCTAGTCTCTTTACTAATGATCTTCCTTCATATTAATCTTCATGAACATTATCATAGTTTGAAAACAAGCACTGAAACTAGGCATGGTAGCTCTCACCTCTAATCCTAGCACTTGGAAGGCCGAGAAGTAGTGCCATGAGTTCAAGGCCAGCCTGAGACTACATAGCGAATTCCAGGTCAGCCTGGGATAGAATGAGACCCTACCCTCAAAAAAAAAAAAAGGTTAAGGAAAACTAGCTTGAACATTAAGTACTTGTTTACAGATGTATTCTTTTTCCTTATTAGGAGGCACTGCTTATAGTAGGGGATGTCTCATAATCTTTTCTGAAAGAGTATAGTGACAGTATAATTAGGAATATATGAACACAAGCCCAACAAAGACTAGCACCACCAACAGCTCTAGATTGGAGGATGTCAGCTTAGTTAAGCATTCTCTTGAGCTTTGCATCTTAGAAGGCTTATGTAGAGCAGAGAAATACATTTGTAAAAATCTATTTTAAAGCCTAGCCTGGTTGCACATACGTTTAATCCTAATGCTCAGAAGCAGAGATAGAGGGATCATTGTGAGTTTAAGGCCAGCCTGGAACTACAAAGTGAGTTCCAGGTCAGCCTGAAC
Source organism: Jaculus jaculus (assembly GCF_020740685.1). Taxonomy (NCBI): domain Eukaryota; kingdom Metazoa; phylum Chordata; class Mammalia; order Rodentia; family Dipodidae; genus Jaculus; species Jaculus jaculus. The sequence goes on along the minus strand of NC_059109.1, from coordinate 82,627,062 downwards.
TAGACTGAGATCCTACCTGTGGAGAGCTGCGATGTGCCGCGCCCTAAAGATGGCGTCGGCTTCCGCCTTCCGCTAGCCCGATAGCAAGCGCTCTCTGGGATATTTGGCTGAGGCTGCTTAACTAATTCTGCTTCCTTAATCGTGGACCTATCTGCATGGGCCACGTGGCTCACTAGGGTTGGCTAGCGCAGGACTACTTAGCTTGTGGGTCGGCTCTCCCCGGGGTCAGAAGATTGTTCAAGGTTCCTGAATAAACTGCTTAAAGAAGAGCTCTCGGGTCACGTCATTCTTGCTGGTTGAGGTGGTCGCGACATATACCCATATAGATAGACAGATAGAATATATATATGTATATGTATACATATATCTGTATGTGAGTTGGGGGAGGTACATACTAGGTTATGCTGCTGCTGAAAATAAATGCTGGTCCAGCTTTACATGAATGTCTGGGGGATTGAACCTGAGTGGACAGGTTTGCAAGCAAATGTCTTTAACAACTGAGCCATTGCCCTGCCCCTGGAATAATTACATTTAATATGTAAAGGAGATAGCAACAATTAATCTACTGGTTTTTTTTGTTTGCTTGTTTGTTTGGTTTTTCGAGGTAGGGTCTCACTCTGGCCCAGGCTGACCTGGAATTCGCTATGTAGTCTCAGGGTGTCCTCAAACTCATGGTGATCCTCCTACCTCTGCCTCCTGAGTGCTGGGATTAAAGGCGTGCGCCACCACACCCGGTTTAATCTTCTACTTTTGAAACAAAATTTAGAATCTTGGGCAGGAGAAATGGCTCAGCAGTTAAGATGCTTTCCTGGGGCTGGAGAGATGGCTTAGCAGTTAAGGCATTTGCCTGCAAAGCCTAAGGACCCTGGTTCGATTCACCAGGGCCCATGTAAACCCGATGCACAAGGGGGCGCATATGTCTGGAGTTGTTTGCAGTGGGTGGAGGCCCTGGTGCACCAAATCTCTCGTTCTCTCTCCCTTTTCCTCTCTTTCAAATAAATAAATAAATAAAATATTTTTTAAAACAAGATGCTTGCCTGCAAAGCCAAAGGACCAAGGTTCAATTCCCCAGAACCCATGTAAGCCAGATGCGCAAGGTGGTACATGTGTCTGAAGTCCAGTTGGCTGAAGGCCCTGGTACATTCATTCTCTCTCTTTCTCTTTCTGCCTCTCTCCCTCTCTCAAATAAATAAAATAAAATTTTAAAATTTTTTTAAAAATTAGAATCTTTGGTTTTGTAGCAATGAAAACAATCAAACTTTAGAACTCTTACAAGTTTAGGAAACAGTAGTAGTGAAAACAAATATATTAATCTTTTAATTACAAGTGCATCTCATATATACAATAATAAACTACTTAGGACAAATAGATAGAGACTGTGTGGTAGTTTGAACATGGACTGTCTCCCATAGCATCTTGTGTTTGTGACTAAGCCTTATACTTAATCCCCAGCTGGTGGAGCCTTTGGGAGTCTTGCTGGAGGAAGTGTGTCACTATGGGGAGATCTTGAGGTTTACTTTTTAAATATTTTATTTATTTGTTTAATTTATGGGTGGCAGATAGAGAGAATGGGTGCACCAGGGCCTCTAGACACTTCAAACAAACTCCAGACATATGTACCACTTTGTGCATCTGTCATACATGGATGCTGGAGTATTAAACCCAGGTCCTGAGGCTGTGCAAGCAAGTGCTTTAACCACTGAGCCATCTCTCCATCCCTTGAAGTTTATTAGTCCAGTTCCACTGGTTGTCCAGGAGGTCATTCTTGCTGCTTCCTCCCTACTGTTATGACAAGATGTGATGCCTGGATTTCTGCTCTTGCTATACTTTCCCTGCTATGATGAAGCATCCCTTTGAGTCAATAAGCCAAAATAAACCCTTATTTCCTATGAGCTGTTTTCAGTCAGGTGTTTTGTCCCAGCAAAGAGAAGGTAATTACTGCTATAGACTATTAGATTTTAGGCAGCTGCCTCTCTTCCCCTCACCAGGGCTGTGACAGGAATCCCAGCGTGGTCAGGTTTGTGCTTTGGAAACCCCACTGTGATGGAAATCAACTAAGCTCTCTGGTTCCAGGGTGAAACAGAGACAAAGTTCGTATTTTTGCCCATGGCCCTGCCTCACGCCCCAGGAGTTTAGCAGGTGTTCCAGATCAAACCCTAATGAGTGACCATTAATCCCCTGCCCAGAAAAAGAATACTGTCATCATGTAGACCTAGGACACAGGTGTCTTGCTTCTCATTATATCCTACATGTCCTATATAAAACCCCTCCCTCACAGTGCAAGATACCCCCTTTCCCTCCATGAAAAGCCTTTAACCACCATGCTTCCTCTAGAGTGTTTTGAAACTCTTTTCCTCTTCAGACTCTGCAATTCTCTCACCTGTTGTTAAGTAAAACCCTGGGGACTTCTTATAGTTACCTTTGTATTGCTGGGACAATGCCCCCCCCACAAAAAAAAAAAACAGCTGATGGGAAAAAAGTTTTTAATTTGGCTTGTGGTCTACAGTGGAAGCTTCACGTGATGCCAAGGGAAAGCATGGCATGAGCAGAGGCTGGACATCACCTCTGCCACAGCAGGTAGAAAATAGCAGCAGGAGAGTGAGCAACTTGCTGGCAAGGGGGAGCTGGCTCTACCACCCTTAACCTGCCCCCAACAGCACACCTCATCCAGCACTGCTAAACCTTCCAAATTGCCATTGGCTAAGAACCAAGCATTCAAAACACATGAGTTTACAGGGAACTTCTGCTTCAAACCACCACAGCACCACCTCCCCTCCTCACACACACAAAAAAGTTTTTTTGTTTGTTTGTTTGGTTTGGTTTGGTTTTTCGAGGTAGGGTCTCACTCTGGTCCAGGCTGACCTGGAATTAACTCTGTCATCTCAGGGTGGCCTTGAACTCAGGGCAATCCTCCTACCTCTGCCTCCCGAGTGTTGGGATTAAAGGCATGCGCCACCACGCCCGGCACAAAAAAGTTTTATTTCAGAATCCTCTACTTTTAAACTCAAACTTACACCTATCAGGGTTTCAAATAGCAGCACTGTCAAAATGGCAGATTTTTTTTTTTTTCATCTGAACATTAGAAGACTTTCATTACCCACTTTACCATTACTGGTTTACAGGGTTGAGTTCTTTGTTCCCGGATAGTGGTGGATGATGAATGAAGATGATGAAAGAGCAAGTTCTATTAAAAGTGAGACTGAGCACGCCTTAAATCCCAGCACTCGGGAGGCTGAGGTAGGAGGATTGCCATGATTTCAAGGCCACCCTGAGACTACAGAGTTAATTACAGGTCAGCTGGACCAGCATGAGACCTCAAAAAAACAAAACAATACAAAAAAAGTGAGACTGAAGATCTGGCTTAGCAGTTAAGGTACTTGCATACAAAGCCTAACAACCTGGGTTCAATTCCCCAGTACCCACATAAAGCCAGATGAACAAAATGGCACAGTGTCTGGAGCTCATGTGCAGTACCTGGAAGCCATGGCACACCCATTCTTTCTATCTCTCTTCTTTCTACCTCTGATTGTAAATAAATAAAAATATTTTTAAAATAAAATTTAGAATTTTTTTCTATTTCAGTAAATAATGCCATTGATTTTTTTTTTAATTTGACAGAGAGAAAGAGGCACAGAGAAAGAGAGAGAGAAAAAGAATGGGCATGCCAGGGCCTCCAGCCACTGCAAATGAACTCCAGATGCAAGAGCCCCCTTGTGCATCTGGCTTACATGGGTCCTGGAGAGTCAAACCAAGATCCTTTAGCTTTGTAGGCAAATACTTAACTGCTAAGCCATCTCTCCAGCCAATAAAAATATTGTTTAAGTGAAAGTACTGGAAAACTCTTTGTGACAAAGAGGATGGCCAATGTAGCAATCTAGATTGGGACCATTTTCTTTTTGTTAGTTTATTTCTTGTTTTTTGAGGTAGGGTCTCACTCTAGCTCAGGCTGACTTGGAATTCACTACATAGTTTAAGGGTGGTCTCAAACTCACAGCAACCCTCCTACTCTGCCTCCTGAGTACTGGGGTTAAAGGTGTATACCACCACACCCGGCTTAGACTGAGACTTTTATGTACTAAGTCTGTCCTTGGCCCATATGGGAATTGGTTAAGTTAAGAGGATCTTGATTGGTTGCTGGGTCACAGTGAACAGTAAAAAAACAGAAAGAGTAGAGTCCTCCGATGACCACCCCATGAGAAAAGGGCCTGCTAAAAGTTCCTAGGAGAAAGATCTAGGAAGTAAGAGCTGGCACAGGAGGCAGAAGTAGGAGGAATCCTGTGAGTTCAAGGCCACCCCAAGACTACATAGTGAATTCCAGGTCAGCCTGGGCTAGAGCGAGACCCTACCTCAACACCCCCACCCCCGCCAGAATAAAGAACCAGAAGTAAGGAGAATTGATCTTATGTATGAGTAAGATTTAGGTTGGGACTGGAGTTATCTTCTATTCTCACCAGGGCAGGTTGATGCTTATGTTCTTTTGGGCCTGTGACCTTAACTAGCTACCTATAAAAGAAACCTATCTTCTTCCTAATCTCTGTCATTCTCACCTTCTGTGAGGTAACCCTAACTGCTGAGTAGGCTCTTGGGGTATAGCCATTCAGGTTCCCTCAGAGAGAGTCTATGTAGAGGCCCACAACAAAGACTTTCCATTTTGTTCTGTGAACTGCTCTGATGTCTCATCACTATCTCTGTAGGTCTTTTTCTGGGTTTTTTTTGTTTGTTTCTTTGCTTGCTTGCTTGTTTAATATTGTATTTTTACTTATTTGAGAGAAAGAAAGAGGCAGATATAGATAAAGACAGAGAGAGAAAGAGAGGGCTGGAGAGATGGCTTCAGGATTGATTGATACATCTAATAACACATAGCTAACTACAAAATCCAATCATTATATAATCCAGGCTGCAAAAATATATACATTATAACACAAGAAACACCAAAAATCAAGACAATATAAATCCACCAAAAAAGTATTAATGCATCAGAAATGACCTCCAGTGAGAACGAGTTAGAGGAAATGCCTGAGAAAGATTAAAAAAGAATAATTATAAATATGTTCAAAGAAGTCAAAGAAGAAGTCAAAGGAATGAAAGAGGAAATCAAAGAAATCAAAGAAAACACAGAACACCAATTCAATGAAATAAAGAGGGGTCAATACTAGACATAAATAAGAAAATAGAAATAAAGAAAAACCAGTCAGAATTACTAGCAATGAAGAACACAGTTAATGAAATAAAAAACTGTAGAAAATCTCACCAGTAGAATGGATAAAGGAGAGGATAGAATATTTAAGCTAGACAACCAATGGCAGATCTAATACAGTCCAACAAAGAGAAAGACAAACTAATAGAAAAGTATGAGTGGGAATTTCAAGATATTCGAGACACTATGAAAAGATCAAACATAAGAATACATGGCAGGGCTGGAGAGATGGCTTAGCAGTTAAGTGCTTGCCTGTGAAGCCTAAGGACCCCAGTTCGAGGATCAATTCCCCAGGACCCACGTTAGCCAGATGCACAAGGGGGCGCATGCGTCTGGAGTTCGTTTGCAGTGGCTGGAAGCCCTGGCGTGCCCATTCTCTCTCTCTCTCTGCCTCTTTCTCTCTTTGTGTCTGTTGCTGTCAAATAAATAAATAAAATAAACAAAAAATTTTAAAAAATGAAAAACTTAAAAAAATAAAAGAATACATGGCATAGTAGAAAGAGAAGAATTTCACTCCAAAGGCATAGTAGGAGTCTTCAACAAAATCATAGAAGAAAACTTCCCCCAAATTGGGAAAGATGTGCCAATGTAGATACGGGAAGCCTTTAGAACACCAGCCAGACAAAACATGGAGAGAACCTCTCCTTGCCATATTATAATCAAACTACCAAATACACAAACCAAAGAAAAAATATTGAAAGCAGTCAGAGAGAAAAACCAAGTTACCTACAAAGCCAACCCTATCAGTATTACAGCAGATTACTCAACACAAACTTTAAAAGCCAAAAGGACTTGGAGTGATGTATTCCAAGTTGTAAAAGACAACAACTGTAAACCATTATCCTGCAAAACTATCCATTCAAATAGATGGAGAAATAAGGACATTCCATGACAAAAGCAAGTAAAGGAGTATTTGAAGACAAAACCAGCTCTATAGAAAATACTTGAAAGAATCCTCCATGCTGAAGAAAGGGAAAAGCACATATATAAGGAAGTGGGAAAAAAAATACTCAAATACTAGTTAACACAAGAGAGCAAAGGTAAAATTGGAAGAACTACAAAAAATTGACAAACTGGAATACACACCTATCAATATTATCTCTTAATATCAACAGCATCAATGTCCCAACCAAAAGACATAGGTTTGGAGACTGGGTTAAAAATAAAAAGCAGGATCCTTCAATTTGTTGCCTCCAAGAAACCCACCTTTCTACGAAGGATGGACACTATCTTAGGGTGAAAAGTTGGAAAACAGCGTTTCAAGCACATGGACCTAGAAAACAAGCAGGGGTTGCTATCCTAATATCTGACAAGGTAGACTTCAGTCCAATGTTGGTCAAGAAAGATAAGGAAGGTCACTTTATATTGATTAAGGGCACACTCCAACAGGAGAACATTACAATCCTAAACCTATATGCACCTAACATGGGGGCTCCCAAATTCATCAAACAAACACTATTAGAACTAAGGTCACAGATAACACCAAACACAGTGGTGGTGGGTGACTTTAACACCCCACTCTCATCAATTGACAGGTCATCCCGGGAAAAAATAAACAGAGAGGCATCTGGATTAAATGAGGTCATAGAAGGAATGGACCTAACAAGATATCTACAGGACATTTCATCCAAAGGCTGCAGAATATACATTCTTTTCAGCAGCACATGGAACATTCTCTAAAATAGACCATATATTAGGACACAAAGCAAATCTTAACAAATTCAGGAAAATTGAAATAATTCCTTGCATTCTATCTGACCACAATGGAATTAAACTACAAATCAGTAGCAAGAAAGGCTGTAGAGCATACACAAAATCATGGAAACTAAACAATACACTACTAAGTGATGAATGGGTCAATGAAGAAATCAAGAAGGAAATCAAAAAATTTATAGAGTCAAACGATAATGAGAACACAACATATCAAAACCTCTGGGACACAATGAAGGCAGTTCTAAGAGGGAAATTTATAGCCTTAAATGCCTATATTAAGAAATTAGAAAGGTCGCAAGTAGACCTAATGCTTCACCTTAAAGCCTTGGAAAAAGAAGAACAAGGAAAACCAAAAATCAGTAGGTGGGAAGAAATAATAAAGATTAGGGCAGAAATTAATGAAATAGAAACAAAAACACAATACAAAGAATTAATGAAACAAATAAACAAGATTGATAAACCCTTAGCAAATCTGACCAAAAGAAAGAGAGAAGAGACACAAATTAATAAAGAGGAACAAGGTAACATCACAACAGATTCCAGAGAAATTAAAAAAATCATAGGGAAATACTATAAAAGCATATACTCCAGAAGTATGAAAATCTGAAAGAAATGGATGATTTCCTTGATTTATATGACCTACCTAAATTAAATCAAAATGATATTAATCACTTAAATAGACTTATAACAAATATGGAGATCCAAACAGTTATCAATAATCTCCCACTAAAACAAGCCTACAGCCAACATATTACTAAATGGGGAAAAACTGGAAGCTTTTCCACTAAAATCAGGAACAAGACAAGGTGCCCACTGTCCCCACTTTTATTTAATATAGTTTTGGAAGTCTTAGCCATAGCAATAAGGCAAGAGACACACATAAAAGGGATACAAATTGGAAAGGATGAGATCAAGTTATCATTATTTGCAGATGACATGATTCTATACATAAAGGACCCTAAAGGCTCTACTAGCAAATTGTTAGTGCTGATCAATATTGTGAAAATGGTAACCTTACCTAAAGCAATCTACACATTTAATGCAATCCCTATCAAAATTCCAAAGGCATTCTTCATGGAAATAGAAAAACCAATCCAAAAATTCATTTGGAAGTACAAAAAACCTCAAATATCTAAAATAATACTGAGCAACAAAAATAAGGCTGGTGGTATCACCATACCTGATTTTAACCTATACTACAGAGCCATAGTAACAAAAACAGCGTGGTACTGGCACAAAAACAGACATGTAGGTCAGTGGAACAGAATAGAGGACCCAGATGTAAGCCCAAGTAGTTATAGCCACCTGATATTCGATAAAAATGCCAAAAATACTCATTGGAGAAAAGACAGCCTCTTCCGCAAATGGTGTTTTGAAAACTGGATATATATCTGCAGAAGGATGAAAATAAATTCTTCTCTGTCGCCATGCACAAGAATTAAGTCCAAATGGATTAAAGACCTTAACATCAGACCTGAAACTCTGAAACTGCTAGAGGAAAAAGTAGGGGAAACCCTTCAACATATTGGTCTTGGCAAAGACTTTCTGAATACAACCCCAATTGCTCAGGCAATAAAACCACAGATTAATCACTGGGACCCCATAAAATTACAAAGATTTTGCACTGCAAAGGACACAGTGAAAAAAGCAAAGAGGCAACATACAAAATGGGAAAAAAATCTTCGCCAGCTATATATCTGATAGAGGATTAATATCAAGGATATACAAAGAACTCAAAAAGTTAAATAATAAGGAATCAAACAAGCCAATCAAAAAATGGGCTATGGGGGCTGGAGAGATGGCTTACCAGTTGAGCGCTTGCCTGTGAAGCCTAAGGACCCCAGTTCGAGGCTCGGTTCCCCAGGTCCCACATTAACCAGATGCACAAGGGGGCGCACGCGTCTGGAGTTCGTTTGCAGAGGCTGGAAGCCCTGGCGCGCCCATTCTCTCTCTCTCCCTCTATCTGTCTTTCTCTCTGTGTCTGTTGCTCTCAAATAAATAAATAAATAAAATTTAAAAACAAAAAAAAAAGGGCTATGGAGCTAAATAGAGCATTCTCAAAGGAAGAAATACGAATGGCATATTATGGCATCTAAAAAAATGTTCTACGTCCCTATTCATCAGGGAAATACAGATTAAAACTACATTGAGATTCCATCTCAGTCCTGTCAGATTGGCCACCATCATGAAAACAAATGATCATAAATGTTGGTGGGGATGTGGATAAACAGTAACCCTTCTACACTGCTGGTAGGAAGGCAATGTGGTCCAGCCATTGTGGAAAACAGTGTGGAGGTTCCTAAAACAGCTAAAGATTGATCTACCATATGACCCAGCTATAGCACTCCTAGGCATGTATCATAAGGACCCATCCCACTTCCTTAGAAGTACATGCTCAACCATGTTTATTGCTGCTCAATTCATAATAGTTGGGAAATGGAACCAGCCTAGATGTCCCTCAACTGATGAGTGGATAATGAAGATGTGGCACATTTATACAATGGAGTTCTACTCAGCAGTAAAGAAAAATGAAGTTATGAAATTTGCAGGAAAATGGATGGATCTGGAAAGGATTATACTAAGTGAGGTAACCCAGGCCCAGAAAGCCAAGCGCCACATGTTTTCTCTCATATGTGGATCCTAGCTACAGATGATTGGGCTTCTGCGTGAGAAGCAAAATACTTAGTATCAGAGGCCAGTAAGTTAAAAAGGAGACATGGAAGAGAAAGGAAGGGAGGAGGGTACTGAATAGGTTGATATTGTATATATGTAAGTACAATGATTGAGATGGGGAGGTAATATGATGGAGAATGGAATTTCAAAGGGGAAAGTGTCAGTGGGGAGGGAGGGAATTACCATGGGATTTTTTTTATAATCATGGAAAATGTTAATAAAAATTTAAAAATTAAAAAAAAAAGAAATTAGAAAGGTCACAAGTAAACCTAATGCTTCACCTTAAAGCCTTGGAAAAAGAAGAACAAGGCAAACCAAAAATCAGTAGATGGGAAGAAATAATAAAGATTAGGGCAAAAATTAATGAAATAGAAACCAAAAATCTATCCAAAGAATCATTGAAACAAAGAGTTGGTTCTTTGAAAGGATAAACAAGATTTTGATTTGATACACCCTTAACAAATCTAACTAAAAGAAAGAGAGAAGAGATACAAATAAATAAAATTAGAGATGAAAAAGGTAACATCACAACAGATTCCAGAGAAATTCAAAAAATCATGAGGACATACTATAAAAATATATACTCCACAAAATATGAAAATCTGAAAGAAATGGATGAGTTCCTTGATTTATATGACCTACCTAAATTAAATCAAGATGAGATTAATCACTTAAATAGACCTATAACAAGCATGGAGATCAAGCAGTTAACAAAAATCTCCCAACTAAAAAAAGTCCAGGCCCTGTTGGATTCACTGCTGAATTTTACCAGACCTTCAGGGAAGAAATAACACCATTGCTTCTTAAGCTTTTCCATAAAACAGAAAAATAAGAAATCCTGCCAAACTCCTTCTATGAAGCCAGGATCACCCTGATACCAAAACCAGACAAAGATAGAACAAAAAAAAAAAAAAAGAAAGAAAATTATAGACCAATCTCCCTCATGAACATAGATGCAAAAATTCTCAACAAAATATTGCCAAACAGAATACAAGAGTATATCACAAAGATCATTCACCCTGACCAAGTAGGCTTTATCCCAGAGATGCAGGGGTGGTTATTGTAGATCAATAAATGTAATATATTATATAAATGGACTGAAGGGCAAAAATCACATGATCATCTCATTAGACGCAGAGAAAGTGTTTGACAAAATCCAACATCATTTCATGATAAAAGTGCTACAGGTACTGGGAATAGAAGAAACATATCTCAATATAATAAAGGCTATTTATGTCAAGCCTACGGCCAAAATATTACTAAGTAGGGAAAAACTGGAAGCTTTTCCACTAAAATCAGGAACAAGACAAGGGTGTCCACTGTCCCCACTTCCATTTAATATAGTACTGGAAGTCTTAGCCATAGCAATAAGGCAAGAGACATACATAAGAGGGATACAAATTGGAAAGGAAGAGATCAAGTTATCATTATTTGCAGATGACATGATTCTATATATAAAGGACCTAAAGATTCAACCAGCAAACTGTTAGAGCTGATAAACACCTATAGCCATATAGCAGGATACAAAATAAATACACAGAAATCAGTAGCATTCCTATATGCTAACAAACAACACACAGAGGATGAAATCAGAAAATCACACCCATTCACAATTGTATCAAAGAAAATAAAGTACCTTGGAATAAACCTAACCAAGGAAGCAAAGGATCTCTACAATGACAACTGTAAAACACTCAAGCGAGAAACTGTAGAAGACAGTAGGAAATGGAAAAACATCCCTTGCCCTTGTTTCTGGATTGGAAGGATCAATATTGTGAAAATGGCAATCTTACCAAAAGCAATCTACACATTTAATGCAATCCCTATCAAAATTACAATGGCATTCTTCACGCAAATAGAAAAAACAATCCAAGAATCCATTTGGAAGTACAAAAAACCTCAAATATCTAAAATAATACTGAGCAACAAAAATAAGGCTGGTGGTATCACCATACCTGATTTTAACCTATACTACAGAGCCTTAGTAACAAAAACAGCATGGTACTGGCATAAAAGCAGACATGTAGATCAATGGAACAGAATAGAGGACCCAGATGTAAGTCCAGGTAGCTATAGCCACCTGATATTCGATAAAAATTCCAAAAATACTCCTTGTAGAAAAGACAGCCTCTTCCGCAAATGGTGCTAGGAAAATGGATATGTACCTGTAGAAGGATGAAAATAGATTCTTCTCTCTCTCCATGTACAAGAATTAAGTCCAAATGGATTAAAGACCTTAAATCAGACCTGAAACTCTGAAACTGCTAGAGGAAAAAGTAGGGGGAAACCTTCATCATATTGGTCTTGGCAAAGACTTTCTGAATACAACCCCAATTGCTCAGACAATAAAACCACAGATTAATCACTGGGACTTCATGAAATTACAAAGATTTTATACTGGAAAGGACACTGTGAGTAAAGCAAAGAGGCAACCTACAGAATGGGAAAAAAGTCTTTGCCAGCTATACATCTGATAGAGGATTAATATCTAGGATATACAAAGAACTCAAAAAGTTAAATCATAAGGAATCAAACAAGCCAATTAAAAAATGGGCTATGGAGCTAAATAGAGAGTTCTTGAAAGAAGAAATAAGGATTGCGTATAAGCATCTAAAAAAAAAATGTTCTACATCCCCAGTCATCAGGGAAATGCAGATTAAAACTACATTGAGGGCTGGAGAGATGGCTTAGCGGTTAAGTGCTTGCCTGTGAAGCTTAAAGACCCCGGTTCGAGGCTCGGTTCCCCAGGTCCCACGTTAGCCAGATGCACAAGGGGACGCATGCGTCTGGAGTTCGTTTGCAGAGGCTGGAAGCCCTGGCGCGCCCATTCTCTCTCTCTCCCTCTATCTGTCTTTCTCTCTGTGTCTGTCGCTCTCAAATAAATAAATAGCCAGATGCACAAGGGGGCGCATGCATCTGGAGTTCGTTTGCAGTGGCTGGAAGCCCTGGCGCGCCCATTCTCTCTCTCTCCCTCTATCTGTCTTTCTCTCTGTGTCTGTCGCTCTCAAATAAATAAATAAATAAATAAATAAAATTTAAAAAAAAAAACTACATTGAAATTCCATCTCACTCCTGTCAGATTGGCTACCATCATGAAAACAAATGATCATAAATGCTGGCTGGGATTGGAAAAAGAGGAACCATTCTACACTGTTGGTGGGAATGCAATCTGGTCCAGCCATTGTGGAAATCAGTGTGGAGGTTCCTAAGACAGCTAAAAATTGATCTACCACATGACCCAGCTATAGCACTCCTAGACATATATACTAAGGACTCATCCCATTTCCTTAGAAGTACATGCTCAACCATGTTTATTGCCACTCAATTCATAATAGCTGGGAAATGGAACCAGCCTAGATGTCCCTCAACTGATGAGTGGATAATGAAGATGTGGCACATTTATACAATGGAGTTCTACTCAGTGGTAAAGAAAAATGAAGTTATGAAATTTGTAGGAAATGGATGGATCTGGAAAGGATTATACTAAGTGAGGTAATTAAGGCCCAGAAAGCCAAGCACTGCATGTTCTTTCTCGTATGTGGATCCTAGCTACAGATGATTGGGCTTCTGTGTGATAAGGAAGAAACCCAGTAGCAGAGGCCAGTAAGTTAAAAAGGAGATGTAAAGGGAAGAGAAAGGAAGGGAGGAAGGTACTTAATAGGTTGGAATTGTATATATGTAAGTAGACGAATAGATTAATGGGGGTCAAAAGGCCCAAAGTGAGGTCAGGGGATGGGATTGAGTAAAGGAAAGGTGGAGGGAGGGCTAATCAAAATCTAAGAGGATACAAATAAATTATATGGAATCATCTCTTTTTGGACAATGGAACACTCAGGAGCCATGTATCATTGTTGGAAAATTTTGGGTGCCAGGGATGGGATACCTCCAGTGAGTTGTTGGCCAGGGAGGTCCCTGATGTCCCCAAAACATTATAGGCCATTGCCAAGGCCCTTGGTTTCCTACCAGGAATCGATGGTAAGACCCTATTGCTGAAGACTCCACATACTTGGGCTGCAAGGCCACTGAGAAATCCTGCTGGAACTGATCTGATAACCTCCTCCATATAGACCAGCTGACAGAAAGCTGAAAGAAGTCATTCTATATGCAGTTCAATGGGAGAAAGAGATACCACCAGTGAAGATACTCAACAGTGGACACTGAAAGCCTTATAATTGGCCAACCAGGCCAAATGAGCCAACGGGTGCAATAGTGGTACCTCTGTCATGGTGGAAACCAACTGCCCTCCAATTGGACTGGAGGCCCACTCCATGGGAGGGAATACATCCCTGATATTGAAAACTTAAAACAGGGGTAGTCATGAGCCCTATGGGTGTAACATCTGTTGATGTCTGGAAAATGTATATACTATGCTTATCAAACTGCCCTATAAGCACTTCTCTTAATATTCAGACCCTTATATTAATGCTACTTTCACTTTGGGTATAGAATCTTCACTTTTCCGATGGCAGTGACCTTGGGATGACTCAGAAGGTATCATAGTGCTGGAAAGAAGTGACTGGAAGACTGAGTAACATCTTGATGACACCTTCTAAGGCTCAAGGTCTAATGCGGAAGAGGTGGCAGAAAGAATTTAAGAGCTAAAGGAAGGGTAGGACTCCTTACAATGTGCTCCCTTCAAACATAAATTTGCCTGGATATCCATGACCTCATAGTGCCTGACACTACCTACACAAGACCATTATAAGAGGAGGAAAAGATCATGACATCAAAATAAGAGGGAGACTGATTGAGATGGGCAGGAGATATGATGGAGAATGGAATTTTAAAGGGGAAAGTGTGGGGGGGGAGGGAGGATATTACCATGGGATATTTTTTATAATTATGGAAAATGTTAATAAAATTGAGAAAGAGGGCTGGAGAGATGGCTTAGCAATTAAGCACTTGCCTGTGAAGCCTAAGGGCCCTGGTTTGAGGCTTGATTCTCCAGGACCCACATTAGCCAAATGCACAAGGGGGTGATGCATCTGGAGTTTGTTTGCAGTGGCTGGGAGCCCTGGAATGCCCATTCTCTCTCTCTCTCTCTCTCTCTCTTTCTCTGCCTCTTTTCATTCTCGGTCTCTCTCATATAAATTAATAAATAAACAAAAAAATTTTTTTTTTTAAATTGAGAAAGAAAAAAAAATGTGGGCTATCAGGGTCCATTGCAGAAGAAGTGGCATAAAGTATGTAAGAGCCAAAGGAAGGGCACCACTCCTTACAACGCAACTTCCCAGACAGAAATTGGCCTTGATATCCATGACCTCAAAGTGCCTAGCAATACCTTCACAAGACCATCGTAATAGGAGGAAAAGATGATGACATCAAAATAAAAGAAATTTGTTGCTTGCAACTGAAGATGCCTTCTGGAGTGGTAAGGCAAGTTGTATGGACTATTCTGATGACAGTTTGAGAATGCTAAGTGCAGAAGGTATTATATTTGGAGGTTTTTGCTTATGAACTTTCTAAGGGGAATGAGAGACTGCAAAGGATTTTGTTGGAACTGGGCTACTGGCATAAGGGCTGGCTGTGTTCTGCTGCCCAGGCCCAGACAGTGTGATCAAGGTTAAATTTGTAATGGACTGATGTGCTTGGCTAAAGATATGGGACTGTAAGAGTTAAGGTTTTAAATTATAAAAACTCAAGCAAGTTTAAATTTACTGGCACAGAGACTGGTTGGTGTAACTACTACTGTCAAATACATTGGCATTTGGAAGGAAGATGGCCCAACTACTTTACACTGAAACAATGGAAAGGATGCCTGAGGAAAGACTATGATAGTCATGTAAACTCTTTTGGAAAAGAGTTGACTAGAAAAGGAACCTATTCTTTAAGGTCATGATTTATTTTGTCCCTGAATTAAGAATATGGCTGTGTACTGCACAACTGGTACTGGTTTTGAAAGCATGAAAAATGCATGGAGTCTTATGAAGTACACACACAGTTTCAATAGCTACTGCTTAGACATGACATGAAGCAGGGCATGATGACCCTGATAGGCTGGCAAAGCCAGTGGAAGATGGACTGTGGTTTTCATGGAGACCTGGAGATGTTTTGGAAACACCAGGACTGTGCAAAGGTTACCATGGAGGCTGTTGGCTAGAGATGGAAGTTTTCCCTGGCTATTCAACCCAGCTGGAGGGGCAGAATTGGATAAGCTCGGCTCTCACTGGTCACTGGTTACATCAGACTTGAACTACAGGAGTTTGATGTTTTCTTGGTGGTTGTTGAGTTTGCATTGTTCCAGTCTCTCCTTGTTATGCCTTACAGCAGTTGAAACTCTGTTCTTTTATATGTTGAAAATATACAAGTTTTGATTCTACAGGACTCAGCTAAGCGACTATCCTAAATCTCAAGTGAGACTTGGGACTTTAGAACTATATTAAGTTAGTAAAGACTGTGGGGACCTTTGAATTTGGACTGAACACAATTTGCAATGTAGATGGTTATGAACGTATTGGGACCAGGGTTGGAATGTGGTGGTTTGAGTAAATGTTCCCCCAATTGATTCAAGAATTCATTAAAGCTTGTAAATTTTTTGTTTATTTTTATTTATTTATTTGAGAGTGACAGACAGGGAGGGAGATAGAGATTGGGCATGCCAGGGACTCCAGCCACTGCAAACAAACTCCACATACGTGTGCCCCATTGTGCATATGGCTAATGTGGGTCCTGGGGAATTGAGCTTCAAACCGGGGTCCTTAGGCTTCACAGGAATAAAGCTTGTAATTTGGATCTCTGACTGCCTGGCTGGAGGAGGTGTCACAGTAGGCAGGTCTTAGGGTCCAGCCCTAAAGTGTGGGGGTGAATTTGGAATTCCTGTCTAAAGATATGCCAAGTGCTTGAGCTTTGCCTGGAGTTCCTGAAGTGCCAAAGGACATAATACTCTTTAAAATAATCAAACATGTCACCAGAATATAAGAATTAACTATGTTTTTTACTATGTCTGCCAGGCTGTTTTTTAACTATCTGGAAAACTGAATCTTAACAAAACCGAGTTTTATTTAAACACTCTCTTTATTTAATTTTTTTAAAAAAAATACAATGAGGAACCTGGTAGGGCAGACACAAAGAGGTTGTAGCAGTCAGCCTCAGGTTGCTGAGATGAACTGTCAAACCAGGCACAGTTATGAAAGAAGGGAATTTATTTGAAGCTTACAGATCCAGGGGAAGTTCTATAATGGAAGAAGAAGTTGGCCCACTTTCACAGGTCCATGCTGAGACAGAAAATCCACCAACACCATAAGCAAGTGCACTTCAGGAACTCCAGGCAAAGCTCAAGCACTTGGCATATCTTTAGACAGGAATTCCAAATTCACCCCCACACTTTAGGGCTGGACCCTAGGACCTGCCTACTGTGACACCTCCTCCAGCCAGGCAGCCAGATAAATTACAAGACTCTAAGGCATCTGTCTGATCTCCTGTGGCAAACAGGTCACCTTGAAAGAACTATTTGAGTAACATCAGAAGGTAGTAAGAAGATAACTATGTTTTTTACTATGTCTGTCAGGCTGTTAACTACCTAGAAAACTGAAATTCTCCAGAGAGAATAGAAAAGCTCCAGGCATCATTGTTCCCACCTGTTCCACACTTATTTAAATAGGAAGGAATAACATGCCAGCAAGAATTTTTCAGCTCTCTGGAGACTTTTCAAGGCACTTCTCCTAAGACTATCCTAGTCACTCCTTATGAAGGGCACTTGTAAGCCAGTTTATGGGTGATAGGGTCCCTAAAAGTAAAAATGAGGAATTTCTTTGAGCCTGTAAAAGGGGAATCTGGTTCTTCCTTATCTTTCTTTACTAAAAGAAATACCTCCTTCTAAGGAGTATAATTCTTTTCCTAGAAATGTAACTGGGTATATTCTCTTTCCTGGAAACAACCAGTATATTCTCATAAAGACCTCAATCAGGGTCTCCAGGTAGGCTCTCCAACTTTTGGGAACACTCTCCTGCTTCCTCAGCAAGAACTCTGCCTTCTTTATTCTCTTAAACTCTATAATCTCTATAACAAAAGCCTTGTAAATTTCACCCTTTAAGGCCTATGGAATTCATTTGTCCAAATTCACAAGACAAGAACTTGGAGGTCACTGACTTAGTGAAGTTTTGTGTGGCCATGAATGTTCAGCACCTAATTCCTGAATTACAGCCAAACCAA
Source organism: Jaculus jaculus (assembly GCF_020740685.1). Taxonomy (NCBI): domain Eukaryota; kingdom Metazoa; phylum Chordata; class Mammalia; order Rodentia; family Dipodidae; genus Jaculus; species Jaculus jaculus. The sequence continues at coordinate 82,609,328 of NC_059109.1, read as the reverse complement.
GAACTGAGTAAACTCTGTTGTTCTCAAAGACACTCCAAATTCCCTCATCATTTCTGATGCCTTGGCCAGAAATTCAACAGGTTAGTTTTTCCTGCTTCCTGTCTTTCTCACTTACTGGCAGAGGAGTTCTAATTCAGAGGAATTCTAATTCTCTGTCTTCTCTGAAACTCTCTTCAGCTTGAGAACTGGGCAAATCTAGAGCTAAGTAGATGACAGATTTGGGAATTTTCTGCAGGATGTCACATTAAATTTTCCTCTACTTTCGCCATGACCAGATGTAATGCTAAACCTTTGCTCTGACACAGTTTCACTGCCATGATGAAACTTGCCCTCAAAATAAACCCTTTCTGGGCTGCAGAGATGGCTTAGTGGTTAAGGCACTTACCTATGAAGTCTAAGGGCCCAGGTTTGGCTCCCCAGAATCCACATAAGCCAGATGCACAAAATGCTGCACACGTCTGGAGTTAGTTTACACTGGCTAGGGCTCTAGCATGCCAATTCTCTCTCTCCCTCTCTTGCTGTCTCACTCCCTTGCTCATAAAATATAAAATAAATAAATAAACCCTTTCCTTCTATAAACTGCTTTTTGGTCAGGCATTTTGTCCCAGCAATAAGAAGTTAACAATTATTATACAATAAAAATAGTGGTTAACTATCAAAAATATTGAAGATAGCCGGGCGTGGTGGCGCACGCCTTTAATCCCAGCACTCAGGAGGCAGAGGTAGGAGGATTGCCATGAGTTCAAGGCCACCCTGAGACTACAGACTTAATTCCAGGTCAGCCTGGACCAGAGTGAGACCCTACCTCGAAAAACCAAAAAAAAAAAAAAAAAAAAGAAGATAGTCTACATCCTGAAGTATCAAATATTTAGCTGAAAGTTGATTCTTTATGTTAAAATAAATACATATATCCACTTCACTAGTAAGCAAATTTTCTTTTGTCTTTAATAAATGGTAAAATTATATATATGCATATATATCAAAGAATTGTTTTAAAATAAAATTATTTATGCTTTATTATCAATAAAAAAAAATTTCCTCTATTTTCTCTTTCTGCCCAATTGTAAAACCAGAAGCAAAATGTATGTTTGTGCTCTGTGGAACATTGACCAAGCTTGGTTTAAAAAAAAAAAAAAAAAGCTATACATTAGTGGGTGCCAAGAGCTAGTGTTTTTCTTGTTTTTGTTTTTTCAAGGTAGGATTTCACTGTAGCTCTGCTGACCTCGAATTCACTATGTAGTCTCAGGGTGGTCTCCAACTCACAGTGATCCTCTTACCTCTGCCTCCCAAGTGCTGGGATTAAAAGCGTGCTCCACCATGCCTGGCAGAACTACTGTTTTGAGATGACTATATCTGAGACATATATCACAGACTCATGTGGTAGTCCAAACCTGAGTGTAAGGGAAACACAGATCCTGCCAGAGATTGTTGTACCAAATTTGTGCCAAAGAACTAGTGCTTTTTTTAAAAAAATATTTATTTATTTATTACAAACAGAGAGGGGGAGAGGGAAAAGGAGAGAGAGAGAGAGAGAGAGAGAGAGAATGGGTGCACCAGGGCCTCTAGCCATTGTAAATGAACTCCAGACGTATGGGCCACCTTGTGCATCTGGTTTATGTGGGACCTGGAGAATCAAATCTGGGTTCTTAGGCTTTGCAGGCATGTGCCTTAACTGCTAAACTGTATGTCCAGCTCCAAAGAACTAGTGCTTTGGGACATGAATGTAGTGGCAACCCACAAGCAATGGTCCAACACAAACAAACAGCAAAAGCAGGATCACATTTGAGTAGGAGGGTAAAGAATCAGGTTTAGCTAGATCCTAATTCTGCCAATCTGGAGAATAGAAAAGATGGCTCAGTGGTTAAAAGCACTTCCTAATGACCACAATCTCTCTGCCTGATGGTTTATGGTTGGCCTTTTCTTTTAGATGAAATAGGATGTTTTACCTGTAGACACTTTTGTTTTCTATGTTACATTTATAAAATTACATTATGGATTTCCTAATCCAAGCAGCTGGATATATTTAAATGGGGAATTCACCCTGAGTGTTATTGTTCTTGTATTTGGTCTAGATTAAAAAAATACAAGACTGACAGATTATAAGTTTGAAGAAAAAAGTAAAAAATGTTTTAAGAGAATATTAGAGGTTCAACCCACAAGGGGTTAAACCCTTCCTGCCTCATGTAGTTATTTAACTTCCCTGACATAGAAGGTTTAATATTTACTTGTTTGCCAATACTGCTTTAGAAGTTGAAACCTTTTTAGAGCCATAAGCACAGCTCCTAAAAAAGTGTTCAAGAGGTGGACCTTGGGGTGGCATCTAGCCTACTGCGTGTTCAGAGACAGCTCATGCTTGCTGTGTTCTCCCTCTGCTATAGATGTATGATGAAGTGAGCCAGCTTCCTCCACCACGATGAAGCCTTCCCTGGAACTGTAGGCCTGAAATAAACCCTTTCCTCCATTAGCTCCTTCTGGTTAGGTATTTGTCCTAGCAACAAGGTAATTATAACACATGGGTTCTGAGAGGTGTGAGTGCTTTCCTGTCCCAGACCAAAACAATAAGTATTATTATTATTATTATTATTATTATTTTAATGAGAGAGAGAGAGAGAGAGAGAGAGAAGAGAAAGGGAGAGCCAGAGAGAACTGGCATGCCAGGGCCTCCAGCCACTGCAATCGAACTCCAATTCATGCATCATCTTGTGCTCATGTGTGACCTTGCACATGTGTCACCTTCTGTATCAAGTTTATGTGGGATCTGGGGAGTTGAACATGGATCCTTGGGCCTCACAGGCAAGTGCTTTACCTGCTAAGCCATTGCTCCAGCCCAATTATTATTATTTTAATAATTATAATTATTGTGGTGGCAGCTACTGTCCAATGTATTAACTGCATTTTTTTGGAGACAAGGTCTAACATTGTAGCTCAGGCTGGCCCTAAACTTATGACAAAATCCACCTGCCTCAGTCTCCCAAGTGCTAGGATTACAGACGTGTACTACATTCCCAGCTCTGATTGTTTTTAAAATTGATAATAGCAACCACAGCAAGAATAAGCAGGCTCTACTTCACAAACCTCACTACTTTCTTGCACCTGACATAGATCCAACCTCATGACAGCTGAATCTTGAAATAATTGGGAACTTTAGAGTTATGGAAAAACAGCAAATTGAACCTGGTGATGCAAAGAAGAAAGGAAGGAAGGAATGAGGTAGGGAGGAAGAAGAGGAGAGAATTTCTCGCTTGCTGTACTTGCAAGCCACAGTTTCTGAACATAACTCGGATTTAGAACTTTATGGAATCATTGTGTTTCAAGTTGGAGTGTTTAAGCAACAAACTCCCAGCTGTATTATGGTGGTCATCAGAGCACAGCTGCTGAGAACCAGTGTTTGCAGAAGCTTGTTCCCTGGCTTGCGGCAGTTGCTGGTTGGCCACTGTCTGGAAACCTAGAAAGGTCAATGGTTGGCTGGCTTTCAGAAGCTATTGGTGAATGGCTGATTTGTAGAAGCATAATCCCCTGAAGTGAGTCTATCTTTGGATAATTTGTAAAGCATGTGTAGTGATGTGAAGTTACCTCTAAATAATGGTGTTACTTGTTCATGATTTGGAAATTGAGATTTTAAAAATTGCCTTTTTCTTAGCCGGGCGTGATGACACATGCCTTTAATCCCAGTACTCAGGAGGCAGAGGTAGGAGGATTGCCGAGTTCAAGGCCACCCTGAGACTCCATAGTGAATTCCAGACCACCCTGGGCTAGAATGAGACCCTACCTCAAAGAACAAATTAAAAAAATGTATTTTTTCTTGGTTCTATATGAAAAGTAAGTACTTTTAAATGGATGAATCTGGAAAGAATTACACTAAGTGAGGTAACCCAGGCCCAGAAAGCCAAGCTTCACATGTTTTTCCTCATATATGGATCCTAGCTACAGATGATTGGGCTTCTGCGTGAGAAGGAAAATACTTAGTAGCAGAGGCCAGTAAGTTAAAAAGGAGATATAAAGGGAAGAGAAAGGAAGGGAGGAGGGTACTTAATAGGTTGGTATTGTATATATGTAAGCAGAATGATTGAGATGGGGTGGTAATATGATGGAGAATGGTATTTCAAAGGGGAAAGTGCAGGGGAGGGAGGGTGTTACCATGGGATATTTTTTATAATCATGGAAAATGTTAATAAAAATTGTGAAAAGATAAAAAATTAAATTTTAAAAAAGTAAGTACTTTTAATTCCTACTCCCTTCTTTTGGCCTTTTCTTAAACTAAATCTGAAGGAGACACAATAGGGATTGTTAAAATCTTTATGAGTGTTTGGACCAATGTTGTTTGTAACTCAAAGACCAATTACTGTAGTAGAAAAAGCTTTAAGTTGTTATTGAAATTCGTTGTGGAATGAATTAAAGGCATTTAAAGACAAGGCAGTGCAGAACATAATCATTAAATAGGTCCTATATAATCTGGATGTCTGTCAATTTTTAAAATTGTTTTTTATTTATTCGAAAGTGACAGAGAGATAGAGGCAGATAGAGACAGAGAAAATGGGCGCCCCAGAACCTCCAGCCACTGCAAAGGAACTACAGACGCCTGCGCCCTCTTGTGTATCTGGCTAACGTGGGTCCTGGGGAGTAGAGCCTCGAACTGGGGCCCTTAGTCTTCATAGGCAAGCACTTAACCGCTAAGCCATCTCTCCAGCCCAATGTCTGTCAATTTTATCAGTGAACTTTACACAGGAAAGTGCTGGGGCTGGATGAAGTTTTGTCGATGGTCCTGCAGCGGGAAATGATTCCCCAAGATCTGAACAGCAAAAGGCAGGCGTCCTCTGAGACACTGTGAGCCTCTAACATTCAAGCTCTGCACAGGGCTGGCAGCGCACCCTTAACTGGAGTCCTTCCAGGAGGGGGACAGTATTTGAAGGACGTGCGCAACTGATGAGCGAAGAGATAGCGGCGAGGCACTCGTGGGGAGACCTGGGGGTATCCATCGCCCTACACAGACTAGGTTGCCACAACTCCAAGCTTCACTGGAGGCCCGGGGAGGGGGAGGCGAAGCTGGAGAAGGCTCCGCCCCCTCACCCGCACGTCCGTTTGCGTGGCTGCGGTGGCCGCACACGGTCCACCCTCGGATGATGCGGGGCCTTGGGAGAAAGAGGTGGCGCCTGGCCTTGCTCGTCGTGGGGACCCGCACTCCCAACGCAGAGCCGGTCGCCTGGCAGTTCACAGCAGGTCCGACCCCAGCTTCGGGAGCGCGTCCTGCCCGAGGTGACCCCGCACGCCGCTCCACGCCCCGCCCACTCGGCTGGCCCCTCCGCTCCGCCCGAGGTGACCCCGCACGCCGCGCCCCGCCCCGCCCCTCGGCACGCCCTCCCCCCGCCCGGCCCGACGTGGCCCCCGCACGCCGCGCCCCGCCCCTCGGCACGCCCTCCCCCCCGCCCGGCCCGACGTGCCCCCCGCACGCCGCGCCCCGCCCCTCGGCACGCCCTCTCCCCTGCAGCCGCAGGCCTGCAGCGGTCCGGCAGGCCTCAGCGACCCTCAGAGCAGCTGTGTTCTCTTGAGCCGGAGGCCACCATGGACTTGTACCCTGCGCGTCAGCCGGGGATGTCCTGCCCGCGGCGCCCCGGAAGCTCAGGCCGCGGGTCGCCTTCCGTCAGGTATGCGGGGCCGAGGGGCGGCGGGACGCGGGGATGCGGGCTGTCCCGGTGGGCGACGCCTCCGCAGTAGGGCGTGGTCGGACATGGCTTCCTTGAGGACAGTTCCCTAAAACAGCGCCGGGAGTAGCGCTCCCCGAGGACTGCACTCTTTCTAAAGACACTTCGATGGCTCCAACATAGACAACCCTACAACGGTTCCCTGTGAAGACCCTGTTGTGACATCCGACCCCCTCGGAACCTCTCCCCTAGGAAGGCTTCCCCGTGAATGACTCGCCTTCGCAATGGGATGCTTTCCCCCAGAACCAGCCTCATTTCGAGACTCCGTCTTCCCACACACAATAGTGCCGAAAGGGGTTCCCTGAGAAGCGGCTTCCCTATAAATTTCGCCCTTGACAACAGCATCCCTGGAGAGCAGCCTGATCGCCTGCATACACTCTGACAGCATCCCCCCTTTTGTGCGTTTCACTCTTTCCCCAGTTTATACCGCGACACCCCTCATTCCACGATGGGGAGCTCGGATTGGGGGATGTGGAGCTTATTAGGGGCTCAGGAGGGAAAACGAACTGGATGGATAGATAGGTAAAAGAGGTCCAGACCCCCCCCCCCAAACGGTGATTGCGAGGCTCCTGAGCCTAGAGACAGATTACCCCTTTCTGGGTGTCTAGGTAAGAAGAGGGAAGTTGGTATTATGAAGGGTCCCCATGACCCCCTTCTTTTTTATTTTTTCGGTTTTTAAAATTTTTTAAATTATTTAAGAGCGACAGACAGAGAAAGAGGCAGAGAGCGAGCGAGCGAGCGAGCGCCGTGGCCTCCAGCCACTGCAAACGAACCCCAGATGCATGTGCCACCTTGTGCATCTGGCTTACGAGAGTCCTGGGGAATTGAGCCTCAAACCAGGGTCCTTGGGCTTCACAGGCAAGCACTTAACTGCTAAGCCATCTCTCCAGCCCTTGTTTTCTTTTCGAGGCAAGGTCCAGGCTGACCTGGAACTCTGTAGCATCAGGCTGGCCTCAAACTCATGGTGATTCTCCTATCTATGGTATTTATTTTTATTTTTTTATTTTTCTGGTTTTTCGAGGTAGGGTCTCACTCTACCCCAGGCTGACCTGGAATTCACTATAGAGTCTCAGGGTGGCCTCGAACTCAAGGCAGTCCTTCTACCTCTGCCTCCTGAGTGCTGGGATTAAAGGCGTGTGCCACCATGCCCTGCTCTATCTGTGGTATGTTTAATACTAAGATTAAAGATGTGCACCACCATCTTGACTTAACTTTTCCATGTCAATAGAGGAAAATCCCTTAACATTTTCTGTTCCCTTTGTCTTTGGGGCTGACCTTGATAGTCTGGGCATTGTTTGTGACCAAGCTGGTTTGGATCCTCCAGAAAACTGTAGAAATTGAAGTGATGGATGGGTCTCAGCAAAACCTTTGAGAAAGGGAAGGAGAGTCCATGGCTTTGAGCTTTGATCCGGCTAAACTGTCATAAAATCAGTTTGTTTGTTTTTTTTTGTTTGTTTGTTTGCTTGCTTTCTTTTTCTTTAGACACTTGGCAAAGCAAATAGGGTACTGTTTCCCTGCTCAGGGTTGCCAATTTACATGTTAGATGTTAGAATGGCTTTTTGTGGGGTTGGGGAGATGGCTCAGTGGTTAAAGGCTCCTGCCTGCAAATCCTGATGGCCTGGCTTCAATTCCCCAGTCACTTAGGCAAAGCCATATACAATGTGGTACACACACACTTGAGTAATTTTTTTTAATGGTTTTTCCTGTATTCTTATATTAGTACTTTAAGGCCGTGTGTGTGTGTGTGTGTGTGTTTCTGCTAACGTTGCTGATCAAATCCAGGGCCTTGCCCATATTAGACAAGTGCTCTACCCTGGAGCTACATCCCTATTCTCATATTTTTGGTGGTTTTAAAATTTTACTTTGTTGTATTTATTTATTTGAGAGAAAGAGGCAGATAGAGAATGGGCCTCCAGCCACTGCAAACGAACTCCAGAGGAATGTGCCACCTTATGCATCTGGCTTTAAGTAGGTACTGGGGAATCAAACCCAGGTTGTTAGGCTTTGCAGGCAAGTGCCTTAACTGTGCTGAGCCATCTCTCAGCCCTTGTTTAAGTAGGATAAATTTATGAAGCACAAGAATTAGGTCTTTCTTTAACTTAGCATTCCTTCATACACCCTAGCAACTAATAAGGGTTTTATGACTAAAAATGGAACAGATGCAGCACCACAGTAAGGAAGCAGTACACTTAGGGCTCCTAATATGACATTGTATGAACTCCTCTGCCCTTCAATAGGCTTTTTTTCTGGGCTTTACAGTTCCCAGCTGCTTGTAGTAGTCATCACCAATCCACTACAGTGCATCTGCCAGATAGTTTAACAGTATAAAAATCTTTGAACTTTGTGAAGAAAATGAGCAGGATACTTTGGAACGGTGCAGCCATCCATTAAATCTAGGCTGTCTTTGAAGACTTGGGGTTTGTCATAGGTCATCAGTTTAGGAATTTTCGTGTGTGTGGTGCTGAGGCCATGCACATGGTAGTAAGCATTCTATCTCTGAACTGTATTCCCAGCTCAGGCTCTGGAATCTCTCCTCCCCCATGTGTGTGTGTATGTGTGGGCCAGGGTCTCTTGCAAGTGAACACCAGATGTATACACCACTTTTTATTTGAGAGAGCAAAAGAGAGGAAGAGGCAGAGAGAGAGACAGACATAAGGAGAATGGGCACATCAGGGCCTTTAGCCTCCGCAAATAAACTCCAGACACATGTACCACCTTGTGCGCATGTGCAACATTGCCTGCTTGTGTCATTGTGTATCTGGCTTATGTGAGACCTGGAGCTAGTATCAGGCACTATGAGGTCATGGATATCCAGGCCATTTTATGTCTGGAGGAAACACATTGTAAGGAGTCCTACCCTTCCTTTAGCTTTTACATTCTTTCCACCACCTCTTCCGCATTAGACCCTGAGCCTTGGAAGGTGTGATCGAGATGTTACTCAGTACTCCAGTCATTTCTTTCCAGCACTATGATACCTTCTGAGTCATCCCAAGGTCACTGCCATCTGAAAAGAGAAGATTCTCTACCCAAAGTGAGAGTAGCATTAATACAAGGGTATGAATATTAAGAGAAGTGCTTACTGGGCAGTTTGATAAGCATAGTATGTACATTTTTCTAGACATCAGCAGATGTTACACCCCTAGGGCTCATGACTACCCCTGTTTTAAGTTTTCAGTATCAGGGATGTGTTTTCCCCCATGGAGCGGGCCTCCAGTCCAATTGGAGGGAAGTTGGTTTCCACCATGACAGAGGTGCCACTATTGCACCCATTGGCTCATTTGGCCTGGCTGGCCAATTATAAGGCTTGCAGTGTCCACTGTTGAGTATCTTCACTGGTGGTATCTCTTTCTCCCGTTGAACTGCATATAGAATGGCTTCTTCCAGCTTTCTGTCAGCTGGTCTACATGTAGGAGGTTATCAGATCAGTTCCAGCAGGATTTCTCAGTGGCCTTGCAGCCCAAGTATGTCGGTGCCACTTTTTGTATCCAGCTTTACATGGGTACTGGGGAACTGAACCCTGCCTGTTAGCTTGGCAAATAAGTGCCTTTAACTATTGAATCATCTATCTACTCATCCCTAAACTCAGGAATCTTGACTTGGTAAATTTTTGCCATAAAATCCACCTGGAAAATAAATACTGTGTCCTTGTTTCTAGTAACATGGCAGTGTGCTTTTTATTTACTTCTCGTGTTTTTTATTTAATTATTTTTATTTATTTAATTTTTTCAAGGTAGGATCTCTAGTCCAGGCTGACCTGGAATTCACTATGTGTAGTCTCAGGGTGGCCTTGAACTCACATCTCATGGTGATCCTCCTACCTCAGCCTCCTGAGTAGTGGGATTAAAGGTGTGTGCCGTCATGCCTGGCTTCCATTACTTTATTTTATTTTATTGGTTTTTGGAGGTAGGGTCTCACTCTAGCCCAGGCTGGCCTGGAATTCACTATGCAGTCTCAGGGTGGCCTCGAACTCAACGGCAATCCTCCTACCTCTGCCTCCCTAGTGCTGGGATTAAAGGTGTGCACCACCATGCCCGGCTCTTCCATCACTTTTGACATTGAAAGTTCCTATCTGGTTTTGACTCAGCACTTTCTTGTCACCTGTATTTCATAGCTTTGCTGCTCTCTTTTTCCTGGATGAGAAAGAGACAGGCTTAACTGGTGAAGTTACATTCCTGAAGACCCATATATAGTACTTGGCAAGTCATGGTTCTCTTCTCTGAGGGAGTTCATTCTCATAGATGGAGACTAGAGATCAGGAGAGAAAATACTACTACTCAGAATTAGAGGTTCCATTTGAAAACTACAGTAGTCATTAGTGCTGTCTATCAGATATCTGGTTTCTGTCTTCTGAGCATGTAGAATTATAGTTGGCTGCCCCTTTCAAGTTGACTTTGTAAGTTGCTTTTGTTTAGTGAAATGTGCGTAGGAATAATGTGGTAATACTTCCTGCTAGAAGTTTCAGAAGTATAATTGGTCACTCTCTTTCCTATTGTAGTGGCTGCTATTGTTCCTAATGGTCACTACTCCATCACTCTGGGACACAGTGAAAGGGAACAAGAAGAGAAGAGCCACTGGGACTTTAGAACATTTTATAAAAATATTTTATTTATTTATTTGAGAAAGAGGCAGAGAGAGGGAGAGAATGGCTGTGCCAGGGCCTCCAGCCACTGCAAACGAACTCCAGATGCATGTGCCCCCTTGTGCATCTGGCTTACCTGGGTCCTGGAGAATCAAACCAGGATCCTTTGGCTTTGCAGGCAAATGCTTTCACCACTAAGTCATCTCTCCAGCCCAGGGGATTTTAGAATTTTTACCAATGTATAACCAAGCCTATCAAACCAGTTAAGAATCAATGGAAATCTGGCTGAAATATACTGTCTTTCTTAAAAACGTATGAATTTAATTTAAAAAATTTTTATTTTATTTATTTATTGGGGGGAGGCAGATACATATATAGAGAGAATGGGTGCACCAGAACCTCCAGCCACTGATGAATGCACCTTATGCATCTGGAATACATGGGTACCAGGGAATTAAACCTGGGTCCTTAGGCTTCACAGGCAAGAGCCTTAACTGATGAGCCATTTTTTTTGCAGTCCCATGTCCTTAAAAATATTTTCTAGGCCAGGCATGGTGGTGTACGCCTTTAATTCCAGCACTCGGGAGGCAGAGGTAGGAGGATCACTGTGAATACAAGACCATCCTGAGACTACATAGTGAATTCCAGGTCAGCCTGGGCTTGAATGAGACCCTACCTCAAAAAAACAAGACAAAACAAAAAAACCCAAACCACACATATATGAGTGTGTGTGTGTGTGTAAAATTTACACACATTTATTTATTTATTTCTAGGGTGGAGAGATGGCTTAGTGGTTAAGGCACTTGCCTGCCAAGCCAAAGGACTCAGGTTTAATTCTCCAGTACCCAAATAAATTCAGATGCACAAGGTGGCACATAATCTAGAGTTCATTTGTAGTAGCTGTAAGCCCTGGTGCGCCTATTCTCTTTCTTTCTCTGTCTTCCTCTGACTCAGCTTCTCTCCTCTCAAATAAATAAATAAATAAAATATTAGTGGTGTGCTTGCTGCTTGTTTGAAAGTTTGAACTTCACTCTTACTTCTACAACATAAACTGTTACATGACATAGATTCAGATGAATAAAGCAGTTCTTGCTATCAAAGAGTTCTTTTATAAATGAAAAGGTGACAAATATGGTTAAAAAATCATAGAAATAAATACTAAGGAAGAAACAGAACTGAGGGAGCAATAAAGCAAGAAGGGCTAGTTGGATTTGGTCTTAGCTTTTTTTTTTTTTTTTTGGTTTTCAAGGTAGGTCTCACCTGGAATTCACTGTGTAGTCTCTCAAGGTGACCTCTAACTCCTACCTCTGCCTCCAGAGTGCTGGAATTAAAGACATGCACCACCATGCCCGGCTTAAATTTTATTTATTTGCAAGGAGAGAGTAAAAGAGAGAAACAATGGGCATAACAGAGCCTTTAGCCACTGCACACAAACCCAGATACATGCACCACTTTGTGCATCTGGCTTTATGTGGGTACTGGAGAATCAAACCAGAGTCATTAGGCTTTGCAGGCAAGTGCCTTAATCACTGAGCAATTTCTACAGCCCAGGTCTTAGGTATTTTACTGACATTGGAAACACAGGAAGAGTAGGTTTGTGGAGAGAGTAAATTTCAATTTTTATACTCATTTCAGTTGCTTAATTCAGTTGCCTAATAGATATTCAAATGGAGATATTTCATAGGCAGGTGGATATAATTAGTTTGGAGTTCATGAAAGAAATTGGGGCTAGAACCATCCATAAATAGAGATTCAGGGACCTTTTTTTTTGTTTGTTTGTTTTTGTTTTTGTTTTTCAAAGTAGGGTTTCATTCTAGCCCAGGCTGACCTGAAGCAGTTTTTAGGAGAAAAGAGGTTTATTTTGGCTTACAGGCTCAAGGATAAGCTCCATGGTGGCAGGGGAAAACATGGCATGAGCCGGGGAGAGGGGACATTACCTCCTGGGCAACATCAGGTGGATAATAGCAACAGGAGAGCGTGCCAAACACTAGCAAGGGTGAAGTGGCTGTAACATTCATAAGCTCACCCCCAACAATACACTGCCTCCAGGAGGCATTAATTTCCAAATCTCAATCAGCTGGGAATCTAGCGTTCAGAACCTAAGTTTATGGGGGACACCTGAATCAAACCACCACATTCTGCCCCGGCCCCCATAAACTGATAACCATAAATGATGTAAAATGTAATGCATTCATCCAATTTCAAAAGTCCCCATAGTTTTTAATCCCAGTGATGTTCAAACATCCCCATAGTCCAAGATCTTTTAACTGAGCCCCCCCCCAAAATCAAAAACCCATAATGGCACTGAACAAATACACTGCAAAAGATGACATTGGGTATAGCAAAGACATATTACAAGATTTGGGCTGGAGAGATGGCTTAACGGTTAAGCTCTTGCCTGTGAAGCCTAAGGACCCCAGTTGGAGGCTCAATTCCCCAGGACCCACGTTAGCCAGATACACAAGGGCCACACGTGTCTGAAGTTCGTTTGCAGTGGCTGGAGGATGGAGGCCCTGGCGCGCCCATCCTCTCTCTTTCTCTCTCTCTCTCTGCCTCTTTCTCTCTGTCACTCTCAAATAAATAAATAAAAATGAACAAAAAAATTTTTAAACAAAGAAATACTACAAGATTTAAACAGGGGTTGGAGAGATGGCTTAGCGGTTAAGCACTTGCCTGTGAAGCCTAAGGACCCCGGTTCGAGGCTCGGTTCCCCAGGTCCCACGTTAGCCAGATGCACAAGGGGGCACACGCGTCTGGAGTTCATTTGCAGAGGCTGGAAGCCCTGGCGCGCCCATTCTCTCTCTCTCTCTCTCTCTCTCTCTCTCTCTCTCTTTCTCTCTCTCTCTCTATCTTTCTCTCTGTGTCTGTCGCGCTCAAATAAGTAAATAAATAATTAAAAAAAAAAGAAGTGAGAGAAAAATGAGCCACAGCATTAAACCATTACAAGCATCACATAAATAAATAAATAAATAAATAAATAAGCAGTTTGACTTGTTTCTTAAAAAAAAAAAGATTTAAACAGGCCAAACATCAAACTCTATTGTAGCTCCAAGTCCAACAACTCTAGCCAGTAACAAGTCTCCAAGTCTGATAATTCTTTTTTTTTTTTTTGTTTATTATTTATTTATTTATTTATTTGAGAGCAACAGACATAGAGAGAAAGACAGATAGAGGGAGAGAGAGAGAATGGGCGCACCAGGGCTTCCAGCCACTGCAAACGAACTCCAGACGCGTGCACCCCCTTGTGCATCTGGCTAACGTGGGTCCTGGGGAATCGAGCCTCGAACCAGGGTCCTTAGGCTTCACAGGCAAGTGCTTAACCGCTAAGCCATCTCTCCAGCCCAAGTCTGATAATTCTAGCCAGCAACAAGTCTCTTGAGTTCCAATTCTACCCCGCCAGCTAAGCTACTCACAGTCTTGGAAAACTTCATCCAGGGCTGGCAGCTTTCCTTTCCTGGCAGCTGTCTTATGGTCCTGGCATCTCCAGTGGGTCACCATTGCAACTCATGGTCCATCCTCACAGTTCCATTTGGTTACCCTGCAGGCATCCAGCAAACCTCCTTCCCATTGCCCATGGCCATTTCCAAAACATAAGATCATTGTTGCAAATTCAGTGATCCTCTCTTTCCTGCATTTCATATACTCCATAATACCAGGTAGGGTGCCAGTTTGTTAATCCAGGGGGGAATAAAGCAGATTTTGAAGAATAGGACATTCCTTGAGCATTCAGGCCCCTTCAAAAAGAGTCTACATTCTTCCTGTTGTCTCAATGCAGGTCAGCTGGCCCAATCTCAAAGGTTGTAATCTCTCATACAATTGCAGCTGAACAAGCAGAAGTTTCAGCCCCAAAATTTCATTTCTATGCCATATCCCTCTGCTTACAGCAGTCTGTTTGTATGCAATGCAATCCTGCACAAGTTCTCAGGACACGGGCATAGCAGCAAGCCTCTCACACAGACTATTTCCTGCCCAGTCTAAGCAAAGCTCTTTCTCACTCTCACAAGCCAAACCTCATAGTCCATAGTTTTTATTGCACTTTGGTCTTTCAACTCTGACCAGAATAGTTCGTCAAGCTGTACTTACAGCACTGCAAGGTGTCTCTTAGGCCAAGGTTTCAAATCCTTCCACATTCCTCTTGAAAATGAGCTCCAAAAGGCCAAAGCCACAGTCAGGTGTGTAGCAGAAATCTCATTCCTCAGTACCACTTTACTGTTGCAGTCAGGTTCACATTGCTGGTAGAAATCACCCAACTAAGAGCAGCTTGTGGGAAAAAAGAGATTTATTTTGCCTTACAGGCTCTAGGGGAAGCTCCATGATGGCAGGGGAAAATGATGGCATGAATAGAGGGTAGATACCACCTTCTGGGCAACATCAGGTGGATAATAGCAACAGGAGTGTGTTCCAAACACTACCAAGGGTGAGCTGGCTATAACATCCATAAGCCCACCTGTAACAATACACTGCCTCCAGGAGGCATTAATTACCAAATCTCCATCAGCTGAGAATCTAGCATTCAGAACACCTAAGTTTATGGGAGACTGAATCAAACCACCATGCTGGCCAACATTAAGCCACTTTTTAAACTTTATTAGGAACAACTCAATATTAAGAAAACTTTTTTGTTGTGAACAGAGATTCCAGCATAAGTTTTAACTCAGGGTATTCCTTTTTTATTTTAAGTATTCTTTTATTTATTCATAGAGACACAGAGAGAGAAGGGGCACGCCAGGACCTCTGGCCACTGTGAATGAACTTCAGATGCATGTGCCACCTTGTGCATCTGGTTTACGTAGGAGCTGGAGAATCAAACCTTGATCCTTGGGCTTCATAGGCAAGTACCTTAACTGCTAAGCCATGTCTTCAGCCTTTCAGGATGTTCTTTTTTTTTAAGGTAGGGTCCAGGCTGACCTGGAAATAGTCTCAGGCTGGCTTCGAACTCATAGCAATCCTCCTACCTCTGCTTCCCGAGTATTGGGATTAAAGGCATGTGCCAACACACCTGGCTTAATTTTAACCTTATAATTTATTTTTATTTTTATTTTTTGGTTCTTTTGAGGTAGCGTCTCACTGTAGCCCAGGCTGACCTGGACATAGTGAATATGTAGTATCAGGGTGGCCTTAAACTTATGGCAATCCTCCTACCTCTGCCTCCCAAGTGCTGGGATTAAAAGTATGCATCACCATGCCTGGATTAAGCTTATAAATTTAATAACCTTTAATTATAATCAACTTAGTTATAACCATGTCATTTTTTTTTAAGTTTAACTCTCATAACCTTTTAACTTGCTAGCTTTTGCCTCATCTATTTCTGTTTTGAACAGTACTTTAATAGAACAATTTTAGAGGCAGCCTAACACAAGCTCCAGCCTCATATGGTAGTGAATATTAGGGAGTTTCAACATACAAGAAGAGAGAGCCCAGTGCTTATCTCTGTCCCACCTACCAGTGTTCAGGTAACATTTGCAGAGGAAGTGGCAGATTGAATATGAGTGCTGCTCTCACTGCTAACCAGAGAACCTTCTCTGTGGATATGGAGGTAGACACTGAGGAGATCTAAAACTCATCAGAGCAGAAAATAAGAGGCTGTCAAGAGCTTAACACTAAAAGAGATAGCTATCCATATCCTCTAAGGCTCAGGGTACATTCCAGAAGAGGGAGTGGAAAGAATGTAAGAGCCACAGGGTGGGAAGGCACTGCCTCCTGACATGAACCAGTTGGTGCATTCATAACCCCACAGTGGTTACTGATACTCCCACATGACCTGCACTGTCCTAAGCCCATCACCATTTTGACATGGAGGACAGAGGAATGAGACAACAAAACAGAAAGGACTGCCTTGAAAGAAGATGGTCCTCAGGGGATGGAGGGTGGGGCAGAGGGGACAAAAGAGGATAATGGGCCAAAAAAAAAAAATGATCAAATTACAGTATGATCATATATTAAAGTTCTCAAAAATAAACAAAACAATCCTATTTTACTATACAAAGCCCTTTTAATTTGGGGCTTGAATCCTGGGAGTGATTAGATCTCCATAAAGATGGAGTAGACCTCTAGGCCCATGAACCCCAACCTTGAGTCTTGTCCAGGTTATCAAAGAATTGAAACTCAGACTCAGAGAAGGAAAAATTAAGAGATATACTTTAGGGAGAATTTGGCTACGAGGGAAAGCAAAGCAGGAAAGCTCCCCAGGCAAAAGAAGTTTTCTCCCACTTCCCATCCTGGCTAGGAAGACAGAGTGGAAACGGAGAATCTCTCTCACATGTTTCTGGGGTAAGGGGATAAGGTACTTACATGTGTCTCAGGTCCATTTATAAGAGCCAGACATCTTATTAGAATGAACCTCCTCATCAGGCTCAGGTGGTGTGTAGGGAGAAACCTGATTGGTTGGTGGGACCAAGAGGAACACTTGTCTCATGAAGGGACCATATACAGAGACAAGCCTGCAAAATTGAGGAGGAAACAGGAAGATGATGTTGTTTCTGCGGAGTGATTAGGAGGTCATTCTCAGCCATTTTGGATAACACTGGATCAGAGGCATGGTGGCATCCATGTTTCTGTGAACCAGTCACTAGCTATCAAGAATAAAACAAATCTTGCTCCTTATTCATATCATCATCTCATCCCAAAATATTTCCTTTACTTAACCTTTTACCCCAAATAAACTTTATAACTTTTTTTTTTTCTTTTTCAAGGTAGAGTCTCACTTTAGCCCAGGGTGACCTGGAATTCACTATGTAGTCTTAGGGTGGCTTTGAACTCATGGTGATCCTCCTACCTCAACTTCATAACTTTTTTAAAAGTTTTTTTTTTTTTTTTTAACTTAGAAGCAGATAGAGAAAAAGAAAGAGAATGTGTGTGCCAGGGCCTCCAGCCACTGCAAACAAACTCCAGACACATGCACCTCCTTGTGCATCTGGCTTACATGGGTTATGTTGAACCTGGGTTCTTTGGCTTTGCAGGTAAGTGCCTTAATCACTAAGCCATCTCTCCAGCCCTACCTTATAGCTTTTGTTTTCAAGGCAGAGTCTCACTTTTCCCTCTAGCCAGTAGTAGGCTGATCTGGAATTCACTCTGTAGTACCAGGGTAGACGTGAACTCATGACAGTCCTCCTACCTCAGCCCTCCCAAGTGCTGGGACCTTATGTGCACCACTATACCTGGTTTGTATCTAATAACTCATACTTCTTTTTCTTGCTTGGTGGTTTCTTTTTGTTATTACAAAGTTTCATTACTTATTGCTAAAGACTCCATATATTTGGGTTGCAAGATTACTGATAAATCAAGACGGAGCTGAGCTGAAAACCTCTGTGTAAACCAGCTGACAGAAAGCCGGGAAAAGCTATGCTAGATGTAGCCCTGTAGGAGAGAGAGGTCATCAGTGGAGATAAACAACAGTGGACACTACAAGCCTTAAGTTTGGCCAGCTAGGCCAAATGAGCTAGCGGGTACAAGAGTGGCATGTCTGTACAGGGGAAAACAACCACTCACTAATTGGACTGGAGGCCCACTCCACCAGAGGGAATACATGCCTGGTACTGAAAACTTACAAGGGTGAAGGTCATGAGTCCTAGGGGTATAACATCTGCTGGTATCTGGCTAAATGCATATATTGTGCTCGCCAAACTGCTACTCTCACTTTTAGTCAGAGAAGCTTCACTTTTCAGATGGAAGTGACCTCCAGGATGACTCAAAAGGCACCATAGTGCTGAGAAGAAGTGACAGAGGAGTGTTCAGCACTGAAATATCTCTATCACACCCTCCAAGGCTCAGGGTCCATTGTGGAAGAGGTGGTGGAAAGAATGTAAGAGCCAAGAGAAAAATAGGACTCCTTACAATGCACTCTTCTAGACACATAATGGTCTGGATATCCATGACCTTGCAGTGCCTGACACTGCATACACAAGACCATCATAATAGGAAGAAATGATGATGACATCAAAAATAAGACACTTGGGGCTGGAGGAATTGCGTCATGGTTAAGGCGCTTGACTGCAAAGCCAAAGGACCCAGGTTCAATTACCCAGGACCCCTGTAAGCCAAATGCACAAGGTGGCACATGCATCTGGAGTTCATTTGCAGTGACTGAAGGCCCTAGAGCACCCATTCTGTTCCTCCCCCTCCCCGCCTGTTTCTCTCTCCTTCTCTCTTTCTCTCTCTCAAAATAAATTAAAAAATATATATATATAAAATAAAAGTAAAAGAGATGGACTGAGAAGGGGAGGGGATATGATGGAGAGTGGAGTTGTGAAGGGGAATGGGGGGAGGAAATTATCATGGTTTACTGTCTGAAAGTATGGAAGTTGTCAGTTTTTTAAAAAAGTTTAAAAGTTGGGCACAGTGGTGCAGACTGTTAATCCAAGCACTTGGGAGGCAGAGGTAGAAGGATCGCTGTGATTTTGCAGCCACCCTGAGACTGCATAGTGAGTATCAGGTCAGCCTGGGCTTAGAGTGAGACCCTCGAAAACCAAAAAAAAAAAAAAAAGGGGGGGGGCTGGAGAGATGGCTTAGCGGTTAAGCACTTGGCTGTGAAGCCTAAAGACCCCGGTTCGAGGATCGATTCCCTAGGACCCACGTTAGCCAAATGCATAAGGGGGCACACGTGTCTGGAGTGTCTGGAGGCCCTGGCACCCCCATTCTCTCTCTGTCTGCCTCTTTCTCTCTCTGCCCCTCTCAAATAAGTAAATTAAAAAAAAACAACAAAAAAAAAACCTTGTGAGATGGCTTAGCCACTCAAGCCACTTGCTTGCAGAGGTTGCTGGCCAGTTTGATTTTCCAGTATCCACATAAAACCAGATGCATAAAGTGTAATTGTTTGCAATTGACAAGAGGCCCTGATGTACCCATATTTTCCCTCTCTCAAATATATTTTAAAATTATTATTAAAATGCTTATGTTCATACACACACACACACACACATGTCTTGTTAAATTAATAAAAATAAGAATAGACATGACACAGAAAAAAAAGAGTTAGGTTAGGTTGGGGTATACCCATTAAAAAAAAAACGAAGTAGAATGTTTACATCTCAATGCTTTGAGATAAGGTTTCATAACACAAAATTTCTATAGGTGAAGCTTGTTATTTAGAATTGGTTTACTATTTTTCCTTGATTGAGAGATAATCACCAGTTCCCCAGTACCCAGATGTACCAAGTGGCCCATGCATCTGGTGTTTGTTTGGAGTGGCAAAAAAGGTCCTGGTGCAACCATGCTTGTTTGCACTTTCTCTCTCTCTCTCAAATAAATAAAAATGTTTAACAAAGTCCAGTGGGAAGAAGAATCTGGAGATTTAGGTAAGAGAAATAGTGTTTGGGTGAGTATAGAGCAGTGTTATGGAGCAGATTCTGAAAAGGATAGATATGAAATCTGGGAGGTACTGATGGAGCAGTGAGTATAGTTGGTATATAGAGAGCCTTATTTAATAATGATGAGGTAGAACTGCTAGTACTATATTAACTGTAGGGAAAAGGTTAAATATTAGGGATGTTGGGGAATGAGTTGTAAAAGCAGATTTTGGACCTGAAGACTGAGTAGAAGAACTAGCTTGAGCATGAAATTGGGCATCTCTCTTTGGTGTTGCTGGGAAGGGAGGAGGGATGAATATGAAGACAATAGGATCTTTAGTAATTACATTAATCTGGGAGTACTACTTCTCATACTTTGCAAGGGAGCAAGGAATGTCACTGAGGTCAAAGGCATAATAGTTCTTAACTGAAATGAAAGCAGATATCTTGTGCTCATGCCTTTAATCCCAGCACTTGGGAGGCTGAGGTAGGAGGATCACTGTGAGTTTGAGGCCTCCCTGAGACTACATAGTGAATTCCAGGTCAGCCTGAGCTAGAGTGAGACCCTACCTTGAAAAACCAAAAAATAAAAATAAAAAGTGAAGTTAAAAAAAAAAAGTGTCCTGTCAGATTGGCCACCATCATGAAAACAAATGATCATAAATGTTGGCGGGGATGTGGAAAAAAACGAACCCTTCTACACTGCTGGTGGGAATGCAATCTGGTCCAGCCATTGTGGAAAACAGTGTGGAGGTTCCTAAAACAGCTAAAGATTGATCTACCATATGACCCAGCTATAGCACTCCTAGGCATATATCCAAAGGACTCATCTCATTTCCTTAGAAGTAGGTGCTCAACCATGTTTATTGCTGCTCAATTTATAATAGCTGGGAAATGGAACCAGCCTAGATGTCCCTCAACAGATGAGTGGATAATGAAGATGTGGCACCTTTATACAATGGAGTTCTACTTTGCGGTAAAGAAAAATGAAGCTATGAAATTTGCAGAAAAATGGAGGGACCTGGAAAGGATTATACTAAGTGAGGTAACCCCAGGCCCAGAAAGCCAAGCGCCACATGTTCTCTCTCATATGTGGATCCTAGCTACAGATGATTGGGCTTCTGCGTGAGAAGGAAAATACTTAGTAGCAGAGGCCAATAAGGTAAAAAGGAGACATAAAGGGTAGAGAAAGGAAGGGAGGAGGATACTTGATAGGTTGATATTGTATATATGTAATTACAATGATTGTAATGGGGAGGTAATATGATGGAGAATGGAATTTCAAATGGGAAAGTGTGGGGGTGGGGAGGGAGGGAATTATCATGGGATATATTTTATAATCATGGAAAATGTTAATAAAAAAAAAGGAAAAAAAAAGAATAGATTCAGCAGAGGTGAGGGGAAGAGGAGGTTGAAAAAGGAGGGTGGTTGAAGGGGATTATGATCATGGTATACTGTCTATATGTATGGAGGTTGTCAATAAAAAGATTATAAAAGCAAAAAAAAATTAAAAAATTAAATTAAATTAAATTTTTAAAAAAGTGAAGTCAAGACTAGGGAGATGGCTCAGTGGATAAAGTGCTTGCCAAGCAATCATGAGGACCTGAGTTCTAATCCCCAGCACCCACAAAAATGCCATTTGGGTGTGGTAGTTTACCTGTAATCACAGCATGGAAAGACAAAGACAGGGAACTCTCAGGGCAAGCTGAATAGCTAGACTAGCTGAAGAGGCAAGTCTGGGTTCAACTGAAAGACCATGTCTCAGTGAATGAAGTGGAGAGTAACTTTGGAAGATACCGAAGTCAACTTTTAGCATGTACACACATACACACCCATGCATGTGCGCACACACACACACACACACACACACATACACACAAAAGAAAAAAATGAGGTGCTGGGAGATGACTAAGTAGTTACAGATGCTTTATTGCAAAACCTGCTGGCCTTTGAATTAGAAATTACATTAATATCTGGGACTACTACTCCTTATACTTTGCATGGGAGCAAGGAATGTCACTGAAACCAAAGGCATAATAGTTCTTTACTGAAATTAAATTCCCCAGCCACCCACATGAGGCCTGTTGGGTGTTTTTTTTTGCAGCATCACAAGATCCTGTTGTGCCCCCCCCCCCCACATGTGTGCACAAATAAAGACAGACTGTTTTTTTTTTTCTAGTTTTATTTGAGGTACGGTTTCATTCTAGCCTAGGCTGACCTGGAATTCCCTATGTCGTCTCAGGGTGGCTTCAAACTCTTGACAGTCCTCCTACCTCTGCCTCCCGAGTGCTGGGATTAAAGGCATGTGCCACCATGTCTGGCTTAAAGACAGACTTATTTTGTCTGTCTGTTTGTTTTCACGGTAAGGTCTCACTATAGCTCAGGCTGACCTGGAGTTCACTATGTAGTCTCAGCGTGGCCTCAAACTCTCTGCCTCCCGAGTGCTGGGATTAAAGGCATGTGCCACTATGCCTGGTGAGACAGACATTTTTAAAATAAAAAATTTAAGGGCTAGAAAGATGGCTTAGCAGTTAAGGTGCTTGCCTGCAAAGCCAAAGGACCCAAGTTTGATTCCCTAGGACCCATGCAAGCCAGATGCACAAGGTGGTCCATGCATCTGGAGTTTGTTTGCAAGGCTAGAGGCCCTGGCATGCCCATTCTCTCTTGTTCTCTCTGCTTCTTTCTTTTTCTCTCTCTCATAAATAAATGAAATATTAAAATAAAAAATTTAAAACATTAGAAGTCTTAGGAATTTCTTAACATCTGCTGCTAAGTTTGAGACCTGTGTTGGGCTGACCATCAACAGGACTTAGCTTCATTCTCTTGAACCAGAGTCACCAGCTATCCAGTTTGTAGGTCAGTAGTGCAGACTTAGTCTTCAGACTGCTTCTATGTAATCTCTTTCAGAAAATGGAAAAGAGGACTGGGGAAATGGCTTAGCCGTTAAGGCATTTGCCTGTGAAGCCTAAGGACCCTGGTTCAATTCCCCAGGACCCATGTAAGCCATATGCGCAAGGGAGCACATGCGTCTGGAGTTCGTTTGTAGTGGCCAGAGGCCCTGATGTGCCCATTCATTCTCATTCCCTCCCCTCCCTCCCTCTTTGTCTGTCTGTTGCTCGCACATAAATAAATAAAAATAAACCAAAAAAAGAAAAGAAAAGAAAAAATGGAAACAAGGGATGATTCTAATGTTGAACCAAACAATTGGCAATTTCCATAGCAAAATCACTCTTCCTTGTTCATCATGGGACTCACATACAGGGTGCTGATCTCACGGGACTGTGCTGACACTCAGGTAACTGTTTTCTGCTCTTGTAGCTGTAGCCGACTCCGCCAGGTACAGAGCATTCTGACCCAGAGCAGCAAATCTCGACCTGATGGGATCCTCTGCATCCTAGGTTAGTGCTTTTAACAAGGTAGGAGTCTGCACTGTGGCAACTTGTTATTGTTCACAAGAAGAGATTAACAATACCATTATGACAAGACAAACTGTGGGTTAGTATCCTCCTAGTTCCCATTCCCCTAAAATCTGTTACTATTTTAGAAAGATACCAGTAAGATAGGGAGCCCCTACCATTCTTACAGTTCCTGCTCCATTTTTTTTTCTTTTGAGGCATAGTTTTTCTTTAATCCAGGTTGATCTAGAGCTCACTTTTTAGCCCAGGCTGGTCTCCACCTCATGGCGATCCTCCTACCTCAACCTCTCAAGTACTGGGATTAAAGGCTTTGTGTCACCACACCTGTTCAACCCGTTTCTTTTAATTTCACATAGACAATGACTACCTGATCTTGACCCTTAAATTCTTCACAGAGCCACAGCTCTGGGACATCACAGGCAACAAACCCCCAGCACATGCGCACACACATACACACATCTATATCCAGATATACATACATACACAAACATTGAGAGGCAAGAGTGAAGACAGTATCACTTAATTTCCATTTCATTTGTCTTTAGAGCGTCACTAGGTTGTAACCTTCATAAAGGTCTTGTAATTGTATGTACCACTGCATCCTGCCTTATAGTACAGTTCAGGTTGTATTTTTCAGACTTATTCCTGGGCTAACTGAAAGGATTCCAAGACCTTCTATAAGCCAATAAATGGCCATATTATCAAGATAGTCAGATTGACATGAGTTCAAGACCAGCCTGGGCTACAGTGAGCTTCAAGTCAGCCTGAGCTAGAGTGAGATCCTGTCCAAAAAAAAAAAAAAAAGACTGTATTTTCTGATTCCGTTTTCCCTCCAAAATATAGATTTTTTTTTTCTTTTGGTTTTTCAGGGTAGGGTCTCACTCTAGCCCAGACTGACCTGGAGTTCATTATGTAATCTCAGGGTGGCCTTGAACTCACAGCAATCCTCCTACCTCTGCCTCCCAAATGCTGAGATTAAAGGCGTGCTCCACCACACCCAGCTATAGAAGATATAGAGATCATGAGATACAAGTAAGGGTAGCTGATATTTGAGGGCTTTCACAGAGATTTGCTAATTTTGTTTGTAGCACAAAACTGGTCTGAGCTATTGCCTCTGCCAGTCAGGGTTTTACTAAGCATGGGTAAGTCATTGGGGCTTATTGCACCTCATAGTACAGGATAGCTGGTCACAGCCTTCTTTGCCTTGCAGGAATTGATAGCAGGTACAATGAAGGGTGCAGAGAGCTGGCAAATTACCTTCTGTTTGGTTTATACAATCAAAATAACAATGATTTTGAGAAAACGGGATTTTCTGAGGAAGTTCTAGATGGTAAGTATATTGGCAATTGGTATGTGATTTATTTTTTTGGATCATGATCTTTTAACGGAAAAAATTTAGAATATTCCAATGCAACAATAAATTGTCACCTTTTATTTTGATTTATTGTTTTGATGTTAACTCATTCTGGTCTTGAACTTGTGATTCTTTGTCTTCAGCCTCCCTCCCAAGTAGTTGAGATTACACCAGACAATTTTGCCTGGATTTTTTGTTTTTGTTTTTGTTTTTTTGTTTTGTTTTGTTTTTTGTTTTGTTTTTGAGGCAGGGATGAGCCTGTAGTGTACTCTTGCCAGAAAGACTTCATGTTCCTCATGCTGAGGAACAAAGCTCTTTGTCTTGCTGTCTTTGGGAACTGTTTTCTCTGTGACTTTAATTCATGATGTTGCCTATGACTACAATACAGGCTTTCTGCTTATATTCCTTGTTCCAGGGTTCAGAGATGTTGCTGCTGCTGTGGTCTGTTGCCCGGGAGCTCTTTCTCTGATATTTAGCATCATGACTTATTTGCCAGATGAGTCAGGAGACGCACCAACACAAACAAAACTGGACAAGAGACAGACGGCTCTTGTGTTGCAGCTGGGGAAGGCCTAAGAGCAAACAGTTCATGTGAAATGATCTTACTTGAGCACAGTTCTCAACTGGGGCAGTTTTGTCCCTTGGGAATATTTAGCAATGTCTCAAGACATTTCTGATGGTGACAGCTGGGTGGGTGGTACTACTGGCATCAAGTCAGAGGTCGATACTAAATTTTCCCACAATGCAGAGGAAAGCCTCAGTCCCCAGTGACAGAGTTATCTGCTTTTGTTGTTTGCTGTTATTTTGCTTTGTATTTTGTTTTTTGTTGTTTTCAGACAATATCTCACTGTGTAGCCTAGGTTGGCCTCAAATTTGAGATCTCTTTCTGTCTTGGTCTCTAGAATGCCCAGAGTACAGGGCTGTGCCACCATGCCTTACAACAAAGAATTTATCTGATTTAAACTACCAAGAGGGTTCAGGTCTAGAGCATGTGAAAATGCTTTTGTGGTAAAGCCTTTGTTGCTATTTATCTATATAGATTATTTGAAGCTGTTCTTTTTATTAAAAAAGCAACCCAGGTGTGGTGGTGCATGCCTTTAATCTCTGCACTGGGGAGGCAGAGGTAGGAGGATTGCTGTGAATTCAAGGCCACCCTGAGACTACGTAGTGAATTCCAGGGCAGTCTGGGCTAGGACAAGACCCTATTTCTATCTCTATCTCTATCTCTATCTCTATCTCTATCTCTCTATCTCTCTCTCTCTCTCTCTGCATATATATATATGCATACATATGCATATATATATACACATACACACACACATATATATATACATATACATACACACACATACACACACACATATATATTAGAAAAGGCAAACCATAATTACTCTTTGTACTAATAATTATTCCACCCTCTTCCTTTTCCTCCTTTTCTTTCTTTCTCTAACATAGTCTCATTCTGTAGCCAGGCTAGTTTCAAACTCATAGTTATCGTTCTACCTCAGTGTCCTGGGTACTGGGCTTACAGGCAGAAATCACCACTCCATCTTCATTAATTTTTTTAAAAATTATTATTTATTTATTTGAGACTGGCAGACAGAGAGAGAGAGAGAAAGAGAGAGAATGGGTGTGCCAGGGCCTCTAGCCACTGCAAACGAACTCCAGATACATGTACCACCTTGTGTATCTGGCTTACGTGAGACTGGAGAATTGAGCCTGGATCCTTAGCCTTCACAGGAAAGCGCCTTAACTGCTAAGCCATCTCTCCAGCCCTCTTCATTAATTTTTTAAATTCAATTTTTAACTTCATATTTTGATTTAAAAATATCACCCTTATACTGTACAGTACTTATCCACTGCTTTTAAAAATATTTTATTTTTAGTTATTTATTTATTTGGCAGAGAAAGCAGGAAAGAGAGAGAGAGATATACATATATATAGAGAGAATGGGCATGCCAAGGCCTCCAGCCACTGTATACAAACTCTAGACGCATGCACCCCTTTGTGCATCTGGCTAATGTGGGTACTAGGGAATCGAATCTGGGTCCTTTGGCTTTGCAGGTAGATGCCTTAACCGCTAAGCCATCCCTCTAGCCCCTTATCCACTGTTTTTGAAAGAATTAATGTTGGAAGCTTGTATCTGCTACAAATTTCTCTATGGCCATGGTTATAAAGGACATTTTAGTACTGAAATTACAGGATAATTTAAAAGGTATACTTTCTTTTTGCTTATCTTTATCCTGGCACAATAGGTGCCAAATTAAGAAATTCTCTTATTTTTATTTTTTGAATTTTATTTATTTATTTGTGTGTGTGTGTATGTGTGTGTATACACATTCACCAGGGTCTCCTACCACTGCAAGTGAACTCCAAATACATGCACTACCTTGCATCTGGCTTTACATTGGTGCTAGGTAATCAAACCCAGGCCAGCAGGCTTTCCAAGCCTGCTCAGCCATCTTCCCAGCTCAGAAATTTTATTTTTTTGAGAGAGACAGAGATAAAGAAGCAGATACAGAATGGGTATGTCAGTGCCTCTAGCCACTGCAAATGAACTCCAAGTGCATGTGCCACTTTGTGCATCCGGTTTTATGTGGCTACTAGGGAATTGCACCTGGGTCCTTTGCCTTTGTCAGCAAGCTCCTTAACCGCTAACCCATCTCTCCAGCCCTAAATTTACTTTTAAACTGAAATAGTTAAAAAGCTGAGATCACTAGATTCATGCTTCTATTTTTAATTTCTGGTTATGTGTGTGAGTAGGGAAAAGTTCAACATGAGGCCACCCACATAAGCCAAATACAGAAAGTGGCAAATTCATCTGGAATTTGTATGAGCAAGAGGTCCTGGCATTCCCATTCTCTCCCTCCCTCCCCCCTTACACAAATACAGTATTAAAACATTTGTTTGAAGAGCTGAACATGGTGGTGCAGAAGTAGGAGGATCCCCATGAGTTCAAGGCCACCCTGAGACTACACAGTGAATTTCAAGTCAGCCTGGGCTAGAGTGAGACACTACCTCGAAAAAATGAACAAAAAAAAGTTTGACATACCTCTTCAATCTCATGCACCACCTTCCTCCTCCTTTTTCTTCCTGTTCCTTTCTTCTGAGATAGGGTCTCCCAACGTAGAGCAGGTTTACCTTGACATACGTGTGTGTGTGCGCGCGTGCATGTGTGTTTCAAGGTAGGATCTCGTTCTAGTCCTGGCTGACCTGTAATTCACTATGTAGCTTCAGGGTGGCCTTGAACTCACAGTGATTCTCCTACCTCTGCCTCCAAGTGCTGGGATTAAAAGGTGTGTGCCACCCACCTGGCTTCACCTTGAACTTTTTTAGTGATCCTCCTGTCTCTGCTTCCTGAGTATTGGGATTGTAGGTGAACTGAGAGTCAGATGCTTAATTAGATTTAGCAGCTGATAGGTTTTATCTTTTATTGGATCTTAAACCTTTGCAGTTACATGTTAGTGTATTCTGAAGTATAATATATACTGGAAGCCCTTACTCTTTCCAGGCGATAGCAAATTTGCTTCTTAGCAGGTAGTCTACAATTGATTTAGGAAATGATTCTTGGGTTTGGGGTGTGTGTGTGTGTGATGGGGGGGGACAAGACCATAATACTGAGAAATGAAGGAAGGGGACCCTTTCCTGTCTTTTGCAGAGCAACTTCTACTGTGTTCCCTGGCAACACCTATACTGGCCAAGTGTAGAAAAAAAGTGGCTTAAAAGGCCAGTATCTGGTTTGGGGAAGTGGCTCAGTAGATAGTGTTTGCTGCCCAAATCTGAGTACCTGAATTTGGAATTCCAGCAACTATATAAAAACTGTAACAGGCTTTGTAATCTTAGCCATGCCTGCTATCTAGAAGGGAGGTGGAGAAAGAGGAGAATACACTTGGAAGGTCAGGGACAGCTAGCCTGGTAAAAGCAGTGGTGAACAGTAATGTGAGGCCCTGCCTCAGAGGACAATGAAGTCTGACACCATAAAGTTGTCCTCTGACCTCCACATGTGTGCCTGCACTCAACACACATGAACACAAACACACAGCCAGCATAGTGGAGCTTTGTTTCAGGAAGCCATCCACCTATGTGATTAGCTGGCCACACTATACTACTCTGTTGTCATTGCCTTAAACCTGCTGCCTCAGATGCCTCCCTACCCCATGTTCCTTTCTCACCTTTAGCCATTTCTAGTTTCTTCTTGTCAGAGAGAGGCCTAGTGGCTCTGGTCTCCAAGGATCCATGGAATAAAGCCTCTGCTTCTCTTCTGGAAGTCTATCTGATTTCATTCTCTGAATTTAGGCTACTCTCATATGTCTGCCTTATTCCATGGCCTTTTTGTTTCCCTGGCTTTATTTGCACCTTTGGGATTGCTTTATTTACTTGACCCACCAGTATTGATGGCTGTTCCTTAAATCTTTGAGCTTTTGGTGTTTTTACAGAAGCTATTATACTTGCTTGCACTTCCTTCTTCCCAGCCTTTCCTATATACAAAGTTCATTACCATACATAGTAACCCTTCCCAAGGGTAACAGTTGGTGTCTACATCCACAATTGCCTAGAGCCAGATAAGACTCTGGTCAAGAGCTTTAGACGCTGAATTTAGTTAAGAGTCACTGTTGATCTGGAGAGATGGCTTAGCGGTTAAGGTGTTTACCTGCAAAGCCAAAGGACCTCGGTTCGATTCCCCAGGACCCATGTAAGCCAGATGTACAAGGGGGTACACACATCTGGAGTTCGTTTGCAGTGGCTGAGGCCCTGGCATACCCATTCTCTTTCTCTCTCTGCCTGTTTCTCTCTCGCAAATAAATATACATAAAGTTAAAAAATAGTCATGTCATAATTGATGCTGGTTTATGATTCAGTGATCATGAGGTTTCCATCTGATTCGTATGACTTCATTAAAGTACATAGCTACACCAGGTTTGGTGATGCATGCCAATAATACCAACACTCAGGAGGCAGAGGCAGAAGGATTGATGCAAACTCAAAACCAGCCTGGTCTACATAGTAAGTTCCAGGCTAACCAGAGCTACATAGCTACATAGTGAGACACTCTGTCTCTCTCTCCAAGAAAGAAAGAGAGATGGGGGGAGGGGAGGGAGGGAGGGAAGGAACGAAGGAAGGAAGGAGGGGGGGGAGGGAAAAAAGGCTGGAGAAAAGGCTTAGTGGTTAAGGCACTTGCCTGCAAAGCATAAGGACCCATGTTTGACTCTCCAGATCCCATGTAAGCCAGATATTCAAGATGATGCAAGTGCACAGGTTGCACATGCACACAAGATGTCACACACATCTGGAGTTTGATGGCAGTGGCTGGAGGCCCTGGCATGCCAATTCTCTCTCTCGCTCTTGCTTGCTCTTACTCTCTCTGTCTTTCATAAAAATAAATAAATAAATAAAAATAAAATATCCAGGCCTGGTGACACAGGCTTATAATATTATCTTCTTAAGAGGCTGAGGCTGGAAGATTGTAAGTTTAAGGCCTACCTGGCCTACAGAGTAAGTTCAAGGCCAGCCTAGGCAACTTTGTGAGATTCTGTCTCAATAAATGTTCAATAGTAGTGTGCTTGCCCACCATGTGCAGAGCCCTACATTTAGTCCCTGGTGCTGCAACTAATCATACACCAGTCAATCAATTAATCAATAAGAGCCAATTTTGATATCACAGGTTTGACTGCTAGAACTTTACAAAACACCATGTTTCCGAAGATGAAGTCTTTATTTTTCAAGGTAGGGTTTCACTGTAGCCTATGCTGACCTGGAGTTCACTATATAGTCTCAGGGTGGCCTTGAACTCATATCAGTCCTCACACCTCTGCCTCCTGAGTGCTGGGATTAAAGGCGTGCACCGCCATGCCCAGCTGAAGTTTGTTCTTTTGACTTATTTTGTGCTGTCATTGTCATAGCCAAAGAAGGGCAACTGTGGGAGTATTGTAAAGACACTAAGAAATCCTTACTGTTAACATTCTGTTGTTGAAGTATATTGTTGTTTGAAGTATATTACCTGATTAAATAAGTAAATTTTACTTTGGATTTTGTTATATTGTTTCTGAGGTAGCTTTGCTTTGGTTTGGTTTGATGGTACTAGGTATGATCCTAGGACCTCTTGCATGCAAGCACTCTCTTGCTGGGCTACAACCCCATGCCTTAGTAGATTTATTTACTTTCTGGGCAGGAAATGTCTAAAGGAAAAGCCTTTGATAATTGTGTACTTTTATTTTTTTCCTCTAGATGTGATTATACTGATTAAATCAGATAGTGTCCATCTGTACTGTAATCCTGTCAACTATCCATATCTTTTACCCTATGTGGCACATTGGAGAAACTTGCATTTCCACTGCATGACTGAAAATGAGGTAAGGAAAAAAAATAATAAAAGAGAATAGGTACTTCTTTTAGGAAAGTGTTATCTATTTCTTTTTCTCTGAGTCCTTTTCAAAGTTTGGCTAGAAAGCAAATTGGGATTTTTGACACTTGCAATTTCATGAAAGTTGTAAACCAATCTTTTTTTTTAATACTTTATTTTTATTTATTTGACAGAAAGAGGGAGAAAGAGAGGGAGAGAGAGAATGGGTGCGCTAGGGCTCCAGCCACTGCAGACAAACTCCAGATGTGTGTGCCTTCTTGTGCATCTGGCTTTCGTGGGTCCTAGGGAATCGAGCCTGGGTCTTTGGCTTTGCAGATGAACGCTTTAACTGCTAAGCCATTCCTCCAACCTTCAGTCTTGATCAAGAATCCGTTTTCAGGGCTGGAGAGATGGCTTAGCGGTTAAGCGCTTGCTTGTGAAGCCTAAGGATCCCAGTTTAAGGCTCGATTCCCCAGGACCCACATTAGCCAGATGCACAAGGGGGTGCACGCATCTGGAGTTCACTTGCAGTGGCTGGAGGCCCTGGCATGCCCATTCTCTCTCTCTCTCTCTACCTCTTTCTCTCTCTATCTGTCACTCTCAATTAAATAAAAATTCTTTTAAAAAAAGAATCAGTTTTCATGTGAGTGTTGGGTTCACTTAGTCGAGCAGGAGCAGGTTGTATCTCTTCCACTTAGGTCTCCTGATCTATTTTGAGTTAGTTTTTGTTTATGATATGTGATAAAGGAATTTCTGAAGAACAAATAAGACAAATGGGCTTTGGAAGCACCCTACTGGAAATAATAAATGTCATTTAGGACCATTCTTGATACAGATACAGAGAATATGTGGAATCTTGAATGATATACCTCATTGGAACTTATCTTTCTTTTAATTTACCTTTTCAGTATGAAGATGAGGAAGCTGCTGAAGAATTTAAAATTTCCAGCTTTGTAGACATGGTTCGAGACTGTAGTAGAATTGGCATTCCTTACAGCTCCCAAGGTGAGTATCTGACAGGAAGCCATTTAAGAACCTTGCTTGTGGGCTGGAAAGATGGCTTAGTGGTTAAAGGTGCTTGTTTGGGGCTGGAGAGATGGCTTAGCGGTTAAGTGCTTGCCTGTGAAGCCTAAGGACCCCGGTTCGAGGCTCGGTTCCCCAGGTCCCACGTCAGCCAGATGCACAAGGGGGCGCATGTGTCTGGAGTTCGTTAGCAGAGGCTGGAAGCCCTGGTGCGCCCATTCTCTCTCTCTCCCTCTATCTGTCTTTCTCTCTGTGTCTGTCTCTCTCAAACCAAAAAAAAAAAAAAAAAAAAAAAAAAGGTGCTTGTTTGTAAAGACTGCTGCCCTAGGTTCCATTTCCTGGTACCCATGTAAAGCCAGATGCACAAAGTGGCACATGTATATGGAGTTTGTTTGCAGAAGCATGAGACCCTGGTGTGCCCATTCTTTCTCTCTGTCCTTCTCCCTCTTTACTATTCTCTCTGTGGTTGTAAATAAACACATGAATTTTTTTTTAATTATGTGCGGAAGCAGGGTGTGGTGGTGCACACCTTTAATCATAGCACTCAGGAAGCAGAGGTAGGAGGATCGCCATGAGTTTGAGGCCACCCTGAGACTACATAGTGAATTACAGGTCAGCCTGATGAAGAGTGAGACCCTACCTTGAAAAACAACAACAAAAATTATAATTAAGCTGGGCATGGTGGCGCACGCCTTTAATCCCAGCACGCGAGAGGCAGAGGTAGGAGGAATTGCCATGAGTTCAAGGCCACCCTGAGATGACAGAGTTAATTCCAGGTCAGCCTGGACCAGAGTGAGACCCTACCTCGAAAAAAAAAAAAAAAAAATTATAATTATATGATGGAGAATGGAATTTCAAAGGGGAAAGTGTGGGGGGGGGAGGGAATTACCATGGGATTTTTTTTATAATCATGGAAAATGCTAATAAAATTTTTCTTAAATTATAATTATATAGTATATATAATATAAATATAAATGTGTTAAATATTTTATACATGCATATAATGTATTTTGAGTATGATCTCTCCTGTTACCTTGTCTTGGCCCCTCCTCCCCTCCTCTTCTACTGAACCCCTTCTTTCTAACTAGTTCCTTTTTATTGTGTGTATGTTTTTTTGAGGTAGGGTCTTGCTGTAGCTCAGGCTAACCTGGAATTCACTGTATAGTCTCAGGGTGGCCTCAAATTCACAGCAATCTTCCTACCTCTGCCTCCTGAGTGCTGAATTAAAGGCAATGCACCACCATGCCCAGCTTACCTAGTTCCTTTTCTACTTTGATTTTTTTAATTGTTTGTTTTTTTTTCTTACACCATCCATGATGGAATGTTGATGGGACTAATATTATGCAGAAAATGACAGTTGCTGAGAGGTCATGTATGCAATGGTCATATCTTATCTGGAAGATAGTGTTCGAAAGCACTCCTTCCCATTCTCTGTCTTTGAAATTTTTTTCTGCCCCTTTCTATAATGTTTCCTTGGGCTTTGGAGAGCATGATAGAAATGTCTTATTTGGCACTAAGCACTGAACAGTTTACTTATTTTCAGCACTTTGATGAATTTTGGGTCTCCCCAGCAATTGCTGCCTACTACAAAAGAAGCTTCTGTGACTAAAGATGAGATTAGCACTAATCTATGGGCATAAACATAAATATTTGGAGAATAATTTGTTGTTGTTTTTTTGTTTGTTTGTTTTTCAAGGAAGGTTCTCACTCTTAACTCAGGCTGACCTGGAATTCACTATGTAGTCTCAGGCTGGCCTTGAATTCACTATGATTCTCCTACCTTTGCTTCCCAAGGGCTGGAATAAAAGGAGTATGTCACCATGCCCAGCTTTGGAGGGCAATTGGATGGGCACAACATACTCATTTAGCCCTTAGATTTATTTTTCATTTAATTACTTAGGGAACCAAAACAAATTATGATTTGAATTTTCCTAGGCTTTCCTTTTTTGTTTTTTGTTTTGTTTTGTTTTGTTTTGTTTTTTTTTTTTTTTGGTTTTTTGAGGTAAGGTTTCACTCTAGCCCAGGCTGACCTGGAATTCACTATGGAGTCTCAGGGTGGCCTCGAACTCACAGCGATCCTCCTACCTCTGCCTCCCAAGTGCTGGGATTAAAGGCATGCGCCACCACGCCCAGCTCTTGTTTTTGATTTTTGAAGTAGGGTCTTGCTCTGTCCCAGGCTGACCTGGAATTCACGATGGAGTCTTAGGGTGACCTCAAAATCATAGTGATCCTCCTACCTCTGCCTCCTGAGTGCTGGGATTAAAGGTGTGCGCCACCACGCCCGGCTGGATTTCCTTTTGTATATCTAGTTTCAATATCTAACCATCTTAGCTATTTAGATTTGTTTTGCCTGATGAAGTCTTGGTGAACTTGTGAGAAATGATGAGTATCTAACCAAATTAGATCAGGTTTTAAACTGTTAAATTCAGGATGGTATTTGACATGTGTTATTGTATTTGATTTCCTCTAGGTCACTTGCAGATATTTGATATGTTTGTGGTGGAGAAATGGCCTATTGTACAGGCTTTTGCACTTGAGGGCATTGGAGGAGATGGTTTTTTTACCATGAAATATGAGGTACGTATGAAAAGCATTATATTGGGGTTTTATCTAGGGCCTACACACTGAGCATGCAGAACTGACCTGAAGAATGCTAGATACCTGAAATGGAAAACAGTTGGTCTTTATGTCTATTCTGAAACTGGATTCTCCTGTTGTTTCTTCTTGGAGTTCTCCATGATCCTCTCCCTTACCCTATTCTGAGTTAATTGTTTCCATGTCTACATGTATAACACCCTAGGCTCACTCTTCTTACAGCTTTTATTAGCATGTTTTTACACATTTGTCACACTCTATCTTCTCACCTCTGTTCTCTATACTACAAGCTTCTTAAATAGAAATACAGGGGCTGGGCTGGGCTGGGCTGGGCGTGGTGGCGCACACCTTTAATCCCAGCACTTGGGAGGCAGAGGTAGGAGGATCGCTGTGAGTTCGAGGCCACCCTGAGACTCCATAGTGAATTCCAGGTCTGCCTGAGTTAGAGTGAAACCCTACCTCAAAAAAAAAAGAAAAAGAAAAAAGAAATACAGGGGCTGGAGAGATGGCTTAGCAGTTAAGGCGTTTGTCTGCAAAGCCAAAGGACCCAGGTTTAATTCCCAGAACCCATGTAAGCCAGATGAACAAGGGGCCACATGTGTGTGGAGTTTGCAGTGGCTGGAGCCCTGGTGCACCCATTCTTTCCCTCTCTTTCTCCCTCTTTCTCCCTGTCAAATAAATAAATAAATAATATTTTTAAAAAGAATTATAGAACTTTGTACCTTAGAGCAATATAATTTGAGAGCTATTCAAGAACAGTGAAAGAGATAGTGAAAAATTATATAATTACAGGATTGTAAAGGAAATAAAGGTTTCCGCTATGGTAAGCACAGTGTCTTTATTTTTTCTAATTCAAAATATATTTATTACTTGGAAATCGTATCTGTTTCTCTTATAGTACTCATCAAAAAGGATCATAAAAGACTTAATTAGGCAGGTGCAGTTGATTTCCAGAGCAATCCTATTTAATCATAAAAATCATTGCTACACCTGTTTGCCTAAATTGGTGGAAATGAATCCTCTTCAGAACATATATATATATTTAACTTCCATGATTGTAAACAATATCCCATAGTAATACCCTCTCTCCCCTCCACTTTCCTGTTTGAAACTCTGTTCTCAATCATATTCCCTCCCCATCTCAGTCTCTCTTATTTTGATGTCATGATCTTCTCCTATTATGATGGTCTAGTATTACTAGACATGGAGACATCCTGTTAAGCTGTACTTTTAGAAGCAAGTGTGTGCATTTGAAGTTCATTTGCAGCATCAAGAGACCCTGTGGTACCCATACTCATTTTTTTCTCTCTCAAATAAGGAAATATGCATATATTTTTAAATTTTTATTATTTATTTATTTGAGAGAGAGAAGGGGGGGAGAGAGAAAGAGAGAGAATGGCCACACCAGGGCCACCAGCCACTGCAAACGAACTCCAGATGCATGTGCCCCCTTCTGCGCCTGGCTTACATGGGTCCTGGAAAATCGAACCAGGATCCTTTGGCTTTGTAGGCAGACACCTTAACTGCTAAGTCATCTCTCCAGCCCCAAATACACATATTTTTTAATTACAGAAAAATATGCAGTACTGGAGAGATGTCTTGATCAGTAAAGTGTTTGCTACACAAGCATTTGGATTTCAGCACCCATGTAAAAGCTGGTATAGTGGTGCAGGACTGTAATCCCAGCTCTGGAGATGCAGAGACAAGGAGAGCCCTTCGGCTTGCTGACTAGATAGTCTGGCTGAATCACTGAACTCTGGATTCAGTGGGAGACCATCTCAAAAAATAAAATGGAGAGTGATTGAGTAGTGTACCATATGTCGATTTCATGCACACATGCATGTACACAAGTGTATCCCACATAACCACACACATGCAAAAAATTGTACAAGTGAAAAAATGAAGTTGCTAGGACCCCTAACAAAAGCAAAAATACAAAAGCAAATACCAGTGTAACATCTAATTGCTTTGTAGAAGTAATACATGTATAGCTTCAACATTATAAGTAATAATTAGTGATATAACCAAAAAGTGGGTGTGTAGTGAGAAAAAATATGGGAATTGAGGCTGAGTGTAGAAGAGCTGCAACATTGCAATAAGTTAATATTTAGTTTCTAAACTGATGAATGATAGGAACATATGTCAAAATAGTATATTGTGCATGCATGTGTGTGTGTGTGTGTGTGTATATATATATGTGTATATATACATATACACGCACATACATACATACATTTATATATACATATATATATGTGTGTGTGTATATATAATACGTGTGTGTGTGTGTGTGTGTGTGTGTGTGTGTATGCCTTCATTGAATAGAATCAAAGGATGTACCGAAGGTTCTGAAAAAATTTCCTTTAATGGGAAAGCATTTATTAATATGCATAGGTTCTAACTCAGTTAATAAAAATTTGTTTATTATTCTAATGACATTCATTTCTTAAAATCATAAAATCATAGTGTTTTGACTTAATTATCTCAATGTTTGTACCCTTTGTTGCAGTTGCAGGATGTGAGTTTGAATCTATGGAATGTCTACAGCAAGATGGATCCTATGTCTCTGGAGAATTTGCTTTCAGAAGTAAGGAGCCAGGCAGTATTTAACTTGCAAATGTTACAGCCATGTCAGCTGTCCACTAAAGATACTTAGTATGAAGAAATGTAAGGTATCTTTCAGTTTGTTTTAATCAAAAGAGAACCTGGAAAAGTGATACTACTACTTCTACTCCGAAGAAACCTCACCCAAGGACACACCTAGGCCTCCTGTCTGATTTAGGACCTAAAGTTTTACCTAAAAACAATTTTCTGTTGGGCTGGACCTCAGTAAAACAATGTAGAAGTTGTCTTTTTTTAAAAGCAAAGTATTTATGCCAGGTGTGGTGGCGCACACCTTTAATCCCAGCACTCAAGAGGCAGAGGTAGGAGGATTGCCGTGAGTTCAAGGCCACCCTGAGATTACATAATGAATTCCAGGTCAACCTGAGCTAGAGGGAGACCCTACCTCAAAAATTAAATAAATACATTTATGCGCCCCCTTGTGCATCTGGTTAATGTGGGTCCTGGGGAATCAAGCCTTGAACTGGGGTCCTTAGGCTTCACAGGCAAGCAGCACCTGACTGCTAAGCCATCTCTCCAGCCCTTTTCTGGGTACTTCATAGAAATGGATCATGTTCCCTCTTTCTTCTGAAAAAAATTTTTTTTTAGAGATAGAGAGGAGAGAGAATTGGCATACCAGGGCCTTAGCCACTGTAATCGAACTCCAGACACTTGCACCACCCAGTGGGTATGTGTAACCTTGCACTTGTCTCACCTTTGTGTGTCTGGCTAATGTGGGATCTGGAGAGTAGAACATGGATGGGTCTTGCCCTCTCCTGATAGGTTTTTAAGATGCATCCATGTAACATGTGTCAGTACTATGTACTACCTTTTGGTCAACATAAATACAAGCCTGACACTTTGATTTTTTTTTTTTTTGTTTGTTTGTTTGTTTTTTGTTTATCAAGGTAGGGTCTTGTTCTAGGTCAGGCTGACCTAGAATTCACGATGTAGTCTCAGGGTGACCTTGAACTCATGGGGATCCTCCTACTTCTGTTTCCCAAGTGCTGGGATTAAAGGCATGTATCACCACACCTGGCATTTTGTTGTTGTTGTTGTTTTGAGGTAGGGTCTCACTCTAGCCCAGACTGACCTGGAACTCACTGTGTGTCTTGAAGTGACCTCAAGCTCACAGTGATCCTCCTACCTCTGCCTCCCTAGTTCTGGGATTAAAGGTGTGTGCCACTACGCTCTGCTCTCAGGCCTGACATTTTGAGATCATTGTAAGTTCTTGATTCTGGTTTTCTAAGGGATTTTCTTTATATGACATTCTTTCATTTTTCTTCTAGGATTTGGTAGCTTTTGAACATCAGTGGACTAGCTTCTTTGCTAATTTTGACACAGAAATTCCTTTCTTGCTGGAACTTTCAGAATATCAGGCCGGTGAGGTATGTAAGTTAAAAAAAAAAGTGAAGGAAAAATGCTGTTTTTTCTTAATTATTTATTTTTTAAACTTTATTTATTTATTTACTTATGTATCGTGGGGACAGGCATGCCACAGTGCACATGTTGAGGTCAGAGAACAACTTTGAGGGGTCTGTGCTCTTACCTTTTGAGGCCAGGTCTCTTGTGGCTGCCAACAAACTGCCAGACTGCAAACTTACTCAAACTAGTTGGCCTGGGGTGGATTCTTCAGACTGTGCCTCTCACTATTGTAGGTGTATTAGGAACATAGATGAGTGGGCTGTTTTATATCTGGGTTTACATGGGTGCTAGGATAGAACCTGGGCCAGTAGTAGGTTTTGTAAGATACAGCCTTTAACTACTGAGCCATTTCCCCAGACTCTCTTTTTAAAAAATTTTTTAAAAATTTTACTTATTTGAGAGAGGGAGAGAAATAGGCAGGTAGAGAAAGAGAGAGAGAGAGAGAACAGGCACGGCAGGGCGTCCAGCCACTGCAAACAAACTCCAAATCAATGTGCCTCTTGTGCATCTGGCTTACGTGGGTCCTGGGAATCGAACCTGGGTCCTTTGGCTTTGCAGACAAACAGCTTAACTGCTAAGCCATCTTTCCAGCCCCTAAAGGGGCATTCTTGACAAGCCTGATGGCCCTGGTTCAATTCCCCATTGCCCACATAGAGCCAAATGCACAGGATGGTGCATGCATCTGGAGTTGGTTTGCAGTGGCAGGAAGCCCTGATGCATGCAATCATTCATTCTCTCTCTCTCCTTCTCTCTCTTTTATCTTCCTCTCTCAAATTGAAAGAAAGAAAGAAAGAAAGAAAGAAAGAAAGAAAGAAAGAAAGAAAGAAAGAAAGAAAGAAAGAAAGATGCTGATGTGGTGGCGCACGCCTTTAATCCCAGCACTGGGGAGGCAGAGATAGGAGGATCTCTGTGAGTTCAAGATCACTCTGAGACTACATAGTGAATTCTAGGACAGCCTGGGCTAGAGCGAGACCCTACCTCGAAAAACCCCGCCAAAAAGAGCATATATTTGCTTATGTTGTTACTTTTTCTGGTGTTCTACGTTCCTTTGTGTAAACTCAGACTTCTGGTTGGTATTCTCCTCCAGAGATGTTCTTTAATATTTTTTGTACTTCACATCTTGTGATAATATTTTCAGCTTTCATGAGTCTAGAAAAATCATTATTTTGCCCCGTGTTTGCTGAATTTTTGTTGTTGTTGGCTTGTTTTTTGAGGTAGGGTCTCACTCTAACTCAGGCTGACCTGCAATTCCAGCTTGCTATCTTTTGTTTTGAGGTGGGATCTTACTGTGTATCCAGGCTCACCTTAGACTCCTGATCCTTCTGCTTCCATATCCCAAGTGCTAAGATTACAGGTATGTGCCGCCACACCCAACTCCAACTTTTATTTCTGAAAAATACTTTTGCCTGCGTAGACTCTAGAAAATAGTATTTTTCTTTCAGTATTTGAATGTTGCTCTTGCCACTAAAAACAATGAGACTATGTTTCTGATGAAAATCTGTCATTTTTAGGGCTGGCAAGATGAATTAGCAGTTAAGGTGCTTGCCTGCAAAACCAAGAGACCCTGGTTTGATTTCCCAGTATTCATGTAAAGCCAGATATACAAAGTGGCACATGTGTCTGGAGCTCGCTTGCAATGACTAGCGGCCCTAGCATGCCCATTCTCTCCCTTCCTCCTTTCCCTCCCCCTTCGCTCTGCCATTTTCTTTCTTTCTTTCTTTGGTTTTCTGAGGTAGAGTCTCCCTCTAGCCCAGACTGACCTGGAATTCACTTTGTATTCTCAGAGTGGCCTCAGACTCATAGCAGTCCACTTACCTCTGCCTCCCGAGTGCTGGAATTAAAGGTGTGCGCCACCACACCCACCCCTGCCTTTTTCTTTCTCTCTCTCAAATAAATAATTTTTTTAGTGAGGCATTGTGGCGCACACCTTTAATCCCAGTACTCATGAGGCAAAGATAGAAGGATTGCTGTGAGTT
Source organism: Jaculus jaculus (assembly GCF_020740685.1). NCBI lineage: Eukaryota > Metazoa > Chordata > Mammalia > Rodentia > Dipodidae > Jaculus > Jaculus jaculus. Next base: position 82,569,035 of record NC_059109.1, on the reverse strand, counting down.
TGAGGTCAGCCTGGGCCACAGTGAGACCCTACCTCGGAAAAAATAATAATAACAATTTAAAAAAAACTTATTTATTTATTTATTTGAGAGAGAGAAAGAAAGAGGGAGAGAGAGAGGGCCAGGGCCTCCAGTCACTGCAAACGAACTCCAGAGGCATGTACCCCCTTGTGCATCTGGCTTACGTGGGTCCTGGGGAATCAAACCTGGGTCCTTTGGCTTTGCAGGCAAATGCCTTAACTGCTAAGCCATCTCTCCAGCCTCCATAATAGTACTTTTTAAAAAAAATCTTTCGGATTAGAGATATGTCTTAGCAATTAAGTGCTTGTCTGTGAAGCCTAAGGACCCTGGTTCAAGACTTGATTCCTCAGGACCCACATAGCCAGATGCAAAAGGTGGTGGTGTTGCATTTGGAGTTCATTTGCAGTGGCTGGAGGCCCTGGTAGGCCCATTCTTTCTGTCTCTCTCAAAAAAATAATGAAAATAAAACAACAACAACAAAAATCTTTCATTTCCCTATCCAGAAGGGACAGAAATCTTTTCCTCACTGGCAGCTTTTAAGATTTTCCATTACTGGATTTGAGGATTTCATTTTGATGTGTCTGAAGTCTTGTAGTTTTCTTCACTTTTCTTGTGCTTGGATTTTGTTGTGCTTCCTGGTTCAGCATGGTTGTACTTCTCATTTGCAACATATTTGTCTGTTATTTGTTCACATGTTTTTGCTCTTCTCCACCATGGTGGTTTGATTCAGGTGTCCCCCATAAACTTAGGTGTTCTGAATTCTAAGTCCCCAGGTGATGGCAGCTTGGGAATTAATGCCTCCTGGAGGCAGTGTATGGTTGAAGGTGGGCTGATGGGTATTATAGCCAGCTTCCCCTTGCCAGTGTTTGACACACTCTTCTGTGCTGTTGTTCATTTGATATTGACCAGGAGGTGATGTCCAACCTCTGTTCATGCCATTGTTTCCCCTGCCATCTTAGAGCCTCCCCTCTAGTCTGTAAGCCAAAATAACCACCCCCCCCCAAACTGCTCTTGGTCAGGTGTTTTCTGCCAGCAATGCAAACCTGACTGCAACACCCACCTTTCTCCTTCACAGACTCCAATTATATCTAAAATTCGTCCATTTGCAGTTGTCCTTCATCTCATAGATGCCCTTTAAGTTTTTAAATGTCTTTTTTCTCTCATTAGTATGATTCTAAGAATGAAAGGTAAGCATATAGAATACTCTTTTCTTTCTTTTTGTTTGGTCTTTTTTAGGTAAGGGTCACTCTATCCCAAGCTGTCCTGGATCTCACTCTGTAGTCCCAAACTGGCCTTGAACTCACAATGATCCCCTTACCTCTGCCTCCTAAGTGCTAGGATTAAAGGCATATACCACCATGCCTGCCTGGCATAAAGAATATTCTTCTTGGGACTGGAGGGATGACTTAGCGGTTAAGGTGTTTGCCTGCAAAGCCAAAGGACCCAGGTTCAATTCCCCAGGACCCATGTTAGCTAGATGCACAAGGGGGTGCACGTGTCTGGAGTTCATTTGCAGTGGCTGGAAATCCTGGTGTGCCCGTTCTCCCCCCCCTCCCTCTCCCCCCCTTCCTCCTTCCCTCCCTCTCCCTCTTTCTCTGTCAAATAAATAAATAAATATTAAAAATAAAAAATACTCTTCTTGTGTTACTCTCTAAGGCTGAGGTTGTAGCTCAGTCGACCCTCACAGTTCACATGGTAAACCAACAATAAATCTTAGTGGGGCCGGAGAGATTGCTTAGTGGTTAAGGTGCTTTACTGTGAAGCCTGAGGACCCAGGCTTGATTTCTCAGTACCCACGTAAGCCAGATGCACAAAGTGGCACATGCATCTGGAGTTGGTTTGCAGGGGCTAGAGGCCCTGGCACATTCACTCTCTTGCTTAAATAAATAAATATAAATATTTTAAAAATTAGCTAATATTATTTACTTTAAAGAAGTGTTTAGAGCTGGGCATGGTGGTGCATGCCTTTAATCCCAGCACTTGGAATGCAGAGGTAGGAGGATCTCTGTGATTTTAAAGCCAGCCTGAGACTAGATTGAGTTTCAGGTCAGCCTGGGGTAGAGTAAGACCCTATCTCAGAAAAATAAATAGATAAATAAATAAAAAGGAGAAGAAAGGGCTGGAAAGATGGCTTAGCGGTTAAGTGCTTGCCTGTGAAGCCTAAGGACCCCGGTTCAAGGCTCGATTCCCCAGGACCCATGTTAGCCAGATGCACAAGGGGGTGCATGTGTCTGGAGTTCGTTTGCAGTGGCTGGAAGCCCTGGTGTGCCCTCCCTCCCTCTCTCTCTCCTCCCCCCCCCCCGCCTCTTTTGTCTGTCACTCTCAAATAAATAAATAAACAAAATAAAATTTTTAAAAAGGAGAAGAAAAAGAAAATAGAGTTACAGGTAAAATTTATTAAACATTGTTCATTCATTACAATACTTTCTTGACATAGAAGATTTAGTGGCAGTATATATTTAGAACATTTAGTAAACTAGTACAAACAGAAATAGTCTATAGACATAGGATAAAAAGATTAGAAGAAAATGCTGATTGTTCTTAGAGTGTGGTTTTTATTGTAAATGCAATGAAAAAATATTACTTAAATAGTTGGAAAAATGCAATAGCTTTTATTTTATTTGCATGTGTTGGTGTGTATGTGTGCATGAACCTGGGCCTCTTGCTGCTACAAACAAAACACCAGATATTGTTTGCACCACTTTTACATCTGGCTTTATGTGGGAGGCTTGGGAATTGAATCCAGGCCAGCAGGCTTTGCATGCAAGTACCTTTAACTGATAAGCCATCTTTCCAGCCCAAGGAGTTGTTTGGGTTTTTGTTTTAATATTTAATATTTTATTTATTTATGAGAGAGAAAGAGAGCATGAATATGGATGCACCAGGACCTCTAGCTACTGCAGATGAATTCCAGACGCCTGCACCTGGCTAACATGGGTTATGTGGTTTCTGGGGAATCGAGCCTGGGTCCCTAGGTTTAGCTGCTAAGCCATCTTTCCTGTCCCCTCTTTTTTGTTTATTTGAGCTAGGGTCTCACACTAGCCCAGAGTGACCTGGAATTCACTATGTAGTTTTAGGCTGGCCTTGAACTCATGACAGTTCTCGTACCTTTGCCTCCCAAGTGCTAGGATTAAGAGTGTACCACCACACACAGCAATAGCTGGTTTTTTTTTTTTTTTTTTTGAGAGAGTATTAAATTAAAACCAAGTGTGGTAGTACACACCTTTAATCCCAGCACTTAGGAGGCGCTGTGAGTTCAAGGTCAGCCTAAAACTACATAGTAAATTCCAGATCAGCCTGAGCTAGAGTGAGACACTACCTCAAAAAAAATTTTTAAAAAGGGCTACAGAGATGGCTTAGTGGTTTGGACCTATGTTCAACTCTCCAGATCCCATGTAAGCCAGACACACAAAGGTGTGGCAAGTGCAAGGTCGCACATGCCCACTAGGTGGCACAAGTGTCTGGAGTTCGATTACAGTGGCTGAAGCCTTGGCATTCTCTCCCTCTCTCTCTCTCTCTTTCCTCCTCTCTGTAAAATAAAAAAGTAAAATAAATTAATTTTAAAATTAAAAGGAAATTTAAATTTTATTTATTTGCAAGCACACAAAGATATATGGAGAGTGCAAAAGAATGGGATGTATCAGGGCCTCTTCCTACTGCAAATGAACTACAGATGCATGTACCACATTGACTTCATGTGGGTACTGGGGAAGCAAACCCAGGCACAATGGCTTTGCAAATAGCGCCTTTAACCACTGAGCCACCTCCCAGCTATAAAATTATATATATATATATTTTATATATATATGTGTGTGTGTGTGTGTATGTATATATGTATGTATGTATGTATGTGTGTATATATACACATTGTTGTTTTGTTTTTCAAGGTAAGGTCTCACTCTAGCCCATATGTCTGTACTAGGGAATTGAACCTGGGTCCTTAGGCTTCACAGGCAGATGCCTTAACTGCTAAACCATCTCTCTAGCCCCAGAATTACTTGGTGGTTTGGTTTTTTGTTTGTTTTTGTTTTTGTTTTTGTTTTTCAAGGTAGAGTCTCACTTGAGCCCAGGCTGCCCTGGAATTCCCTATATGTTCTCAGGGTGGCCTTCAACTCGTAGCAATCCTCCTCCTTCTGCCTTCTGAGTGCTTGTATTAAAGGTATACACTACTATGCCTGGCTTATTTTTAATTTTTAAAACTTTATTTATTTGATACACACACACACACACACACACACACACACACACACACACACACACACACCGAGAAACAGAAACAGAGCCACAGAGACAGAAGACAGATACAGAGAATGAGTATGGGTGCACCAGGGCTTCCTTCCACTGCAAATGAACTCCAGATGCATACTCCACTTTTTGTGCATGTAGCTTTATGTGGGTACTAGGGAATCAAACTTAGGTTTTGCAGATAAGCACCTTAACTGCTCAGCCATCTCTCTGGTTCCCAAGCCATCTCTCTTGCACCCCCCCCCCACCATATTTTATAATAATTTACAAGTATCTCTCTTCGCATCTTTCTCTTACATACTATAATCCTGACGTGTGTGTGCGTGTGTGTGTGTATATTCATATATATATATATATATGTATGTGTATATATATATATATGTATATATATATATATGAATGAAATGTTTTATAATTATTTTCAAATTTGTGGTCTTATATACAATATTGTGACTTTTTTTAGCCATTCAGAAGTTACTTCAGTCATGGAATGATCTCAAGCCATATAACTGAAAATAGGTAAGGTTCATGGGAAAGAAGTATGAATGGTGATAGAAAAAAAGGGTATTGATAATAAGGGTACTGAGTGAGTCAGGAGAATATGAGTTGACTGTAGTTAGCACAGGGTTTTTTCTACTTTGCATTTGCCCCATTTCCCTATAATCTCACAGTAAAAGAACTTTTTGTACATTATAGATAGCCTGCTAAAGAGAAGATTTTTTAAAAATTTTATCTCTGGCTTAGGAAAGTGAGAGGAAACTGTGTCCAAAAGCTGGATGGGGGAACAGTAGTAGTTTTGTATGGGTAAGAAGAATTAGGCTAAGGGCCTAGGTGAAAAGATGAGAACAGTGAGGCTTCAAAAGTGTTTCCTTCTGCATTTTTGTCATCAGCAGGAGATGTTTCCTTTGTTGGATAGAACAAACCATTCTTACCTCTGCCTATCCCCTAATTCCAGTCCACTCTCATAGAAAAACTACCTGTGTGGGACTCAGACTCACTTTTTCTGCTCAAACGGTCTCTTAGAGTGAGTTAAATTTCGAAAGAAAATTCAAAAATCAATCATGTTCACTTTTTAAAATAATTTTATTTATTTGAGTGAGAAAGAGGAAGATAGAGAATGGGGACTGGAGAGATTGCTTAGTGGTTAAGACACTTGCCTGCAAAGTCAAAGAACCCAGGTTCAATTCCTCAGGACCCACATTAGCCAGATGCACAAGGGGGCGCAAGCATCTGGAGTTTGTTTGCAATGGCTGGAGGCCCTGGCGCACCCATTCTCTTTCTCTCCCTCTTTCTCTGTAAAATAAATAAATAAATAAAAGTAAAAGTAAAATATTTAAGAGAATGAGCATGCCTGGCCTCTAACCACTACAAACCAACTATAGATTCATGTGCCCCCTTGTGCATCTGGCTTACATGGGTCCTAGGGAATTGAACCTTGGACCTTAGGATTCACAGGCAAGCGCCTTAATTGCTAAGCCATCTCTCCAGCCTTAATCATCTTTTTTTTTTTCCGAGGTAGGGTCTCACTCTAGCCCAGGCTGACCTGGAAGTCACTATGGAGTCTCAGGGTGGCCTCGAACTCACAGCGATCCTCCTACCTCTGCCTCCTGAGTGCTAGGATTAAAGGCATGCGCTACCACGCCCAGCATCATCTTCATTTTTGAGAGTCCATGGTTGTCTGAAGCTTACAGTAATATTTCTTTTTGTTTTTTGGTTTTTCAAGGTGGAGTCCCACTCTAGCCCATGCTGACCTGGAACTCATTCTGTAGTTCCAGGCTGGCCTTGAACTCATAGCATTCTTCCTACCTCTGCCTCCCAAGTGCTAGGATTAAAGGGGTGTGCCACCACACCCAGCTCTTAATTTTTAAGAAAGATGGAAAATGCAAAGAACTTTCTTGTTTTAATTCTTTTATTTGAGAGAGAAAAAGAGGCAGACAGAGAGAAAGAGAGGGGGAGAATGGGCAAGCCAGGGCCTTAAGCCACTGCAAACAAACTACTGATGCATGTGTCACCTTGTACATGTGGCTTACGTGGGTCCTGGGGAATCCAACTAAGCTCCTTTGGTTTTGCAGGCAAATACTTTACCTGCTAAGCCATCTCTCCAGCCCCAAAGAACTTTCTAAATGAAATATAGGGCAGTGGAGTGGTCTACACTAAGTGAGACATCTCTGTCACACTCTCTAAGACTCAGAGACCATTGTAGAAGTGGTGGAAAGAATGTAAGAGCGAAAGGAAAAATAGGACTGCTGACAATGCTGTCTTCTAGACACAAAGTGGCCTTGATATTCATGACTTCATAGTGGCTGACACTACCTATATGTGACCTGCATAATAGGAAGAGAAAAAATGATGACATCAGTACAGAAGAGAGACTAGCTAGAAAGAAGGGATTCAGAAGAGGGGGAATTTGGAAGGGGATGGTGATCATGGAATATTGTCTGTTTATGGACATTATCAAGAACAAGTTAAATAAGTAAATATCCCTTCTGGAGCCAGGCATAGTGGTGCATGGTTATAATACCAGCACTTGGGAGGTGGAGGCAGGAAGATCATGAGTTCAAGGTCCTCCTTGGTTATCTAGAGTTCAAGGCCAGCCTTGACCTTATCTCCCTTTTTCTTCTTCTCTCTCCTTTCCTCTCTCTCCTCTTATCTATTTCCTTACCCTCCCCAAATATTATCGCTTTCCTCAATAAAAAATTATAGTATAGCAGAGAAATAATATATTAATCAAACAACATCCCATAGAAATACATAATTACAACACTGAGTGTGGTGGCACATGTCTGTAAGCCCAGCACTTAGAAAGCAGAGGTAGGATCGCAATGAGTTCTAGGCTAGTCTGAGACTACATAGTGAATTTCAGGTCAACGTGGGCTAGAGCAAGATCCTACCTTGTAAACAAAAAAGAATTACAAACTCTGATTGGTACCATGAAAGATTACCGTAACTACAAAGTCTGGCCTCCTTTGGGGGAGATGTGAATGACAAGTGCAGGTAATTGGAGAAAAACACTACACATAATAGATGAGTTTGGCTGGAGCATGGCAGCTGGGGGACAGTGGCATTCAAATGGCTAATGAACTTTGACCAAATCATTCAAGTCCTTATTAGTCCTGGACAAGATACAAGACATTCTCTGAAATGCTTCGCATATTTAAAACTTCTAATACTTAGGAAGAATGGATTATAAGCAGTGAGAAAGTATAGCAGTTGTCCAAGGAAAGAAATGATTGTAGACAAATGAGGCTTTAGGCCATTTAGGCCATGAAGGGAAATAAATAGGTATGATTTAAGGAGGTTCTTTGGATTTAGGGATGAAGTACATTGGATTTGCTAAGTGCTGCATGTGACATTGACTTGGTGACTAACAAGAATACTCTGAATAAAATGACTAGAGGGGCTTAATTATTGTGGTCTATGAAGTGAACAGAAAAATCGGAACCTAGCCAAGAGAGAGGAAGGAAGAAGACTAGGACTGCCCTCCTGAAAGTTACTTAGAATTTGTAGCTGTGCGGTTATATATCTGATATGTCACAACTACTATCATACTTTAAAAGTTGTATTTCTATGAAAGTGCTATCTTATGAAACTGGGATTTGCTTCATCATTGCATTGTGGATAGTAGCAGATCCATGGTGCTGGTTCCTCAAAACAGGTCGAATGGGAAAGCATAACCTAACTGGCATTAGATTGCAGTGGGTATAGCTCTGTCCTAAATGACTAATTCCTACAGTCACTAAGAAGAATTAGAAACATCTGGCAACCCTTCCAAGCCAGCCAGGAGCATCAGGTAGATTGAACTTTGTTGATGTTGTGTTATAACACTCAGAAGAACCTGAGTACTTACTGAGGTCTTGGGAAATTGCTGAAACCAAGCATCGCTATTCTGTTAAAATGTTTTTGACTTGCTTTTCTAGCCCTAATCGGCAGCCGTTTGTTCTCTTTGGTAACCACTCCTCACGAGAAAACCTGAATGCTGGCAACTTTAACTTCCCTTCTGAAGGGCATCTGGTGCGAAGTACTGGTCCTGCGGGGAGCTTCGCCAAACACATGGTGAGTAACTAGACCTCTTGATACTAGATTAATTTTATTTTCTACTAGCAGAGGAGGGACTACTGGCCAAAAGGAACCTTTCCTGATTAGTGTGTTGACCCTGAATCTGAAGTTTTGCAGTAAAAAGAAGTACTTATAAACTTGGCTGTACATATTTTACTGTGTTTATAAGGATTGGATTTGGTACTTAAATATTTGAAGGAAAAAGGTTGTAAAGCATACTTTGACAAAATACTTTTTTTTTTTTTCCGAGGTAGGGTTTCACTCTAGCTCAGATTTACTATGTAGTCTCTGGGTGGCCTCAAACTTCAGCGATCTCCTACCTCTGCCTCCCAAGTGCTATGTGCCAGCATGCCTGGCTTAACAAACTACTTTTTAAGTTTTCAGTAGAATAATTTTGTTTTGTTTTGGTTTTGAATTTTTTTTATTGAAAACTTCCATAATTTTAAACAATAACCATGGTAATCCCCCCACACACATTCCTCTTAGAAACTACTTTCCTTCATATCTCCTCCCCCTCTCAGTCAGTCTCTATTTTTGATGTCATCATCTTTTCCTCATGTTATGATGATCTGGTGTAGATAGTGTTAGGTACTGTGAGATCATGGGTATTCAGTCCATTTTGTGTCTGAAAGAGTGCATTTTAAGAAGTCCTACCCTTATTTTGGCTCTTAACATTCTTCCACCACCTCTTCCGCCATGGATCTTTCTGAAGGCGTGATAGAGCTATTTCAGTGCTAAGCACTCCTCTATCACTCATCTCAGCACTGTGCTGCTTTTTTTTTTTTTTTTTTTTTTTTTGGTTTTTTCTGGTTTTTTCGAGGCAGGGTCTCACTCTGGCTCAGGCTGACCTGGAATTCACTATGTAGTCTCAGGGTGGCCTCGAACTCACGGTGATCCTCCTACCTCTGCCTCCCGAGTGCTGGGATTAAAGGCGTGCGCCACCACGCCCGGCATGTGCTGCTTTTTGAGTCGTCCCATGGTCACTGCCATCTGAAAAGATAAGCTTCTCTAACCAAAAGTGAGAGTAGCACTATTATATGGGTATGAACATTAAGAGAAGTGCTTACTTGGTAGTTTCGTGAGCATAATATATACATTTAGACAGACATTACACCCATAGAGCTCATGACTTGCCTCATCGTAGGTCTTCAGTATCAGGTATATATTCCAACAGCGGAGTTGGCCTCCAGTCCAATTAGAGAGCAGTTGGTGTCCACCAAAACAGATATGCCACTATTGCACCTGTTGGTTCATTTGGCCTGGCTGGTCAAATTTAAGGTTTGCAATGTCCATTGTTGAGTATCTCCACTAGTGATTTCTCTCTCCCATTGAACTGCATGCAGCATAGTTTTTCCAGCTTTCTGTTAGCTGGGTCTACACAGAGAAAGTTTTCAGCTCAGCTCAAGCAGGATTTCTCAGTGACCTTGCAGCCCAAGCATGTGGAGTTTTCAGCAGTAGGGTCTTACACCATCTGTTCCTGGTAGGAAACCAAGAGCCTCGGCAATGACCTGTAATTTTTTATTTATTTATTTATTTTTGGTGTGGGGGAACCATCGATAACCTCCCTGGCCAACAACTCACTGGAAGGTATCCCATCCCTCACACTGAAAATTTTCTAGTAACAATCTATGGCTTCTGGATGCGCCATTGTCCAAAAAAGTAGGTTTCCATATGACTTATACCTACCCTTTTAGATTTTGATTAACTCTTTCCCCAACCTTTCCTTTACCCATTCTTTTCCCCTGACCTCACTTAGGCCTTTTCACCACCAATAATCTGTTCTTCTGCTTACATCCATATATATACATACACATACATACACCCTGTAGAATAAAACTTGTACGTTAATTTAAAAAGTCATTCTAAGCCTAAATGTATTATATCCTGATTTACATTTATAGCCATAACCTTGATGATCACTATTCCTTTTGTATTAGATGGTATATTACTTGCTATACTCTTTAGAATTTTGTTTTCTTTTGTTATTTTTTTTCAAGGTAGGATCTTGCTTTAGCCCAGGCAGACCTGGAATTCACTATGTAGTCTCAGGGTGGCCTTGAACTCAGTGATCCTCCTGCCTCTGCCTCCTAAGTGCTGGAATTAAAAGCGTGCACTGCCAGTGTTTGTGTGTGTGTATGCATGCCAGAGTTTCTTGCCACTGAAAGCTAATTCCAGATGCATGTATCATCTTTTGCATCAGACTTTACATAGGTTCTTGGGCAGAGGTAGGAGGATCGCTGTGAGTTCAAGGTCAGCCTGGCCTAGAGTGAGACCCTACCTACAAAACCAAAAAAATTAAAATTAAAGGAAACATTAAACCTGAATCATGAAAAGAAAAAAAAAAACCTGACTCATGGGACTTAGTAGAATTTTAAGTATTATAAAATTATTTTCAGCAAAGTACTTTTTAATATTTTCACCTATTTGCAAGGGGAGAGAGAGAGAGCAAGAGGGAGAGAGACTGAGAATGAATATGGGTACTCCAGGGCCTCTTGCTACTAAAAACAAATTCCAGATGTGTATGCCACTTCGTGCATATGCTTTATGTGGATACTTGAGAATCAAACCCTGGCCATCAGGCTTTGCAAACAAGCACCTTTAACCACTGAACCATCTCTCCAGCCCAAATTTTTTGTATTCATTTTATCTTTTTAAAAATATTTTAGGCCTGAAGAGATGGCTCAGTGGTTAAGATGCTTGCCTGCAAAGCCTAAGGACCCAGGTTCAGTTCCTCAGTACCCATGTAAGCCAGATGCACAAGGTGATACACATGTTTGGAGTTCCTTTGCAGTGGCTGGAGGCCCTTGCACATCTATTCTCTTTCTCTATTTGCCTTTTCCTCCCCCTCTTTCTCCCTTCAGTAAATAAATTAATAAAATTTAATATAGCCGGGCATGATGGTGCATGCCTTTAATCCCAGCACTCGGGAGGCAGAGGTAGGAGGATTGCCATGAGTTCGAGGCCACCCTGAGACTACATAGTAAATTCCAGGTCAGCCTGAGCTAGAGTAAAACCCTACTTCAAGACAAATAAGTAGAAAAAAATTTAACATATGTGTATGTGTATGTATGTATGTATATGTGCATGTGTGTGTGTGTATGTGTGTGTGTGTGTGTGTGTGTGTGTGTGTGTGTGTGTGTATATATATATATATATATATTTGATTTATTTGCAAGTAGAGGGAGATAGAAGAGAGACAGAGAGAGAATAGGTGCCTCAGGCCTCTTCCTGCCGGAAACAAGCTTTTAGATATATGTACCACTTTGTAAATCTGACTTAATGACTGAACCACCCTGCGTTTTTTTTAGTTTTTAGTTTTTAGTTTTTGGTTTTTCAAGGTAGGGTCTCACTCTAGCCCAGGCTGACCTGGAATTCACTTTGTAGTCTCAGGCTGGCCTTGAATTCATGGTGATCCTCCTACTTCTGCCTCCCAAGTGCTGGCACTAAAGGTATGCTCCACCATGCACAGCTCAGCCCTGTGTTGTTTTCTATAATATTTTTATTTATTTTCAAGAGGGAAAAGGGATAAAGGAGGAGAGATGGAGAGAGTGACAGAGAGTATGGGAACTCCAGGGCCTCTTCTGCTGCATACAAACTCCAAACATATGTGCCACTTAGTGCATCTGGCTTTACTTGGGTAGTAAGGAATTGAACCTCAACCAGCATACACCTTTAACACCTGGAGCCATGTCCTCAGAAAGTATTTTTAAATGTTCTTATCAACCTGGAAAGATGTGATAGTATGTACAATTATTTTAAAAATTTTTTTGTTTATTTTTATTTATTTATTTGAGAGTGACAGAGAGAGAGAGAATGGGCGCGCCAGGGCCTCCAGCCACTGCAAACGAACTCCAGACACGTGAGCCCCCTTGTACATCTGGCTAACATGGGTCCTGGGGAATCGAGCCTTGAACCAGGGTCCTTAGGCTTCACAGGCAAGAACTTTACCGCTAAGCCATCTCTCCAGCCCTGTACAATTATTTTTTATCTTTGATTTTGAGCACATGAAACCCAAGTGAACATTGTTCAGCCTCTCTGTGCTGAAAACCTAGGCCTACCAGTAAGCTAGAACAGAGCTACCAGAACACATGTGCTGTCAAATCTGTAAGGGGAGAATTAAGACCCTATTATGATTCAGCTTTTCTTTTTTTTTCAAGATAGGGTTTTACTCTAGCCCAGGCTGACATGGAATTCACTATGTAGTCTCAGGGTGGCCTTGAACTCATGGTGATCCTCCTACCTCTGTCTCCTAAGTGCTGGGATTAAAGGCATGCATCACTATGCCCAGCAGCATTTTTTAAAATATTTTATTATTTGAGAGAGAAAACGGGCATGCCAGAGCCTCCAGCCGTTGCATACGAGCTCTGAATAATTGTGCCCCCTTGTGCATCTGGTTTATGTGGGTCCTGGAGAGTCGAACCAGGATCCTTTGGCTTTATAGGCAAACACCTTAATCGCTAAGGCCCCTCAGCATTTTTTTTTCCCAAGGTACGGTCTCACTGTAGGTCAGGCTGACCTGGATCTCACTCTGTACTCCTAGGCTGGCCTTAAACTCACAGTGTTCCTTCTACCTCTGCCTCCCAAGTGCTGGGATTAAAGACCCAACAGCATTCTTGAAATCTATAGAAAATGCCAGCTAGAGAGCCCAGTATGGGGGGTGCAAGCCTTTAATCCTAGTACTTGAGAAGCAGAGGTAAGAGGATCATCATGAGTTTGAGGTCAGCCTGAGACTACATAGTGAATTTCAGGTCTGCCTGGGTTGCAGTGAGACCCTACCTCAAAAAACAAACAAACAAAAGCAAAACAAAACAAACAAACAAACAAAAAAAAATGCCAGCTAAAAAGGCATCTCTAGAGTCTGGGATGGTGGCACACACCTTTAATCCCAGCACTCAGGAAACAGAGGTAGGAGGTTTGCTATGAATTTGAGGACACCGAGACTACATAGTGAATTCCGGGTCAGCAAAACCCTACCTCGGAAAAAAAAAAAAAAAAAAAAAACAATGACAAAAACAAAAATAGAGGGGGCAATCCAACTTTTGCATCACTGAAAAAAGGAGTAACCATATTTTTCCCTTCTTCCACTAAGTTCAACTAAAAACCATGAACATTTGATATAAAATAAGCATATGCAGACTCTGAAAGGTGGAGAGAAGGACTGGCTGAAGACCTCAGGATCAGTGCAGCAAGATGGTAGTGAGTTCTCTGGGGTTTTCCCCATTTAGATCCACACTGGGTACTGGAGAATATCAGAGATATTTTAGTTTTTGTTTGTTTGTTTGAGGTAGGGTCTCACTCTAGCTCATGCTGACCTGGAATTCACTATGGAGTCTCAGGGTGGTCTCAAACTCATGGGGATCCTCCTATCTCTGCCTCCCGAGTGGTGGGATTAAAGGTGTGTGCCACCATGCCCAGCTGTCAGAGATATTTTAAAGACCAGAAAAGGAATAGCCTATTAGACAGAAAACTTATAACTATTCTACCCAAACAGCACAAAAATATTTGCACCCATCCCTGTCTACATGGAGTTAAAAGCCTAGATACCCTTCCTTGCCAGACTGGAAATGAGGGGCCACTCTCTAACTCTCTTCAGGATAGTCTTAGAGAAGGCTAGATCTCTACTGACCTTTGACACTCCCCCCAACAACAAGGGACTTCTCCTTGGGGCAGAATCCCAAAAGGTCAATGAAGATTCTTAACTTTCACCAGGCATGGTGGCTCATGCCTTTAAACCTAGCACTTGGGAGCCAGAAGTAGGAGGATTGCGGTGAATACAAGGTCACCCTGAGACTACATAGTGAATTCCAGATCAGCCTGGGCTAGAGCAAGACCCTACCTTAAAAAACTGAAAATAAAAAGTAGATTCTTGGCTTTCAGCTAAGAATGATTGCCATGAATTCAAGGCCAGCCTGGTCTATAGAACAAGTTCCAGGTCCTCCTGGACTACAGTGATACTCTACCTCAAAAGAGGGGGTGGGCATCTGGAGAGTGGCTAAAATGTTTGCCTGCAAAGCCTAATGACCCAAGGTTGATTCCTCAGTCCCATGTAAAGCCAGGTACACAAGATGGTACATGCCTCTGCCTCTGAGTTTGTTTGCAGCAGCTAGAGGCCCTGGCACACCCATTCTCTGTCTGTGTCTTCTCTATCTCTCTGTGCTTGGAAATACTATTGTGTTTGTCACCTTCCCATGCCATGATGTTATCAGCTGAGGTATACTGGGAAATCTTAACTCCCACTGTGGCTTACCCCAACACATGCTACCTTGAAAACAACAACAACACAAACTAAACACACACAACAGACACCTTTGAAAAAATAAAATTAAGTACAGGCTGGAGAGATGGCTCAGTGGTTAAACGGGCTTGCTAGCAAAGCTTGACAGCCCAGGTTAGATTCTCCAGTACCCACATAAAAGCCAGGTGCACAAATAAAATTAAGTGATGCTTTCTCCCGTATCTTCAAAAAATAAATTGGTTTTTAGTAAAGTAAAATTTCTTATTTTCATTAACTGTATGTTTCTTAAGCAGTACATGTCTCTTTGCTATTTGTTTGCTTATTTATTTTCTGATTCAGGTCGCACAGTGTGTCTCACCAAAGGGACCTCTGGCATGTTCAAGAACGTACTTTTTTGGAGCTACTCATGTTCCTTACTTGGGTAAGTCCCTGAAAATAGTTATCAATTTTTATCCAATGAATGATGAATGATTTCTCCTATGAAGGAGAGATTAATTTACAGTTTACTAATTTTCTTAGAAAATTCACGCCATTTTATAGACCTCTACTTCCTCCTTGATTGCATCAAGAGTTGATGTGTCTACCACACATTCCTTGCAGAATGTGTTTCAGGAGAAAGACCATTGGTTCAAGCTATGGTGGAGGTCGAACTATGTGTAAGGCTCAGTATCAGAGGAAAGGCCAAGATGAATATGGTATAATTTAAGATAGCAGGACATAGGAGGTTCAGGAGTAGGTTGGATGCCTTGGCCAAATTCTTGCCTGACTGTTTTTGTGAGAAAAGGGAGAAAGCCATGATAGAAAGGCACCCAGGTGCTGGGAAACTGCTGTGATGCCCTCCAGAAGAGGTAGGCTCATAAGGACTTCCCTGCGTACTGGGATACTCAGAAGCTGCAGGTGGGCTGGAGAGATGGCTTAGTGGTTAAGGCACTTGCCTACGAAGCCTATCTCTCTAGCCTGAGAAAGCTTTTTAAATGAATGTAGATTTCAGCACTACAACCCAGAGTGAAATGTATCATAACCCTTAGATAAGTAAAAAGACAAGAAAATGCAAAGAAGCATGGCTTGTATCAGATGATTGAAATAGAATCTCAAACTTTGAAAAACTGACAGTATCGGTATAACCATTCCAGTGCCTAAGATGCTGCACATCTCTGCTGTAGAGTGTCAGCTCAGAGTGGGTTGTAAAAGTGGAACATGACAATGTCCAGGAAGACATTAGCAAAAGCCAAATCCCACTGCTGTTTAGATTGTATATAACTAAAAGTGGGGGGAATGTAGTTCTCTGAGCTGCCTTCTAGTCAAATTAAGCACCTCTAGCTTTATTATGAAGTGTTTGTATACCCTGTTCTCTTATCACATTCTTTTTTATAATTTTTAAAATTCATTTGAGAGAGAGATACAGAGAAAACAAGGCAGACACAGATAGAGTGAGTATGGGCACGCCAGGGCCTCTGCAGATGAACTCCAGATGCAGGTGTCACTTTGTGCATCTGGCTTTTTGTGGATACTAGGGAATAGAACTTGGACCTTTGAGCTTTACAAACAAGTGTATTTAACTACTGAGCCATCTCTCCAGCCCCCATTGCCACATTTCTTTTTTTTTAATGTTTATTTATTTGAGAGAGGGAGAGAGAGAGAATAGGTGCACCAGGGCCTCCAGCTACTGCAGATATACTCCAGGTGCATGTGCCACCTTGTGCATATGGCTTACATGGATACTGGGGTATTGAACCTGGACCTTAAGGCTTTACAAGCAAGTGCATTTAACCACTGAACCATCTCTCCAGCCCCTATTGTCACATCCTTTTTAAAATTTAAGTTGTTTATTTATTGGAAAGAGAAAGCGGATGGATGCACCAGAACCTCCAGCCACTGCAAATGAATTCCAGATGCATGCACCACCTTGTGCATCTGGCTTACATGGGTACTGGGGAATTAAACATGGGCTCTTAGGCTTCTAAGCCATCTCCCCAGCCCCACTGTCTCATTCTTAATATATGTAATGCTCTTTGACAGGTGATAATGACAAGCTGCCCAAGAAAACTGAACAAATGTAAGTCTTTAGTCTGTTCTGTTTTTTCTTTCTCAAAATTGAGTTTGTGGCTGTCGTGTCTACTTCCTATTGAGATCAGCAGTGACATCTGTGATATCTCTACTTAAGAGGCAAACACTGCTATAGAATTTTCCAAAAAGGCTCCAGAACCTGTCTCTCAATTTGGAGTCCAGGTCAGAGGATTTTGCCAGCTTTTCCATTTGCCCCTCTTTCTGGAACTCTGAAACTTACCTGCACAATGTGCATGTATATGATATAACTTCCCCCTTGTGTATTTTGTACATAGTAATTTTTTTATTAAGAGCTTTTCCAAAACCAAACATTCTGAAATTCATTGAGAAAAAAAAATTATGAAAGCCCATGTGGTCTAAGGAATGTTTTCTCTAGACTTGGCATTCAAGGCCATGTTCTGAATCTTGGCTCTATAACTTTAGCCTACCTAGTGTTGGCTAGATAAATCACAGACAAGAAATAAGCTCATCAAAATTCCAGAAAATATTCTCCTTCACTTAACTGAACTCCCAGTATAAAGTGGTAGAGTCTAGACCACTGCTTTTCAAAGGCCAATAAGAATAGACCTCAGGCCTTTATGCTTGCACAAGAAGTTCTCTTAACTGCAGAGCCAGCACTTCATCTCTTTCTTTCCTGATTTTTTTGGGAGGACAGTTTCATTATGTAGTCCTGGATGGCCTGGAACTTGCTATGTAGACCAGGCTGGCATCATCAACTTACTGTGATCCTCCTGCCTCTGCCTCCCAAGTACTCAGATTACAAGCAGGTGCCACCACACCCAGCTAGTCTGGCTCCCTCCCTCCCTCTCTCTCTCTCTCTTTCTTCCTGAGAAAGGGTCTTGCTAATAGCCCTGGCTTGCCTGGGCATACACTAGGCTGGTCTCAGACTTGCTTCAACCCTACCTCTACCTCCTAAATGTAGGGACTACAAGTGTGAACCACCATATTCAGCTTAGTCTGCTCTTTTTGTTTTTGTGTGTCATGTAGTGAGTGGTATTTGTGTCCATGCAGTGGGGTGTTCTCACTGCAGTGACTGGAGTGTTAGGTGTCCTGCTTCAATACTCTTCCACTTTTTTTTTTTTTTTTTTTTTTTGAGGGAGGGTCTCACTGTGGTCCAGGCTGACCTGGAATTAACACTGTAGTCTCAGGGTGGCCTCGAACTCTCGGCAATCCTCCTACCTCTGCCTCCTGAGTGCTGGAATTAAAGGCATGTACCACCACACCTGGCTTTCTTCCACTGATTTTTATTTTAGCTGGAGTCTGTTACTGATCCTAGATCTTTGCCATTTTTCACCAGTCTGGTAATTCTTGGGCTACAGACATACCTGGCCACACCCAGGTGTTTTGTGGGTCCTGGGGGGATAGAACTTAAATGGTCTCTCAGGTCTCCTCAGGCTTTTATGCTTATACAGAAAGCCAGCCAAGCCAGCACTTCATCTCCTTTCTCTCTCTTTCTTTCTTTCTCTCTTTTGTTTGTTTTGTTTTTGTGACAGGATCTCATATATCTCAGACTGCCCTTGAACTTGCTGTGCAGCCAAGGCTGGCCTTAAACTCATGATCCTCCTGGCTGCTTCTCAAGTACTAGGACTATGGACATGCACAACCAAGCTGATAACTGGCACCTGGAATCTCAGCAATCAGGAGTCTTACAGGATTGCTGCAAGCTCTATGCCACCTTTGGTTACAGAGTAAGACCCTGTCTCAAAGAACAAACAAAAGCCAGGCATGGTGGTACATGCCTTTAATCCTAGCACTTGGGAGGCAGAGGTAGGAAGATTTCTGAGAGTTCAAGGCCACCCTGCGCAGGTCAGCCTGGGCTAGAGTGAGATCCTGACTCAAAAAAACAAACATCGGGAGCTGGAGAGATGGTTTAGCGGTTAAGATGTTTGCCTGCAAAGCCAAAGGATCCCAGTTCGACTCCCCAGGACTCACATAAGCCAGAGATGCAGAGGGGGCCATATGCATCTGGAGTCCATTTGCAGTGGCTTGAGGCCCTGGTGTGCCCATTCTCTCTCTGTCTTTCTCTCTCTCTCTCAAATAAATAAATAATAAAGAATAAAAAAAAACATAGTGCTCACTTTGGCAGCACATATACTAAAATTGGAATGATGCAGAGAAGATTAGCATGGCCCCTGTGCAAAGATGACATGCAAGTTCATGAAGCGTTCCGCCATGGTGGCACATGTCTTTAAACCCAGCACTCAGGAGGCTGAAGTAGGTAGATTGCTGTAAGATACTAATGGATAAGGTCAGAGAAAATTATAAATAATCTTACTTTCCTTTATTTTCATATTTCTTACTTTATGATTACATTATTAGCATTATGTTTTCCCATTACAATGTGGGTCCTGTCCTAAAAAATCTGGGACTATGTGCCAGGGGAACGGGGGAGGGGGGGTTGAGGTAGGGTTTCATTCTAGCCCAGGCTGACCTGAAATTCAGTATGTAGTCCTACTTCTGTCTCCTGAGTGCTAAGATTAAAGGCATGTGCCACCACATGCTGTTCTGATATGTCTTTTAAGGTTGCCCTTTATAATAAACTTCATCTTACCCAGTGTAGTACTTCATGCTTGTAATCCCTACTTGGGAAGTAGAGGCACAACTTTGAAGCTAGTTTGGTCTATATAGTAAGTTCCATTTCATCCATAGCTGCATTATAAGATCAAGAGTTAAGGCTAGCCTTAGCTATCTAGGAACTTTCTGGCTAATTCTGGCTACATGAGACCCTGTCTCAAAACAACCCTGGAAAACACTTTACTATAGCATCACTGTGAGAAAAATCCTTCAGGTCTCACCCAGAAGTAGACAAACTCATGGGCAGCATGCCTGCCAGGTCCCTTCCTACCCTCTGTTGTGGCCTGGCAAACAATCTTAGGTTGTAGTGATCTACAGAGCTGTCATTTTGTTATATAAACTCTCTGTCTCTCTTCTTTTTCATCTCAACTCATATTTCTTATCTATGAAATGGAGATGCATGATACAATAAGCAGCACAGAATCAAAGGTGATATAGTATAGTGTGGTAAGAGGAAGGGCATCTGGTCTACCATGAATTTCTGTAGCCCTAGACAATTTATCCCACTCCAGAGGCTCTACTTGCTGGATTAGACCAGATCTTTTCTGTGTTTCTGCCCACTCTACTTGTTGTAGGAGTCTCACAGGCTGAATTATACTTTTGTTTTTCAAGGTAGGGTCTCACTATAGCCCAAACTGACCTAGAACTCACTCTAGCCCCAGGCTGGCCTCAGACTCATGGCAGTCCTCTTACTTCAGCCTCCTGAGTTCTGAGATTAAAGGATATATACACCATGCCTGGCCTAGACATACTTTTTGTGAGGTTTTGTTGGTTCTTTGTCAGGTACCTTACCTTGGCTTTCAGGACCCAATGGATTAGTAGCCCTTTTTCTCTGTAAGTGTCCTAATTGAGAACCTGGCCCTGCTGAGCATGATGGCACATGCCTTTCCTTAGCACTCAGGAGACAGAGAGAGGTAGGAGGATCATTGTGAGTTTAAGGCTACTCTGGAGCTACAATGTAGACAGCCTGGGCTAGTGTGAAACCTTACCTTGAAAAAGCCAAAAATAAAAGAAAATAAAAAAGATGGGCTGGAGGGATGGCTTAGCAGTTAAGGCATTTGCCTGCAAAGCCAAAGGACCCAGGTTCAATTCTCCAGAACCCATAATAGCCAGATGCACAAGGGAATGCATGTGTCTGGAGTTAGTTTGCAGTGGCTGGAGGCCTTGATGTGCCCAGTCTCTCACTTTCTCTCCTGCTTTCTCTGTCAAATAAATAAATAAATAAATAAATAAATAAAAATATTTTAAAAAGTAATACATAAGTAAATAAGAACCTGGCCCTGTCACCTTCCCCTAAAGCAGTGGTTCTCTACTGAGTATAGTTTTTCCACCCTAGCATATTTGAGTCTGGAAATACTTTGTTGTCACAGCTGGACAATACTACTGAAGTGTAATGAATAAAGATGAGGGGTGTTGGTAAATAAACATCCTGAAATTTCACAGTACACACACATCACATAACAAAGCATTATGTAGCTCAGAATGCCAAATATGAGAAAACTTTTCCTAAAGGGGAATAGATTTGGGATTTTTCTGGAGAGCTTCCTTGCAATTCTGGCCTGACTTCAAAGAATAAAACTTTTTTACATGTCTTTGAGAAGGAAAAAATCAAGGAGAAAGCCAGGTGTGGTGGTGCACACCTTTAAATCCCAGCATTCAGGAGGCAGAGGTAGGAGGATCACCATGAGTTTAAGGCCACCCTGAGAATACAGAGTGAATTCCAGGTCAGCCTGGGCTAGAGTAAGACCCTACCTCAAAAAACTAAAAAGAAATCAAGAAGAAAGAGCAAGGTTTGGAAGGAAGGTGAAAGGTCCTCTCAGAAAGATTCTCTATTGTCTTGACCAGACAAGGTGTTTGGAGAATGGTCTTCAAGTATTAAATTTTTAAATTTTGTATTTATTTGGAAGCAGGGAGACCGAGAAAGAGACAGTAGGCATGCCAAGGCCTTTAGCCACTATAAATGAACTCCAGATGCACATGCCACTTGGTGCATCTGGCTTTACATGGTTACTGGTGAACTGAACCCAGGTTGTGAGACTTTTCAGCAAGTGCTTCAACTGCTGAGCCATCTCTCCAGTCCCTCCAAGTATTATTTTTGTTTTGTTTTGTTTTGTTTTGTTTTGTTTTGTTTTGTTTTCCTGAGGTAGAGTTAGTCTCAGGCTGGCCTTGAACTCACAGCAATCCTCCTACCTCTCTGCCTCCTGAGTGCTGGGATTAAAGGCATATACCACCATGCCTGGCTCTTAAGTACTAATTTTTTTAATTGAACCCAGCTTCTCTTTAACTGGCCCATCTCTCTTGCCCCTAAGATTCCCCATTCCTAGTTCACAGTAGCAGCCAGTCTTTACCAGGTCTGGAGAAGAGAGGACATGAAGGTGTGTAATGGTTAGTTGCTGGAAAAACCTTAAGTCTGTATCAGTACACTGAGGAATTCTTGATCCGTGGGTAGCTACTTCTGTTTACAAAGGGTGCAGGGAGGCTACTAATTTCATTCCGTTTGCTCACAAATTGGAAAGATGGATCTTTGACAGAGGAGCTCATATTTGTTTATTTATTTATTTATTTTGTTTTTTTGAGGTAGAATCTTGCTGTAGTCCAGACTGACCTGGAATTTGCTATGTCGTCTCAGGCCTCCAACTCACAGCAATTCTTCTGCCTCTGCCTCCCTAGTGCTGCTAAACCATTTTTAACTGCTAAGTCATCCCTCTAGCCCTACTTATTTATTTTTACATAAAAAATTAGATCTAGGCCTGGAGAGATAGCTTAGCAGTTAAGGTATTTGCCTAAAAAGCTTAAGGACCCAGATTCAATTCACCAGTACCCACATAAGTCAGATATACAAGGTAGTGCATGCATCTGGGCTTCGTTTGCAGTGGCTAGAGGCCCTGGCATGCCCATGCTCTCTATATATCTACCTCATCCCCCTCAAGTAAATAAATATTAGCCAGGTGAACGCCTTTAATCCTAGCACTCAGGTGGCAAAGATAGGAAGATCGCTATGTGTTCGAGGCCAGTCTGGAACTAGAGTGAGTTCCAGGTAAGCCTAGGCTAGAGTGAGACCCTACCTCCAAAAAACCCCCAAAATAAAATAAAGATTAAAAAGTACAGATTAAGAAAATTTTGAAAAGCCAATCCTAAGGCAAAACTTATTTAATGATTTTTTTTTTTTATAACATTCAAGCCAGAACCTCAAACAACAAGTTTTTATGGTTTTTTTTGTTGTTGTTTTTTTCTTCAAGGTAAGGTCTCACTTTAGCCCAGGCTGATCTGGAACTCACTCTGTAGTTTCAGGCTGGCTTCAAACTCACAGGGATCCTCTACCTCTCCCCCCCCCCCCATCCCTACTGGGATTAAAGGCATAAACTGCTATGCCCTGCTCAAATAATTTTTTAAATCAAACATTCCAATAAATTATAATGCAACGATATACTAACTTGATATTTACACACTGAGGAATGACAATAGGAAAATATTAGGTCTTTGTTTCCCATAATAAAACCATTATGTTTCTATAGCAGCAGACAAGTTTATATGTGCAGTACAAACAGTGCATTTTATAGCATACACATGTAAGCTAAGCTGTCTGAGGCAGCAGTTGTGACCTTCCGTGGTTTGGCTGTGAACAGTGGAAAGTGTGCATGTTCTGTGTTTAGAACCAAAGCTGCAGTAAAGTCACAAGATCACATAAGAGAACACTGTCAGAAACACCCGGGATTCATGATACATTTGAGTTTGAATTAAGTTTTACTTACTGTACATTTAGAAACCTTTTCTACTCAGGAACTTTTTCATAGCCCCTACATTTTTACACAACTCCTAAAGTTTAAGAAGCTTTGAATTAAAGCTTAAAAGTTTCCTTTTTCAGTGAGTTTAGAATTCTTTTTTTCCATTGAATTCCATTTAGTATTTTTCTCAATTTGTTTAAAATTTAGTTACTTGGGAGTCAGTCATGGTGGTTCTCACCTGTCACTGTAGTAACTTAAGAGGTAGGAAGCCAGCCTGCCCTACATAACAAAACAGTTTCAAAATGGAAAATAAAAATTCCTTGAGGACTATCATTTATGGGCATGCAGCTTTTGATGAGACTTTATAATACTGTAGTTAACCATTACTCTTTGTTTTTAAAGTAGGCTCTTATCCCAGATATATGCTGCTGTCATTGAAGCTGTTTTGGCTGGCATTGCATGTTATGCTAAAACTTCCAGTCTGACAAAGGTAACTTAATACCACGTTTCTCTTTTGGTAGTTGTCATTTTAATCCTATTCACTTGTTATTTGGATGCTTTGCAGTACTTACTTTTGTGTGAGCTAGGGCCTACATGGCACCAAAGAGCTGCTCTGCTGTTGCTTTGGGAGTGACATCTAATCAGCATATCTTTGTGGATACTTGGTTGTGTTAGACATATAGTTGTGTTAAATAAAAGTCATTGTTGTGTTAATAAAACGCTTTTAGAGGTTAAAAGAAAATGGGAGCCTGACATGGTGGCACATGCCTTTAATCCCAGCATTTGGGAGGCTGAGGTGGGAGTATTGCCATGAGCTCAAGGCCTCCCTGAAACTACATAGTGAATTCCAGGTTAGCTTGAACTATTGTGAGACCCTACCTTGAAAAACAAAAAACAGAACAAAGCAAAAAGATGGAGATTATTCCACTAAATTTTAATATTAAGCCAGGCGTGGTGGTGTACCCCTTTAATCCCAGCACTCAGGAGGCAGAGGTAGGAGGATTGCCATGAGTTCAAGGCCACCCTGAGATGACAGAGTTAATTCCAGGTCAGCCTGGACCAGAGTGAGACCCTACCTCGAAAAACAAAAACAAAACAAAACAAAACAAAACAAAACAAAAAAATTAATATTAAGTTCTTACGTTGTTGTTTTTTTTTTTTTGAGCTACGTAGTTTGGTTTTCTAGTGTAAATCAATGTTTAAAAATCTAGAACAGGGCTGGCCATGGTGGCGCATGCCTTTAATCCCAGCATTTGGGAGGCAGAGGTAGGAGGATCACTGAGTTCAAGTCCAGCCTGAGACTACAAAGTGTATTCCAGGAGGTCAGCCTGGGCTAGAGTGAGACCCTACCTCAAAAAAAACAAAAAATAAATTAAAAAAAAATCTAGGACAGACTAGAAAATCTGACTTGCCATTCTTAGGCAAGCATTTGTATTTTTGCTCTGACCATTTTCTTCCTTGCTGTTTTGCGATTAACCTGCTGAGTTGGATTCCTAAATCTGACCCAGTAAGGAGATGAGAAGAGATACCTCCCAATGCCAATAAGACCTTTCCTGAAAGAAGCCAGTTGACATTGGAAAGGTTGTATATGGAGTAGATATCAGGGAGACTGTAGTTGTAGTTACCAGCTCCTTGCCATTCCCCCACATTACTGAACTTGAATACTGGTGGTGGTGCAGATTTTCTCAGCCCTTTTAGCTGCTACCACAGTAGAAGTCCTATGCAAAGCCATGGGATGTCCTTCCATTATCAGTTCTTACATCTTTTTGTTGTTGTTGTTATTCCTAACTGAGCTTCTATAGTGCTAGCTATTTGAATATTCTTAACATCTGGCAGAAACTGAAAGCAGTGGTTCCTCCCCCATGGGAGAAAGAGAGAAAGCACTTTTCTAGAGCTCACATGCTACTCCAGCTGCTTCCATCTTTCCTGTAGATCAGATGCCAGTGACCACGTGCCTTATTATCACAACTTCCTGTGAATCCAGGCTGAAGAAAACAGACACCTGATTCCTATAGCCTAATGATTTCACTTTAATCTCTTGATATATATAAAATAGTTGTATAAAAGGAAAGGGGAAGCTGGGCATGGTGGTGCACGCCTTTAATCCCAGCACTAGGGAGGCAGAGGTAGGAGGGTCACCGTGAGTTCAAGGCCACCCTGAGACTACAGAGTGAATTCCAGGTCAGCCTGAGTTAAAGTGAGACCCTACCTCGGGGGTGGGGGGGGAGAAGAAGAAGAAGAAGAAAGGGGCACTGGCTGTGAGTGTTAGAAGGGCTCTTCCTGTCAGTGATAATGTATCCTGTTTCATGCTTAAAAATTATCTGTTTTGTTCTGCTTTTACAGGCCAAGGAGGTAGCAGAACATACCCTTGACTCTGGGTTAGATTTCTTTGAATTGGTTCCATTTAAGGCAGCCTTATGGTAAGCAGTAGCTGGTATTTTTATATATATATTTTTTTATTTATTTACAAGGAGAGAATGAAAATGGGTGTACCTGGGCATCTAGCCACTGCAAACCAACTCCAGATGCATGTGCCACTTTGTGCATCTGTCTTTGGCAGGTACTGGGAAATTGAGCCTTGGTGTTTAGGCTTTGCAGGCCAGCGCCTTAACCACTAGAGCCATATCTCTAGCCCCTGTGGCTGATAATTTTTATTTTATTTTATTTTTCAAATTTTTTGTTAATAACTTCCATGATTATAAAAATATCCCATGGTACATTGCCAAGGCCCTTGGTTTCCCACCAGGAATTGATGGTAAGACCCTATTGCTGAAGTCTCCACATACTTGGGCTGCAAGGCCACTGAGAAATCCTTCTGGAACTGAGCTGATAACCTCCTCCATGTAGACCAGCTGACAGAAAGCTGGAAGAAGCCATTCTACATGTAGTTCAATGGGAGAAAGAGAAATCACCAGTGAAGGTACTTAAGCCTTATAATTGGCCAACCAGGCCAAATGAGCCAACGGATGCAATAGTGGCACGTGTGTCATGGTGGAAACCAACTGCCTTCCAACTGGACTGGAGGCCCGCTCCATGGGGGGAAACACATCCTGATACTGAAAACTTAAAACAGGTGTAGTTATGAGCCCTTGGGGTGTAACATCTGCTGATGTCTGAAAAAATGTATATACTATGCTTATCAAACTGCCCAGTAAGAACTTCTCTTAATATTTACGCTACACAAGACCACCATCAGAGGAGGAAAAGACCATGACATCAAAATAAAAGAGAGACTGATTGAGATGGGGAAGGGGATATGATGCAGAATGGAATTTCAAAGGGGAAAGTGGGGGGGGGAGAGTTTTACCATGGGATATATTTTTTTCTCAATTTTTATTAACATTTTTCATGATTATAAAAAATATCCCATGGTAATACCTCCCACCCCCACTTACCCCTTTGAAACTCCATTCTCCATCATATCCCCTCCCCATCTCAATCAGTCTCTTTTAATTTTGATGTCATAATCTTTTCCTCCTCTGATGATGGTCTTGTGTAGATAGTGTCAGGCACTATGAGGTCATGGATATCCAGGCCATTTTGTGTCTGGAGGGAACACATTGTAAGGAGTCCTACCCTTCCTTTGGCTCTTACATTCTTTCTGCCACCTCTTCCACATTAGACCCTGAACCTTGGAAGGTGTGATAGAGATATTGAAGTACTGAGCACTGTGGTCACTTCTTTCTAGCACCATGGTACCTTCTGAATCATCCCAAGGTCACTGCCATCTGAAAAGAGAAGATTCTCTACCAAAAGTGAGAGTAGCATTAATAAAAGGGTATGAACATTAACAGAAGTGCTTACTGGGCAGTTTGATAAGCATAGCATATACATTTAGCTAGACAGCAGCAGACGTTACCCCCTTAGGGCTCATGATTACCCCTGTTTTAAGTTTTCAGTGTCAGGGATGTATTCCCTTCCATGGAGTGGGCCTCCAGTCCAATTAGAGGACAGTTGGTTTCCACCCTGACAGACATGCCACTATTGCACCCATTGGGTCATTTGGCCTGGCTGGCCAAATATAAGCTTTGCAGTGTCCACTGTTGAGTATCTTCACTGGTGATTTCTCTTTCTCCCATTGAACTGCATGCAGAATGGCTTCTTCCAGCTTTCTGTCAGCTGGTCTACATGGAGGAGGTTACATAGCTGATAATTTTTATAAGGAATTTTAAAATGCTTTTTAAAGACTTTTTTGCTCCTTGTAATTTATATTTCATTACCCTTTTGAGAAATGTGCCAATAAGATAATGGAATATATGAAGGAGAATCATTCATAATCAAGCCGCTAGTGAAAGATGGATGAACTGTACCAGGAAGAGTAGCATATCTGAGCTCTAGAGTGTGAGGTAGATGTATACCAGATCCTTGGGAGCCCTAATCGGCTTGGTTCCAACGGTAATGAGGAGAAGCAACAGAACCTGGGAGATAGAGTTGTTAGTGACAGGGAGCATAGACACATGAAGAAAGTCACTGGTTAAGAGACTTGCCCTATAACTCTTCTGCCTGTCAGATTATATAAGGAATCTGGTTCCTTGTAGTCCTGCCATTGCATCTCTGTGTAGTCTTTGTCCATAGGTAAATCTTAACAACTCAGTCCACTTAACCTTGTATTAGTTACTCTCTTGTTGCTGTTACTGAATATCTGACAAAAAACCACTTAAGGAAGGCTTGCTTTCAGTTTAAAGTTTGAGGTTGCTGGGCATGCTGGCTCACACCTTTAATCCCAGCACTTGGGAGGCAGAGGTAGGAGGATTGCTGTGAGTTCAAGGCCACCTGAGACTCCATAGTGAATTCCAGGTCAACCTGGGCTAGAGTGAGACCCTACCTCCAAAAATCAACAACAAAAAAAATTTAAAAAAACAACAGCCAGGCTTGATGGCTTTAATCCCAGCACTTGGGAGGCAGAGGTGGGAGGATCGCCGTGAGTTCAAGGCCACCCTGAAACTACATAGTGAATTCCAGGTCGGCCTGAGTTAGAGTGAGATTCTAACTCAAAAAAAACAAAAAAAAGGGGGGTGGGGAAACTGAGCATTGTGGCACATACCTTTAATCCCAGCACTTGAGGACAGAGGTAGGAGGATTAGATGTAAATTTTAGGTTAGCCTGAGCTAGAATGAAACCCTACCTCAGAGAAGAAAACAAAAGAGAGAGAGAGAAAGAAAAGATTATACACTTTAAAAACTTCATTTTAGTCTGGTGTGGTGGTGCACACCTTTAATCCCAGCCTTTGGGAGGCAGAGCAACAGGCCCGTAATTCCAGCACTCAGGAGAGGCAGAGGCAGGAGCATCAGTGCAAGTTTGAGGCCAGCCAGATCACAAGTTCTGGGCCAGTCATAGCTATAAAGACTATCTTTAAAAGCTTCCCCTGCCATACTTACCTCACCTGCCCCTCCTTCCCCCCACAAATAACCAGAAAAGTTTTCTAGATATTCTATTATTCTTTGGCTCTGAAGGTTTAACCCTGTGTGGCTCCGTAGTAGTTGCCTTCAAATAGCAGAAACATAGCTTCTGCTTGGGCACAGAGTAGGGCTGGCAAAGGTAGTGAAAATGAGGAAGATGAGTATGGTCTATAGATGCTGTGAAGCAGGAGGCTCTGGGCTGAGAGAGGCCATTCCCAGTCTGTATTGGACATTCTGTTCTGCTTTCAGCCAAGAGTTAAGGTAGCACTGAGAACCAGCACAGAGGCAAGGCCATGAATGGAATAAGACCCTAGCTCCACATTAGCTGATGTGGTTGGACCCTGGGAAAGGTATCTAAAATAGCTAAGGTAGATCTGTGTTAAACAAGGATTATACATACTTCACTGAGTGACCTTGAGAGTCCCAACATATACACTGAAGAAGCAAGTGGTTGGGAGGATTCCAACCCAGTACTCAACAAGAGAAGATTGAATTCTGTTGTCTTTCTTACCTACAGCTCCAATATGGCTTTTCATATACATGCTGTGAATAATCAGGGAAGGTAAGTGCGTGATTATGATGACTCCTTACGTGAGACAAAGAGAGGAGAGGCTACCTGGGCATGGTGATATAAATACATACTTATAATCCAGCACTCAGGAGGTAGAGGCAGTAAAATCAAGAGTTAGGACAAAGCCGGGTGTGGTGGCGCACTGTGGCAGAGGTAGTAGGATCACCATGAGATTGAGGACAGCATGAGACTACATAGTGAATTCCAGGTCAGCCTGGACTAGAGCCAGACCCTACCTTGAAAAAAAAAGTTTGAGGACAGTCTGGGATACAGAATGAGACTGTCTCAAAACAAATACCACCACCACCACCACCTCCCACCAATTTAAAACAGAGCAGAAAGAGAGAGAGCAAGCTAGTCAGCACTGATTATGTAGTTCTTGCTTAGCATGTTTAAAGTACTGGTGCTGGAAATTAAAGGAGAGAAAAGCTGGGCATGGTGGTGCACACCTTTAATCCCAGCATTTGGGAGGCAGAGGTAGGAGGATTGCTATGAATTCGAGGCCACCCTGAGACTACATAGTGAATTCCAGGTCAGCCTGAGCTGGAGTGAGGCCCTACCTCGAAAATTAAAAAAAATTTTTTTAATTAAATTAAAAAAAAAAATCTTAGTTGGTAGCCAGGTATGGTGGCACATGCCTTTAATCCCAGCACTTGGGAGGAAAGATTAAGGGATCTCTGAGTTCAAGGCCAGCCTGGAACTACAGAGTGAGTGAATTCCAGGTCAGCCTGGACTAGAATGAGACCCTACCTTAAAAAAAACAAGAAAAAAAGTTTTTGTTGGTGGGGCTGGAGAGATGGCTTAGTGGTTAAGGGCACTTGCTTGCAAAGCTCAGTGGCCCACATAAAGCCAGATGCACAAAGTTCATTTGCCGAGGCAAGAGGCCTTGGCACACCTATTCTCTCCCTCTCTCTCTCCCTCTTTCTGCATCTCTCAAATAAATATGCCAGGCTGGGTGTGG
Source organism: Jaculus jaculus (assembly GCF_020740685.1). Taxonomy (NCBI): domain Eukaryota; kingdom Metazoa; phylum Chordata; class Mammalia; order Rodentia; family Dipodidae; genus Jaculus; species Jaculus jaculus. The sequence goes on along the minus strand of NC_059109.1, from coordinate 82,539,184 downwards.
TGGCACATGCCTTTAGTCCAGCACTTGGATGGCAGAGGTAGGAGGATTGCTATGAGTTCAAGGCCAGCCTGGGACAACATACTAAATTCCAGGTCAGTCTTCTGGAATCCTACCTTGAAAAAAACAAAAAAAAAATTTTTTTGGACCAAGTGTGATGGCACACAACTTTAGTCTTAGCACTTAGGAGGCAGAGGTAGGAAGATTGCTGTGAGTTTGAGACCACACTGAGACTACATAGTGAATTTCAGGTCAACCTGGGCTAGAGTAAGACTGTACCTCAGAAAACCAAAATAATAATATTTATCATCATTATTATGAATAATTTGGGCTGGCTCAATAGTTAAGGTGCTTGCCCATAAAGCCTAACAACCCGAGCTCAATTCCCCAGTACCCACATAAAGCCAGATACACCAAGTGGCACATGTGTCTGAAGTTTGTACACAGCAGCTGGAGGCCCTGGTGCACCCATTCTCTCTCTCTGCTGGTGCATACCTTTTAATCCCAGAACTCAGTAGGCTGAGGTATGAGGATTGCTGTGAGTTCAAGGCCAGCCTGGGCTAGAGTGAGACCCTATCTTGAAAACTAAAAAATAAAATAAAATTCAACCAGGCATGGTTGTTCATGCCTTTAATCTCAGCACTTCGGAGGCCAATGTAGGAAGATCACTGTGAATTCAAGGCCAGCCTAGAACTACAGTGTGAGTTCCAGATCAGCCTGAACTAGTGAGATCCGACCTTGAAAAGAAAGAAATCTAGTTGCACATGGTAGTATATCCCTGTAATCCAGCACTTGAGAAGTAGAGGCAGGAGGTCATTCTTGGCTACATAGCAAATTCAAGAGCAGCCTAGGTTACACTAGCCCCTTTCTAAAGAAAAGAAATGAGAGGCTGGAGAGATGGCTTACTCATTAACATGCTTGCCTGTGAAGACAGAGGACCCAGGTTTGAATCCCCAGGACCCATGTAAACCAGATGTACAAGGTGGCACATGCATCTGGAGTTGATCTGCAATGCCTGAAGGCTCTGGCATGTCCATATTCTCTCTCGCTCTCAAATAAATAAATAAATAATTTAAAAAGAAATGAAAATCCCTTAATGTGTCTCTTTCTTTGTCTAGAATTGTACCTCTGGACAATGAAGATAGTTTGTCCTGTGTGAAAACGGTAAGCAGACTGTTAGTAGTCAGCTGGCTGGGAATGACCTATAGAGGGACATCTGCAAAATGAGAGGTTGAAGGAGGATGTGGGGAAGTAGCTAAAATTGTGATATCTGTGTGTGAAATGTGAGCTGAGGACAAAGCCTTCCTTGACCGACAGACTAAAAGGTTTTTAGTAGCTTCTTTTTTTTTTTTTTTTTTTTCAAGGTAATGTTTCACTAGCTCAGGCTGACCTGGAATTAATTATATAGTCTCAAGGTGGTCTTGAACTCATGGTGATCCACCTACCTCTGCCTCCTGAGTGCTGGGATTAAAGGCATGTGTCACCATGCCCGACCTCTAAGGGTAATTTTTAAGGTTGTGAATAATTAATATTTTATAAGGTATGTGGTTTATGTCAGCATTTTGTGTTGATATTCTATGTTTTAGACATAGATTTTGAGAAGTGTGGGCAAGAGGGAGACCTCAGTCAGTAACCTTACAAGTATGAGAACCTGCACTTAATTCCCAGTACTCATGTCAACATGCCTGCCATGTGTGTGGGGCTAGATTGCTCAGCAGTTAAGGCACTTACAAAGTCTAATGACCCAGGTTCAATCCCTTAGTGCCACTGGAGAGATGACTTAGCAGTTAAGGCCCTTGCCTGCAAAGCCTGAGGACTCATGTTAGACTCTCCAGGTCCCACATAAGCCAGACACACAAGGTGACACAAGCGTACAAAGTGACACATGCATCTGGAGTTCGATTATAGTGGCTGGAGGCCCCGGAACTCCCCCTCTCCCCTGCCTGTCTCTCTCTTTCTCATTAAAAAAAAAAAAAGGCCCCCAACACCTCATCACTGAAGCAGACCAAAAATGAACCCAACATGGCTCAGGGAAATTTTGCGAAAGAGGGGGAGGAAAGAATGTCAGAGTCACATGTTGGGTCATGATTTGCAGAGACATTTATCATACCAATAACTGGGGGCTAACTCCACAATGCACGACCCATTTTCATTAACAAGGAGGGTCTAATGGGAGGGGGTAGATCACAGATGAGCTTAAATAATGGTACCAAACTGCCTGTATTTATTGAAAAGAAAACTAATAAATTAAATTTAAAAATTAAAAAAAAATTAAAAAAAAAAATAACATGGCCAGGTATGGTGGTACATGCCTTTAATTCTACCACTCAGGAGGCAGAGGTAGGAGGATTGCCCTAAATTTGAGGCCACTCTGAGACTACATAGTGAATTCCAGGTCAGCCTGGACTAGAGCAAGACCCTACCTCAGAAAAAAAAAAAAGTATGGGGCTGGAGAGATGGCTTAGCGGTTAAGCGCTTGCCTGTGAAGCCTAAGGACCCCGGTTCAAGGCTCCGTTCCCCAGGTCCCACGTTAGCCAGATGCACAAGGGGGTGCACGCATCTGGAGTTCGTTTGCAGTGGCTGGAAGCCCTGGCACGCCCATTCTCTCTCTCTCCCTCTATCTGTCTTTCTCTCTGTGTCTGTCGCTCTCAAATAAATAAATAAAAAATGGACAAAAAAATATTTTAAAAAAAAGTATGTATCTTTGTATGTGTATAATACATACACACATATATATGTACATCAGGCTGGGAATCTAATTCAATTGATAGAGTGCTTGAGTAGCATGCACAAAGCCCTGGGTTTGATCCCCAGCACCACATAAACCCAGGCATCGTGGCACACACCTGTAATCCTAGCCACTCGGTTGGAGACAGAAAGAAGGCCATCAAAGTCATTATCAGCCTCATAGTAAATATGAAGCCAGCCTGGGCTTGTGATGCCTTGTCTCTAAAAAGCAAGTATGCATTAATGAAATAAGAGGAGGCAGGGAGTTGATGCTTTTTGTCCTAAAAATCCAGGCATAAATGACATGCAGTTCTGCTTCCTCCTTAATGCCTTCCACGTATTTATTTATTCGTTCATTTATTTTATTTATTTGAGACAGAGAGAAAGAGGAAAAGAGACAGATCAGGCATGCCAAGGCTACTTGCCATTGCAAACAAACTCCAAATGCAACAACTTAGTGTATCTGGGTTTGCATGGGTAATGGGGAATTGAACCCAGGCCATCAAGCTTTGCAAGCAAGTGCCTTTAACTTCTGAGCCATCACTGCACTCAAAACCTTCGGTATTTATAAATCTCTGTAAGCACTGTATTATTTTTTAAATATTTTTATTTATTTACTTACTTATTTTTATTTACTTATTTATTTGGGAGTGAAAGAAAGAGACAGAGAGAATGTGTGCAGTAGGGCCTTCAGCCACTGCAAATTTAACTCCAGACGCGTGTGCCACCTTCTGCATCTGGCTTATGTGGATACTGGGGAATTTAACCGAGATCCTTTGGCCTTGCAGGCAAATGCCTTAACTGCTAAGTGATCCTCCTACCTCAGCCTCCCGAGTACTGGGATAAAAGACATTTGCCACCACGCCCAGCATTGCTGTTGCACACCTTTAATGCCAGCACTTGAGAGGCAGAAATAGGATCACTGTGAGTTAAAGACCACCCTGAGACTATAGAGTAAATTCCAGGTCAGGCTGGACTAGAGTGAGATCCTACCTCAGGGAACCAGAGTAAGACCCTACCTCAAAAACAATAAAAAAATAACTTTAATAATAATAATACAAAAAGAAAAGAAAAAAAATGAGTAATGACTCAAATGAATTTGTAGAACAGCCCCGTAATAAAGCCTAAATGTGTTTCAAAAGTGTGTTTCAGCATAGCTCCAGTTTCCTTAGAACTCACCAGTTTCATTTTGCCATGTGCCTTACAGAGTATTGTATAGTTTGGTTCAAGATACTGGTCTGATCATGACTCTGACTCTGGTTTCTCACTTGACATAGGCTTATATGACTGTCTATGACATTCCTGATTTGCTGGGAGGAAGTGGTTGCTTAGGATCTGTGGTCTTCTCAGAATCCTTTTTGACATCTCAGATCTTGATTAAAGAAAAGGGTAAGTATATATAATTTTTGGAAAGCAAATCTTGGAACTTTTTTTGCAAAGTAAACTAAAAATTAAGGCAAAAGATTGATGAATATATTTGAACATTTATGATAAGCAAATAGTATATATTCTAACTAATGAATAGTTACTACAGATAAGAAAATGGTACACTATTCAATGGTTACAGGGGCAAAAATTACAAACAGGTTGTTCACAGAAGTAAAAAATTAAAAGGAGATAAAGATTTATATGGCTGGGTATGGTGGCACATGTCTTTAATCCTACCACTCAGGAGGCAGAGGTAGGAGAATTGTCATGAGTTCAAGGCCACCTTGAGACTACAGAGTGACTTCCAGGTCAGCCTGGGCTAGAGTGAGACCCTATCTCGAAAAACCAAAAATTAAAAAATATTTAGATTGGCCAGGCGTGGTGGCGCACACCTTTAATCCCAGCACTCGGGAGGCAGAGGTAGGAGGATCGCCATGAGTTCAAGGCCACCCTGAGATGACAGAGTTAATTCCAGGTCAGCCTGGACCAGAGTGAGACCCTACCTCGAAAAACAAAACAAAACAAAACAAAAATTTAGATGTATGAAGATATGACACCTCAATAATAATCAAGAGGAAGCAGGCTGGTGAGATGGCTTATCAGTTACAGTACTTGCCTGCAAAGCCTAATGACCTGGGTTCAATTCCCCATTACCCATGTAAAGCCAGATGCACAAAGTGGCACAGGCATCTGGAGTTTGTTTATAGTGGCTAGAAGCTATAGTGCACCTACGTGCCCCCCTCTCTCCTTGGAAGTAAATATTTTTTTAAAAAATAAATATTTTTTTTAAAAAAAAGAAGCAGCAGGGCCGGGCGTGGTGGTGCATGCCTTTAATCCTAGCACTCGGGAGGCAGAGGTAGGAGGATCATCATGAGCAGCAGCAGGGCTGGAGAGATGGCTTAGGGGTTAAGTACTTGCCTGTGAAGCCTGAGGACTCCAGTTTGAGGCTCGATTCCCCAGGACCCACGTTAGCCAGATGCACAAGCGGGTGGGCACACACATCTGGAGTTCATTTGCAGTGGCTGGAGGCCCTGGTGCGCCCATATTCTAATTCTCTCTCTCTCTGCCTCTTTCTCTATTATTCTCAAATAAATAAAAATAAACAACAACAACAAAAAGAAGCAGGGCTGGAGAGATGGCTTAGTCATTAAGCGCTTGCCTGTGAAGCCTAAGGACCCCGGTTCGAAGCTCGGTTCCCCAGGACCCATGTTAGCCAGATACACAAGGGGGTGCACGCGTCTGGAGTTCGTTTGCAGAGGCTGGAAGCCCTGGCGTGCCCATTCTCTCTCTCTCCCTCTATCTGTCTTCCTCTCTGTGTCTGTCACTCTCAAATAAATAAATAAATAATTTTTTAAAAAAAGCGGCAGCAACAGAGGTTAAAAGCGCTTGTTTGGAAAGTATGCAGGCCTGTGTTCAGTTCCCCAGTACCCATGTTAAGCCAGTCACATAAGGTGGCACATGCATCTGAAGTTTGTGTAGCAGCAAGAGGCCCTGGAGTATACATTCTCTGAAATAAATAAATTTTTAAATTTTTTTTACAATTTTGGGTCAGCTCAGGCTGACCTGGAATTTACTATATAGTCTCAGGGTGGTCTCTCTCTGCCTCCCGACTGCTGAGATTAACGGTGTGTGCCTGGCTGAACAAATTTTTTTTTTTTTTTTTTTGGTTTTTCAAGGTAGAGTCTCTCTTCAGCCCAGACTGACCAGAAATTTCCTATGTAGTCTCAGAATAGCTTGAACTCAGGGTTATCCTCCTACCTCTGCTTGCCTATTGCTGGGATTAAAGGCATGCACCACCACGCCCAGCCCTAAAAATATTTTTTAGGGGCTGGAGGGATGGCTTAGTGGTTAAGATGCTTGCCTGCCCAAAGGACCTAGGTTTGATTCCCCAGTGACCCACATAAGCCAAATTCACAAGGTGGTGCATGCATCTGGAGTTCGTTTACAGTGTCTGGGGGCTCTGGTGTGCCCACTCTTTCTCTTTTAATATTTTATTTTTATTTCTTTATTTGACAGAGAAAGAGAGAGAGAATGGGCATATCAGAGCCTCCAGATGCATGTGCCCCCTTGTGCATCTGGCTAACGTGGGTCCTGGGGAATCAAACCTGAGTCTTTTGGCTTTGTAGGCAAATGCGTTAACCACTAAGCAGTCTCTCCAGCTCTCCCTCTCTTCTTAACTGCCTCTTTCTCTCTCTCTCTCTTTCCTTCTCCCTCAAATAAATGAAGTAAATTTTAAAAATATTTTTTAAAAAGAGGAAGCAATTAGGAATAAAATTTAAACACTATGTATATATAAATATATATTTATATAATAAATATATTTATTTTATTTTTTGGTTTGTCCAGGTAGGGCCTCACTCTAGTCCAGGCTGACCCAGAATTCACTATGTATGTAGCCTCAGGGTGGCCTTGAACTCATGGCTATCCTCCTCCAGAGTTCTGGGATTAAGGCGTGCCACCACCACGCTTGGCTAGACACCATATTTTTTGCTCATTATGTTGGCCAAAAAAAAAAAAGAGAGAGAGAGAGAGATTATTGGCTGGAGAGATTGCTTAATGGTTAAGGTGCTTGCCTGTGAAGCCTAAGGACACAGGTTTGATTCCCCAGAACCCATGTAAGCCAGATGTACATGGTGGCTCATGTGTCTGGAGCTTGTTTGCAGTGGCTAAAGGCCCTGGCATGCCCATTCTTTCTCTCTAATAAATTAATAATAAAATATTTTAAATGATTGTGAGTAATGATAGTAGTGTTACCAGAACATTTTTGTTTTACCTGGGCAGAAGTCATGGTGGGCAAGGAGAAGTTCTTCAAGTGCTAGTTTTGACAGGTTTTTAAAAATATATATATATTATTTACTTATTTGAGAGAGAGAGAGAAAGAGACAAATAAAGAGAGAGAATGAGCGCACCAGGGTCTCTAGCTACTGCAAATGAACTCCAGACATATGCGCCACCTTGTGCATCTGGCTTACATGGGTCCTGGGGAATTGAGCTTGGGACCTTTGGCTTTGCAGGCAAGCACCTTAACCACTAAGCCATCTCTCTGGCCCTTTTGACAGATTTTGTAGTCCTTAGTGTTTGATAGCAGCAAACTCTTTAACAGCAGGTGGCAGGCTCTTGTGTAGGCCTTGGGTAGCAGAACCCTGAGCTCTCTACAAGTGTCTTGTGTAGCGTTCCTTGGCTCTTGACAGTGGTCAAGAGTGGTCTTGACAGTGGTTCCAGCTCCTGGGCTTGGGGTATTTCTGATAGGTTTCTAGAATTCCTCCAGAGACTGGGGACTGTAGTTTCTCTTCTCTGGCTCTGTGTAGCCATTTATTCTTCTTCAACCTCAGATGTTTATCCCATCTCTATTTAATTATTCTCACTTGTTCCTGTCCTGGCCACTCAAACTATTCAATTGCCTTTGTGGCATATGTGCACATGCACACCTCACAGCATGTGTGTGGACATCAGAGGATAACTGTGGGGTGTTGGTTCTCACTTTTCACTTTGTTTGTTTCTGTTTTGCTTGTTGAGGTAGGGTCTCACTATAGCCCAGGCTGACCTGGAATTCACTATGTAGTCTTAGGTTGGCCTCAGACTCACAGCAATCCTCCTACCTCTGCCTCCTGAGTGCCGACATTAAAGGCGTGTGCCACCGTGCTGGGCACTTTTCACTTTTTTCTTTTTATTTATTTATTTGAGAGAGAGAACAGGCACACCAGGGTCCCTAGCAGCTGCAGACAAACTCCAGATCCTTGCACCATGTACATCTGGCTTACATGGATACTGAGGAATCAAACCTGGATCCTTAGTTTTTGCAGGCAAGCACCTTAACTGCTAAGCCATCTCTCCAGCCCCTTTTCACTTTTTGTTTTGTTTTATTTTGTTTTTCGAGGCAGGGTCTCACTCTGGCCCAGGCTGACCTGGACTTTACTCTGTAGTCTCAGGGTGGCCTCAAACTCACAGAGATCCTCCTAACCCTGCCTCCTGAGTGCTGGGATTAAAGGCGTGATCCACCACACCCACTTTATTTGTGTTTTTTGTTTTTGTTTTGTCTATTTATTTGAGAGAGAGAGAGGTGAGGGGTTAATGAGTCACATAGTGACCAGGCAAGCTGAGTAGGTGGAGGTTCAAAACAACAGATCTCCCAGAAAGTCTTTGGGCTGCAAAATACCTCAAATGTTTTCTCCAATAAGAACATCTGTGTGCACAGACCCCTGCTCCGATATCGTAAAGAAGACAGACTCAGCAGGCAGAACAGCCTGGTTCCCCTTCTTTTCCTCTACCCCTTTTCCATTTTTTTTTTCCTTCCCACTCTCCCCTGCCTGTGACCCCATAAAAACGTAGCTCAGCTGCATCTGAGAGTACAGTCTCTAATCTTGAACAGAGACTGTCTGCCCTGCATCATTCTTTGCTCTGAATAAGACAGTCTATTGCTGTTGAAGTCAGGTTCTCCTTTCATTTTCACGTCAGCTTGGTTGGTCCCTGTCCCAGTCCCAGTCCCAGTCCAGGTCCAAGAAGAGGCAGAGGAAGAGAGAGAGTGTAAGTAAATAAGTATGGACACACCAGGGCCTCTAACCACTACAGACTAACTCCATACACCACTTTGTGCTTCTGATGTTACATGGATATGGGAAAATTGAACCAGGGCTGTCAGGCTTTGCAAGTAAGTGCCTTTAACTGCAGAGCCATCTCTCTGGCCCTTATTTGTCTTTTTTTAATTTTAATTTTGTTTTGTTTTTGTTTTTCAAGGTAGGGTCTCAGCCTAGCTCAGGCTGACCTGGAATTCACTCTAGTCTCAGGGTGGCCTCCAACTCATGGTGATCCTCCTACCTCTGCCTCTGGAGTGCTGGGATTAAAGGCGTGAGCCACCATCCCCAGCTCCCTTTTCACTTTTCATTTTTCACTTTTTTGTTTGTTTGTTTTGGTTTTTCGAGATAGGGTCTCACTGTAGCCCAGGCTGACCTGGAATTCACTCTGTATTCTCAGGGTGGCGTAAAGCTCACAATGATCCTCCTACCTTTACCTCCTGAGTGCTGGGATTAAAGGCGTGTGCCACCACATCCGGCTTTCACTTTTTTTTTTAATGTTTGGTTTTATTTTTAATTTTTTCATTTATTTTGTATGTGTGTCTGAGTGCCACCACACTTGGGTGGAGATCAGAGCATTTTTTTTTATTTAGTTTAATTTTTACTTATTTATTTATTTGACAGAGAAAGGAGAGAGAGAATGGGTACGCCAGGACCTCCTGCCAGTGCGCACGAACTTCAGACGCATGCACCCCTTGTGCATCTGGCTAACATGGGTCCTGGGGAATTGGACCAAGGTCCTCTGGCTTTGCAGACAAATGCCTTAACCACTAAGCCATCCTTCCAGCCCTTTTTTTGGTATTTATTTATTTATTTGAGAGAGGGAAAGAGGCAGAGTAAGTGAATGAGAGAGAGACTGGGTGCACCTGCTCTTTCAGCCACTGCAAATGTATTCCAGGTGCATGGGTCCTGGGGAATCGAACTGAGAGGTCCTTTGGCTTTGCAGACAAGCACCTTAACTGCTAAGCCATCTCTTCAGCCCCCAGCCCTTATTTTTTATTTATTTATTAGAGAGATAGTGAGAATGGGCGCGCCAGGGCTTCTAACCACTGCAAACAAACTCTAAATGCATGTGCCACCATGTGTATCTGGCTTATGTGGGACCTGGATACTCAAACCTGGCTCCTTAGGCTTTGTAGGCAAGTGCCTTAACCACAAAACCATCACTCCAGCCCCACTTTTCATTTTTTTTTTTAATCTTTTTTTTTAAATTTTTATTTATTTATTTGAGAGTGACAGACACAGAGAGAAGGACAGATAGAGGGAGAGAGAGAGAATGGGCGCGCCAGGGCTTCCAGCCTCTGCAAACGAACTCCAGATGCGTGCACCCCCTTGTGCATCTGGCTAACGTGGGACCTGGGGAACTGAGCCTCGAACCGGGGTCCTTAGGCTTCACAGGCAAGCGTTTAACCGCTAAGCCATCTCTCCAGCCCTTCATTTTTATTTTATATTTTTGGTTTTCTATGCAGTCTCAGGGTAGCCTCAAATTTATGGCAATCCTCATAGCTCTGCCTCTCAAGTGCTGGGATTAAAGGCATGGCCTCCACTTTTCACTTTTTTAAAAAAAATTATTTATTGCTGGGCATGATTGAGCATGAGTTTGAGGCCACCCTGATACTACATAGTGAATTTCAGGTCAGCCTATATTAGAGCAAGTCCCTACCTCGAAAAACCACAATAAATAAATAAATAAAATAATTTATTTACAGGGCTGGAGGGATGGCTTAGCAGTTAAGGCATTTGCCTGCAATGCCAAAGGACCCACGTTAGCCAGATGCACAAGGGGTCATATGTGTCTGGAGTTTGTTTGCTGTGGCTGGAGGCCCTGACGTGCCCATTCTTTCTCCCTTCCTCCTCCTTCCCTCCCTCCCTCTCTGTCAAATACATAAATAAAAATAAAATATTAAAACATTTTTATTTATTTGTTTGCAAGGGAAGAGAGAATCAGAATGGTTGTACCAGGGCCTTCTGCCACTACAAATGAACTCCAGATGCATACACCATTTTGTGCATCTGGTTTTACATGGACACTGGGGACTAGAACTCAGGTTTTGAAAGCAAGTACCTTTAACCATTAAGTCATCTCTCCAGCCCCACTTTTATTTCATATTTTATATTTTATTTTACTTATTTTTTGACAGGGTCTCTCTTGTGTCTTGTTTTGTTTTGTTTTGGAAGGCTGGATTAGCTGACCTGGGTTCTTCAGGTTTCTCCAGGCTCCACCTCCCATTTGCCACAGGTGCATTGGTATTACAGATGGATGTGCCACTTTGCATCTAGTTTTACATTTGGCTTCATGTGGGTGTTGAGGTTCACACCATACCTTTAAGTACTGATCCATCTCCCCAGCCTCCCAGCTGCCTCTTTTTTAGCTATGAAGCACCTAGCCACCCCTCTACTTTTGTCGCTCAACCTGTCAACTCCATAACTTTGCAACCTCTGCTGTTTTTGCCACTCCCATATCTCAGCTTCTACTTTCTTTGTATTACCAGCTCACCCTATAGTACTAAAAGTAGACAAAAGGGCTGGAGAGATGGCTTAGCGGTTAAGCGCTTGCCTGTGAAGCCTAAGGGCCCCAGTTCGAGGCTCAATCCCCCAGGACCCACATTAATTAACCAGATGCACAAGAGGGCACACACGTCTGGAGTTTGCAGTGGCTGGAGCCCTGGCGTGCCCATTCTCATTCCCCCACCCCCCCCTCTCTCTCACTTTCAAATAAATAAATTTAAAAATAATTTTTAAGTAGACAAAAAAAAAGACCCCATGTTAAAGCAGCATTTTATTGGGCTTAATGCTGCAACACTAGGGAAGACAGCACAGGAAGATGTCTCTCAGGCAGTTTACAAGAGCCAAACAGCCTCCTTATAGCCAGAGAACAGGATTTGTACCAATCATAGCAAACCTTATATACAAATAATGGTTTGGAGCCAGGCGTGGTGGTATATGCCCTAAATCCCAGCACTTGGACGCAGAGGTAGGAGGATCACCATGAGTTCAAGGCCAGCCTGAGACTACATAGTGAATTCTAGGTCAACCTGCGCTAGAGTGAGACCCTACCTCAAATAGCCAAAACAAATAAATAAAACAAATGAAGGTTTGGGTTTACTTCAATTACAGTGTTCTCTTAATACCAGTAACAGGAATCCCTCTTAGGCCACCAAGGGAAGTACTCCCTTTTTGACCTGGGTGGAAATGGTTGTAGGGCCATGTAGAGTTCACCAAGGCTTATGATAGCAAATTCTGGTACAAACTGAAATAATGCTCCTTCAAGATCCAGAACAATCAGTCATGATCATTGTGTAGTTTTCTCAAGGCATCTGTGGAATGTTCAAAGCAGCTGGCACTATTACCTACATGTCATTTGTCTTCCTGTTTGACTGATTGTCCTTATGTTCAAGGCACTCATGGAGAGCCCATATCTGTCAAGGAATCAGATTGCCCCATCCACCACCAATTTTATTTTTATTTATAGAAAAATGAATCCGAAGGAGTGCTTACAGTAAGAATTTCATCTTTTATAGTGGAGCATGCCTATAATCTCAGCACTCAGAGGCAAAGGCAAGAGGATTGACACAAATTCAAGGTCAGCCTCGTTTACATATCAGAAACCTTGTCTCAAAAAACAGCTGAACAAGCCCAGCATGGTGGCGCACGCCTTTAATCTCAGCACTCAGGAGGCAGAGGTAGGAGGATCCCCGTAAGTTTGAGGCCACCTGAGAATACATAGTGAATTCCAGGTCAGCCTTAGCTAGAGTGAGACCCCACCTCAAAACCCTCCCCCCCAAAAAAAAGAAACAGCTAAAGGAGAGAGAAAGGGAGAGAGGGAAGGGAAGAACTTGTTGCTAACACTAATATAGTGATTTTAACAGATCTGAACACCTTCCCAATGCTCTAGGGAGAGGTGAATCTGCCTCACTCACTCAGTACAGAGTGTGATTTTTTAAAATATATTTTATTAATTTATTTAATTGAGAGAGAGAAAGAGGCAGAGAGAGAGAGAATGGCCGTGCCAGGGCATCCAACCACTGCAAACGAACTCCAAATGTAGGTGCCCCCTTGTGCATTGGCTTATGTGGGTCCTGGAGCATCGAACCAGGATTCTTTGGCTTTGCAGGCAAACACCTTAACTGCCAAGCCATCTCTCCAGCAGCAGAGCTGGGTAGGCTTCTCCAGTCCTCCGTGTGGACCACCTTTAATGTAATCCAGGGCACACCCATGTTCACAGAGCTAGCAAATGACACCACTGGAAATGACAGCTCCAGCCTTTTGGATGGCAGCTCCCAAAAACAGATACAGCATTGAAGTCAACTGGTATAGGAGAAGAAACTCCCAGAAGCTTGTTAAAGTTAAAAACAATATAGACATTTTCCCCCAGTGTGGTCACCTAAAGCAGAAACATGTCCTTTGTGGCTATTGCTATGAGAAAGTGCAGAAGGAGACCAAAGAAATCAGAAAACAAATATGGAAGCAATAAGGGGGTCCTTGTAAGGCTCCTGCCTTAGAGACTGTGGTGCTGTATACTGGAGAGACAACCTCCGAACAAGATCGGGGCAAGAGGATTGTTGAGACAGGAAAAGACCATCCTGGTTCACCCAGAATTGATACCAAAGAGGTTGGAAGGATAACTCCATAGCAAGACCTCTTTCTAGGAACTGAAAGTCTTTGTGGTCATATGGTGTGCCTGTTTTAAATATAAAAATATTTTATAAGTAGTTTTAATTGAGGTACTTGGAAGAATGTATCATGAATAAACAAAATGTTCTATTGCTTAAAAAGTTATTTATTTATTGGGGGGCCAGATAGAGAATGCACGCCAGGGCCCCCAGCCACTGAAAAGGAACTCCAGATATTTGTGTCATCTTGTGCATCTGGCCTATGTGGGTACTGGGCAATTGAACCTGGGTCCTTAGGCTTCACAATCACACATCTTAACAACTATGCTCTCTCTCCAGTCCCACAGTATGATTTTAATATGCATATCTATAATAATTGTTGTTAGTACTTGATAAAAATTAAAAGGCATGACCCATATACCTCAACAAGGAGGGGTCAGGGGAGGGGGTAGTGCATGGATGAGCCTAACAATGGTACCAACTTGACTGTATTCACTGAGGATAAAACTAATGAGTTAAAAAATAATAATAAATTAAAAAAAAAATTTAAAAAGGTAGAGCCAGATGCACAAGGTAGCACATGCTTATGGAGTTTGTTTTCAGTGACCGGAGGCCCTGGTACACCCTCTCCTCTGTCTGCCTCTTTCTCTCTCTCACTCTTTCAAATAAATAAAATATTTTTAAAAATTAAAAAGTAGAAAGGACTAGTTCCTAAGACTCCTTTTTTAGATGATTTCGTTTTGTTTTGTTTTGTTTTTTCAAGGTAGAGTCTGGCTCTAGCCCAGGCTGATTTGGAATTCACTATATAGTCTCAGGGTGGCCTCAAACACACAGTGATTCTCCTACCTCTGCCTCCCAAGTGTTGGAATTAAAGGTGTGCAGATGTGCCACCATGCCTGGCTAAATGTATGTTTTTATTTCTTTGAAAAATACTTGTTAATCACGTGGAAAAACCTTTCTCTATCAGTTCCTTTGTCTCCCTGTCCCCAGATGAAGAAGTTGCAGTTTTGAGCAAGCATGAGAGTCCAATAAGATGAGCCCTTGCTTTTGAAAGGGGGAAGGATACTTGCTGTCTCAGTAGGCCTGCAAGATGGGCTCAGGTGCCTGAATAACTAACATGTTTTTGGTCTGTCTTCCTACAGGTGGCACTGTTACCCCAGAGACGAGCTACATTGTCCTGACAGCCGCCATACCCAGATTCTGCTCTTGGCTGGTCAGTATCATCCACAAGCCAAAGTGGACACAAACCTGGATAGATGGGGGCATGTATTTAAGGAAAATCCTCTTCAAGAGGTCCCTGGTGGACTGCCATATTCCAAGCTAGCTATTGTTCAGGAATAGGTGGTTTTGGGGGGTTTTCTTTTTGTTTTTTATTTGTTTTGGTTTGGTTTTTATTTGTTTGAGGTAGGATCTCACTCTATCTTAGGCTGACCTGGAATTCACTATGTAGTCTCAGGTTGGCCTTGAACTCATGGTGCTCCTCCTACCTCCGCCTCCCAAGTGGTGGCATTAAAGGCATGGGCTACCATGCTCGGCAGTAATAGCTGTTTTTTCTCAGCCCCTTCTCTTGATGTGAATGAATTTCTTTATCCCCCTCAACATATTACTAAAAAACACTTAAAGAGGAGCTGTTAAATCATGTAGGAAAGGCATTAGCATCCTCATAGTACAAATAGGAATACTGGATTTTAGGCTAATGTCCAGAGAATATGTTCTAAGACCCTACCAAGAAAGCTCTGCCTGTCCACCACCATGCAGATTTTTTCAAGGTAGGTCTCACTCTAGTCCAAGCTGACCTGGAACTCACTATGTAGTGTCAGGGTGCCCTCGAATTCATGATGTTCCTCCTACCTCTGCCTCCTAAGTGCTGGGATTAAATCATGCAGATTTTTAAGAAGTAGATTGCATAGCCCCATTCTTTGGTCAGTATAGTTGATGCTGTTTTTTCATTGTCTTTCTGTATTTATAGAAAAGCCCTTGGTCTGAAACTCTAATTGCTTGATTAGTTTTTGTTTGGTTAGTTTTAGTAGTATAAAACAGGGTCTTGTGTAGCCTGCACTGGCCTTGAACTTTTACTATGTAGCTAAAAATTACATTGAACTTCTGAATCTCCTTAACCCACCACCATAGGATTATAGTACTGTGCCACCATGCCCAGCTTAGTTTCTTGGGACAGAGAAGGTCTGATATTTAAAAGTCTATGGCATAGTGACACATTCCTATAATCCTAACCCTTGAGAAGTGGAGTTAGAGGATCAGAAGTTCATGGCTAGTCTCACCTACAAAGCAGCTTTGAAGTCATCCTGGGCTACATGAGACCCAGTCTTGTTTTAGACAGAAAATTTAAACAATGAATAAGTCTATAGATGGGCATGACAGCTCATACCTGTAATCCCAGCACTTGGGAGGTTGATACAGGACGATTGTTACAAGTTTGAGGCCAGCCTGGGTTATATGGCTAGGTCCAAGGCAGTCTGGACTACAGAGTGAGACCCTTCCTCAAAAAAAAGTTTATAAGACCGGGCGTGGTGGCACACACCTTTAATCCCAGAACCTGGGAGGCTGAGCTAAGAGCCTCACTTACCTCACTGTGAGTTCTAGGCCACACTGAGACTACATAGTGAATTCTAGGTCAGCCTGAGCTAGACTGAGACCCTACCTCCAAAAAAAAAAAAAAAAAAAAAAAAGAATACTCTGGGCCGAGCATGGTGGCACACGTCCTTAATCCCAGCACTTGGGAGGCAGAAGTAGGAGGATTGCTGTGAGTTCGAGGCCACCCTGAGACTACATAGTGAATTCAGGTCGGCCTGAATTAGAGTGGAACCCTGCCTCAAAACTCACAGTGGCTTTTCGCGCTTGGCTTTCTGTTGGTGCTGGAATGATGGGGAGGACTGATGCGATATTACTGCTCAAGACAACCTCGGGGCAGGACCTACAGAGCAAGTCAGTTGAACCATGGCTATACAGCAGGTGGTGGGACAGAAGTGCAGACACTAACATGGTGCAGTTTTAACTGTCGGGACCAGCTCTTGTTACACGCTGCTCCTTGCATGTTTTGATCTGGATGACTGCTTGGGTCCAGAATGTGGAGTCCTGTTACATAAGGTGTTCCTAGTCAGCTGGCCTGATGCCCAGCACAGGCTTCATGCAAAGATGGACAAATTGTCATGTATTCTGACAGTTTGAAGGCAGCAAGTATGGCGGCATATAACCCCTCATGAGGTGAGTATTGAAAACTTACCTGTGAGGTGGCTGTCCACTCCAGAATACATGATGATCACCCCAGCTTGAACTCTCTCACTGATGACTTGATGATAATTAAAGATCTGATATTCTGTTGTGTTTTCCAAGTACCATTTAAATTGAGATCTGGACATAAGACTGAAAGTGTTTTGTTTCAGGCACATGAATGGAAGCTCTGGAATAAGAAAGTAAACAATCGGTCATAAATAAAGATGTTTCGTAAACTTGAAAAAAAAACAGTGATTTTAGTATTTTAGTATATTCACATCCCTAAATTTTTTTTTGTCTGAAGTGACACATACTTGGAGATTATGTATCCTCTCATGTGTCATAGCTCATTAGCTGGCCTAGGGCTTCAGCCTTGGACCATGGTGAAGGGATTGCCTCAGAAGATCCAGTAAAATTCTATCTTTGAAGTAGTAAATTTAAAATCTGCATTTCTGTTGGACACAGGTAGAAGACAATGAAGTAAAATTGTCAGAGAAAACCCAGCAAGCAGTGAGGGTAAGCAACCTTCTTATTCTTTTTTTTTTTAATTTTTTTGTTTATTTTTATTTATTTGATAGTGACAGAGAGAGAAAGAGGCAGATAGGGAGAGAAGAGAGAGAATGGGTGTGCTAGGGCCTCCAGCCACTGCAAATGAACTCCAGACGCATGCGCCCCCTTGTGCATCTGGCTAACGTGGGTCCCGGGGAATCAAGCCTCGAACTGGGATCCTTAGGCTTGCGCTTAACTGCTAAGCCATCTCTCCAGCCCCCTTCTTATTCTTAATGATAACTTTATCAATATAATATGTAAACAATTTCCTCTTTTTGTTTTCTTTGTGGTAGGGTATCACTGTAGCTCAGGCTGACCTGGCATTCAACTGTGGTCCCAGGCTGGCCTCAGACCCATGGTTACTTCTTCCCAAGTGTTGGGAGTAAAGGCATGTGGCACCACACCTGGCTTAATTTTCCTTTATTCCTTTTTTAGGTTTTTGAGGTAGGGTCTCACTCTAGCCCATGCTGACCTGGAATTCACTATGTAGTCTCTGGGTGGTCTTATACTCATGGCAACCTGTCTACCTCTGCCTCCCGAGTGTTGGGAGTAAAGATGTGCATCACCATGCCTGGCTAATTTTATTTTTTTTTAAGTCAAGATGCCAGTAATAAGCCAAAGAGCCAGGCAGTGCCAAAGACCATGGCATAAGTTGAGCATATCCAAGTCTGACTCAGCATTTTAGACAGAGAAAATGGACAAGAGTTTTGGTTCTATATGTATTTGTGCTATAATCACCTGCTTTTTTTGTTGTTGTTGATACTGTTGTTTTTAAAGGGAGCCGAGTGTTTGCTGGGCACTTTGCTAACTGGGGGAGAAGGAGCGTATCTTTATTCCAGTAGTCTCCAGTCCTGGCCTGAGGAAGGTAAGCAGCTGTTACTTCTATCCTTTGATGTGTCTGGGTCCCTTGTATTTGCAGAAATTAGTGTGGATGTTGTGACTAATAATACTTCTGCTATTTGAAAAGACTTGTTGGTGTAGAATTGTTGTCTTACAGCTTTTTTCCTTTGACCCACCTACTATGTAGATAAGGAAACGTGTGGTTTCACAAGCACAAGGGTTGGTCCTAGAAGTAACCCTAGAACCTATAAACTTTTAAAAACTGTGGATTCATTTTCTACTACTATGTAACAGATTACCACTAATTTATTTTATTAAGACAACACCTATTATCTCAAAAGTTCTATAGGTCAGACACTCAAGGAGGCTGGGTGTGGTGGCATATACTTGTAATTCTACCACGTGAGGAGGCTTCGGCGGGAAGATCTTAAGTTCAAGTACAACTTAGGCAACTTAGTGAAAGCCTATCTCAAAGTGAAAATTCAAAAGAGGGCTGATGGGCTAGAGATGGCTTGGTGGTTAAGGCACTTTTCCTGCAAAGCCAAAGGACCCAAGTTCAACTTCCCAGGACCCACGTAAGCCAGATGCACAAGGTTGTGCATGTGTCTGGAGTTTGTTTGCAGTAGCTGCCTCTTTCTCTCACACACATTCTCTTTCTCAAATAAGTTGAAAAAAAAAAATTAAAGACGGTTGAGGTTTTAGCTAGGTTGCAGAATGCTTGCTTTGCATACAGTAGGTTCAATCCCCAGTACTGGGAGAAAGGCAGGAATCTAATCCAGGAGGGCAAATTCTAATTCTTTGCTTAGGGTTCAAGGCCTTATTTCCTTGTGGTTCTTTAAAATACTTTATTTTTATTTGTTTGTTTATTTGAGAAAGAGAGAGAACGGGTGCACTAGACCCTTTAGCCACAGCAAATGAACTCCAGATACATGTGCCACCATGTGAATCTGGCTTACATGGGTACTGAGGAATTGAACCTGGGTCTTTAGGCTTTGCAGGCAAGTGCCTTAATCACTAAACTCTCTAGTCCTCCTTGTGGCTCTTAACTCTGCCCTGGAACTCTTGGTTTTGCCAAAAGGCGCTTGTTTCACCACTCTAAGGCTCCTTCATTAGGATGCAAAGCCTGCAATTATTTTCCCTCCTCTTATCTTTGCCCCACTGGCTTCAACCTCTGAGCTCATATTTTACTCTGGGCTCATGGCCCTGCCCTTTGGGCTTGTGGCCACACCTCTTTCATTCTTTCTGCAGCAAAAAATAGTGCTTTGTTTGTAGCTTAGTAGTTTAATCAGCCTGTTTCTAGCCAGTAGAATTCTGAAAGTTCAGCATCCTCCTTTCATTTTATATTCTCTGTCCTTTTCAGTCTAAGCTGGCAATGTTTCTGCTGATAGAAAAATTTCAAGAACTTTGTTGGTCTTAGGTGAATATCAAGGGGATTTACCAGCTGTTCCTTTTTGGTTTCCTTAACATGAGGGAGGGAGAGTATGTTTGTGTGTGTCTTTTGCAAGGGATCCAGCCCAGGGCCTCATACATGCTAGGCAGGTACTCTGCCACTGAGCTATACCCCCAAAGTCCCAAATAACATTTTCATGTGAATCCCATTGTTTCCCTACTGAAAATAGCCTTTAATGGGGAAAGAACTCTGACCTCACAAATTCCTCAACCTCTGTTAGCAAATTCTCTTCCTGGATGGTTTATTCTTTTATTATTATTTAGCTAGTTTTTAAATTTTTTGGTTTTTTGAGGTAGTGTCTCACTCTAACCCAGGCTGACTTGGAATCATTATGTAGTCTCAGGCTGGGCCTTGAACTCACAGCAATCCTCCTATCTCTGCCTCCCGAGTGCTGGGATTAAAGGTGTGTACCACCACGCATGATTTATTTTTTTTTATTTTTATTTATTTATTGAGAGTGAGAGACAGAGAGAGAAAGAAGCAAAGAGAGAGAGAACAGGCATGCCAGGGCTTCCAGCCACTGCAAACAAACTCCAGATGCGTGCGTCCCCTTGTGCATCTGGCTAACGTGGATCCTGGGGAATCGAGCCTCGAACTGCAGTCCTTAGACTTCACAGGCAAGTGTTTAACCACTAAGCCATCTCTCCAGCCCTGCATGATTTATTGTTATTGGAAATATTCCATCTGGGAAAATTCCTGCCCCTGTTCTCAAATCACTGGCTCAGCTCCCCATTCATATAGAAGACAAAGCACAAATAGATGGTTTTCAAGCCACAAAATGCTAGAGTGAATAGCATCTGGTATCATTGTGGTTGGTCTTCATTTCTGCTTCTCCAGATTCTGATGCTGAAGCATGGAAATGAAGAACATCCTCATGACAGTGCCATCACCAACCTTGAAGCAAGATCACATAGGCATGTAGGCTGGGAGATTATTATTATTTTTTCCTAAGTATTATATATATATATTTATTTGAGAGAGATAGAGGCAATAGAGAGAATGGGCATACCGGGCTTCTAGCCACTGTACACATATTCCAGACACATTTGCTACCTTGTGCATCTGGCTTATGTGGGTACTGGGGAGTTGACCCTGGGTCCTTAGGCTTCGCAGGCAAGTGCCTTAACCATTAAGCCAGCCCTTTTTAAATTTATTTATTTATTCAAGACAGAGAAAGAGAGAGAAAGGAGATTGTTTTTGAGACAGGATTTCTTATTCCCCAAGGTAGCTTCAAAATTGAGATCCTCCTACTGTTGCCTCTCAAGGGTTGAGATTACAGATATCCGCATACCCAGCTTTCCTGGTGTTCTGAAAGCAGGTTGTTGACACAACAAAAAGGTAGTTGTGTGCTGTCATCCTTAAGCCACCTATAATATTTAGTGAGGATACTTGCCAAAATCTGTATACCTTCTTGGCAAAAGGGCTTGTTAGAAAACTAATTTTGAAGCTGGGCATGGTGGCACACACCTATAACCCAGGATAACTCAGGAGACAGAGGTAGGAGGGTTGCCATGAGTTCAAGGCCACCCAGAGACTACATAGTGAATTCCAGGTCAGCCTGGGCTAGAGTAAGACCCTACCTCAAAAACCCAAAAAAAGAAAAGAAAAGAAAAACTAATTTTGCATTCTATTTAGTAGTTATCTAGCAAGGTTCAGTGTGTCCAAAGACTTTATGCAAGTATAAATAGTGGTATAACCAGTGATTGTTTTTTCTTTTTGGTTCTTTGAGGTAGGGTCTCCCTGTAGCCCAAGCTGAACTGGAATTCACTATGTAGTCTTACAGTGGCCTCAAACTCTCACTAGTCCTTCTATCTCTGCCTCCCAAGTGCTGGAATTAAAGGTATGCACCACCACGCCCAGCACAACCAGTGAATTTTAAGACCTAGTTACACTCTTTCTTCTGCAATTCTGAGGTGTTGAACTCACAGCCTCACACAGGCTAGTAAATATATTAACAATGAGCCATTCCCCCAATCCATTCACAATGTTGTAAGAGTTTAGGTTTTAGTGAGGCATGGATGGCATTTGTTTGTAATTCTAGCACTTTTGTACTCCCAGCATTGGGAGACTGAGGCAAGAGGGATCACTATAAGTTCAAAGCTAGCTTGGGATACACAGTGAATTCATAACAAGCCTAGAGTACATAGTTGCAAAACTCTGTCAATACTTCACAACCCTTTATAGAACTTAGATTTTAAGTTTACTTAGTTCTTGAGGCAGAAAAATTTTGTAGAAGCAGAAATTTTATTTATTTTTATTTAAAAATTTAAAAAATATACATACTTATTTATTTAAAAGAGAGATAAAAGAGGCAGGTAGATAGGGACAGAGAAAGGGTGTGCCTGGGCCTCTAGCCACTGCAAACAAACTCCATGCATGCGCCACCTTGTGCATCTGGCTTTACATGAGCACTGGGGAATCAAACCTGGGTCCTTTGGCTTTGCAGGCAAGTGCCTTAACTGCTAAGCCATCTTTCCAGCCCATTTAAAACTTTTAAAAGTAATTAAATTAAATTTATTAATTATTTGCAAACAGACAGATAGAAGAAAGACAGAGGGAATGGGCACTCCAGGGCCTCCAGCCATTGCCAGTGTCCTCCAGATGCTTGCACCACCCTGTGCATCTGGCTTTATGTGGGTACTGGGGATTGAACTTGAGTCATTAGGCTTAACCACTGAGCCATCTCTCCAGCCCAGAAGCAGGAAATTTAAGCAAGAATATATCTTTTGTTTTAAGCATTTTATCACTTCAGAGTTCAGGTCAAGATATTAGCTGTAGTTTGAAGTTTATACCATTTAGGGGCTTCTCCCACCCCCTCACCATCCCTATACTGAAAGTTGAATCTAGGGTTTCCCAGATACTAGGCAAGCATTCAACTACTGAGCTATATCCCATTCCTAATTTTTTGTTGTTGTTTTCCTTTGTTTTAATTTTGAGACAGGGTCTAAGTTGGTCAGTATGGCCTTAAGCACACTCTGTTATTTAGGCAGGCCTTAAACTTGTGATCCTCCTGCCTCAGCCTCCCAAGTAGATTACAGGCATGTACCATGACGTCCTGCTAGAGGATCTCTTAAAGGAAAATAGTGCAAACTGGTGTGACTTTCTTCAGGCCCTGGAAGGGGACTTAAATTGGTAAAGTGTCCTGAAGTTAAGTGTTATTAATAAATTGGTAAATTTGCCTCCAGGTGAAATATGATAGGCTTGAAATTGATATTTTCTCATCCTAGAAAATATTCATCTGGGGCTGGAGAGATGGCTTAGCAGTTAAAGGTACTGTGTTTTGTGAAGCCTGACAGCCCAGGTTTGATTACTCATTGCTTATGTAAAGGCAAGAGGTCCTGGTACAACATTCCCCTGCTCCTTTCTCCCTCCCTCTCTTCCTCTCTCTCTCTCCTTGCAAATAATTAAAAATATTTTTTAGCCAGGCGTGGTGTCACACGCCTTTAATCCTAGCACTCAGGAGGCAGAGGTAGGAGGATCGCCGTGAGTTAGAGGCCACCCTGAGAGTATATAGTTAATTCCAGATCAGCCTGGACCAGCGTGAGACCCTACCTTGAAAAAACAAATAAATAAATAAATAAAAATAAAAATATTTTTAGAAAAAAAAATATGGGGGCTAGAGAGATGGCTTTGTGGTTGTTTGCTTGTGAACCCTAAGGACCCAGGTTTGATTCACAAGTACCCACATAAGCCAGATACACAAGGTGACACTTGCATCTGAAGTTGGTTTGCAGTGGCTGGAGGCCCTGGCATGCCCATTCTTTCGTGCTCAGTCTCTCTCTCAAGTAAATAAATAAATGAAATAATTTTTTAAAAGAAGCCAAAATTGATTAAAGTTCCTTAATCTCTCAGTGCTCTCAAGTGTTAAAAATTCTTGTGAATTACATTTTCATTAAATCAACTACATAACTTTATTCATTTATTTATTTTTATTGACAACTTCCATGGTTGTAAAAAAAATCCCATGGTAATTCCCTCCCTCCTCCCACTTTCCTCTTTGAAACTTCACTCTCCATCATATTTCCTCCCCCTCTCAATCAGTCTCTCTCTTAATTTTGATGTCCTCATCTTTTCCTCCTATTATGATGGTCTTGTGTAGGTAGTGTCAGGAACTATGAGGTCATGGATATCCAGACCACTTTGTCTCTGGAGGAACATGTTGTAAGGAGTCCTACCCTTCCTTTAGCTCTTACATTCTTTCTACCACCTCTTCTGCAATGGACCCTGATCCTTGGAAGGTGTGATAGAGATATTCTCTGTCAGGTTTTTTTTAATAAATTTTTTATTGACAACTTCCATACTTATAAATAATATCCCATGGTAATTCCCTCCCTTCCCCCTACTTTCCCATTTGAAACTCCACTCTCCATCATATCCCCTCTCAATCAGTCTCTCTTTTATTTTGATATCATCATCTTTTCTTTCTTTTATGGTGGTCTTGTGTAGGTAGTGTCAGGCACTGTGAGGTCATGGATATACAGGCCATTTTGTGTCTGGAGGAACATGTTTTAAGGAGTCCTACCCTTCCTTTGGCTTTTACATTCTTTCTACCACCTCTTCCACAATGGACCCTGAGCCATGGAAGGTGTGATTTTGATAGTTCAGTGTTGAGCACTCCTCTGTCACTTCTTCTCAGCATCATGGTGCCTTCTGAGTCACTGTCATCTGAAAAGAGAAGGTTCTCTAGCCAAAAGTGAAAGTAGCATTAATATATAGGTATGAATGTTAAGAGAAGTGCTTACTGGGCAGTTTGGTGAGCATATTATATACCTTTAGCCAGACAGCAGCAGATGTTACCTTCCTAGGGCTCATGAGTATCCCTGTTGTAGGTTTACAGTATCAAGGATATATTCCCTCTCAGGGAGTGGGCCTTCAGTCAAATTAGAGGGTGGTTGGTTTCCCCCATAACAGATAATGCCACTACTGCACTTTTTGTTTTTAAATAAGAGTGAGAGGGCAAGAGAAAGAGAGAGGAAGAGCGAGAACTGGTATGCCAGGGCCTCCAGCCACTTTAATTGAACTCCACATGCATGCACCACCTTGTGTGCATGTGTGACCTTGCACGCTTGTGTTACCTTGTGTGTCTGGCTTACATGGGATCTGGAGAGTTGAACATGAGTCTTCAGGGTTCACAGGCAAGTGCCTTAACTGCCAAGCCATCTCTCCAGCCCAACAATAACTGTTTTCTAAAACCAAAAGTTCTTGATAGAAGCATGACATAGTTTTATATTTTTGTAAATTACTTTAATGTTTGACTTAATAGAAGACAATTGGTTTTTCATATCTCAAAAACAATCATATACACATAAAAACATGAAGGCAAGAGGGGAAAATAATATCTTATTATGAAAATTCTGTTGCTGGGTATGGTGATACACACTTTTAATCCCAGCACTTGGGAGGCAGAGGTAGGAGGATTGCCATGAATTTGAGGCCAAGTTGGAGCTACAAAGTAAGTTTCAGTTCAGCTGGGCTAGAATTTGGTTTGGTTTGGCTTGGCTTTTTAAGGTAGGGTCTCACTCTAGCCCAGGCTGACTTGGAATTCACTATGGAGTCTCAGGGTGGCCTCAAACTCACAGTGGTCCTCCTGCCTCTGCCTCCCGAGTGCTGGGATTAAAGGTGTGCACCACCATGCCTGGCTGGGCCTCTATTAGTTCTTATCAGCACCATGGTGCTTTCTGACTCATCCCAAGATCACCATCATCTGAAAAGAGAAGCTTCTCTAACCAAAAGTCAGACTAGCATTAATATGTGGGTATGAACGTTAAGAGAAGTGCTTACTGGGTAGTTGGGTGAGCATAGTATATAGATTTAGCCAGACACCAGCAAATGTTATACTCCGAGGGCTCATGACTACCCTGTTGTATGTTTTCAGTATCAAGAATGTATTCCCTCCCATGGAGCAGGCCTCCAGTCCAATTAGAGGGCAGTTGGTTTCCCCCAAAACAGACATGCCACTGTTGCACCCATTGGCTCATTTTGCCTGGCTAGCAAAATATAAGGCTTGCAGTATCCACTGTTGAGTATCTCCACTGGTGATTTCTCTCTCTTATTGAACTGCATTCAGCATGGCTTTTTCCGGCTTTCTGTCAGCTGGTCTACGTGGAGGAGGTTTTCAGCTCAGGTCCAGCAGGATTTCTCAGTGACCTTGCAAGCCAAGTATGTGGAGTCTCCAGCAATAGGGTCTTGCCATCTAATCCTGGTGGGAAACCAAGGGCCCCGGCAATGGCCTATAATGTTCTGGGGGCATCTGGGACCTCCCTGGCCAACAATTCACTGGAAGGTATCCCATCCCTGGCACTGAAAATTTTCTAGTAACAATCTATGGCTCCTGTGTGTTCATTGTCCAAAACAGTAGGTTTCCATATGACTTATTTATATCCTCTTAGATTTTGATTAGTCCTCCCTCTATCTTTTCTTTCCTCGGTCTTTTCCCCTGACCTAACTTAGGTCATTTTAGTTTTACTTGGTTTTGTGAGGGGTGCTGTCCATATTTAGGGCTTTGTACATGCTAGACAAATATTCTGCCATTAAGCTACAAACAACTTGATGTGATTTTATGTGGGGATTTCATTTCTTGTGTGCGATATTTAACATTTTTACATCAGTAATTTTATACTTTTCCCTAAGTTTGGTAATTTTTCTGCCATGTTTTTCTTTCGGGTCAGACTCTCAAGAGCCTTGGTATGTAGCCTCAAATTTTATTTATTTATTTGTTTGTTTATTTGTTTTTTCGTGGTAGGGTCTCGTCCTAGCCCAGGCTGACCTGGAATTTACTGTGTAGTATCAGAGTGCCCTCAAACTCACAGTGAGCCTCCTACCTCTGCCTCCCAAGGGCTGGGATTAAAGGTATGTGCCATCACTCCTGGCTTTCTTTCTTTAAAGACATATGCCACCTTGCCAGACTGCTTTGTTTTTATTTTTACTTTTTTATTTTTATTTATGTATTTGAGAGTGACAGACAAAGGAGAGAAAGAGGCAGAGAGAGAGAGAATGGGCGCATCAGAGCCTCCACCACTGCAAACGAACTCCAGATGCATGTGCCACCTTGTGCATCTGGCTTATGTAGATACTGGGGATCAAACCTGTGTGCTTAAGCTTTGGGAAGGCAAGCACCTTAACCACTCAGCCATCTCTCCAGACCAACATGATTTCTTAAGTGAGGTTGTGAGTGCATTGGCTTCTGGTGTGTTTCTTTTCTCTCAATTTTTATTAACATCTTCCATGATTATAAAAAATATCCCATGGTCAGGCTGGAGAGATGGCTTAGCAGTTAAGGCGCTTGCCTGCAAAGCCAGAGGACCCAGCTTCGATTCCCCAGGACCCATGTCAGCCAGATGCACAATGGAGCACATGCGTCTGGAGTTCGTTCGCAATGGCTAGAGACCCTGTCGCGCCCATTCTCTCCCTCCCTCCCTCTCACTCTCTCTCTCTCCCTCTCTCTCTGACAAATAAATAAAAATAAAATATATTTTTAAAAAATATTCCATGGTAATACCCTCCCTCCCCCACTTTCCCCTTTGAAATTCCATTCTCCATCATATCCCCTCCCCATCTCAATCAGCCTCTTTTATTTTGATGTCATCATCTTTTCCTCCTATTATGATGATCTTTTTTTTTTTTGGTTTTTCGAGGTAGGGTCTCACTCTAGCCCAGGCTGACCTGGAATTCACTATGGAGTCTCAGGGTGGCCTCGAACTCACAGTGATCCTCCTACCTCTGCCTCCCAAGTGCTGGGATTAAAGGCGTGCGCCACCATGCCCAATATGATGATCTTGTATAGGTAGTGTCATGCACTGTGAGGTCATGGATATCCATGCCATTTTATGTCTGGAGGGTGTGGGTTTTTTTAAAAAATATTTTATTTATTTATTGGAGAGAGAAAGAGGCAGAGAGAGAGAATGGGCACACCAGGGCCTCTAACCATTGCTGACAAACTCCGGATGCATGTACCACCTTCTGTATCTGGTTTATGTGGGTACTGGGGAATCAAACCTTGGTTCTTCAGCTTCGCAGGCAAGTGCCTTAACCACTAAGCCATCTCTGTAGACCTTTTTTAATGAACAAATATATTCTTCAACAACCCCTCTCAGACTCAGCATGAAGATCATCCAGCCATTGCCATAACTTCCTCAACAATGGTAAATGAATGTTTTCAGTACACATAGGATATGTACTGCTAGAAGACAATTTTTTTAATGTGTTTTTATTTATTTGCAAGTAGAGAATAAAAATGCGTGCACCAGAGCTACTAGTCTTTTTGCAAGGGAGAGTTTTGCCATAGCCCAGGCTGTCCTGGAATTCACTATGTAATCTCAGACAGGCCTGGAACTCAGCAGTTCTCCTACCTCTGCCTCCTGAATGCTGGGATTAAGGCTTGTGCCACCATGCCTGGCTTGTTAGAGGTTCTTATTGCTGCAGACAAACTCCAGGTGCATATGCTACTTTGTGCACCTGGCCTTGCATGGGTACTGGGGAATCGAACCCCAGCTGACAGGCTTTGCAAGCAAGTGTGTTTATCCATTGAGCCATCTCTTCAGACTGAGAAGACTTAATTTAGGGAATGAGGAAGGTGACTCAGTGGATAAACTTGCTTAAGTGCTTGCTGCATAAGCATGGTGACCAGAGTTTGAATCCCTAACACCCATGTAAGTGCTGGGTGGGGCATGAAATCTCAGTGCTCAGGAGGTAGACATAAGGGATCCCCAGGGCAAATCTAATCCTTGAGTCCTGGGTTATTTACATAAGCATGGGAAATTTACCAGTGGTTACACTAGAAAACTATGCAATGCATGGCGACATATGCCTTTAATCCTAGCACTTGGGAGGCAGAGCTAGGAAGATCAAGATCACTGTGAGTTCAAGACCATCCTGAGACTACATAATGAATTTCAGGTCAGGCTGGACAAGAGTGAGACCCTACCTCGAAAAAAAATAAGGGTGGGCTGAAGGTGGCTTAGTGGTTAAGATGTTTGCCTGCAAAGCCAAAGGATCCCAGTTCAATTCTCCAGGACCCACGTAAGCCACATGCACAAGGGGCGCATGCATATTGAGTTTGTTTGCAGTGGCTGGAGCCCTGGCGCACCCATTCTCTCTCCCTCTCTCTCCCTCCCTCCCCCCCCTCAAATAATTTGGAAAAGATCATGACATCAAAATAAGAGAGACTGATCAAGATGGGGAGGGGATATGATGGAGAATGGAGTTTCAAAGGGGAAAAAAGTGGGAGGAGGGAGGGTATTACCATGGGATATATTTTTTTTAATTTATATTTTTTGGTTTTTCAAGGTAGGGTCTCACTCTAGCCCAGGCTGACCTGGAATTCACCATGGAGTCTCATGGTGGCCTCAAACTCACAGTAATCCTCCTACCTCTGCCTCCCAAGTGCTGGGATTAAAGGCGTGCGCCACCATGCCCAGCACCATGGGATATTTTTATAATCATGGAAGTTATTAATAAAAATTTGAAAAAATAAATAATTTTTTTAAAAGGCATATAGATAAAGGAAAAGAAAAGGGGCTAGAGAGATGGCTTAGTGGATAAGGCAAGTGCAAAGCCTAACAACTTGGGTCCTTTTCCCTAGTACCCACATAAAGCCAGATCAAAGTGGCACAAGCATCTGGAGTTCATTTGCAGCAGCTAGAGACCCTGATGTACCCAATTCAGTTTATTCTCTCCCTCTCTCCTCTCTCTGAATCTGCTTGCACATAAATGTTAAAAAAAAAAAAAAAATTAAAGGGACTAGAGGAAACGGGGGTGGTGGTGCATGCCTTTAATTTGGGAGGCAGAGGGAGGATTACTATGAGTTCAATGCCAGCCTGAGACTACATAGTGAATTCCAGATCAGCTGGAGCTAGAATGAAACTCTACCTTGAAAAAAAAAGGGTGGGGGGGCTACGGGAGCTAGAGGGCTGGAGAGATAGAGGGCTTGGTGGTTAAGGCATTTGCCCATGAAGCCTAAGGACCCAGGTTCAGTTCCCCAGTACCCATGTGTTTCAGTCCACCACATTCTGCCCCTGGCCCCCATAAACTGATATCCATACATAATGTAAAATACAATGCATTTAGTTTGACTTTTAAAAGTCCCATAGTTTTTATCAATCCCAATGATGTTCAAACATCCCCATAGTCCAAGATCTTTTAACTGAGCCATAATACCAAAAAATGACCTCAAAAAACCCATAATGGCACAGAATAAATATTCACACTGCAAAAGATGGCATTGGGCATAGCAAAGAAACATTCAACCAATACAAGATTTAAAACAACCAGGGCAAACATCACACTCTGTAGCTTCAAGTCCAGCAACTCTAGCTAGTGACAAATCTTCAAGTCCGATAATTCTAACCAGCAACAAGTCTCTGGCATTCCAATTCCAACCCTCCAGCTAGACTACTCACAGTCCTGGAAAACTTCATCAGGGCCGGCAGCTCTCTGGCAGCCATCTCATGGCCCCATGGGGTCTCTATGCAGGCAACCAGCAAACCAGCTTCACACTGCCCATGGCCATTTCCAAAACACAAGATCATGTTGCAAACTCAATGACCCTCTTTCCAGCATTTCTTATACTCCACAATACCAGGTAGGGTGCCAATTTGTTAATCCAGGGGGGAATAAAGCAGACTCTGAAGAACAGGACACTCCTTGAGCACTCAGGCCCCTTCAAAAGAGTCGACATTCTTCTTGTTGGCCAAGCGCTGGTCAGCTGGCCCAATCTCAAAGGTTATAATCTCTCAGTTGCAGCTGAACTGGCAACAGTTCACCCCAAGATTTTTCTTTCTGTGCCATATCCCTCTGCTCACACCAGTTCATTTCTACGCAAAGCAACCCTGCACAACTTCTCAGGACATGGGCATAAGAGCAAGCTTCTCACACAGACTGCTAGCCCAGTCCAAGCAAAGCTCTTTCTCACCCTCATAAGTCAAACCTCACAGTCCATAGTTCTTACTGCATTCAGGTATTGCAGCTCTGACCAGAATAGTCCATCAAGCTGTACTTACAGCACTGCAAGGCATCTCTTAGGCCAAGGTTTCAACTCCTTCCACATTCCTCTTGAAAAACAGCTCCAAAAGGCCGAAGCCACATAGTCAGGTGTCTAGCAGCAATCCCACTCCTTGGTACCACTTTACTGTTGCAGTCCAGTTCACATTGCTGGTAGAAATCACCCAACCAAAAGTAGCTTCTGGGAAAAAGAGATTAATTTTGGCTTACAGGCTCGAGGGGAAGCTCCATGATGGCAGGGGAAAATGATGGCATGAGCAGAGGGTGGACATCACCCCCTGGCCAACATAAGGTGGACCACAGCAACAGGAGGGTGGGCCAAACACTGGCATGGGAAAACTGGCTATAAAGCCCATAAGCCCGCCCCCAACAGTACATTCCCTCCAGGAGGGATTCATTCCCAAATATCCATCAGCTGGGAACCTAGCATTCAGAATACCTAAGTTTATGGGGGACACCTGAATGAAACCACCACACCATGTAAGCTAGATGCAGAAGGTGGGCCATGCACCTGAAGTTTGTTTGCAGTGGCTAGAGGCCTTGGCATACCCATTCTCCCTCTATCTGCCTATTTCTCTCTCTTTTTTTTTCTCTCAAAATAAATAATTTTAAAAGGGGGGTTCTGGAAAGGCTGTCATGGTGGCTGGTGCATGCCTTTAATCCCAGCATTTGGGAGGCGGAGGTAGGAAGATTACCATGAGTTTGAGGCCACCCTAAGATAGCATAGTAAGTCAGCCTGGGCTAGAATGAGACCCTACCTCAAAAAAAAGGGGGAGGTCTGGAGAGATGGCTTACTGGTTAAGGCACTTGCCTGTGAGGCTTAAGGACCCAGGTTCAATTACCCAGAACCCACATAAAGCCAGATGCACAAGGCGATACATGTGTTTGGTGTTTGTTGCTGGTCGTGGTGGCACACACTTGTAGGAAATTGCAAAAGAGGTAGAGGCAGGAGGATCAGGAGTTCGAGGCCAGCCTGGGCTAAAACCCCTATGAAAAACCAAAAAGAAAAAAGAAAAGACAAAACTGAGAAGCTGGGCATGGTGGCGCACACCTTTAATCCCAGCACTCGGAAGGCAGAGGTAGGAGGAACCTCATGAGTTCTAAGCCACCCTGAAACTACATAGTGAATTCCAGGTCAGCCTGGACTAGAGTGAGACCTTACTTGGAAAAACCAAAAACCAAGCAAACAAAAGTGATTCCCCAGATCCCACATAAGCCAGATGCACACATGGTGGCAAATGCATCTGGAGTTTGTTTATAATGGCTAGAGACCCTGATACACGCATTCTCCCTCACTCTTTCAAAACAATAAATGTTTTTAAAAAGAAAAGAGGGTTGGAGAGATGGCTTAGTGATTAAGGCACTTGCCTGCGAAGCCTAACAATCCAGGTTCAATTCCCCAGGACCCAGGTTTGATTCCACAGTACACACATAAGCCAGATGCCCACTCTTTCTTTCTGTCTGCCTTTCTCTCTCTCAAATAAATAAAATATTTTAAAGTATTTTACATTTATTTATTTATTTATTTATTTATTTATTTATTTATTTATTACAGGGAGAATGGGTACGGCAGGGCCTCCAGCCACTGCAAACAAACTCCAGACACATGTGCCACCTTGTGTATCTGTCTTACGTGGATTCTAGGGAATCAAACTTGGGTCCTTAGGTTTTTCAGGAAAGCACCTTAACTGCTAACCACCTCTCCACCAGCCATAAATAAAATATTTTAATAAAATTTTTTTTACAAATAAAAAAGAAAACATCGCCCCTTCTTCCAATATCCATTAACTGCTCATAAATATTCTAGAGAAGGATGAGTGCCTTATGAGGCCCTCCTACCTACAACCTTTAACTGCCTATAAATCCTCAGGGAGAAGTAAAGCCTCATGAGCTCCTTCCCCCTCATTGACTGAATGTTGTTGACCTGTTCAATCTTCTGCACTGTCTTGAGTAAGTAATCACAACTGCTGAGAGCTCAGAAGTGCATGAGCCTTGTTATGCCCAGAGGACAATGTTATATAACACTGCATCTCTTCCTCTGGCTTTTACATTCTTTTTTTTTTTCTTTTGGTTTTTTTTTTCAAGGTAGGGTCTCATTTTAGCCCAGACTGACCTAGAATTCATTATGTAGTCTCAGGGTGGCCTTGAACTCAAAGTAATCCTCCTACCTGGCCTCCTAAGTGCTAGGAGTAAAGGTGTGCACCACCACGCATTCTTCCCACCTCCACTTCCGTAATATTTCCTGAGCCTTAGAAAGAGGATATGATGATATAGTTGTCCCATTTTGGGCTAAGAATTCAACAGTCACTTATCCTCTGCACTTTGACCAGTTATGAGTCTCTGCAGCAATCCCTTCCCACTGCAAAAAGAAGCTTCTCTGAACAAAACTGACAGCAGCAGTAATCTTTGAGCATAAACATGATTTTGGCACCAAGTCTTCTGTTACCAAAACAATAGCAGTAGCTTCCCCACTGGGGCCTATGATCCCAGTCTCAGGCTTTTGACCAGTTTTACCAGTACCAGATTGAATTCCTTCCTGAGGAGCAGGCTTCAAAGTCTAATCAGAAAGCATTAAGTTTCCAGCCATTGTGGAAATCATTGTGGAGGTTTCTAAAACAGCTAAAGATTGATCTTCCATATGACCCAGCTATAGCACTCCTAGGCATATATCCGAAGGAATCATCTCATTTCCTTAGAAGTACGTGCTCAACCATGTTTATTGCTGCTCAACTTATAATAGCTGGGAAATGGAACCAGCCTAGATGTCCCTCAACTGATGAGTGGATAATGAAGATGTGGCACATTTATACAATGGAGTTCTACTCAGCGGTAAAGAAAAATGAAGTTATGAAATTTGTAGGAAATGGATGGATCTGGAAAGGATTATACTAAGTGAGGTAACCCAGGCCCAGAAAGCCAAGCGCCACATGTTCTCCCTCATATGTGGATCCTAGCTACAGATGATTGGGCTTCTGCATGAGAAGGAAAATACTTAGTAGCAGAGGCCAGTAAGTTAAAAAGGAGCTATAAAGGGAAGAGAAAGGAAATGAGGAGGGTACTTAATAGGTTGGTATTGTATATATGTAAGTACAATGATTGAGATGGGGAGGTAATATGATGAAGATGAAAGGGGAAAGTGTGGGGGGTGTATTACCATGGGATATTTTTTATAATCATGGAAAATGTTAATAAAAATTGTGAAAATAAAAAAGAAAGAAAAATAAAATAAAGCATTAAGTTTCATGGGATATTGTTTACAATTATGGAAGTTGTCAATAAAAAGAAAATGTTAAAAAAAAAAAGAAGTTACCTCCATATTATTCTGTTATTGCACCAGTGGACACATGTTGATGGGCACATTGGTAGTAAAACACGTAGGGTCCACAACTGAGTAGGACTATTGATGACACTTCATCTCCAGCAACCTGCACAACACCTTCTGGCATTATGACAGCTGGCCAGTTTGGAGGAAACTTCCAGCTCAGTCCCAGCTTCATTTCTCCATGTCCTGCAATCAGAGCATTTGGTAGTAGGCTATTACTATGCAGTTCTGGTGGGCAACCAAGGGCAGTGGCAATAGCCTGTATTGTTTTGGAAGTCTCAAATTACACTCTGAAAACTTGCATAAATTCCCCATCAAGTACATGTACCTCAAGCAGAGTACCTTACTATTTGCCTTGACAGAACTGTAGTCACTTTTCATTGAATAATATTTGTAATGTCAGATTTCCCACCCCTTTGTTGAAGCAGGGTCTTTATATACTATGTGGTTGGTTCTGGCTGGTCTTAAACTGGTGGCAGTTCTCCTGACTTTGGCCACTGAAGTGCTAGTATTAATAAGCATATATTATGCTGCCACATGTTGCCTGGTGTTTTTGTTTTCTTATGCTTATGCAAAGACTGTATTTGTGGCTTCATTTCTCTATGGGAGGCTCTACAGGGTTACTTGGTCCCCCAGAACACAAGGTTCAGCATAAAAATTATATAATAGGGCTGGAGAAATGGCTTAGAGGTTGAGGTACTTGCCTACGAAGCCCAAGGACCCAGGTTCAATTCTTCAGGTCCCACGTAAGCCAGATATGCATAAGGTGGTGCAAGCATCTGGAGTTTTCGTTTGTAGTAGTAAATGCAACTGATACTGTTTCCTAGTCACTGATAGAGTTTTTAGGGTAAAAGCTTAGGCTTTGGCAGCCCCTATAAAGTAGGCTTGCCAATTAAAGACACAAGTAATAGCAAAAAGTAGAGAAAGGAGATTTATTTGATATGGCCATATCAAAAAGAGAAACAAAGGAATCCAGTGATCTTCTAAGTCCTTTGAAGGTACTGACATGAGCTTTATGTATAATAGAGGGAAAGAGATGCATGTAATTAAGCAGTCTGGCCCACCATTGTTTCAGCTCTTGCCTGTCCTGCAGTGGTAGTTTGATAACTATCAGAACTATGTCAAATCTCTGTTCAAATACCTCCTCTACCGGCAGGGTGGCTACATTATCATTTGTATGTACCTTGGAACCTACAATAAAGACATGGGAATCTGGAGCCTAGGATACAACCTGCAGCTCTAACCAGCTCTCTTTTTCTTCCAGGGAATGTGCATTTCTTCTCTAGTGGCCTTCTCTTTTCTCACCGTTGTTTTGGAAGTATCATCATTTCCAAGGATCACATGAATTCTGTCTCCTTCTATGATGGGGTAGGTGTTTTACTAGTCTCTGATACCTATATTGGTGAGGGGGAAACTTCCTTTTCCATTACCATGGGCAGGATGCCAGAAAGCAGATTAGCTGTTGTAGCATACCAGCAGAGAGGCCAGGGAAAGGCCTATGCACTCTCAGGGTTCCTCTGTGCTTTGTTTAGGAAAAGCTTTGGGGTCAGAAGAGCTAGCAGCTCCCTATACCCAACTTACTCATTCCAAAGAAGGCTAGAAAGTAGCCTGAAAAGTGGTCAATCACAGACAAAATACCTATAGTTTACCTACATTAGACCTAGAAATGGACTTCCTTCTTTAACGTTAATGGGACTTCACTTACCCCTTAGTAATGGGAAAGAATCGTAAGTGTGCCAAAGAAGTAAAAATGCACTTTCTGCAAGAGATTTTAGCACCTCTCCATCACATTTTTTTTCTCCTTGTTTTAAATAATAAGCATTCTTTCCAGAATGAACACAGAGGTGCTTAGACAGATTTCAGGCCACCAGAAATGGGAGAAGCTGGGCTAGGAGGTCCAACAACAACCTATAGAACAAAAGAACAAAGGAAATTCCTTACTGGCTCAGTGGTTAAGATGCTTGTCTGCAAAGCCTAACAACTCAGGTTCTATTCCCCAGTACTCACATGAAGCCAGATGCACAAGGTGGCACATGCATCTGGAGTTCATTGGCCTGGGCACCAGGAACCTGTTGCAGTGTCCCACCATGGGGCTGTGTTCTAGTGGTCAGAATGGGGGAACCTATCAGCTGTCTCTGGTGTACCAATGAGGAAGAAGTTGCAAAGGACTATGGCTGATCTTTACAAGGCAGTATCTGTCCTCTAGAAATGACAGCATCTGTTATCTAATAGTCCAGACTTTTAATTCACATATTAAAAAAAAATGAGGGCTGGGAGTGGTGGCACATGCCTTTAATCCCAGCACTCTGGAGGCAGAGATAGGAGGATCACTGAGATTTCAAGGCCACCCTGAGATTACAGAGTGAATTCCCAGTCAGCCTGAGTTAGAGTGAGACCCTACTTTGAAAAACCAAAAAATAAATAAATAAATAAAGGTCATATTTAAAAGTTAAAATATTTTCTTTTGTTTTTGTTTTTATTTTGTTTTTCAAGGAAGGGTCTCACTCTAGCCCAGGCTGACTTGAAGTTCACTAAAGAGTCTTGAACTCACGGCAATCCTCCTACCTCTGCCTCCTGAGTGCTGGGATTAAAGGCATGCACCACCACACCCAGCTAAAAAATCTTATTTTCTCTGGTTGAGATGGTGCATGCCTTAATCCTAGTGCTTTGGGTGGTAGAAGCAGAAAAATCAAAAGTTTTAAAGCATCTTTGGCTATAAAGGAAATGTGAAGCCAGCCTGGGCTACATAATAATCTATCTCAAGTCTTCCCTCCTCAAAAAGTATTAATAATACTTTAGAAGGAATTTTAAAGTTCCTTAGAAGGAACTTTATATATATGTATGTATGTATGTATGTATGTATGTGTGTGTGTGTGTGTGTGTGTATTATATATATAATATATATTTTTAAATATTTTTTTAATTTTTTTTTGGTTTTTTGATGTAGGGTCTTACTCTAGCCCAGTCTGACTTGGAATTCACTATAGTCACAAGCTATCCTTGAACTCAAAGGGATCCTATTTCTGCCTCCCTGAGTGCACCACGCCCAGAGAGATGACTTTTTTTTTAAAGAACATGCTGGGCATGATGGTTCAGTCTTTTTTGTTGTCGTTTGTTTGTTTATTTTAATTTATTTATTTGAGAGCAACAGACAGAGAAAGAGGCAGAGAGAGAGAAGATGAGTCCACCAGGGTCTACAGCTACTGCAAATGAACTCCAGATGTGGTGCCCCCTTGTGCATCTGGCTAATGTGGGTCTGGGGAAATGAGCCTCGAAACGGGGTCCTTAGGCTTCACAGGCAGGTGCTTAACTGCTAGGCCATCTCTCCAGCCCAAGA
Source organism: Jaculus jaculus (assembly GCF_020740685.1). Classification (NCBI taxonomy): domain Eukaryota; kingdom Metazoa; phylum Chordata; class Mammalia; order Rodentia; family Dipodidae; genus Jaculus; species Jaculus jaculus. Next base: position 82,502,121 of record NC_059109.1, on the reverse strand, counting down.
TGACTTTTTATTTTTTGGATTTCAAGGTAGGGTCTCCCTCTAGCCTAGGCTGACCTGGAATTCACTATGTGGTCTCAGGGTGGCCTCAGACTCACAGCGATTCTCCTGAGTGCTGGAATTAAAGGCGTGTACCACCATGCCTGGCCTACATTTTTAATTTAGGAAAATAGACCCAGAACCAGTTGAGGCACATGCCTGTAAGTCCTAGCTACTTGGGAAATTGAAGATTGTGCTTAATTCTAGTACGAGTCTTCAGTGAACCTCTCTCCTTTCACTGGGAGTTGGAAAAGACATCTACTGAATCCAGCTAACCACATAACGTGAAAATCATTGTAATAACATTGATTCTGTGAGTTCTGACAGTTTTGAGAGCTGGAATCATGAAAATGACTTCACTTGCTGATGCTCCTCCTTTTCTCTTTAGGATTCTACCAGTATAGTGGCTGCTCTTCTCATAGACTTCAGAAGCTCATTACTTCCTCATCTCCCAGTTCAGTTCCATGGATCAAGCAGTTTTCTGATGATTGCCCTTTTCCCCAAATCAAAGATATATCAAGCATTTTACTCAGAGGTAATATCAGTTACCATTCAGCAAAACAACTGCTACCTTTTTTTCCTCTTAGAAGTTTGAATGGTAAGATAGTGTTTTGGAATTAACAGCGAAGTGATTGAAGAATGAATTGAACCTGGGTGTAATTCCAACACTTGAGAGATAAAGAGAATCAGAAGGTTTTTTTGTTCTTTTTTTTTAAACGTAGCTGGGCATGGTGACACAAGTCTTTAATCCTAGTAGTCAGGAAGCAGAGGTAGGAGGATCAGTATGAGTTTCAGATCAACCTGGGATAGAGTAAGATCCTTCCTTGAAAAAAACAAAACAAGGTGGGTGTGCCTTTAATCCCAGCACTCAGAAGGCAGAGGTAAGAGGATCGCCGTGAGTTGAAGCCACCCTGAGACTACATAGTGAATTCCAGATCAGCCTGGACTAGAGGAAACCCTATCTCAAAAAATAAAAATAAAAATAAAATAAAATAAAATAAAATAAATAAATATATGTATATATATATATATGTTATACACACACATACACATACATACAGGAACTGGGGAGATAGCACAGACCAGACATTAGATCCCTATTACCCTCATAAATGCTGGAAGGCATGGCAGCTACCTGTAATCCCAAGGCAGAGACTGGGGCTACCTGGCTAACTAAAACAGCCAAATTGGTTACTTCTAGGTTCAAGCAAGACCCTGCCTCAGTAAATAAAGTTGAGACTGGTAGAGGAAGACCCCCCCCCCAACGTCAGCCTCTGGTGTTCACACACATACAAACACGTGTACCCATAAACATGGATATACATACTTAACACACACATGCAAAACCAAAGTGAATAAATAGAATTGTAAGACTGAAAGGGAAAGGTGGGTGAGTACTTAAATAATCTCATTGGGTTCCTGAATAATACTGTTGCCGATAAATTAAAGTTAATAAAGCTGGGTGTGGTAGTCACGCCTTTAATCCCAGCACTTGGGAGGCAGAGGTAGGAGGATCACTGTGAGGATCCCCTGGGACTACAGAGTGAGTTCCAGGTCAGCCTGGGCTAGAGTGAGACCCTATTGGGGAAGGGGGGGCCAATAAACAAAAGGCCTTTTAGCAGAAGCTTATAGCTGTGATCCCAGTACTGGGAAAGTAGAGACAAGAGGATTCCCAGGCCTTGCTACATAGAGACCACTCAGTAGCAAAGGCCAGACTGATGGTGGAAAATCTGAGAAGAGTTGATTGCAGCAGCTTGTGAGAGTATCCTCTTTAGTTGTCCATTCTTCAGGATAGATTCACAGAATGTAAAGGAACAAGAGAGATCTAACCTTGGCTGCAGTATGACTTCTCAGCACAGTTTATCTCATTCTCTTACTGCCTGCTGGGTTCTCCTGTGATTGTCCTATCAGTCCTGGAACCCAGAGATGGCCTTTTTAGATTGCCTTCAGCCATCCTTCTTCCTCTAGGCATGAATTACTTGAACCTCTGCCTTCTGGCTTTGTCACCAGGGAAGATCATGCTCTTGCAACCCAAACAGTGTTAACTGATACCTTCCTCTGAGCTTCCTGATCTCTGGAAAGGCAGAATCCCTGACAAGAGGAACTTAGACATTTTGGCTCTGAAAAACACAGAACAAAATTGCTTCAGGCCTGACTTTTAGAAGCAGACTTGTTTATTATAATGGTTTTTCTCTGCTCTGACAGTGTAGATTTTCAACAGTCATCAAATCCCCATGTGATTTCCATATCCTGTTATTGGGTTTAAAATGTTCTTTGCTCAAATTCTGTTTTGTTTAGGTCTTTTCCCCCTGGCAACAGCAAGATAATGCAGGGCTATCTTTAAAAGTGATCCAGGAAGATGGATTATCTGTGGAACAAAAGAGATTGTAAGTTGCTATCTTCACTGTTTGTGCTTTATTCTCTTAAGCTTTGTGTGTTCTCTGGGGACCACTGCTGTTATGTAACAGACAGCTCTCTGCTTCAGAAAGGGCCAGGAATCTTTCCAGTGTTGCCATCTTGCAGTGCCATGAGGAAATAAGAAATCTGAAATTTGGTCTGGAGATGCAGCTCAGTTTGTAGAGTGCATGTCTAGCTGCATAGAGCCTTGGGTACAATCTCCAACACTGCATAAACTACATATGCCGGGACATACCTATAAACCTAGACAGGAAGATTAGAAGTTCACAATTACTTTCTGCTACATGGTGTGTTCAAGACCAGCCTGAGCTACAAGAAACTGATATCACTGTCAAAGACTTTCAGGCCAGCCTTCCTCTGTGGGTGTGTACCAGTTGTCACACACAATTTTGTTTTGTTTTGATTTTTTGAGGTAAGGTCTTTCTGTAGCCTAGGCTAACCTGGAATTCACTGAGTAGTCTCAGGATGGCCTTGAACTCAACAGCAATCCTCCTGCCTCTGCCTCTGGAGTTCTAGGATTACCACATTTTAATGCTTTTTTTTTTTTTTTTTTTGAGGTAGTGTCTCTCTAGCTCAGGCTGACTTGGAATTCACTGTGGAGTCTCAGAGTGGCCCCGAACTCATGGCGATCCTCCTACCTCTGCCTCCCGAGTGCTGGGATTAAAGGCGTGCGCCACCACACCCAGCTTTAGGATTACCACATTTTATTTAAGTCATTGAAGTGCTAATGCTGTCACAGGACTCTAGCTTGAAAAAGCTATGTAAAATACCTGTGCTATGGGAAAGTATAACTCTGTAATCTGTGAGCTTTTTATTCCTTTGCATGTGCATATGTGTATGTGTGATATGAATGTGTGCATGTAAAGCCCAGAGGTTGACTTCAGGTATCTTCCTCAATTGCTATCTACCTTTTTATTTATTTTTTTGCTTTTATTTATTTGTTTTGTGGCAAGATCTTAATCTAACTCAGACTGGCCTAAAACTTAACTGTATATTCCCAGGCTGGCCTCAGAACTCAGAGCAATTCTCCTACCTCAGCCTCCTGAGTGCTGAAATTATAGAATGAACCACAACACCTAGCTAACACCTTACTTTTTTGAGACAAGGTCTCACACTGCACCAAGAGCTCACAATTCAGCTAGACTATGTAGCCAGCAAGCCCTGGGGACCCTCCTGCCTCTGCTTCTCCAACATTGGGATTATAGTTGTGCATCACCATCCCCAGCTTTTACATGGGTGCTAGGATCCAAATTCAGGTCCTCATGCCTGCATGGCAAGCTTTTTACTGACTAAACCATCTCTCCAGCTCGTAATCTATGAATTTTTGATATTCTAGACATTCCAATGCACAGAAGCTCTTCAATGCCCTGAGCCATCCTACTGGGGAGAAGTGGAACTCTCTGAAGCTGCTCTCAGCCAAAATCCCTGGGCTGGACTGGTGGGTTCTGCGTGTCCAGTTTTACATGTTTAATGTTCTGTCATTTGAAATGTCAGAAACCTCAGTGTTGGTCCTTTCTAAGCTCCTTTATTTTATAGCTTCTTAAAGATGCTTGGGAAATGCAGTAGTGACATAACACATATAATTTCATGCTGTAGAAAATCTCTTTTTTTTTCCAAGGTAGGGTCTCACTCTAGCCCAGGCTGACCTGGAACTCATTATGTAGTCTCAGGCTGGCCTGGAACTCACAACAATCCTACCTTGGCCTCCCAAATGCTGGGATTAACGGTGTGTGCCACCATACCTGGCGAGAAAATCTCTTTAAAGCTGCCATTTTAGCACATAGGTAAGAAGTCAGGGTGGTTATGGGAACACAATAACACTATCTCTGTTTTTCTAGGTTTCTCCAGCATTTTGCGGTCAGCAGTATTAGTCAGGAGCCTGTGATGCAGGCCCATCTTCCAGTTGTGCTGCAGCAATCTGAAATCAGCCCTGTTCACAGATTAGAAAATAAGGTAGAGGAGCTCACCATATATGCTCAGACTCACAGGAGTATAATCATGCAAGTCTTCCCTGTATTTTTTTTTTTTTTTTTTGGTGGTTTGTTTGTTTTTGTTTTTTGAGGTAGGGTCTCCCTATAGCCCAGGCTGATCTGGAACTCGCTCTGTAGTCCCAGGCTGGCTTTGAACTCTCGGTGATCCTCCTCCCGAGTGCTGGGATTAAAGGTGTGTGCTACCAAGACTGGGCCTTGGATTTTTTTTTGTGTGTGTGTGTGTATTATTTAACAAAAAGAACTCAGGTGGAATTCCTTTTATAACTGTCCACCTGCTTTGATACTGATAATGATACACATGAAGCTTGCTCTGTACAATGACTGTGTCAAGGCAGCTGTGGCAGTTGAAAACCCTGGCATGCTCTCTGCTTTGCTTCTCTGGGTCTTTTAAACTCATGTTGTGTGTTCTCATGCTGTCAGCTCGTTCTGGTTGTGACCGGACTTACCTAGGAGGGGTTGATATGTGTTTATTAATAAAGGAAAGGGTGTCCATGGTATCTGGGCCTGGCTGTAATCACCAAGAGAAGGTGATACTGTAAACATTGTCGTCCCCAGAATGGATTTTAATGTCCTCTTGCCTTATGCTTCCTTCCTGTTGACCCCTTCCCACCATTCTTTTGGAAGCCATATGTCATATTGGAGTCAAAGGGGGCATTTATTTTTCTGCAAATGTAGAAGGCACTTAGCTACAAAGGGAAATAGTGCTCAACAATTAGAAGAATCAAGTTTTTTCCTTAGGTAAGAGACTAACAAACTTGAAAATGCCTACTAGTAATATTTTATTTAAAAGGATCTATTGGGGATGGAAAGATGGCTCGGCAGTTAAGACACTTGCTTCTAAAAGGTGCTATAGGACTAGCCTTAACATAAGAAAGTATCTGGCTGGGCAACACTTTTAAGAAATCCACACCACACTATTAGGTATATACTTTTTTCCTAAGCGCTTCTCTTAAATCTGTTAAAAATCTCAACTCTGCTTTAAAAAAAAAAAAAAAAAAAAGGAAGGGGTTGAAGAGATGGCTCAGCAGTTAAGGCATTTGCCTGCAAGCCAAAGAACCCAGGTTCAGTTCTCCAGTACCCATGTAAAGCCAGATACACAAGTTGGTACATGTGTCTGGAGTTTTTGTTTGCAGTAGCTAGAGGCCCTAGAGTACCTGTTCTCTTTCTCTCATAAATTGATTAATTATTTTTTTAAAGAGGAAGGAATGAAGGGAGAGAAAACATATCTGTGTGTTCTGTGTATTGTGATTATTTAAGTGGCTGAAAACTAGGCATTGTGCAATGCAAAGCAAGATAAATGAGAATAAAATCAAGATTTTTTTTTTTGAGGTAGGGTCTCACTCTAGTTCAAGCTGACCTAGAATTCACGATGTAGTCTCAGGGTGGCCTCGAACCCACAGCAATCCTCCTACCTCTGCTGAGTGCTGGGATTAAAGGTGTGCACCACCATGCCTGGCTGAAAATCTAAGTATTCTGTCCATGGGGCAAAAAGGGATACAATGTAGGGCCTTGGTCAGAGGATTGGAAGGAGAGCTCCTTTCTAAAAGAAAAAGGAAAGTTGTATGTGGTGACTCACACCTATAATCCCTGCACTCAGGAAGCTGAAGTTGGAGGATCACTTTCCAAGTTCCAAGCCAGCCTGGGCTATAGTAAGATTGGCTTTAAAAAATAAAAAGAAGCCGGGAGTGGTGGTGCATGCCTTTAATCCTAGCACTGAGGCAGAGGTAGGAGGATTGCTGTGAGTTCGAGGCCACCCTGAGACTCCATAGTGAATTCCAGGTCAGCCTGGGCTAGAGTGAGATCCTACTTGAAAAACCAAAAATAATAATAATAATAAATAAAGAAAAAGAAAAAGGTGAACCTTAGTCTAGCTGATGAGCGCTGCCATCACGATGAGCCTGTCATGATGCTCATACCTCTACCCCCTACATTCAAGAAGCTGAGATATGAGGGTTTCCATAATGTAGATAAACTTGACTACATGGTTCTTATCCTCTACTTGACCTATTCTTTTTTTTTTTTTTTTTTTTTCAAGCTAGGGTCTCCCTCTATCCTAGGATGAACTGGAATTCACTATTTAGTCTCAGGGTGGCCTTGAACTCATGGCAATCCTCCTACCTCAGTCTTCTGAGTGCAGAGATTAAAGGCATGTGCCACCATGCCCAGCACTATAGTAAATTTCTTTTTTTTTTAATATTTTTAAAATTTTTATCTTAGAGAAAGAAAAAGATGCAGATAGAGAATGAGCATACCAGGTCCTTCAGCCACTGCAAACAAACTCAACACACATGCACCACCTTATGCATCTGTTTCACATGGGTTCTGGGGATTAGAACCTGGGTCCTATGGCTTTGCAGGCAAGTGCTTTAACTGCTTAGCTATCTCTTGCTATAGCCCAGGATGACCTAGAATTCACTCGATAGTTTCAGGGTGGCCTTGAACTCATAGTGATCCTCCGACCTCTGCCTCCCAAGTGCTGGGATTAAAGGCATGAGCTGCCAAGCCCAGCATAAAATTCTTAATTAACCTTAGAAATCTACCTGAAGACCAGAAGACAGAGGTTGGGAAGATCGCTATGAGTTAGAGGCTAGCCTGAGTTAGAGCAAGATTATACCTGGGTGGGAGGAAGAAATTTACCTGAAGTGAATGGGTGTGGTGGCACACAGCTTTAATCCCAGCACTTGGGAGGCTGAGGTAGCGGGATCACTGTGAGTTCAAGGCTTATTTATGAAGAGCTTATTTCTGTTGCTTATGTAATGAAGTTAGTACAGTCCAGTTGGCTTATCTTTTCCTCGGGGGTCAGACATGTTTCTTATGCCGTAGGAGTTTTGACCCAACCTAGTCCATGTGTCTCAGAGGGTAGAGGCTGCCATACAGAAGCATCCGTAGTATAACTACTTTCCTTAGCAAATTTGCCACACCAGTGTAGCTAGAGATAGTTTTGTCCCAAATCTCTTTTCTGCCCAGATTTTCCTAAGAAACGTTATTGTTGAAAATATAATATCTCTAGATGTTTTCTTTACAAAAAGAGGTCTGTGGGACTAGAGAGATGACTCAGTAGTGAAGGTCACTTGCTTTCAAAGCCTGACAGCTGGCTTCATTTCCCTAATACCTACATTAAGCCAGATGCTCAGAGTAGTGGATGCATCTGGCGTTTGTTCTCTCGAAGTAGTTCTCTTAACTTCTTACATAGGTACTGCCTCTCAGTTGAATTGGAAACTTAAATGATTCTTCTTTCATGTAGGTAATCATTAGCATCGTAACTGGCCTCCCAGGCTGTCATGCTAACGAACTCTGTGCTTTTCTGGTTACTCTACATAAGGAATATGGCAGGTTAGTATGTCTTTTGCATTTTCTTTGGGAAAAAAAAGATTGTGTTCCTGGGCCTGCTTGTGTGTAGGAATACTTTAGACATGTCCTGTCCTTTTGCATGGCTGATACTGGCACAGTAGGCACCCATCCATCTGTTCACTTAGACACTGTGTAGTGCTTCCTGTATGCCAGACACTGCTCTGCTCTGAGTGTAAGAAAATACATTCAGGGACAAAGTAGTCAAGAAAATCTATTCTCTTATAAAACTTACATTACAGTACGAGAAGACAATTTACTAGGTAAGGAAAACATAGTATACTAGTGAAATGTACTATGGAGCCGGGCATGGTGAAACATGGCTCTAATCCCAGTATTCAGGAGGCTGAAGTAGCAGCATTGCCATGAATTTGAGGCTGTTTTCAGCTATGTAGTAGTGCTAGGCCAGCCAGGGCTACATAGCAAATCCGTTTCCAAAAAAAAAAAGCAGAATCTTTTTCCCTCTCTCTCTCCCTCCCTCTCTCTCTCTCTCTCTCTCTACTTGCAAAGAAACAAATACTTTATTTTTATTTATTTATTTTGTGGTTTTTCAAGGTAGGGTCTTGCTCTAACCCAGGCCAACCTAGAATTCACTATATTGTCTCAGAGTGGCTTCGAACATAGTGATCCTCCTACCTCTGCCTCCTGAGTGCTAGAATTGAAGGTGGGCGCCACCACTCCTGGCTCAATAACTTTGTTTTTTTTTTTTAAAGCGGCCAGGGGAGGGGCGTGGGCATGGTGGCATATGCTTTTAATCTCAGCACTTGGGAGGTAGAGGTAGGAGGATCACCATGAGTTCAAGGCTACCCTGAAATGACATGGTGAATTTCAGGTCAGCCAGGGCTACAGTGAAACCCTACCTCGAAAAACCAAAAAAAAATTTAAAAATAAATAAAGTGGAGGAGGGCTGGAGAGATTGCTTAGGTGATTAAGGCACTTGCCTGCAAAGTCTAATGACCTGAGTTTGATTCCCTGGTACCCATGTAAAGCCACATGTACAAAGTGGTGCATGCATCTGGAGTTTGTTTACAGCAGCTGGCGGTCCTGGCACACCTATTCTCACTGTCTTTCTCTCTTTTCCTTCCTCCCTCCTTCTCCGCTCCCACCCCCCATTTGCAAATAAATAAATAAAAATATTTTTAAAAAATAATTGCCTGGGCATGGAAACACACACCTTTAATCCTACCACACAGGAGGCAGAGGTAGGAGGATTGATGTGAGTCACCCTGAGACTACATAGTGAATTCCAGGTCAGCCTGAGCTAGAGCTAGACCCTATCTTGAAAAACAAAACCAAACCAAAGTAAACAAAAAAAGTATTGGGCTGGAAAGATGGTGCAGTGGTTAAGATGCCTGCCTTCCAAGCCTAGAGACCCAGGTTCATTTCCCCAGTACTCACATAAAGCCAGATGTAGAAAGTGGCTCATGCATCTGAAGTTCATTTTCAGTGGCTGAAGGACCTGGTGCACCTATTCTCTCTGTCTGTCTCTCTTTCTCTGCTTGCAATATGTATGTGTGTATATATATATATATATATATTATTTTTTTTAAAAGAATCAAGGGCTGGAGAGATGGCTTAGTGGTTAAGCACTTGCCTGTGAAGCCTAAGGACCCCGGTTCAAGGCTCAATTCCCCAGGACCCACGTTAGCCAGATGCACAAGGGGGCGCACGTGTCTGGAGTTCGTTTGCAGTGGCTGGAAGCCCTGGCGCGCCCATTCTCTCTCTCTCTCTATCTGCCTCTTTCTCTTTCTGTCACTCTCAAGTAAATAAATAAAAAAAATGAACCAAAAAAAAATTAAAAAAAAAAAAAAGAATCAAGCCGGGCATGGTGGTGCACGCCTTTAATCCCAGCACAATCCCAGCACTCGGGAGGCAGAGGTAGGAGGATTGCAGTGAGTTCGAGGCCACCCTGAGACTACATAGTGAATTCCAGGTCAGCCTGATCTAGAGTGAAACCCTACCTCGAAAAACCAAAAAAAAAAAAAAAAGAAGAAGAAGAATCAAGCTGGGCATGGTGGCACATGCCTTTAATCCCAGCGTTTGGGAGCCCAGGTAAGAGGATTGCTGTGAGTTTGAGGCCAGCCTGGAAGTACAGAGTGAGTGCCAGATCACGGCCTGTGCTAAAGTGAGGCCCTACCTCGAAAAAACAAAAAGAAAAAGAGTTGCAGAGAAAAGTATACAGGCTAGGGGTGGGATTCCAGTTTTAGACTGGCTGATGAGGGACCTCACTAAAAGAAGGTGGCATTTGAGCAAAGACCTGGTAAAAAGTGGATATAGGATGCCCAGTTCCAGGTAGCCTCGGGTTTATCCCCAAACATAAACCCTGTGTTACCTTGGGTCTCATCCCAGTACCACATAAACTTGGTATGGTGGTATGTGTCTGTAATGCAATCATTTGGGAAGTAGAGGCATGAGGGAAGTCATTCTTGGCTACATAACAAATTCAAGGCTAACCTGTGCTACAAGAGACCTGATATCCCATCAAAAAGAAAGGAAGAAGGAGGGAGGGTGAGTGAGCAAGACAAGTGCATAATAAATGGAGGAACATTACAGAGCAAGTAACTGGCCTCCCAGGCTGTCATGCTAATGAACTGTGTGCTTTTCTGGTCACTCTACATAAGGACTTTGTCAGGTTAATATGGTTTTTAGTTGAGAGTATGCCTGGGCAACAGAGAAAGTCAAGGAACTGAAATAGCTGAAATTGCCTGAAGAGTTAGGCATTTAGATTATGGGAATGGGAAGACATACTTTGGAAATATGCTGGGTAAATATAGTAAGTACTTAATGGCAACCCAGATCCTCCTCATGTCTACTTTTATTTGTTTGTTTGTTTTTAATATTTATTTTCATTTACTTATTTTTTATGGAAGGAAATTGTTTAATTCTAGCTTACAATTTTTTTCATTTATTTTTTCAATAAAAATACTAAAAAAAAATTTTAATATATGGGTAGGAACATTACAAGAAGTGCTATTTGGGCAGTTTGGTGAGCATAGTATATACATTTAGCCATACAGCAGCAGACATTACACCCCTAGGACTAATGACTACCCCTTTGTAGGTTTTCAGTATCCGGGATGTGTTCCCTCCCATGGTGCAGGCCTCCAGTCCAATTAGAAGGTGGTTGGGCCGGGCGTGGTGGCGCATGCCTTTAATCCCAGCACTCGGGAGGCAGAGGTAGGAGGATCGCTGTGAGTTCGAGGCCACCCTGAGGCTACATAGTGAATTCCAGGTCAGCCTGAGCCAGAGTGAGACCCTACCTCGAAAAACAAACAAAAAAAAAAAGGTGGTTGGTTTTCCCCATAGCAGACGTGCCAGCCAGGCCAACGGGTGCAATAGTGGCACATCTGTCATGGTGGAAACCAACTGCCCTCTAATTGGACTGGAGGCCCACTCCATGGGGGGAAACACATCCCTGATACTGAAAACTTAAAACAGGGATAGTCATGAGCCCTAGGAGTGTAACATCTGCTGCTGTCTGGCTAAATGTATATACTGTGCTTATCAAACTGCCCAGTAAGCTCTTCTCTTAATGTTCTTACCCTTATATTAATGCTACTCTCACTTTTGGTAGAGAATCTTTTCAGATGGTAGTGACCTTGGGATGAGTCTGAAGGCATCATGGTGCTGGAAAGAAGTGACAGGAGTGCTCAGCACTGCCATATCTCTATCACACCTCCAAGGCTCAGGGTCTAATGCAGAAGAGATGGCAGAAAGAATGTAAGAGCCAAAGGAAGGGTAGGACTCCTTACAACGTGCTCCCTCCAGACATAAAATGGCCTGGATATCCATGACCTCATAGTGCCTGACACTACCTACACAAGACCATCAAAAGAGGAGGAAAAGATCAAGACATCAAAATAAGAGAGAGACTGAGAGGGGGAGGGATATGATGGAGAATGGAGTTTCAAAGGGGAAAGTGGGCAGAGGGAGGGCATTACCATAGGATAGTTTTTATAATTATGGAAGTTGTTTAATTAAAAAAAATGAATTTGTCTTAGCCAAGCAAATTCTAGACACTCATGCTAAAAAATAAAAGTATGTGGAATCTTCAACAACAGGATCTTACCATCTTTTGCAGTCAGGTCCACATTGCTAGTAGAAATCACCCAACCAAGAGCAGCTTATGGGAAAAAAAGGTTTATTATGGCTTACAGGCTCGCAGGGAAGCTCCACGATGGCAGGGGAAAGCAATGGCATGAGCAGAGGGTGAATATCACCCCCAGGCCAACATAAGGTGGACAGTAGCAACAGGGGAGTGTGCCAAACACTGGCATGGGGAAACTGGCCATAACACCCATAAGCCTGTCCCCAACAATACACTCCCTCCAGGAGACGTCAATTCCCAAATCTCTATCAGCTGGGAACGTAGCATTCAGAATACCTAAGTTTATGGGGACACCTGAATCAAACCACCACACAATCTATTCCTGGTGGGAAACCAAGGGCCTCAGCATTGGCCTGTAATGTTTTGGGGCATCAAGGACCTCCCTAGCCAACAACTCAACGGAAGGTATCCCATCTCTGGCACTGAAAATTTTCTAGTAACAATCTATAGCTCCTGAGTCCAAAAAGTAAGTTTCCATATGGCTTATTTATATCCTTTTATATTTTGATTAGCCCTCTCTCTACCTTTCCATTACTCAATCTCTTCCCTTGACCTCACTTAGGCCTTTTATTCCCATTAATATGTTCTTCTACTTACATACATAATACCATCCTATTAAGTCCCCCCTTCCTCCCTTTATATCTCCTTTCTACCTTACTGGCCTCTGCTACTGAGTTTTCTTCATATTCACATAGAAGGCCAATCATTTGTAGCTAGGATCCACATATGAGAGAGAACATACAACATTTGGCCTTCTGGGCCTGGGTTACCTCACTAAGTATAATACTTTACAGATCCATCCATTTTTCTGCAAATTTAATAACTTCATTTTTCTTTACCACTGAGCAGAACTCCATTGTGTTTGTTTTGGGGTTTTTTTGAGACATGCCAGGGCATGCCAGGCCCTTTTAGCCACTGTGAACGAACTCCAGACACATGTGCCCCCTTATGCACATGTGTGACATTGTGCAGTTGAGTCACTGTCCGTCTAGCTATGGGGTACCTGGAGATGCAAACACGTGTTCTTAGGCTTCGTAGGCAAGTGCCTTAACTGCTGCCTTCTCTCTAGCCCTGTTTTGTATTGTTTTTTGAGGTAGGGTCTCATTCTAACCAGGCTGACCTGGAATTCACTATGTAGTCTCAGGGTGGCCTTGAACTCACAGCAGTCCTCCTACCTCTGTCTCCCAAATACTGAGATTAAAGCTGTGATCCACCATATCCAGCGCTGGCTTTTTGTTTTTCTAAATATTTCATTTATTTACTTGAGAAAGGGAGAGAGAAAGATGCAGATAGAGAGAAGAATGGGCCCTAGTCACTGCAAATGGACTCTAGATACATGTGCCACCTTGTGAAGCTGACTCATGTGGGTACTGGGAGATCGAACCTAGGTCCTTAGGTTTCGTAGGCAATCACCTTAACCACTAAGCTGTCTCACCAGCCCCCTCCGTTTTTTGGAGACAAAATAACATAGGCCAACCTCATATTCTTGGTAATCCTTTGCCTTAGCCTCCTGAATGATAGCATCACAGGCATGACTTACCATGTTTGGTTATTGTTCTTTAAACAGCCTCCCTTTTTGACCTTTCCCGTTTCTTTTTTTTTTTTTTTTTAATTTTTATTTATTTATTTATTTGAGAGCAACAGATACAGAGAGAAAGACAGATAGAGGGAGAGAGAGAGAATGGGCACGCCAGGGCTTCCAGCCTCTGCAAACGAACTCCAGACGCATGCGCCCCCTTGTGCATCTGGCTAACGTAGGACCTGGGGAACCGAGCCTCGAACCGGGGTCCTTAGGCTTCACAGGCAAGCGCTTAACCGCTAAGCCATCTCTCCAGCCCCTTTCCCGTTTCTTACTAGTAAGAGTCTTACTGAGTACCAGACTAAAGGCATATTATTATTGGTCAGGAATGTTCTCCAACCCTGGAGCCTGTTGGTCAAATGCTTTCCTCTCCTCTTCCCCTATGGTGGGAGGTTTCCTGTCAAAAGCTCCAGTGGGGGAGAGATGGCTTAGTGGTTAAGGCGCTTGCCTGCAAAGCCAAAGGACCCAAGTTCAATTCCCCAGGACCCACATAAGCCAGATGCACAAGGGGCACACGTATCTGGAGTTCGTTTGTAGTGGCTGGAGGCTCTGGTGCGCCCATTCTCTCCCTCTCTCCCTCTCTCTTTCTCTCTCTCCCTCTCTCCCTGCCTATTTCTGTATCTCTCTCTCTCTCTGTCATATAAATAAAAAAATTAAAATTTTTTTTTAAAAGTTCCAGTGGTAGTGGTTTCAGGATATTGGGCTCCCAACCCCTCTTGTTTTTTGTTTTTTGTTTTTGCATGATTTTGGGATTGTTTTCTCCTCTACAAAGTTATGAGTAGAATATCTTTGGGAGTACTGGTGATATTTGAGTCCATGGCTAAATGCATAGTACCAGGCCATTAGGTAGCCATGTGCTAAGATTATTTTCCATTTCCAGGTGGATGGTGTACCGTCAAATCATGGACAGCTCTGAATGTTTTCATGCTGCCCACTTCCAAAAGTACCTTTCCAATGTCCTGGAGACCCAACAGAACCGATCTGCCCGCCAGTCAGCTTACATCTGCAAGAAGACCAGACTGCTGGTGGTGGTACAAGGGTGAGTGTCAGACGTCTTCTGGGAATAGTTGAATGAGGATAATGACTTTGTCATTACCATTACTGTAGCACAGAACAAACTCCAAGTGTGCCTGAATAGATTCCACACTATACAGAAAATTTAACAAAATCTTTGTTGCCATACTGTGGCCATGGGTAACTGATAGCCACACAAGGTTCAAGTTTGTCTTCTGCATGCTAATTTATTTCCAGTAGGTGGAGAAGTAAGGAATCTGGTAAAAGTTCTCTGGAAATTCATGGAATATTTTTTTTCTAAATCTCTACCTTCGTCTCTAAACAAGGCAGCCTTACTGGTTTCATTCTGGCCTCTTGTGGAATTTCAGATGTGACCCCTATATTTTGCAGTCTTCTGCCCCTCCCCCATTTTCCCAATGACTACCTCAGAAGAGTTTCCTGGGGCCTATAGTCAAAAAGCACATACAGGCCCGAAGAAATGTCTTAGAGGTTAAGGTGCTTGCCTGTGAAACCTAAGGACCCAGGTATGATTCCACAGGACCTATGTAAGCCAGATGTACGAGGTGGCACGTGCTTCCTTGTTTACAGTAGCTGGAGGCCCTGGCATGCCCATTCTCTCTCTCTCTTCCTCCCTCCCTCCCGCCCGCCCTCTTTCTATGTCTCTCAAATAAATAAAAACTAAATAAAATAACTTTTTATTGACAACTTTATAATTGTAGACAATAACCCATGGTAATTCCCTCTCTCCCCCAACTTTCACCTTCACAATTCCACTCTCCATCATATCCCCTTCCCCTCTCAATCAGTCTCTTTTATTTTGATGTCATCATCATCTCCTCCTATCATGATGGTCTTCTGTAGGTAGTGTCAGGCACTGTGAGGTCATGGATATCCAGGCCGTTTTTTGTCTGGAGAAGCGCATTGTAAACAGTCCTACCTTCCTTTGGCTCTTACTTTTTTGTTTGTTTGTTTGTTTTTGTTTTTGTTTTTTCAAGGTAGGGTCTCACTCTAGCCCAGGCTGACCTGGAATTCACTTTGTATTCTCAGGGTGGCCTTGAACTCACGGTGATCCTCCTACCTCTGCCTCCTGAGTGCTGGGATTAAAGGCATGTGCCACCACACCTCTGGCTTCTTACATTCTTTCCGCCATCTCTTCTGCAATGGACCTTGAGCCTTGGAAGGTGTGATAGAGATGTTTCAGTGCTGAGCACTCCTCTATCACTTCTTCTCAGCATCATGGTGCCTTCTGACTCATCCTAAGGTCACCACTATCTGAAAAATGAAGCTTCTCTAACCAAAAGTGAGAGTAGCATTAATATATGGATGCTTATTGGGCAGTTTGGTGAGCATTGTATATATATTTAGTCAGACACCAATAACCGTTACACCCCTAGTGCTCATGACTACCCCTACTGCAGGTTTTCAGTATCAGGGATATATTTCCTCCCATGGGATATATATCCTCCAGTCCAATTAGAGAGCAATTGATTTCCCCATAACAGACATGACACTATTGCACCCATTGGCTCATTTGGCCTGGCTAGCCAAATTTAAGGCTTGCAGTGTCCACTGTAAAGTTTCTCCATTGATGATTTCTCTCTCCCTCATTGAATTGTATGCAGTGTAGCTTTTTCCAGCTTTCTGTCAGCTGGTCTACATGGAGAAGGTTTTCAGCTCAGCTCCAGCAGGATTTCTTAGTGACCTTGCAACCCAAGTATGTGGAGTCTTCAGCAGTAGGATTTTACCATTTATTCCTGGTGGGAAACCAAGAGCCTCAGCAATGGCCTATAATGTTTAGGGGGCATCAGGGACCTCCCTGGCCAACAACTCACTGGAGGTATCCCATCCCTGGCACTGAAAATTTTCTAGTAACAATCTATGGCTCCTGAGTGTTCCTTTGTCCAAAACAGTAGGTTTCCATATGACTTATTTATATTCTCTTAGATTTTTTTAAAATAATTTTTTAAATTATTTATTTATTTATTTGAGAGTGACAGACAGAGAAACAGGCAAAGAGAAAGAGAAAGAAAATGGGCACACCAGGGCCTCCAGCCACTGCAAACGAACTCCAGACGCGTGCGCCCCCTTGTGCATCTGGCTAACATGGGTCCTGGGGAATCAAGCCTTGAACCAGGGTCCTTAGGCTTCACAGGCAAGCGCTTAACGACTAAGCCATCTCTCCAGCCCTGTTCTCTTAGATTTTGATTAGTCCTCCCTCCACCCTTCCTTTACTCTGTGTCTTCCCCTGACCTCACTTAGGCCTTTTTGTGAGGTCCCAGTGGTTGACCCATGGTTTTATTTCTTGAGCAATTAGGGTTATAGTCAGAAAGTCTTTGCCAAGACCAGTATATTGAAGTGTTTCCCCTATTTTTTCCTCAGAGTTTCAAGTCTGATATTAAGGTTTTTGATCCATTTGGATTTAATTCTTGTGGATGGAGAGAAATAAGGATCTATTTTTATCCTTTTACAGATACATATCCAGTTTTCCCAGCACCATTTGATGAAGTGGCTTAGCTTTTCTCCAATGAGTATTTTTGGCATTTTTGTCAAAGATCAGGTGGCTATAGCTACCCAGACTTATGTGTGGATCCTCTATTCTGTTCCATTGATCTACATGTCTGCTTTTGTGCCAGTACCATGCCGCTTTTGTTACTATGGCTCTGTAGTATAGGTTAAAATCAGGTGTGGTGATACCACCAGCCATATTTTTGTTACTCAGTATTGTTTTAGGTATTCAAGGTTCTTTGTGCTTCCAAATGAATTTTTGGATTGTGTTTTCTATTTCCATGAAGAATGCCATTGGAATGCTGGTGGGGATTGTATTAAATGTATAGATTGCTTTTGATAAGATTACCATTTTCATAATATTGATTCTTCTAATCTAATAACAAGGGGTGTTTTTCCATTTCCTAGTGTCTCTGCAATTTCTCGCTTGAGTGTTTTAAAGTTTTCTTTGTAGAGATTCTTCACTTCCTTGGTTAGGTTTATTTCAAGGTACTTTATTTTATTTTATTTTATTTTGATGCATTTGTGAGTGGGTGTGATTCTCTGATTTTATCCTTTGTGGATTTGTTGTTAGCATTAGGAATGCTACTGATTTCTGTGTGTTTATTTTGCATTCTGCTACATGGCTGTAGGTATTTATCAGCTTTAATAGTTTGCTGGTAGAGTCTTTATGGTCCTTTTTTTTTTAATTTTTTTTTGTTCATTTTTATTTATTTGAGAGCGACACACAGGGAGACAAAGAGGCAGAGAAAGAGAGAAAGAATGGGTGCGCCAGGGCCTCCAGCCACTGAAAAGGAACTCCGGTCCCATGCACCCCCCTTGTGCATCTGGCTAACATGAGTCCTGGGGAATCGAGCCTCGAACCCGGGTTCTTAGGCTTCACAAACAAGCGCTTAACCGCTAGGCCATCTCTCCAGCCCTTTATGGTCCTTTATGTATAGAATCATATCATCTGCAAATAATATAACTTGGTCTCTTCCTTTCCAATTTGTATCCCTTTTATGTACATCTCTTGCCTTATTGCTATGGCTAAGACTTCTAGTGCTATATTAAATACCTTTGTCTTGTTCCTGATTTTAGTGGAAAAGCTTCAAGTTTTTCTCATTTAGTATTATATTGGCTGTAGGCTTGTCATTAATAGCCTTTATTATTTTGAAATATTTTTCTTCTATCCCCGGTTTATGTAGGACTTTTTTTTAAAAAAAGATTTTATGTATTTATTAGAGTCAGGGAGAGAGAGAATGGGCATGCCAGGACTTCTATCCACTGCAAACAAACTCCAGATGTGTGTGCCACCATGTGCATCTGGCTTATGTGGGACCTGGAGAATCAAACCTGGATTGTTAGGCTTCACAGGAATGTGCCTTAACCACTAGGCAATCTTTCTAGCCATATGTAGGACTTTTATCATGAACAGATGTTGGATTTTGTCAAATGCTTTTTCTTTTCTGCATATGCGATGATCATGTGATTTTTGTCCTTCAGTCCGTTTATATAACATATTTCACTTATCAATTTGCCTACATTGAACCATCGCTGCATCTCTGGGATAATGCCTACTTGGTCAGGGTAAATAATATTTATGATATATTCTTGTATTCTGTTTGCCAATATTTTGTTCAGAATTTTTGCATCTATGTTCATGAGGGAGACTGATATGTAATTTTCTTTTTTTTTTTTGTTTTATTTATTTATTTGGCATGGCAGACAGACAGAGAATGAGGTCGATAGAGAGAGAGAGAGAGAGGGAAGGAGGGAGGGAGGGAGGGAGGAAGGGAGAAAGAATGGGCACGCCTAGCCACTGCAAACGAACTCCGGATGGATGTGCCCCCTTGTGCATCTGGCTAACATGGGTCCTGGGGAACTGAGCTTTGAACAGGGGTCCTTAGGCTTCACAGGCAAGCGCTTAACCACTAAGCCATCTTTCCAGCCCATGATTTGTAATTTTCTTTTTTTGTTATCTGTGTCTGGTTTTGGTGATGCTGGCTTTGTAGAAGGAGTTTGGTAAGATTCTTTCCTTTTCTGATATGTGGAAAAATCTGAGAAGCATTGGTGTTAGTTCTTCCCCAAAAGTCTGGTACAATTCACCAGTGAATCCATCTGGGCCTGGACTTTTTTAATTGGGTTTTTTTTTTAATAACTGCTTGGATCTACATACTTGGTTTTTTTGTTTGTTTTTTGTTTTTTTTGAGGTAGGGCCTCACTCTGGTCCAGGTTGACCTGGAGTTAACTATGTATTCTTTGGGTGGCCTTGAACTCATGGTGATCCTCCTATCTCTGCCTCCTGAGTGCTGGGATTAAAGGCGTGCGCCACCATGCCCAGCTAGATCTCCATACTTGTTATAGGTCTATTTAAGTGATTAATCTCATCTTGGTTTAATTTTGGTAGGTCATATAAATCCAGGAAATCATCCATTTCTTTCATATTTTCAAACTTAGTGGAGTACATGTTCTTATAGTATGTCCCTGTGATTTTTTTTTTTCTTTCGGTTTTTCAGGGTAGGGTTTCACTCTAGTCCAGGCTAACCTGGAATTCACTATGTAGTCTCAGGGTGGCCTCTAACTCATGGTGATCCTCCTACCTCTGCCTCCTGAGTGCTGGGATTAAAGGCGTGCGCCACCATGCCCGGCTTCTGTGATTTTTTAACTTCTCTGGTATCTCTTGTAATGGTTCCTTTTTCATCCCTAATTTTATTAATTTGCATCTCTTCTCTCTTTCTTTTGGTCAGATTTGCTACGAGTTTATCAATCTTGTTTATCCTTTCAAAGAACCAACTCCTTGTTTCATTGATTCTTTGGATTGTTGTTGTTTTTATTTCTATTTTATTACTGCCCTAATCTTTATCATTTCTTTCCATCTATTGAATTTTTTTTTTTTTTTGCCTTGTTCTTCTTTTTCCAAGGCCTTAAGGTGAAGCAGTAAGAAGGCCATCCTGAGACTACTTAGTGAATTCCAGGTAGCCTGGGCTAGAATGAGACCCTACCTGAAAAAAAGGGGGGGGGGGCTGGAGAAATGGCTTAGTGGTTAAGGTGTTTGCCTGCAAACCAGAGGATCCCAGTTCGATTCTCCAGGGCCCACATAAGCCAGATGCACAAGGGGAGTTCATTTGCAGTGGTTGGAGGCCCTGGTGTGTTCATTCTCTCTCTCCTTCCCTCCCTCTCTCCCTCTCTCTCTCTTTTTCTCTCTCTCTCAATAAAATAAAAAATTCCCCCTTTGTACTGCCACCAGTGTGTCCCAAAGGTTTTGGTATGTTGTGTTCTTATCATCATTTGATTCTGTGAATATTTTTGTTGTTGGTTGTTTTGTTTTTGTTTTTTGGTGGATGGTGGTGGCTGAAGTTCTCCTGCTAGTCCTCATGATCTTCCTCTCCCGCTAGTCACTGCTGTCCTCCCCTTCACTTTTTTTTTTTTTTTTTTTTTTTTTGAGGTAGAATCTCACTGGTCCAGGCTGACCTGGAGCTCACTGTTGTAGCCTTGAGTTCACGGCGATCCTCCTACCTCTGCCTCCCTAGTACTGAGATTAAAGGCGTGCGTCACCACACCTGGCCTACATTTCTTGAGTAAATAAAATATTTTTTAAAAGCATATATAATCCAATTGAGTGTGGAGTTTCTACTTTGTGACTAATACAGAACAGACATGGTAAGCTGCTATAGATCCTGAAGACCCTATGTGACCATTACTATCATGTGCATGCAACAAGGAAGGGAACTGGCAGTGTGTGTACCACTGATCTAAGAGACTGGCTGCAAAGAGCTTCCCTTGACCTGTTCTCATGCCTTCTGGGTAAGAATGCAAATTCATTATCAGCTGGTCTCTTAGGGGAACGTGCTTAGTCAGGAAAATGGCGTGTGCTTTATCTAGTGTTATGGTTGGTAATAAACTACTGGTGGTTCTCACAAAGTACTTTGTGCTATACTGTTTCCTTGTGTTCACAATAATAGGTAGGGTCTCACTCTAGCCCAGGATGACCTGTAATTCACTATATAGTCTCAGAATGGCCTAAAACTCATAGTGATCTTCCTACCTCTGCCTCCTGAGTACTGGGATTAAAGGCAAGCCTGGCAGGTTTTTTTGTTGTTTTTTTCAAGGTACACTTTCACTGTAGCCCAGGCTGACCTGGAACTCACTCTGTTGGCTAGCCTCAAAGTCATGACAGTCCTCCAACCCTTGCCTCTCAAGTGCTGCACTCCACCACAGTTTTTTTTTTTAATATTTTTATTTATTTATTTGCAAGCAGAGAGAGACAATGGGTACATCAGGGCCTCCAGCCGCTGCAAACACGCTCCAGATGCATGTGCCACTGTGCATCTGACTTTACATGGGTACTGGGGAATTGAACCTGGGTTGTTAGGCTTTATAGGCATATGCATTGACTGCTGAGCTACCTCTCCAACCTTTGGCCACAATTTTTTTCAAATATTTTATTCTTTTGTATTTATTTATTTGAGAGCAACAGAGAGAGAAAGAGGCATATAGAGAGTGAGAGAGAGAGAATGGACACTCCAGGGCCTCCAGCCACTACAAATGAACTCCAGGCGCATGCGCCCCCTTGTGCATCTGGCTAACGTGGGTCCTGGGGAATCGAGCCTGGAACCTAGGTTCTTAGGTTTTACAGGCAAGCGCTTAACTGCTGAGCCATCTCTTCAGCCCACAATTATTTTTATATATTTTAATTATTTATTTATTTGAGAGAGACAGACAAAGAAAGAGGCAGATAGAGAGAAAGTGGGCATGCCAGGGCCTCCAACCACTGTAAATGAAATCCAGACACATGTGCCACTTTGTATATCTAGCTTATGTGGGTCCTTTGGTTTTGCAGGCAAGTGTTTTAACTGCTAAGCTATCCAGCCCTTTTTTTAGGTGTGGGTTGTGGGGGTTTTTAATATTTATATTCATTTATTTGAGAGAGAATGGGCACACCAAGGCCTTTAGCCACTGCAAACAAATTCCAGACACATGCATCACCTGGTGCCTCTGTCTAACATGGGTCTTGGGGAATCAAAACTGGGTCCTTTGGCTTTGCAGGCAAGCACCTTAACTGCTAAGCAATCTCTCCACCACCTCCACATTTTATTCCCTGAGGTATCACTCTAGCTCAGCCTGTCCTGAAACTCACTTTGTAGTCCCAGGCTGGCCTGGAACTCACGACTGTCCTCCTACCTCTGCGTCAGGGATGCTGGTATTAAAGACATGCACCACCATGCCCAGCTTTGTTTTCTTTATGTGTTTTGTTGTGTTGTGTTATTTAATAAAGAGAATACTGACAAGAAAGGAGCCAACATGATGAAGCCAACTTTTTTACCTTCGTCACACAGTTGTACCAGCAGCCTGAGCACCAGACTGCCTTCTGCTTCTTCCTACAGGAGAGAACTCTTCTCTGTTAGTCTAGAGACCTCTATGCAAGATGTAGAATAGCTGATGGGCTAGAGAGATTGCTTAGTGGTTAAGGCATTTGCCTGCAAAGCCAAAGGATCCCGGTTCAATTATCCAGGACCCATGTAAGCCAGATGGACAAGGGGACACATGTATCTGGAGTTCGTTTGCAGTGGCTGGAGGCCTTGGCGAGCCCATATTTTCTTCCTCTCTCTCTCATAAGTAAATAAATAAAATTTAACCAAAAAAGAGGTACTAGAGCTGAGAGTAGACAGAAAAAAGGACATTCCAACAGGGTTCCTTATTGAGCAGAGTGAATGGCCAAGGCCTTTATTTCTTGGGTAGTTTCCATGCACAGCCCTCACAAAGGAGACTGGGGCCAGTTTTCTACTTGCAACATTTTCCATAGAAATCAATGAAAATTACTGGGGTGCTCTGAAAGTCTAAGGAAACTGTTATGTTAAAATGATTGATATCCTTGAGATTGGCAAGTCCTTGCATTTGCTGAACTTGGAAAAGAGAAAGCTTCTGAGTACTTGCTCTGTATCCCTGGCTGGCAATGGCACTTGATATGTAGCCCATGTTAACCTTGAACTCATGCCAATCCTTACTCCCCACCACCCTCTGCCCCAGCAAGCACTTATTTTCAGAAGAGGGGAAATGTTAATGCAAGATGAAAACATTTAACCAAGAAACTTAAAGCTTTAACTTTAAAACTTTAACATTTCTACAGAGAGCTTCAGGGCAGTGTACAAGTGTCAGTCCTTTTTACCAAGGGTGCTGCTTCAAGGGCCAGCACAAGCACCATGGTAGAAATAGACTCATGTGGCCATACACACACATGCTCAAGCAGGGGGAGAAGCCAGTGAAGAGAAGACTCACCCAGCAGACTCTTGAGCAAGCCAAACATAGTGATACATGCATGTCATATTAGCATTTAGGAGACTAAGGCTGAAGGATTGCTACAAATTTAAGACCAGCCTGGTCTACATAACAAGTTCCAGGCCAGCCAGGCTTACACGGTGAGATCCTGAGACCTTGTTTCAAAACAAAATAAAAAGGCACTTGGACAGCAGGCCTCCATGGGGGAACTTTAGAACTTAGCACACCCTGTCCTCTGTTGTAGCTCTGCTGATGGGGCAGGACTAAGCCCAAGACTAGGTAGGGGGATAGGATATTATAATCTGGGATAAAGTCAAATTGCCCTTTTACAGATGACTTGTTTGTAGGAACTCAGCACATGGCTCTAGCAGGCAGTATCCATTCCACCCCCAACCCCACCACTGATCTCTGCAGACAGGCCTGGATCCATAAGGACAGTGTTGTCCTCTACAAGAGTAGCTCAGGGTCTTCTGAGTGTCCAGTGTCCAGGTCATTTATCTGTCCTGCTTTATACAGCAGAGACCATAACACTGAGCAACCACCTTGCATCCTTATTGTAGAGTCAATAAGCAAATGAGAAAAGATAGCAAACAAATGTATAATAAAAAAAAAGTTAAGTGGGGAGGGAGGGAATTACCATGGGATATTTTTTTATAATCATGGAAAATGTTAATAAAAATTTAAAAATTAAAAAAAAAGTTTAAAAAACAAATAGAACCAGCTGGATGTGGTGATGCATGCCTTTAATCCCAGCACTCTGGACTGGAGGCAGAGGTAGGAGGATCGCTGTGAGTTTGAGACCACCCTGGGACTACATAGTGAAGTCCAGGTCAGCCTGAGCTATTAGTGAGACCCTACCTTGAAAAAAAAAAGAGCCAACAAAAATAATAAAATAAGCTGGGCATGGTGGCACATGCCTTTAATCTCAGCTCTCAGGAGGTGGAGGTAGGCGGATTACCATGAGTTCAAGGCCAGCCTGAGACTACATAGTTAATTTCAAGTCAGCCTGGGCCAGAGTGAGACCCTACCTTGTAAAACCAATAATAATAATAATAAAAATAATAATAATAAATAGATGAGAGAGATGGTTCAGTGGCTTAAGACAAAAAGAGAACATATGTAACTCATTATCAGTGCTTTGGAGAAAAATTAAGGGGACTATATAGAGATTCCTGAGAGATTTTTTATTTTGTTTTGTTTTGGGGGGTTTTTTTATTAACAACTTCCATGATTATAAAAAATTACCCATGGTAATACCCTCCCTCCCCCCACTTTCCCCTTTGAAACTCCATTCTCCATCATACCCCCCTCCCCATCTCAATCATTCTCTCTTTTCCTTTTTGTTTTTGTTTTTTTTTGTTTTTGTTTTTGTTTTTCGAGGTAGGGTCTCCCTCTGGTCCAGGCTGACCTGGAATTTAACTATGTAGTCTCAGGATGGCCTCGAACTCACAGCGATCCTCCTACCTCTGCCTCCCAAGTGCTGGGATTAAAGGCGTGCACCACTACGCCTGGCTTCTCTTTTACTTTTGATGTCATAATCTTTTCCTCTCTTAAGATGGCCTTATGCAGGTAGTATCAGGCACTGTGAGGCCATGGATATCCAGGCCATTTTGTGTATGGAGGGAGCATGTTGTATGGAGTCCTACCCTTCCTTTGGCTCTTACATTTTTTCTGCCACCTCTTCTGCATTAGACCCTGAGCCTTGGAAGGTGTGACTGAGATATTGCAGTACTGAGCACTGCGGTCATTTCTTTCCATCACCGTGATACCTTCTGAGTTGTCCCAAGGTCACTGTCATCTGAAAAGAGAAGATTCTCTACCAAAAGTGAGAGTAGCATTAATATAAGGGTGTGAACATTAACAGAAGTGCTTACTGGGCACTTTGGTGAGCATAGTATATACATTTAGCCAGACACCAGCAGACATTACACCCCTAGGGCTTATGACTACCCCTGTTTAAGTTTTCAGTATCAGGGATATATTCCCTCCCATGGAGTGGGCCTCCAGTCCAATTAGAGGGCAGTTGGTTTCTTTCAAAACAGACGTGCCACTATTATACCCGTTGGGTCATTTGGCCTGGCTGGACAATTATAAGGCTTGCAGTGTCTACTTTTGAGTATCTTCACTGGTGATTTCTCTTTCTCCCATTGAACTTGCATGCAGAATGGTTTCTTCCAGCTTTCTGTCAGCTGGTCTGCATGTAGGGGGTTATTAGCTCAGATCCAGCAAGATTTCTCAGTGACCTTGCAGCCCAAGTATATGGAGTCTTCATTAATAAGGTCTTACCATCTATTCCTGGTGGAAAACCAGGGGCCTTGGCAATGGCCTATAATTTTTGGGGGGCACCAGGGACCTCCCTGGCCAACAACTCACTGGAAGATATCCCATCCCTGGCACTGAAAATTTTCTAGCCACAATCTATGGTTCCTGAGTGTTCCATTGTCCAAAAGAGTAGGATTACATATAATTTATTTATATCCTCTTAGATTTTGATTAGCTGTCCCTCCACCTTTCCTTTACTCAATCTCTTCCACTGACCTCAGTTTGTTTTTTCAAGGTAGGGTCTCATTCTAGCCCAGGCTGACCTGGAATTCTCTATGTCCTCACATTGTGGCCTTGAACTCATGGCGATCTTCCTATTTCTGCCTTCCGAGTGTCCTGAGTGCTAGGATATGCACCACCATGCCCTACTTTTTTGTTGTTGTTGTTGTTGTTTTGTTTTGCTTTTTGTTTGTTTGAAGTAAAGTCTCACTCTAGCCTCAGCTAACCTGAAATTCACTATGTAGTCTCAGGGTGGCCTCAAACTCACGGCAATCCTACCTCTGCCTCACAAGTGCTGGGATTAAAAGCATGCACCACCATGCCCACCTTTTTATTACTATTATTTCATAGGGTATATGAAATCAGATGTTTCTCATAAGATGCCACATGACATAGCTCAGTACAGCACATAATGAGCATTATGGAAGGCCCTGATTTCAATCCCTCATACCACAAAAACAAAAACAACAAAATGCCACTTGAGCAGACACCTGAAGGGAGCAAGCCTAGCAGATACCAGAGGAAAGGAGCATTCCAGGCAGAGGGAACAGAGAGTACAAAGGTAGAAAGAAGTATGCCTGGCATGTTCAGACAGGAGCCAGGAGGCCAAAATGATTGGATTCAAGCAAGGGGCAAGATGATTAATGAAAGTCTCCCCTGCCTTGTGAGAGGACAGATCATAGAGAGATGCTTAGCCTATTGTAAGGACTTGGCTTTTGCACTAAGATGAATGCTGTCAGAGGGTTTTTTGGTGTGAGGGTTTGTATATGTGTGTGGGTATATGCATTTGGAAGCCAGAGGTTGACGTTTGGTATCTTTCTTAATTTCCACTTTATTTTACTGAGGTAGGGCTTCTCATTTGAACCCAGAGCTTGCTGATTTAACAAATCTAGCTAGCCAGCTTGCCCTAGGGATACCCTGTCTCTGCCTCCCAAATGAGCTAATGAGCACTGGGGTTATATGAGGGCTGCCATACCCACCCAGCATTTACATGGTTGAGACCCATATTCTGGTCCTCAGGGTTGTGTGACAAGTGCTTTATCTGCTTAAGCCATCTCTCCAGCTGGAGATCTTTGAATAGAGCAGTGATTATTTTTATTTTATGTTATTTTATCTTGTTTGGATTTTCAAGGTAGTGTCTCACTCTAGCTCATGCTGACCTGTAATTCACTCTATAGTCTGAGGGTGGCCTTGAAATTATGATGATCCTTCTATTTCTGCCTCCCAACTGCTGGGATTAAAGGTATGCACCACCATGCCCAACATATGATCTGACTATGGATTTAACATCCGCTGGCTTCCATGTTGAGGACAGATTGGAGAGAGGTAAGAAAAGTGCAGATATTAAAATGGATTTGTAAGTCAAGTTTGGAAGGAGTTCCAGGCAAAAAATGGGAATGAACATGATATTTGACATGTGTCTGACCTGGGCAGGTCTGATGACCCTGTGAAGTGGGAAAAGCTATTAAAAAAAATAGACACTAGCAGGAGTTCATAACTTGATGATTAAAAACAGACCCAGGGACATTGAGTTCCACCCTAGGTTCCCAGATCATCTACAGGCTTTATCTCCAAAATAGGTTGGTTTTTCCACCACTGTTGCATATTAGGACTAAAAGAACTGGGTGGATTTTAGGAGCTCTAAATCATGAAGTTACCAAGAAACCCCATAAAAAGCTCTTGCTATTGGTCCTCTGTTGTGTTTTCAATGTAAAATGTCCCCCATTGGCTCATGTGTTTGAACACTTGGTCCCCAGCTAGTGGTGCTATTTCTGAGAATTGGAGAGGAGGAGCCTTGCTTCAAGAAATGGGTCACTGAGTGCTTTTAAGGTTTTATAGCTACACTTCCTGTTTATTATCTGCTTCCTATTGTGGATACAATGTGACCAACTATTCTCCTGCTTCTCCTGCCATGCTGTCCCCTCTATGATAGAATGTGTCCTTTGAAACCATAAGACCAAGTAAACCCTGACAAGTTGCCTCTTACCAGGTATTTGGTCACAGCAACAAGAAAGTAGTACATCTTCCTTCAGGTCTTGCCACTCATTATTTTCCTCTTCTGTTTTGTAGCCCCAACCAATAAGCTAATCATTTACTTTTTTTTCCTCAGCTACATGGATGTTATTGATGTTGTCCAGGCCCTGCAGACTCACCCAGACTCAAACGTCAAGTCCTCTTTCACTATTGGTGCCATCACTGCATGTGTGGATCCTCTGAGCTGCTACATGGAGCACAGGTAGATACTTTGGACCACCTCCTGAACATAGGATGTGGTGTACCTAGATGACTTGAGAGTGATTTCACCCACCACAATGAGACTCATCTTTGTGCATGTTTGACTTTTGGAACACAGCAGTCTACCTTGCATGTAGTAAATACTCCATTATTTTTCAGTTAATGCTACCAAAGAGAAAAACAAAAGGAATTTTAGAGTATAGACTTTACTTCTGTGAGAACAGGAACCATGTTCTTTTAATGCTTAATACATAATAACTGCTCATGAAATAGCTGTTGAGATCTCAGTGGTGAACCCTTACTTAATACACATGAGAGCTCCCCTGTTCAGTCCCCAACACTGCAATAAGAAGGAAGAGTAAGGAAAGAGAAGGGAGGAAAAGACAGATGGGGAAATGCAGGGAAAGAAGGAAATATCTTAGTAAAACTTGAGTATACTGACACAGGCCTATAATCCAAGCACTCAGAAAGCAGAGGCAGAAGGATCCATAATTTAAAGCTAGCATGGATAAGTATCTTCTAGACCAACCTGAGCTGTATAGTGAGACTATCCTGATACCTTCTCTCCCTCCAAAAAAAAAAAAATCTGTTAACTAAATTAGTACTCAAGTACACAATACTCTGTGCTGGAATTAACTGATATGGGCCACCCTGCCCAGCATAGTTCATGCTCTTCTTCATGGTCTGGGATAATGGCTCACTGATTAACTGTGCTTGCTTATAATGCTTGCCAGCCTGGTTTTGATTCCCATATAAAGCCACACACAAAATGTGGCACAAGCATCTGGCATTTGTTTGCAAGGGCAAGAGACTCTGGCATGCCCATACACACATACACAAATCAATTTTAAAGATATATATTTTAGGGAATTGGAGAGATGTCTCACCAGTTAAAGACACTGGCTTGGAAAGTCTTCCTGCTAGGGTACAGTTTCTCAGTGCCCATGTCAAGCCAAATGCCCAAAGGGGCACATGTCTCTGGAGTTCATTTGGAGCCCTGGAGTGCCCATTCTTTTGCTCTCTCTCTCTCTCTCTCTCTCTCTCTCTCTCTCTCACACACACACACACACACACACACACACACACACACACAATTTTTTTAGGGCCGAGGATTTTGCTCCGTGGTTAAGGCACTCACTTGCAAAGCATGACAGCCTGGGTTTGATTTCCAATACACACATCAAGCCAGATGTACAAAGTGGCGCATGTGTCTGGAGGTCGTTGCAATGGCAGAAGGCCCTGACACACCCATACACTTCCTGATCCCCCTTCTTTCTTTCTCAGGTAATTACTGTATCATATTCCTGAGCAGTGAGTAGTGCCTTTGTTCTTTTGGCACTACTATAAATGCAATTGTTAGCTGGGTATGAACACACATCTGTGTAATCGCAGTACCCAGGAGACTGAGGCAGGAGAATCACAAATTCTAGGGCAGCCTGGGTTACACCAAACTGTCTCAAAAAAAAAAAAAAAAATGCTGGAGAGATGGCTCAGCATTTAAGGCACCTGCCTGCAAAGCCAGCCTATCAACCTGAGTTCGCTTCCCCAATGCCCATGTAAATGCACAAAGTGGCACATACATCTGGAGTGAGTTTACAGTGGCTGGAAGCCCTGGGATGCCCATTCTTTCTCTTCTATCTCTCTCTGTGTTTGCAAATAAGTAAATATTTTTGTTTTGTTTTGTTTTGTTTTTTGAGGTTGAGTCTCACTTTAGCTCAGGCTGACCTGGAATTCACTGTGTAGTCTGAGGGTGGCCTCAGACTCACGGTGATCTTCCTACCTCTGCCTCCTGAGTGCTAGAATCAAAGACATGTGTCACTATGCCCAGCAGGTTTACTTTTTTTTTTTTTAAATGGGAAATAATGACAACTCTGAGATAAGTAGTTTTGAAATAATTCTTTTTTTCTTCCTAGATTTCTCTTCCCTAAATGTCTTGACCAGTGTTCACAAGGTAAGCAATATGCTTTACTTCCTGCTTGCATGCCTTTCACATTATGTTCAGGTGCAACAGTTTTTCCCTGTGCTGCAACCATTCTGAAATATACAGACAATATAGTTAGTCCAGGGAAACTTTGACAACTTTCTTCTACTGTGTTTGGTAGAAACATTTCTGGTAAGAGTTTGTGGCACAAGCTACCACAGCAGCACTGCTCTTGCTTGTCAAGTCTGCCTTGTCCTTGTAGCTCATTAGCAGTGGACTGTGTAGATAGTTATTCAGAGCCTCTGAATTAGCAAGATCTGTGGGGGGGAGATTGTTTTTATTTTTGAGGCAAGGTCTCCTGTAGCCCAGGCTAATCTTGAATTTACTGTGTAGCCAAAAATGACCTTGAATTCCTTCTTCCACCTCCCAATTGCTGGGATTATTGGCAAATCAGTAAATTCTTGATGTACTTTTCCTGCCCCAAGAGAACAATTTGGCTCAGCCTGTTTCCTTAATGCCCCCTACATACACTGGCATTTTCCATACCTCTTTGAAAATATGTAGAAAGATCCACCTTTCCTACAGGTTGTATTCAGCCTTGCATTGTCCTACCTAGCAGCTCTGGAAGCTGTACTTTTAGTTACATTATCTACGGTTCCTGAGGTCCAGAATAAATTGTACATTCCCTGGAGTAGTGTTGAAATGTTCATTGTTGTCAAGGATATGCCTGGGGGCTGAGTTTCCTGATAGAGCCCAGCTAGCAGAAATCTGGTGGAAGAAAACAACTTGATTTCCCCAGCATATTTGTGCCTCGCTGATCTCATTGCCATTCTGCAAGGGACAGAGAAAACAACATGCCAGAGCTGTTGTCTTGGGAAACAGCTGAGCTGGGTACTGCCCAGTGCAGGAACCTAGTCTCTGAGGGAAGGTACGTGCATGTTAGATTTCTATACCAGGTAGTAGCTTTTCAAACAGTACTCCTACTTTTTTTTTCCCTTGAGATAGAGCTTCAGGTAGTCTAGGCTGGCCTGGAACTTGCTGTGTTGCCCAAAATGGCCGTGAACTACTGTTCATCCTGCCTGTACTTCCCAAGTGCTAGGATTATAGGTATATACCATTATGCCTTTTCTTCAAGGCACTGTAACCCAGCAGCAGAGTGTAATGAAGGTTGGGGGTCCATATATGGTGTATTCCCCAGATAAGATTTTGTGGAAGTTGAATCAGTAGGTTTTGGTGACATACATACAAGCTACAGGGCATAAATTTAAAAAGAAAGCTATTGACGGACATGGTGGCACATGGCTTTAATCCCAGCACTTGAGAAGGAGAGGTAGGAGGATCACTGTGAGTTTGAGGCCAGCCTGGAACTATAGAGTAAGTTCCAGGTCAGCCTGGGCTAGAGTGAGACCCTATCTTGGGGAAAGGAAAAAAAAAAAAAAGATATCCAGGGTGAACACTAGATTTTTAGCTTAGAGGATTAGGAAAATTGGTAGTAGCTATCCTTGAAAACACTGGAGGTAGTGACAGATCATCAAGGAGGGCTGTCTAATCTGTTGTTACATATTTGTAAACCAAAGGCATAGACTATACTAGTCAGCCAGTGTCCAGGTGTGGAGTTGAAAAGGCCAGACACCAGACATGTAAAAGGAAATCGGAAGTCCTGGAGACTAAAAGACAAAACAGGAAAAAGCAGTGCTTCAGACACCAAGGAAGGGGAAAGATCAGTCATGTTTAATGTTGCAGAGACCTCAAGGGAAGTAGTTTTACCAAAATAAAAAACAGGTTTTTCAGGTATGAAGGGCACTGGTGACCTCAGCAGGAGTATCTGAGTGCATAAATGAGGACTGAAGCCAAGTCTAAGTAGACTAATGGCCAGTAAGGTACTGGAACTCAGCAAGTATAAACAATATGGTAGAGAGTTTCAGGGTATAGAAAAAAGGATATGTGGAGGAAAATGCTTTCAAGAATTGTCATTTCTAGCTAAGCATGATGGCCCATGCTTTAATCCCAGCACTCTAGAGGCAGAGGTAGGAAGATTGATGTGAGTTTGAGGCCACCCTGAGACTACATAGTGAATTCCAGACCAGCCTGGGCTAGAGTGAGACCCTATCTCAAAAAAAAAAAAAAAAGACTTGTCATTTCTGCTTGGGTGGCAATAGCACATACCTAATCCTTAGACGGGAGCTGATCAGAGCAACATAATGAGGTCTTCTCAAAAAAAAAAAAAAGAAAAGAAAAATTGCTTTTTCAAGGTAGGGTCTTAACTCTAGCCCAGACTGACCTGGAATTCCCTATGTAGCCTCAGGGTGGCCTTGAGCTCACAGAGATCCTCCTATCTCTCCCTCCTAAGTGCTGGGTATGCACCACCACACCAGCTAAAAATAAAAAATAAAAAAAATAAAAAGTTATTTCTGAAGTATTTGCTGAAGAAAAAGACCTGTGGTCTAGAGGAAGATACTAGTCTTGATAAGGTCTGTGGGAGTCTAGAGCTCAGCTTGGGAGTGAAGGTTGACTCAGACAGTGGTATGTTCCAGAGAATTTGAGGAAGTCTTTGTTTGGCTAGAGGCACTCACTGGCCAGTAGTTGTGCTAAGATTTACAGATCAAACTGGGTATGGTGGTTCATGCCTATAATGCCACATCCCAACATTTGGGAGGCTGAGGTAGAATTGCCATGAGTTCAAGGCCAGCCTGGGCTATAGAAAGAGATGGCCTCTCAAAAAAAAAAAAAAAAAAAAAAACCTTGCTGACTTGCCCTGTACTGTCTTACTTTTATAAATATTAGAATCACCTTCTCCTTAACAACTCCCTCCCTCCCTCTCCCTCACTCCTTCTCTTTCTCTCTCCCTCTCTCCCTCTCTCTCTCTCTCTCTCTCTCTCTCTCTCGTTTTTGTTGTTGTTGTTTTGTTTTTCAAGGTAGGGTCTTGCTCAGGCTGACCTAGAATTCACTATGTAGTCTCAGGGTGGCCTCAGACTCACAGCTCTACTCCCATCTCCACCTCTCAAGTGCTGGGATCAAAGGTGTGTGCCACTACGCCTGTCTTTTCTCCACTTTTTTGTGTGAAGGACAAGCACAGATATTCAGGCTGCCTCAAGAAAGACTTGAGGAATTGTTCTGTCTTCATTGCCTGGGAACCTGAGACAGCCCAGGTCCTGTATCCCACTAAGGAAAGTCTGAATGTTTGTAGGCTGACATAGACTGCATTTTCTGGGGCACGTAGCAGGCATATTTCATTCATGATGCCTTCCAACTCACTACTCATAGGCCCAAGTCTCTACTATGGGAATGTGGGCATTTGACCTTCAAGCCATATAATGATGTTTTCTGAATATCAAGCTCAAAGCCAAGTGCAAAACAAACAGAAGCCACAGCAGCTCAAGCCTGGCCTGGTGGTACACACCTTTAATCTAGCCCCTAGGAGGTAGGGAGATTGTCTGAGTTCCAGGGAAGCCTGGCTGGAGTGAGACCCTTCCTTAAAAGAAGCTCAGGGCTGGAGAGATGGCCTAGCAGTTAAGGCAGTTGCCTGCAAAGCCAAAGGACCTAGGTTTGACTCCCCAGGACCTATGTAAACCAGATGTAGAAGGGGGACGTATGCATATGGAGTTCATTTGCAGTGGCTAGACGCCCTGGTATACCCATTCTCTCTCTCTCTCCCTGCCTATTTCTGTATATCTCTCTCTCAAATAAATAAATAAAAATACTGTTTTTCCAAAAAAGCTCATGAGTTATATCCAGTGCTTGGTAAATGTCTTCCATTTGCATGTAGGCCTATAAGACTTCATGAACTGGGCCGACTTGGCATACCATGAGCATGGGTAGGAAATAAAAGGCAAGTATTTCCTTTCTCATTAGAGATTTGTTGGCTGTCTTCAAGTGGGATCTGTCACCAGTAGAAAAAAAAAAATCCTTAATGTCCCAAGGGACCACACTGCATCCTTTGCTCCTGTTCATGATTCAGACTCCCTGGTTCATTGCTTTCAACAACAAAGGATTATTTTACAATGATAAAAGGGCTATATTGTAGCCTAAGAATGTGTCTTGCATAAATCCTAGGAGTAGGAAACAGTCCCAGTGCTTAAACAGCAAGCAAGACTCATCATGATGCTGGCTGGAAAGCAAAGTGGAGATCATAACTGCTGAAGCTGGGTATCTACAGATAAAAGAAATAAACCTTCCTAGACTTTAGAAACCTCTTTTTTGTTTGTTTGTTTGTTTTTTGAGGTAGGGTCTCACACTGTAGCTCAGGCTGACCTAGAATTCACTATGTAGTCTCAGGGTGGCCTCCAGCTCATGGTGATCCTCCTGTCTCTGCCTCCTGAGTGCTGGGATTAAAGGCATGCACTAACACACCCGGCTTTTTAGACGCCTTTTAACTCACTCTGGGGTAGTCAGACAGATTGCAACTATGCTTCCTACTGTTAGCAACAGTTGAGACCAGGCTACCTGCTTACATACTCATGAGATGATGGCCAAATCTAGGGTGTCTACTCCTTGGTAAAGAATAGAAAGAGAGCCTGAGCATGGTGGCACAGTGGTAGACAGGATCACCATGAATTTGAGGCACCGTGAGACTACGCAGTAAATTCCAGGTCAGCCTGGGCTATAGTGAGACCCTACCTTGAAAACCCAAAAAACAAGAACAGAAAGAACCAGCCAGACACAGTGGCCCAAGCCTATAATTCCAGGGAGGCTGAGGTAGGAGGATCCCTGTGAGTTCAAGACCAGCCTGGGCTACAGAGTAAGTTCCTTGTCTGTCTGGGCTAGAATGAGAGCCTACTTCAAAATAAAATAAAAAATAAAAATAGAGAGTTCTTGGCCCAATCAAGGTGCACTGTTCACGGTGGCCTATTTTACCCTGTGTGCCAGATAACTGTTATACCTACCTCACAGATGGCATTTCCTCTTGGCAGATGACAGTTTACATAGCTGGACTAAGGAATGCTGGAAATAATCCTCTTGCTTACTTCCCTCTGAAACAAAATCCCCTTTCTGTGCCTAGTTCCTGACCTAGAATCCTATCCCCACCAGGTAGGCAAGACTCTAAATGAGGTACATTTGGTAGAGCCTTATATCCCAGCCAAAAAGAAAGGGGGGGGGGGGGGAGAAAGGGAAGGAAAAGGAAAGGATGGAAAAGAAAGAAAGAGGCAGGCCTGCGACCCTGGCACATATTGCTCAAGTGGGCATATTTGTATGAGTCTCAAGCCTCTATTGATCTCCACTAGCCTTATTTGGCTTCTCACTATAAGATTTACCACACTGTCCTTATCTGCCACACTGCCAGCTAAATCTCAGGCATCTTGCACGTAGGCTTCCCATGACCCCATGTCTGCCCACCCAGAGTGTGTTGAGACTTCCAGGATTGTACTCTTAATCCATGTTGCCACATTTTGGCCATGGTCTCCTGACCCTACCTTACTCAATTTCCAGAGGTTCCAGTGACTTCCTGAAGCTATGCCATAGCATAGGGATCTGGTATCAGGTTCTGCAGGCTGGCCTTTGATGCTCTTGTACAGCCTCTGTAGTGACCTTCCTAAAATGGAGAAGGGAGTTCAGGCAACACCAGAATCCCCTTCATTAGGGAGTTCCCTGGCACTGACTGAGGTCCTCCTTAATGTGAAAGCTTCTGAGCGGAAAGGCAGTGTGCATAGCCTTGCTGGGCCTGGTGGTATATACCTGCAGAGCTACTCTTTTACCTGGAACCTATTGAGATATTTTCAAGTAAGCACCTTTTAACAGCTGAGCCATCTCTCTAGCCCTATTGAAATGTTTAAAGAAAGGAAGTGACCTGATTAGATTTATGTTATTACTTCTTGCTGCAGTAGATAAAATTAATTGCAAAAAAAAAAAAAATGCAGCCTGAAAGTAGAGACCAAGCAGTGATTGTCTTCACTAGCAGCAGGAATGGGGTGGAGGTGGGTGGAAAGCTGCTGGCACTCAGCAGACCTCCTTAGGTAAGGAGGTGTGCATAACAGGAGAAAATAACTCAGGTGCTTCCAAAGCCCAGGTGTCTAGAGCTTGCCAATCAGGATATCTTTTTTATTGTAATTATTTGAGAGAGAGAATGAGTGTGCTAGGGCCTCTAGCCATTGCAAACAAGCTTTGGATATGTGTGTGCCCCCTTGTGCATCTGGCTTTCACGGGTACCAGGGAATCAAACCTGGGTCCTTTAGCTTTGTAGGCAAGCGCCTTAACTGCTGAGCCATATCTCTAGCCCCCAGGATATCTTTTTACCAAGGGACAGGGAAGCAGGAGGAGCCATGCTTACCACTTGGGTGTCAGGAGAAAGCCACTGAGAAAACTCACCTTTAAATCATAAAGGCAAAAGGCCCACGGGAACACTAGCTTACACTAGGAAGAGTAGGACTTGTGTCTCAGGACTGAATATTCTGTACTCCAGCCTAGGGCAGGTGAGTACCAACTGCTGACCATCTTTAACTCCACATAGATTGAGAGACCTCTCTGCGAGCCTTTCCTCATTGTTGTATGTTCCTGTTAGCATGAACATTCTTCTTCTTTTTATTTTTTGTTATTGACCACTTCCATAATTATAGACAATAAATCATGATAATTCCCTCCTCCCTCACTTTCCCCTTCACAACTCCACCCTTCATCATATCCCCTTCCCCCTCTCAATCAGTCTGTCTTTTATTTTGATGTCATCATCTTTTCCTCATGTTATGATGGTCTTGTATAGGTAGTGTCAGGCACTGCAAGGTCATGGATACCCAGGCCATTTTGTATCTGGAAGATTACATTATAAGAAGTCCTATCCTTCCTTTGGCTCTTACATTCTTTCTGCTACCTCTTCCACAATGAACACCAAGCCTTGGAAAGTGTGATAAAGATGTTTCAGTGCTCAGCATTCCTCTATCATTTCTTAGCACTGTGGTACCTTTTGAGTCATCCCAGAGGTCACTGCCATCTGAAAAGAAAAGCTTCTATAACTAAAAGTTAGAGTAACGTTAATTCATGGGTATGAACATTAAGAGAAGTGCTTACCAGGCAGTTTGGTGAGCATAATATATGCATTTAGCCAGATACCACCAGGTGTTACACCCCTAGGGTTCATGACTTCCTCTGTCATATGTTTTCAGTACCTGGCATGTATTCCCTCCTGTGGAGTGGGCCTCCAGTCCAATTAGAGAGCAGTTGGTTTCCCCCATAACAGACATGCCATTATTGCACACGTTGGCTTATTTGGCCTGGCTGGCCAAACTCAAGGCTTGCAGTGTCCACTGTTGTTGATTGACACTGATGACTTCTTTCTCCCCCGTAGAGCTGCATGTCGCATAGTTTTTTCTGTTAGCTGGCCTGAGCATTCTTAATCTCTGTTCCCTAGTCTTAAATGGTATGCATCCAAGTGGATTTATAAGTTTAGATTCAAATTCTTAGAACACTTTTGTTCATGTGGCTTGTTCTGGGCAGGAAGCATCATTAATGTCTGCTTCAGACCACATCCAGAGGCCAAGGTCTAGAAGTTGCCTTCAAGCTTACTGATTTTTTTTTTCTTTATTTTCAATTATCTAAACATTAGTAGCACTTGGCTTGTGGGAATCTGGTTACTTATCTTCCTGCTTATTGTTAACAACTATAACACATGTATTTATAGTCACCACTGTTTGAGAAATGGGAAGATTTCTGACCCCTCAAGTAGACTCCCAGTTTCATTCAGATGGCTATTAGTTTGAGATATTGTTGGTGGCCAGGTGTGGTGGCACACACTTTTAATCCCAGCACTCAGGAAGCAGAGGTAGGATGATGGCTGTGAGTTCAGGGCCAGCCTGGGACTACAAAGTGAGATCCAGTTGTCCTCTGACCTGCACTCAGGCCTGCACTTACATGCACACACACAAGCATAATAATTTTTTTTTCTAAAACGTTCTGTAAAAAGTTAAATGAACCAGGCATGGTGGTGCACGCCTTTAATCCCAGCACTTGGGAGGCAGAGGTAGGAGGATCACTGTGAGTTCGAAGCCACCCTATGACCCCATAGTGAATTCCAGGTCAGCCTGAGCTAGAGTGAGACCCTACATCAAAAAAAAAAAAAAAAAAAAAGTTAAATGAAACTGATGCCTTAATCTTTTTCACATGAAGGAAGAAGGTAAATAAGAATACAAAATCCAGCCTGGACTAGACCAAGAACCTACCTTGAAAACCAAAAAAAGAAAGAATATGAAACCTGTTTTAAGTGTTACCTGTGTTACTGAAAAGAGCTCGTGTGGTTTGGAGAAGGGAGAGAACAAGAGAGAGGAGGGAGGGTTGAGGCGATCCGCTATTACCAAACAAGCTAAGCCAAGTGTGGCAGCTCACATTTATTTTCCCAGCACTTGTGAGGCTAAACTGGGAGGGTCACCTTGACTGCAAGGATAGCCTAGACTAAAAACAATATATGTTTTTACCTAGAGTGGTGACTCAATACCTGTAATCCCAGCACTTGGCAAGCTGAAGTTTGAGGAGGCCAGCTTGGGCTACATTGTGAGCCCTGCTTACAAAAAAAAAACCCAAGGTACAAAGTAAAGTAATATGCCACTACTAGAAAAAGATTACATGTATAAGACACATGCCTGGAGGAAAAGATAAGAATATAACTAGTTGACTCTAGGGAAAATAATTTAGATGGTGGAGAAGAAGGAAATGTATTCTTTTGTGAGCCCTTCTATGAACATTTTCTTCAGAAACTAAATTGTGGCTAACTTTTTTTTTTTTTTTTTTTTTTTTTTTTTTTGGTTTTTCGAGGTAGGGTCTCACTCTGGTCCAGGCTGACCTGGAATTAACTCTGTAGTCTCAGGGTGGTCTTGAACTCACAGGATCCTCCTACCTCTGCCTCCTGAGTGCTGGGATTAAAGGTGTGCACCACCATGCCCGGCCAATGGCTAATTTTTTAAACTAAACACTTGACTGAAAGAGGATCGAAGGGGCTATAGAGATGGCTCAGTAATTAAGGTACTTGCCAGGAAAGTGTACAGAAGTACCCATGTGAAGACAGTTGCATAGTTTGGCACATGCATCTGAAGTTCGTTTGTAGTGGCTTAAAGGCCTTGGCGTATCCATTCTCTTTCTTTCTCTCCCTCCTTCACTCTCTCTCAAATAATTTCTTTTTTTTTTAAAAAAAAAAAAGGGGGAGGATGGAAGGGATGGCTTCGCAGTTAAGGCACTTGTGTGCAAAGCCTGAGGACCCAGGTTCGATTTCCCAGAGCCCACATCATCATCATCATCATCATAATGCACAAAGTGGCATCTGGAGTTCGTTTTCAGTGGTTAGAGGCCCTGGTGTGCTCGTTCATATTCCCTCTCTCTGTCTCTGTCTCTGTCACTCTCTCTTTCTCTTTCTAATAAATAAGTTTTTTTTAAAAAAAAAAAAAAAAAAGGAAAGAGGGCTGAAGAGATGGTTTAGCCATTAAGGCACTTACCTTTGAAGCCTAAAGACCCAGGTTCAATTCCCCAGTACCCATGTAGACCAGATGCACAAGGTGGATCTTGAGGCCCTGGCACACCCATTCACTCTGTCTCTCTCTTTCTCACTATATGCCTGTCTCTTGAAATAACTAAGGCAGCCATGGTGGCACACACCTTTAATCCCAGCATTCTAGAGGCAAAGGTAGGAGGATTGCAGTGAGTTCAAGGCCACCCTGAAACTACATAGTGAATTCCAGGTCAGCTTGTACTACAGCTAGACCCTACCTCAAAAAAACCAAATAAATAATAAAATGGAAGAGGACCAAGGGTATGTAGGGAATCTGAAGACAGCACCAGCTATATAAAATGACCCTGTCTCAAAAAGAAGTGAAGTATAAGTTCAGATTTCCACATAAAAGCCAGACATGGTAGGCGCCTATATCCTCAGCTCTGGGAAAATGAAGACAGGAGGATGCCTAGAATTTGCTGGCCAGCTACTGTAACCAAATCAGTGAGCTGGGGGCTCAGTGAGAGACACTGTCTCAACAAATGAAGATAGGTAGAAAACAACTGAGGAAGAAACCTATCGTCAACCTCTGTCTCCACATGTACTCACACACATGTATATCAAGGCCAGCCTGGGCTACACTTCAAGACCCTGTCTCAAACAAACAAAAAAACTGAGTGTGGTGGCACATGCCTTTAATCCCAGCACTAGGGAAACAGGTAGGATTGCTATAAGCTCGAGGCCAGCTTAAAACTACATAGTGAATTCCAGGTCAGCCTGAGCTAGAGTAAGACCCTATCACAAAAAAAAAAAAAAAAACATAAATGAAAGAAACCCCCTCCCCCAAAAGAGGAAAGAAAGGGGGAAGGGAAGGGAAGACAAAAAAAAAAAAACAAAACACAAATAGTTAGGAAGTATGGTTGTGCCAGGAAAATGGTCAAGGTAAAGTGCAAGGGCCCACATTGTGTGAGCCTACAGCCTCATTCAGGGCTCTGAAGGCTGACATGTTCTTGGTTTTATTCCCCAGGCTTGGTGAATAATGTGGTATTCACTAGTCACACCAAGGAGCAAAGGCACCCACTCCTTGTTCAGCTACAGAGCCTCATCAGGGCTGCCAATCCTACAGCAGCATTCATTCTTGCAGAAAATGGGATTGTTACAAGGTAAACTTCTACAGTCTACACTCTACATGACTAGTCACTTTCGGTGATGAGATTGAGCTTATTTAAGGTGGTATGCCCATAGAACTAGCACTTTCCCAGATGCAGCACTTTGGCTATGGCCCAGAAGACTTTTCCACAGTGTCTAATACCTGGGCATTTATAGATGTTGGTTTTTGTTGTTTGTCTTTTTAGTTTTTCAAGGTAGAGTTTCACTATAGACCAGGCTGATGTGGAATTCACTGTGTAGTCTCAGGGTGGCCTCGAACTCACAGTGATCTTCCTACCTCTGTCGCCCAAGAGCTGGAATTAAAGGTGTGCACCACCATGCCTGGCTTTAAAAAGCGGGTTTTGTTGGGTTTTTTGTTTGTTTGTTTGTTTTTGTTTTTATTTTGGGGTTTTTTGTTTTGTTTTGTTTTTTGAAGAGGAATCTCACTCTGGCACAGGCTGACCTGGAATTAACTATGTAGTAGTGTCAGGGTGGCGCCAAACTCAGTGATCCTCTTACCTCTGCCTCCCCAGTGCTGGGATTAAAAACATGCGCCACCACGCCCTGCTTGTTTTGTTTTTATATATTTATTTTATCTATTTATTTGAGAGAAAAAGAGGCAGATATAGAGAGAATGGACACACCAGGGCCTCTAGCTACTGCAAACAAACTCCAGATGTATGCACCACCTTGTGCATCTGGCTTACATGGGTCCTGGGGAATCGAACCTGAGTCCTTTGGCTTTGCAAGCAAGTGCCTTAACTGTTAAGCCATTGCTCCCACCCCAAAAAGTACTTTTAAAAGTTGATTATGGGCGGGATTAGCAGTGGTACACACCTTTAATCCCAGCACTCGGGAGGCAGAGGTAGGAGGATTGCCGTGAATTCGAGGCCACCCTGAGACTACATAGTGACTGAGATTAAGTAGTGAATTCTAGGTCAGCCTGAGCTAGAATGAAACCCTACCTCAATAAACAAATAAATAAATATAAAATAAAATAAAATAAATAAACTTTAAAAAATAGTGAGTATATGTCCAAAGGATGTGAGAACTAGTGAATTGGTCCCTAATTTGGTACAATTTGCCCACAATAAAGAGCAATGATAATAATGGATTACATAGCAATGAAACTTAAATGGAGAGAGTCAGACAACAAAATCCTCCTTTTTTTAATTGACAACTTCCATAATTGTGAATAATATCCCATGGTAATTCCCTTCCAAAATCCTTCTTTTTTTAAACATTTTATTTATGACTTGGAAGAAGCTGGGTGTGGTGGTACACACCTTAATCCCAGCAGACAGGAAGCTAAGGTAGAAGGATCACTATAAGCTCTAGGCCAGCCTGAGATTACACCAGTCAGCTTGGACTAGAGTGAGACCCTACCTTGAAAAACCATAAGAAGAGACAGAAGGAAGCAGCCTTTTGATGGGAGAGTTACCTGAATCTAGGTTTAAAAGGTTGTATAAAAAGAAATTATAGCCGGGCGTGGTGGCGCACGCCTTTAATCCCAGCACTCGGGAGGCAGAGGTAGGAGGATTACTGTGAGTTCGAGGCCACCCTGAGACTCCATAATGAACTCCAGGTCAGCCTGGGCTGGAGTAAGACCCTACCTGGAAAAAAAAAAGAAAGAAATTATAATAAAAAGGATACTTTTTAATGCTGTTGTCAGCTTGGTTCTGAAAAATCTCTCTTCTCCTGCCTTCTATGACATCACCCTGTAGTGGTTCCTGGAAAATCCCTGGTAGCATCCTCAGGGCACTACTGTCCGTCTGCATGCTCTGTCTGCACTTCCCTAAATGTGGATGCTCCTGGCAG
Organism: Jaculus jaculus; assembly: GCF_020740685.1. Lineage (NCBI taxonomy): Eukaryota > Metazoa > Chordata > Mammalia > Rodentia > Dipodidae > Jaculus > Jaculus jaculus. Next base: position 82,459,797 of record NC_059109.1, on the reverse strand, counting down.
TACATCTATAGCCATCAATTCGTACCTCACATTCTCTATGGGAGACCCATGGCTTCAGATATTGTCTGAACATGAGTGATTTATGATTTTAGAACTAGAAAGACAACTTCCCCAACAGCATGACCATAGATACCATGACCTTAGTATGTCCAGAATGAGACCTTCCCTCCATCCCTTTCCAAGAATCTAACTATTAATATACTTTGAATAATGACATCATCAGCTATCATTTTTTCTATAGTGCTAATATTTTGTTTTTGACGTGTGTGTATGTAGACAGAGTAAGACCTCAGGTGCTTGTCTTCAGAAATGCTGTCCACCTCCTTTAAAAACAGGTCTCTCATGCTCACTTTGGGAGCACATATACTGAAATGGGAACAATACAGAGAAGATTAGCATGGCCCCTGCGCAAGGATGACATGCAAATTCATGAAGCATTCCATATTTTTTTCTCCTACCCATAACTGAGGGCTAACTCCACAATGTATGACCCATATAACTCAACAAGGAGGGGCCAGGGGGAGGGGGTAGGAACATGGATGAGCCTAACAATGGTACCAACTTGACTGTATTCACTGAATACAAAACTAATTAATAAAAAATTAAATAAAAATAAATAAATAAAAAGGATACTTTGCTTTTCAAAAGAAAGAAAGAAGCAGTAAGAATATGGACATGTCAGGGCCTCCTGCAAATGCAAAGGAACTCTAGATGCATGTGCCACTTTGTGCATCTGGCTTTACAAAGGCACTGTGTGGAATCAAACCTGAGCCATAAAGCTTTGCAAACAAACACCTTTCACTGCTAAGCCATCTCTCCGGCCCCAAATCACTCTTTTTTAAATTTTTATTTTATTTTATTTTATTTGAGAGACAGATAGGAAGAAAGGGGTGAGAAAATGGCCACACCAGAGCCTTCAGCCACTGCAAATGAACCCTGGAAGCATGCGCCACCTTGTGCATCTAGCTTATATGGGTCCTGGGGAATTAACCTGGGTTCTTTGGCTTTTCAGGCTAGCACCTTAACCAGTAAGCCATCCCTCCTGCCCCCAAAATAATTTATAAAAGAGCCAATTAGCCAGGTGTGGTGGTGCATGCCTTTAATCCAATCACTGGGGAGGCAGAGGTTGGAGGATCATCGTGAGTTCAAGGCCAGCCTGAGACTACATAGTGAATTCCAGGTCAGCATGAGCTAGAGCCCTTCCTTGAAAAACTAAAAATAGAAAGAAAGGAGGCGGTGGGAAGATGGCCACGGCCACAGGGGCTTCGGCCTTGACCGTTACCTTCAGGCAGTTGGTGTCCGCATGCAGGCGCAGCATTCTGGCACCTTGGGGCCCGGAGCCGCCACCTTCTGGTCTGCTTCCCGAAGGCTCAGTTTGCAGAGCACTCCGTATCCACAAGGGTATGTTCCTGAAACATCACTGAGTTTACCACCCTGGCCAGAAGTTGTTCTACCAGACCCAGCTGAGGAGACCAAACACAACACAGAGGTTGTAAGGAAGGTGAATGAGATGATCGCCACAGGCCAGTATGGCCGGCTCTTTGCTGTTGTGCACTTCGCCAGCCACCAGTGGAAAGTGACAGCTGAAGACCTGATTTTAATTGAAAATGAGTTAGACATCAAGTGCGGGGAAAGGATTCGGATGGAGAAGGTCCTGCTGGTTGGGGCAGACAACTTCACACTCCTTGGAAAACCGCTGCTTGGGAAGGATCTTGTTCGTGTTGAAGCCACAGTGATTGAAAAGACAGAATCATGGCCCAAAATCTATACGAAATTTAGGAGAAGAAAAAACTTGAAGAAGCAAAGAATCATTGTGAACCCACAAACTGTCCTCCAGATTAACACCATTGAGGTGGCCCCGCACCTGCTGTGAGCACCGAGCTGCTGAGTAAGAAGCATGTCGGAGAGGCTGGGGCAGCGCCCTGGGGGCAGGCCTGCAGTCCCGCACCGGAGAGGTGAGAGGAGAGCCCATGTTCCAGGCCAACCTGGGCCACTCAGCAAGACCCCATCCCAAAAAATAATAAATTGATAAGCTAGCTTGGGTTTTCAAAAAAAAAAAAAGAAAGCCAATTAATAATAATTAATAAGGGCTGAGGATGTTCAGTGATTGAATGATTGCCTTACATCTGTAGGGCCCTATGTTTCATCCCATGCACCAAGAAGCAGAAGGAAAAGGGAATAGCAGAAAGAAAAGGAGGAAAGGGAAGAGGAGGGAGGGAAGATAAAAAGGGAAAAAATGAAAGGAGGAGCCAGGTGTGGTGGCACATGCCTTTAATTCCAGCACTCAGGAGGCAGAGGTAGGATCACCATGAGTTTGAGGCCACCCTGAGACTAGTTGGGGGGGGAGGGTAGAGAGAGAAAGAAAGCAGAATGAGAGTGCAAGTGAGGAGTATGGGCATGCCAGGGCCTCCTCTGACTGCCAGAATGAGACCCTACCTCAAAAAGAAAAAGGAAAGATAGATCACTGTTGTTTATTTCATTTTTATCTGAGTGTGTGTACATGTTTGTGTGTTTGAGTATGGGCCCATGTGTGCCACAACATGCATGTGGAGGTCAGAGGACAGACTTGGGTATCAGTTCTCACATCTACCTTGGTTGAGGGCAGTCTCTATTGTTCACTGCTGCTAGTTACCAGGCTAGCTGACCCTTGACCTTCCAGGATTTTCCTGTTGGCCTCCCATCTTGCTGTAGGAAGGTGAGGATTATAGATGCTCACTACTGCATCTGGCTTTATGTTTACATGGGTTTTAGAAATCCAAATTCATGTCTTATTCTTGCATAGGAAGCTCTTTCATCCACTGAGCCAACTCTATAACATTCATCTTGTCTTGGTATGGTTTGCTTTTGTTTCGACATAGGACTCTTGTAGCCCAGACTAGCCTTTAATTCTCACTGTGTAGCCTAGACTGGCCTTGAACTTCTGTTCCTCCTGCCTCTACTTCCCAAGTGCTAAGACTATATATGTGTATCACCTTGCCTGGCAAAAATCACCATATTGTAACCTTTGATCTAAGATTGATTTAGGGAAAGATCAATGGATGCTCGAAGCAGTGGAAAATCATAGAGGAAAAAGATATCCACTAGTCCTCCACAGTATAAGCTTATCTACTACTACAAAGAGGGAAAAGTACCTTTACATTCTTGAGGTCTGCAAAGTACTAATGATTAAACTTAGCAAAAACAGTGATGTCATGTGCCTCCTTGCTGTGAGTCTGTAAGAATAACATCACCTGAGTATTAAATCACCAAAAATGTCTAACCTAAACCTAGTCATAAAAAAAATAATTACAGCCGGGCATGGTGGTGCATGCCTTTAATTCCAGCATTTGGGAGGCAGAGGTAGGAGGATCACCATGAGTTTGAGGCCACCCTGAGACTACATAGTGAATTCCAGGTCACCCTGAGCTAGAGTGAGACTCTACCTTGGAAAACCAAAAAAAAAAAAAAAAAAAAAAGATACATCCAAGTTGTGGGGCATATGACAACTAGCTTGTCTTCTTTAAAAATATCAATGCTAAATTGCAGAAGACACTAGAAAGTGGAGAAACATCCCTTGTTCCTGGATTGGAAGAATCAATATTGTGAAAATGGCAATCTTACCTAAAGCAATCTACAATTTAATGCAACCCCTATCAAAATTCCAAAGGCTTTCTTCATGGAAATAGAAAAACAATCCAAAAATTCATTTGGAATCACAAAAAACCTCAAATATCTAGAATAATACTGAGCAACAAAAATAAGGCTGGTGGTATCACCATACCTGACTTTAACCTATACTACAGAGCCATAGTAACAAAAATAGCATGGTACTGGCACAAAAACAGACATGTAGATCAGTGGAACAGAATAAAGGACCCAGATGTAAGCCCAAGTAGCTATAGCCACCTGATACTCGATAAAAATGCCAAAAATACTCACTGGAGAAGAGACAGCCTCTTCAGCAAGTGGTGTTTTGAAAACTGGATATATATCTGCAGAAGGATGAAAATAGATTCTTCTCTCTCGCCATGCACAAGAATTAAGTCCAGATGGATTAAAGACCTTAACATCAGACCTGAAACTCTGAAACTGCTAGAGGAAAAAGTAGGGGAAACCCTTCAACATATTGGTCTTGGCAAAGACTTTCTGAATACAACCCCAGTTGCTCAGGCAATAAAACCACAGATTAATCACTGGGACCTCATGAAATTACAAAGATTTTGCACTGCAAAGGACACAGTGAAAAAAGCAAAGAGGCAACCTACAGAATGGGCAAAAATCTTTGCCAGCTATATACCTGATAGAGGATTAATATCCAGGATATACAAAGAACTCAAAAAGTTAAATAAGCCGGGTGTGGTGGCGCACGCCTTTAATCCCAGCACTCGGGAGGCAGAGGTAGGAGGATCGCCGTGAGTTCGAGGCCACCCTGAGACTCCATAGTGAATTCCAGGTCAGCCTGGGCTACAGTGAGACCCTACCTCAGAAAACCAAAAAAAAAAAAAAAAAAGCTAAATAATAAGGAATCAAACAAGCCAATCAAAAAATGGGCTATGGAGCTAAACAGAGAGTTGTCAAAGGAAGAAATACGAATGGCATATAAGCATCTAAAAAAATGTTCTACGTCACTAGTCATCAGGGAAATGCAGATTAAAACTACATTGAGATTGCATCTCACTCCTGTCAGATTGGCCACCATCATGAAAACAAATGATCATAAATGTTGGCGGGGATGTGGAAAAAAAAGGAACCCTTCTGCACTGCTGGTGGGAATGCAATCTGGTCCAGCCATTGTGGAAAACAGTGTGGAGGTTCCTAAAACAGCTAGAGATTGATCTACCATATGACCCAGCTATAGCACTCCTAGGCATATATCCAAAGGACTCATCTCATTTCCTTAGAAGTACGTGCTCAACCATGTTTATTGCTGCTCAATTTATAATAGCTGGGAAATGGAACCAGCCTAGATGTCCCTCAACAGATGAGTGGATAATGAAGATGTGGTACATTTATACAATGGAGTTCTACTCAGCAGTAAAGAAAAATGAAGTTATGAAATTTGCAGAAAAATGGAGGGACCTGGAAAGGATTATACTAAGTGAGGTAACCCAGGCCCAGAAAGCCAAGCGCCACATGTTCTCTCTCATATGTGGATCCTAGCTACAGATGATTGGGCTTCTGCGTGAGAATGAAAATACTTAGTAGCAGAGGCCAGTAAGGTAAAAAGGAGACATAAAGGGTAGAGAAAGGAAGGGAGGAGGATACGTAATAGGTTGATATTGTATATATGTAATTACAGTGATTGTAATGGGGAGGTAATATGATGAAGAATGGAATTTCAAATGGGAAAGTGTGGGGGTGGGGAGGGAGGGAATTATCATGGGATATATTTTATAATCATGGAAAATGTTAATAAAAATTTAAAAAAATATATCAATGCTGAGCCTGGCATGGTGGCTTACACCTTTAATCCCAGCACTTGGGAGGCAAAGGTAAGATCGCCATGAGTTTGAGGCCACCCTGAGACTACATTTCCAGGTCAGCCTGGGCGAGAGTGAAACCCTACCTTGAAAAATAAAAATATATTAATGCTGGGCTGAAGAGGTGTCTTAGCTGTTGAGGCTACAAAGCCAAAGAACCCAGGTTCAGTTCTCCCGGGGCCCATGTAAGCCAGATGCACAAGGTGGCCCATGCATCTGGAGTTCATTTGCAGGGGCTGAGGCCATGGTGCACCCATTCTGTCTCTCTCTGCTTCTCTCTCTCAAAGATAAAGATAGATATATATATTTGTGTGTGTGTGTATGTGTGTGTGTATATATATGTATGTAGTTAGAGAGAGAGAGAGAGAGAGAGATGATTTTTTTAAATATCAATTCTGGCCAGACCTGGTGGTATAGACCTTTAATGTCAACTGCTTGAGAGACTGATTCAAGAGGATCACAAGTTTAAGGCTTGCCTTAAGAGTAATAATAAAAAAAAAAAAAAAAAAAGAGTGAGTCCAAGGTCAGGCTTGTCAGTTGAGAACCTGTCTCAAAATAAAAAGTAAAATATGCCATGAGGCTGGGAGATAGCTAAGTCAATAAAGTACGTGTTCCATAAGAATGAGATATGAAAGCCGGGTATGGTGGTGCACTCCTTTAATCCCAGTACTCAGGAGGCAGTGGTAAGAGGATTGCTGTGAGTTTGAGGCCACTCTGAGACTACATAGTTAATACCAGGTCAGCCTGGGCCAGTGTGAGGCCCTACCTCAAAAAAAAAAAACAATAAATAAATAAAAGCCAGGTCATGGCTGGAGAGATGGCTTAGCAGTTAAGGCACTTGCCTGCAAAGCCCAAGGCCCCATGTTCTACTCTCCAGGTTTCATGTTAGCCAGACACACAAAGGGTCACACATGCCCACTATGTGGCACAAGTGTCTGGAGTTGAATTGCAGTAGCTGAGACCCTGGCCTGCCAATTCGCTGTCTCTCTCCCTCTGTCTTTCACTCTCTCTCTAAAAACAAAAAACAAATTAATTTTTTTAAAAAAAGACTTAAGGCTGGAGAGATGGCTTAGTGGTTAAAGCATTTGCCTGCAAAACCAAAGGATTCCGGTTCGACTCTGCATAGCCCATGTAAGCCAGATGCACAAGGGGGTGCATGCGTCTGGAGTTCATTTGCAGTGGCTGGAGGCCCTGGCATGCCCATTCTCTCTCCCCCCTCTCGGTCTCTTTCTCTCTGTTGCAAATAAATAAATAAAGAATAAATGTCACATGTTCTCTCTCCTATGTGAATCTTAGCTACAAATGAATGGACTTCTATGTGAGTTGGAATAAAACTCAGCAGCAGAGGCCAGTAAGTTAGAAAGGGGATATAGCAGAGGCCAGTAAGCTAGAAACAGGATATATTGGGATAGAAAGGCAGGGAGGGAGCCAGGCATGGTGGCACACACCTTTAATCCCAGTGCTCGGAGGCAGAGGTAGGAGGATCGTAGAGAGTTTGAGGCCACCCTGAGACTAGTAAATAGTAAAAAATAGTAAACTAATAAATAGTAAATTCCAGGTCAGCCTGAACTAGAGTAAAATCCTACCTAAAAATGGGGGGGGGCATGGGCAATAGCTAAGTAGTTAAAGCGCTTGCCTGCAAAGCTAAAGAACCTAGGTTCAATTTCCCAGTACCCACATAAGCCAGATGCACAAGGTGGCAAGCATCTAGTTCTTTTGCAGTGGCTAGAGACCCTGGTGTGCCCATTCTCTCCCTCTCCCTCTCCCTTTCCCTCCTCCCTCCCCCCCCTCAAGTAATAAATAAGTATTTTTTAAAAAGAAAGATGATCCAGATATAATTGAAGTTAAAAAAAAGAAAGGGCTGGAGAGATGGCTTAGCGGTTAAGTGCTTGCCTGTGAAGCCTAAGGACCCCAGTTTGAGGCTCAATTCCCCAGGACCCATGTTAGCCAGATGCACAAGGGGGCACATGCATCTGGAGTTCGTTTACAGTGGCTGGAGGCCCTGGCGTGCACATTCTCTCTCTCTTTCTGCCTCTTTCTCTGTCTGTCACTTTCAAATAAATAAACATTTTTAAAAAAACTTAAAAAAATATACTCCAAAGAGTTGCAAGCACATGTTGCCAGATAACTGAAATGGCAGCAGTAATTGAAATTAATGGGCAGCAGGGTTACAAGGAACAGGAGCAAATATTTTAACTTGAACAAGAAAACAAAGGCTTGAGAGAAATCCTCCAAATAACTCCAGAATCATTTTTGAGCCCCAGGAAGGATGATGCTTCAGAGTACGTCTTTTTCAGCACTAGTAACTAACAGCAGCCTTAGTCTGAGGAAGAGCTGAATGGCTCCCAGGTCTAGAGCTCCAGACTTTGAGCATGGCCCCACATGGTCACCAGGACTGGCCCAAATGCATGAATGAAGGAGCAGAAAACTATTTCAGTCAACCCCTTTCCCCCCTGTAGTGTGTACAAGTGTACTAGCTAAGAAATTGCAACAGAAAAATGTATAGTAATGGTCATGAACTATACTCCCAAACATACCTGAGATGTAGAGACTGAGCTGCTGTTGAAGGTGAACAAGGGAAAAGTTTTCCATGACTGTCCAGCATAGCAGCACCTTGAGCAGTGCTGTGGGCTTTCTGAGTGATCCATAAACAGACACTCCCAGTGAAGCTTGGGGAATGCGTAAAATCACCTGAATTTAAGGTCTGGGAAGATGGCTCAGTGGTTAAAGGTGTTTGCTTAGTATTATCCATATTTTAAAAATGTAAGTTTTTTTTTTTTTTTTTCTAGGTAGGGTTTCTCTCTAGCCCAGGCTGGCCTGGAATTCACTATGGAGTCTCAGGGAGGTGCTGGGATTAAAAGTGCGCACCACCGAATGCAATCTGGTCTAGCCATTGTGGAAAACAGTGTGGAGGTTCCTAAAACAGCTAGAGATTAATCTACCATATGACCCAGCTATAGCACTCCTAGGCATATATCCAAAGGACTCATCTCATTTCCTTAGAAGTACATGCTCAACCATGTTTATTGCTGCTCAATTTATAATAGCTGGGAAATGGAACCAGCCTAGATGTCCCTCAACAGATGAGTGGATAATGAAGATGTGGCACATTTATACAATGGAGTTCTACTCAGCGGTAAAGAAAAATGAAGTTATATGAAATTTGCAGAAAAATGGATGGACCTGGAAAGTATTATACTAAGTCAGGTAACCCAGGCCCAGAAAGCCAAGCGCCACATGTTCTCTCTCATATGTGGATCCTAGCTACAGATGATTGGGCTTCTGCGTGAGAATGAAAATACTTAGTAGCAGAGGCCAGTAAGTTGAAAAGGAGACATAAAGGGTGGAGAAAGGAAGGGAGGAGGATACTTAATAGGTTGATATTGTATATATGTAATTACAGTGATTGTAATGGGGAGGTAATATGATGGAGAATGGAATTTCAAATGGGAAAGTGTGGGGGTGGGGAGGGAGGGAATTACCATGGGATATATTTTATAATCATGGAAAATGTTAATAAAAATTAAAAAAAAAAGTGCGCACCACCACACCTGGCTAAAATGTCACATGGTTTTGTTAGTAGAAGTTTCTCATTTTACATTTCACCCTTTCTGCTAGGTGTCAGTCAGTAAAGAACTTATGTACCATCAGACTCCAACTACTTTACCATTAATTTAAAAATTTTTGTCAAAGACAGTTTAAAGGCTATAGGAATGTTTTATATGCACAACAAAAGAGCTATTTATAACTTACCAACAGTTACCTATGACTTGCTTGAGTATGAACTATTTCAGGAATGAAAGAGAAAGAATATTACTTTCTAAGAGAGACAATCATAATAGACACAGTAGCTTAAACCTCTTGAAAGAATGAATTTTGTTTCTTGATTAATAATGAAAACAAGCTTTTACTCATCTTTTGCTGATAGTTAAGGATAGAGTACAGTTCATTCAGCTGACAGACTTGAAATGTTTGGTAGAGCAAGATAGGTATGCTCATCTCCAAATTTGGAATTCCTCGGGCTCAAGGAATCTTTTTTTTTTTTTTTGGTAATTACTCTTGAAATATCTAAAAACCAGATTTAAATCTTAAAAGACTATCTAGGTTCTGTTTTTAGTTCCTTCCATTCTCATAACCCCATAATGTTTTACTTACAATCTTTCGTTCAGAAAGAGGGTGTAAATCTATGGATCTATAAGTGTTTGTTTTCTTTTCTTTTGAAAAATGACATATTGATAACATAGGTTACTGATTCAGTGGACCTGAGTTTCTGCTTTTCTTTCTTTCTTTTTTCTTTTGGTTTGTTTGTTTTTCGAGGTAGGGTCTCACTCTAGCCCAGGCTGACCTAGAATTTACTATGTAGTCTCAAGATGGCCTTGAACTCTTGGAGATCCTCCTACCTCTGCCTCCTGAGTACTAGGATTAAAGGCGTGTACCACCATGCCCGGCTGAGATTCTTTTTCTAACAAGGTCCTTGGTAGTGCTAGTGCTGATCAGATATGTTCTCTAAGAGAATATCTTTATTCTGAAGAGATACATACTGAAGTATGAAGCTTGAACTATCTCAGTTCAGCTAATTTGCATGGTCTTTGACAGAAGAAAATGCATGCATGTGTACTTGTATATAAGAAGGGTGAAAAGCCGGGTGTGGTGGCCTTTAATCCCAGCACTCAGGAGGCAGAGGTAGGAGGATCGCCATGAGTTCGAGGCTACCCTGAGACTACAAAGTAAGTTCCAGGTCAGCCTGGGCTAGTGTGAAACCCTACCTCGAAAAAAACAAGAAAAGGGGGGGAGGGTTGAAAAGATTGACAATCTTAATTAACTTGGGTATTTTCTGTATGTTTTTAAAGGAATGAGGACATTGAGCTGATTCTCTCAGAAAATAGTTTTTCAAGTCCACAGATGCTACGATCTCGATACTTAATGTTTCCTGGCTGGTAAGTATTATCATTGAATAGTAATTTTAAAAATTATAAGCCCAGTGGTTTATATATCTTTAGGGAAAAAGAATGACAGTATGAGACATGTTCTGTAAGTGTCACCTATTAGCTAGGATAGTTTGCCATATCCTAGTAGCCCTAGCCTTGCTAGAGCGTCCAGTGTTCCATGTGTTAAGCCCCACGTTTGAAACTTTCTTGAATGTTGAGGTCAATGTGTAAGCACCAAGTGCAGAGGTCCCTTGTATTTCCTATAGTGAGGATGAGGCGACTGGCATGATACAAAGAATTATATTCTCCCCAGGTGAAAGAGTAGCTCTGCAGAGTAGTCAGTCATGTAGGGTTTCCTGTTGATGAAGCCCAGGGAAGGATGTGTGCCAGCCCAAGAACCTGTCCCCAGCAGAAAGGAGAGGTGAGAGCATGTTCAGAGTTCACTATCATTATATTTGTACCAAAACATAAGAGAATACTCATAATGAACATTGTTCCACCACTCTGCTCTTGGGTGTGGTCCACCATTAGCCACATAGCTACTGAATGTAATGTAAATATAAATTAATAAAAATTAAATCAGTCAGGTGTGGTGACGCATGCCTTTAATCCCAGCATTTGGGAGGCAGGGGTCGGAGGATCCCTGTGAGTTTGAGGCCAGCCATAATGAATTCCAGGTCAGCCTGGGCTAGAGTGAGACCTTACCTCGAAAAACCAAAAAAAAAAAAAAATATATATATATATATATATATATATATATATATATATATAAAATAAATAAAAATCACCCAATCAAGAGCAGCTTCTGGGAAAATGAGGTTTATTTTGGCTTACAGGCTCGAGAGGAAGCTCCAAAATGGCAGGGGAAACAATAGCATGAGCAGATTAAAGGGATGGACCTCACCCTATGGCCAATATAAGGTGGACAATAGCAACAGGAGAATGTACCAAACACTGGCATGGGGAAATTGGCTATAACATCCATAAGCCCGCCCCCAACAATACACTCACTCCTAGAGGCATTAATTCCCAAAGCTCCATCATCTGGGAACCTAGCATTCAGAACACCTAAGTTTATGGGGGACACCTGAATCAAATCACCACATGCCTTAACTGCTAAGCTGTTTCTCCAGTCCCTATGCCCACTTTTGTTTTTGAGAAAGAAATCTCACTATTTAGGCCAAGCTAGCCTCCAACTAGCTATGTAACTGAGGGTGACTTTGTTCTGGGCTTCCTACTTCAGCCTCCTGAGAGCTGGGATTACAGGCTTGAATCACCATGCATAGCCCCATAGCTTATTTTCTTTTATTTTTTTATTTATTTATTTATTTTATTTTTATTTTATTTTTTTTTGGTTTTTCGAGGTAGGATTTCACTCTAGTCCAGGCTGACTTGGAATTCACTATATAATCTCTGGGTGATCTGTATTTTATTTTTATTTATTTATTTGACAGAGAGAAAGAGAGAGAATGGGTGCGCCAGGGCCTCCAGCCGCTGCAAATGAACTCCGGACACATGTACCACCTTGTGCATCTGACTTATGTGAGTCCTGAGGAATCAAACCTAGGTCCTTGGGCTTTGCAGGCAAGCGCCTTAACTGCTAAGCCATCTCTCCAGCCCTAGCTTATTTTCTTAACCCTTGGCTGCAGCTGACCATGCCCAGAATGGACAGTTGATTTCTATAGGTTTAGGAAAAAAAGTTTAAAGGATAACATTGTTAAATGTTGACCAAAATTCATCTCTCATGCTTGTCTGAACTGTCTGTTACCTTACTTAGCCAGGCACACTCTGCACTTTCCATACCACATCAGTTGTTAGTACCACTTATAAAGAGATTACACTGTTCTGTTTTTGCTTGTTTGTTTGTTTGTTTTTAAAAAGAGCCGGGTGGGCTGGAGAGATGGGTTAGCGCTTAAGCACCTGCTTGTGAAGCCTAAGGACCCAGGTTCGAGGCTTAATTCCCCAGGACTCATGTTGGCCAGATGCACAAGAGGGTGCACACGTCTGGAGTTCATTTGCAGTGGCTGGAAGCCCTGGCACACCCATTCTCTCTCTCTCTCTCTCTCTCTCTCTCTCTCTCTCTCTCTCTCTCTCTCTGCCTCTTTCTCTCTCTCTCTCTGTCTGTAGCTCTCAAATAAATAAATAAAATAAACAAAAAAAAAATTTTAAATAAAAAGAGCTGGGTGTGGTAGCGCATGCTTTTAATCAGTACTCTGAAGGCAGAGGTAGGAGGATCGCCAAGAGTTTGAGGCCACCCTGAAAATACAGAGTGAATTGTGAGACCCTACCTCAAAAAAAAGGTGGGGTGGGAATGAGGCTGGAGAGATGGCTTGTCAGTTATGGCGTTTGCATGCAAAGCCAAAGTACCCAGGTTCAATTCCCTAGGACCCATGTACACCAGATGCCCAATGGGGCGCAGAGGCTAGAGGCCCTGACGTGCCCACTCCCTGTCTGCTTTTTCTCTCCTTCTATCTCTTAAATAAATAATAAAACATTTTTTTAACTAACATCTTGATCACACCTTCCAAGGCTCAGGGTCTAATGTGGAAGAGGTGGCAGAAAGAATGTAAGAGCCAAAGGAAGGGTAGGACTCCTTACAACATGCTCCCTCCAGACTTAAAATGGCCTGAATATCCATGACCTCATAATGCCTGACACTACCTACACAAGACCATCATAAGAGGTGGAAAAGATGATGACATCAAAATAAAAGAGAGACTGATTGAGATAGGGAGGGGATATGATGGACAATGGAATTTCAAAGGGGAAAGTGGGGGGGGGAGGGTATTACCATGGGATATTTTTTATAATCATGGAAAATGTAAAAATTGAGGGAAAAAAAGCAGGGCTGGAGAGATGGCTCAGCAGTTAAGGTATTTGCCTGCAAAGCCTAACGACCTGAGTTCAGTTCCCCAGTATCCACATAAAGCCACATACTCAAAGTAGCACATGCATCTGGAGTTGTTTGCAGCAGCTAGAGGCCCTGGTGTGTCCATATTCTTTCCCCTGTTTCTCTTTCTGTTGGTTGTGGTGGTGCATGCCTTTAATCCTAGCACTCGGGAGACCGAGTTAGGAAGACTGCTGTGAGTTTAAGGCCAGCCAGTTTGAGGCCAGCCTGAGACTACATAGTGAATTTCAGGACAGCCTGGGCTAGGGTGAGACCCTTTCTCCTAAAACCAAAAAAAAAAAAAAATTAAATTTTAGTTTGTTTATTTGAAAGAGAGGTTAGGGGGAGAGAATGGACGCGCCAGGGCCTCTAGATACTGCAAATGAACTCCAGATACATGCGCCACCTTATGCATCTGGCTTACATGGGTCCTGGGGAATTGAACCAAGGCCCCTTGGCTTTGCAGGCAAAAAAATGTTGTTTATTGGTTTTTTTGTGGTTTTTTTTTTTTTTTTTTTTTTTGTCCAGCCATGGTGGTGCATGCCTTTAATCCCAGCACTCAGGAGGCAGAGGTAGGAGGATCACTATGAGTTAGAGGCTACCCTGAGACTACATAGTGAACTCCAGGTCAGCCTGGAATGAATGAATGAATGAATATATATATATTTACTTACTTACTTACTTATTTATTGCCGAGTATGGTGGCACAACCTTTAATCCCAGCACTCAGGAGGCGGAGGTAGGAGGATCCCAGTGAGTTCGAGGCCATCCTGAGACTACAGAGTGAATTCCAGGTCAGCCTGGGCTAGAGTGAAACCCTACCTCAAAAAAAAAAAAAAAAAAATGGCTGGTACACACCTTTAATCCCAGCACTTGAGCACTTGGGAGGCAGAGGTAGGAGGATCGCCTTGATTTCAACACCACCCTGAGACTACACAGTGAATTACAGGTCAGCCTGAGCTGGAGTGAAACCCTACCTTGAAAAACAAAAAACAAAACATTATTTATTTGCAAGCACACACAGAGAGAGAGAGAAAGAATGAGCATGCTAGGGCCTCTAGCCACTGCAAATAAATTCCAGATGTATGTGCCATTCTGTGCATCTGGCTTTTACATGGGTACTGGGAATCAAACCTGGGTTCTTAGGCCTTGTAGGCAAGTGCCTTAACCACTGAACTACCTCTCCAGCCCCCCTTTGTTGTTTTCTTATTGTGTGTTTATTGTTTTTTGATATGGGGTTTACCTTTGTCTCCCTTCTGGGATTAAAGGCATGCACCACCATGCTGGCTGTCCGAAAAAACAAAATTTTTTTTTGTTGTTTTTTTGAGGTAGGGACAGTCTCTCTCTAGCCCAGGCTAACCTGGAATTCACTGTGTAGTCTCAGACTGGCCTCAAATTCATGGCCATATTCCTACCTCTGCCTCTCCAGTGCTGGGATTAAAGGCACACGCCACCACTCCCAGACCAAAAAAATAAATAAATAAATAAATAAATAGATCAGGAGCTAGGAGTGTTGGCACATAGTCCTAGAATTCTGGAGGCTGAGACAGAAGGATTGCCACAAGTTTGTTTTTGTTTGTTTGTTTGTTTGTTTGTTTGTTTTTCCTCAATGTTTATTAATATTTTCCATGATGATAAAAAATATCCCATGGTACTACCCTCCCCCCCCCACTTTCCCCTTTGAAATTCCATTCTCCATCATATCCCCTCCCCATCTCAATCAGTCTCTCTTTTATTTTCATGTTATCATCTTTTCCTCCTATTATGATGGTCTTGTGTAGGTAGTATCAGGCACTGTGAGGTCATGGATATCCAGGCCGTTTTATGTCTGGAGGGAGCACTTTGTAAGGAGTCCTACCCTTCCTTTGGCTCTTACATTCTTTCTGCCACCTCTTCCACATTAGACCCTGAGTCTTGGAAGATGTGATCGAGATGTTACTCAGTATTCCAGTCACTTCTTTCCAGCACTATGATACCTTCTGAGTCGTCCCAAGGTCACTGCCATCTGAAAAGAGAAGATTCTCTATCCAAAGCGAGAGTAGTGTTAATATAAGGGTATGAATATTAAGAGAAGTGCTTACTGGGCAGTTTGATAAGCATAGTATATACATTTAGCCAGACATCAGCAGATATTACACACCTAGGGCTCATGACTACCCTTGTTTTAAGTTTTCAGTGTCAGGGATGTATTCCCTCCCATGGAGTGGGCCTCCAGTCCAATTGGAGGGCAGTTGGTCACCACCATGATAGAGGTGCCACTATTGCACCCATTGGCTCATTGGCCTGGCTGACCAATTATAAGGCTTTCAGTGTCCACTGTTGAGTATCTTCACTGGTGGTATCTCTTTCTCCCATTGAGCTACGTGTAGAATGGCTTCTTATAGCTTTCTGTCAGCTGCCACAAGCTTTTTATAAATATGTTTTACTTATTTATTTATTTGAGGGGGGGTGCACCAGGGCCTCCAGCTACTGCAAGTAAACTCTAGATGCATGGACCACCTTGTGCATTTGGCTTACGTAGGTACTGGGGAATTGAACCTGGGTCCTTAGGCTTTACAGGCAAGGTCCTTAATCAGTAAGCCCATCTCTTTAGTTCCTGCCATGAGTTCCAAGCCAGGTATAGACTACATAACAAGACCCTGTCTCAAAAACAAAGAAAAACTAGCTGGGCATAGTACTACCACATCTTTAATCTCAGCATTTGGGAGGCTGAGGTAGGAGGATAGCTTTGAGTATAAGGCCAGCCTGAGACTATGTAGTGAATTCCAGGTCAGCCTGGGCTAGAGTGAGACTCTACCTCAAAAAAAAGAAAAAAAGAAAAAAAATCAGGCTGGGTGTAGTGGTATATGCCTTTAATCCCAGCCCTTGGGAGGCAGAGGTAGGAGGATTGCCAAGAGTTTGAAACCATCCTGAGACTACATAGTGAATTCCAGGTCAACCTGAGCTGCAGTAAGACCCTATTCTCAAAAAAAAAAAAAAAAAAAAAAAAAAAAAAACTCAGATTAATTAGTATATAAAGTAAAAGGGTTTTCAGCCTTTTTTTTTTTTAATTTTATTTACTTGAAAGAAGAGAGAGAAAAAGAGGATGAGCACACCAAGGACTCTAGCCACTTGCAAACAAACTCCAGATGCATGTGTTCCTTGTGCATCTGGCTTATATGGGTCCTAGGGAATCGAACCTGGGTCCTTTGGCTTCACAGGCAAACACCTTAACCACTAAGCCATTTCTCCAGCCCTCAACCATATTCTTTTTTAAAAAATATTTTTGTTAATATATTTTTATTTATATCTTTATTTATTTGAGAGAGAGAATGGAAGCTCCAGGGCATCCATCCACTGCAAACGAACTACAGATGCATGCGCCCCCTGGTGCATCTGGCTTACATGGGTCCTGGAGAGTCAAACCAGGATACTGTGGCTTTGCAGGCAAACATCTTAACCACTAAGCCATCTCTCAAGCCCAGCCATATTCTTAATAGAAACCTCTGATTCAGATCATATCACACTTAAGTAATGAATAAGTAAGTGTTTGATTTCTTACACCTGAAGACAACTATCTTAGCTAAAAAGAGCCAGGTAGGGTTGGAGAGAGGGCTTAGTGGTTAAGCGCTTGCCTGTGAAGCCTAAGGACCCCGGTTCGAGGCTCGATTCCCCAGGAACCGTGTTAGCCAGATGCACCAGGGGGCACATGCATCTGGAGTTTGTTTGCAAGGGCTGGAGGCCCTGGTGTGCCCATTCTTTCTCTTTCTCTCTCTCTGCCTCTTTCTCTGTCCATCACTCTCAAGTAAATAAATAAAAATAAGTAAATAAATAAAATAATAATAAAAATAAAAAGAGCCAGGTAGAACCAGGCATGATAGCCCAGACTTATAAGTCTAGCACCTTGGTTGCAGAGATAGAAGACTTACCAGTTCAAGGCCAGCATGGAGGAGCGACATGAGTGAGTTCAAGGCTACCCTGACACTACATAGTGAATTCCAGGTCAGCCTGAGCAAGACCCTACCTAGGGAGGAAAAAAAAAAAAAGAAAGAAAGAAAGAACTGGGCTGGAGGGATGGCTTAGCCATTAAGGCGTTTGCCTGCAAAGCCAAAGGACCCAGGTTTGATTCCCCAGGACCCAACTTAGCCAGATGCACAAGGGGTCACACATGTCTGGAGTTTGTTTGCAGTGGCTGGAGGCCCTGGTGTGCCCATTGTCTCTCTCTGTCTCTCTCTCCCCCCCCCCTTCTTTCTCTGTCAAGTAAGTAAAATAAAGTCATTGCTTTTCTTCTAGAGAATTAGGGGTGAGGGACCTTAAAAAGAAATCCTGGGGCTGGAGAGATGGCTCAGTGTACTTGCCTGTAAAACTTAAGGATTTAATGCCTCAGTACCCACATAAAGTCAGATGCATAAAGTGGCACATGTGTCTGGAGTTCATTTGCAGTGGCTAGAAGCCCTGGTGTGCCCATTCTTTCCCTTTCTTTCTCTCTCCCTGCCTCTGTCTTAAATAAATAAATAAAACATTTAAAAAATCATCCTTCAAGCTGGGTGTGGTGGCCCAAGAGGTGTAGGAGGAGTGCCATGAGTTCAAGACCACCCTGAGACTACATAATAAATTCCAGGTCAGCCTAGGCTAGGGATTCCCTATCTTGGGAAAAAAAAAAATCATCCTTCAGCCAGGCGTGGTGGCATACGCCTTTAATCTTTTAGCACTCATAAAGCTGAAGTAAGAGGATCACTGTGAGTTCGAGGCCTTCCTGGGACAGAGTGAATTCCAAGTCAGCCTGACCTAGGGTGAGACCCAGAGTAGGGGGGAAATCATCCTTCAGGCCCTCCCTTTTGAATTCTTATTAAGGAATCAAAATATTTCATCTTTTAACAAAATGATAATCCTTGCTTTTCTACTCATCCCTGTGGGCCGCTTCCCTCCCACTTGAATCAGGTCAGTGCCTCAGATGGAACAGACTTTGATTTCAGGATATCAGCTTGGTGGCATACAAACATTCTTAACCATTTCCCTTCCACAGCCCTGTTACCATCAACTCCACTTCCACCTTTCCTAGTGAAACAATTCCTTTATAATCTGGGCAGAAACCTTGATTTCTTTCATATATCCTTCCAAATTCCCATAAGGATTTAGACATCAGTCTGGAGATGGCTTAGCAGTTAAGGCAGTTACCTGCAAAGCCAAAAGACCCAGGTTTGATTCCCCAGGACCCATGTAAGCCAGATGCCCAAGGTGGTGTGTGTGTCTGGAGTTCATTTGCAGTGGCTGAAGACCCTAACGGGCCCATTCTTTCTCTGCCTCTTTCTCTGTCTCATAAATAAATAAATATTATTTTTAAAATATTCAGACATCAGGAACTGGAGGGATGGTTTAGTGGTTAAGGTGTTTGCCTGTGAAGCCCAAGAACCTAGGTTTGATTAATCCCAGGACCCACATAAACCAGATGCACAAGGGCCACATGCATCTGGAGTTTGTTTGCAGTGGCTACAGGCCCTGGCATTCCCATTCTCTCTCTCTCTTTGCTTACAAATAAATAAAAATAAAGAGTTATATTAAAAAAAAAAAAGATTCAGACATCAGAACCTAGAGAAGCAGTCTCCAAATGCCTTGTTTGGATGGGAAAAGGAGACATTACCTTTACGAAGATGTTATCAACACCCCACTTAATTTGTTTAGTGTGTGTGTATGCACATATTTCTATAGGGGCTGCATATGGAGGGCAGGTGGTGGAATGCCTGTCAAGCATTTATGAAGCTCAGGGTTTGATCCTCAACACCAAAGAAACCAGGTCTTCTGTCACCTGTAATCCTAACACTCAAGAGGTAGAGGAAGGAGGATAAGGAGTTGGTTATCCTCTAGTACTTAATTGAATTCAAAGCAAGTCTGAGATACATGAGATGCTATCTCAGGAAGGAAGAAAAAAAAATCTAGGCACAGTGGCACACTCCTTTAATCCCAGCATTGGGAGGTAAAGGTAAGAGAATCACAGTGAATTTGAGGCCATCCTGCGAATACATAGTGAATTTCAGGTCATCCTGGGCCAGAGACCCTACCTCAATTAATAAACAAACAAAGTAAATAAAATGTTTTATATGAAAATGTTTCAGTTTACAATTAAGGGAATATCAAATATCATAGAATAAATGATGTAATTCATTCCAAGGCAGTATGTAATAACACTAAAAAACCCAAATACTTGTACTTAATTTTTTTAAATGTCTTAAGGTATGAAGGTAAATTTGATGCCGGATCTGCCTTTCCACTAATGGTTCAGATATGTGTATGGTTTGGCCGTCCTCTGGAAAAGACTCGCTTTGTGACCAAGTGTAAAGGTAAGCCTTGGCTGGAATATCTGTCCTACCCTAGTGAAAGAGCACCCCAAGTTGTCCTGTCTCTTGGCACTATTTCAGTTGTGTGTGTTATCCCTTCTCCCTACAGAAGGATTTAAGGAGCCAGGAATCCCCTAATTTCTGATGGTGCATAGCCACACGGTTTTATCTCCACTGTATTGGAAGAGTTTTCCCATCCCTTGGAATAGTGCCAGAGGTCCTGGAGAGGAAGGAGGTGGGGTTAGAAACTGTGAATCTTAGACCTGAGAACACCTCCAAGATGTACTGCCCTAAACTTGACCTCAGCTTCTAATAGGTGACATCCCTGTCCTTTTTCTCTACCAGCAATTCAGTCTTCCATGAAGCCAAGTCCCTTCTCTGGAAATATCTACCACATCCTTGGCAAAGTGAAGTTTTCAGGTAACTGGGAGGTTAGACTTGAAAGCCCTATAGTATGGAGCACTCATAGCTCATGGTGTGAGCCTGTAGTATCTGTTGGTACTCTGTAGACCATTAATGTGTGCTTCAACACACCCTCTTCTGGCCTTTACACCACCAACCTCTTTTGGCACGGTTCTGCCCCATGGGAAGATACCTCAAAGACTATTTTCCCCAGATCTTCCTACTTCACAGTGAAGGGAATTTCAGCCTCCTCTGGTATCCTCTGTCCCTGGATTATATTCTCTGGTCTCTACTCACAGCTCCTTGACTTGCCTCATTCCGGACACTCACACCCCTCTCTCTTAAGTCACCCATGGCCCCTTCCTAGGCCTCCTTCTTGACCTGTCACCAGGACTGCCCAAAACTGAGCTCTCCAACTCTCAGGCTGTCTGACCAGTCTTTGAGCTTTACTTGGTTAATCGACTTCTCCTCAGGTTCCTGCCCCAGGCTCTGTCATAGCCAGACACTTCATCCAGCCATTGGGGGAAAGCTGGTGCTTCCCTGGGTGTCATCAGTGTAGACACCTCTCCCTTACAGCCTTGCAAATGCGACATGTGAGGCGTCCAGCTTCTCTCACCTGCAGGCTTTTTCTTCCTCTTGTATTCCCCTGCACAGTTAATAGTGTCTGTCTGATCCCCTACTTCAGTTCTTCCCTCTCTTATTCCATCCTTTCTAACTTTCCACCACCAGTCATGTCAGATCGTAAGAAGCTTTTACAACTGTCAACATCATTACTGTGTAGTGTTCTTTTTGGTCTGAGTATCAGACATGTGTGTTCTATGTACAGACTCTGAAAGGACCATGGAGATCTGCTATAACACTCTGGCCAACTCCCTGAGCATTGTGCCAGTTTTGGAGGGACCTGTGCCACCCCCTGACTCAAGAAGCACACCTCAAGACAACAACAGGCAGTCAGACTGCTACCTTGTGTTCATCGGCTGCTCTTTGAAAGAGGAGAGCCTTAAAGACTGGCTACGACAGTCAGCTAAGCAGGTGAACTGTAAAATCCAGGCACATTTGGCACAGAAATCACTAGTACATCCCAGGGCTAATGATAACCTTGACCAGCCTCTTCCCTTCCTCCCCACTATTTGATCCATACCTCAAGGCTCAGCCAGCACTTTTAGGGACACTTTAGGAATAGGAATAATACTGTGTTGAGCCCAGGCCCAGCCAAGGGAAAACACATCCATAGCTGGAAGTTCCCAAGTGGTCAGAGAGCCTTCCCTCCCCTTACAAAGGTAACCGTATAGTGGTAGGCTGTCTTCTGGCTCAGGTGGACCAGAGGGACAGCTGATTGGTTAAGACTAAAGGCTTTTTTTTTTTTTTTTTTTTTTGGTTTTTCGAGGTAGGGTCTCACTCTGGTCCAGGCTGACCTGGAATTAACTCTGTAGTCTCAGGGTGGCCTTGAACTCATGGCGATCCTCCTACCTCTGCCTCCCGAGTGCTGGGACTAAAGGCGTGCACCACCACACCCGGCTCTTTTTGTTTTTTTGAGGTAGGGTCTCACTCTACTCCAGGCTAGCTGGGAGTTTACTATATAATCTCAAATTGGCCTGAAACTCAGAGTCCTAAGTGCTAGGATTAAAGGCACGCACCACCACACCAAGCTGTAAGGGCTCTAAGCTTTTTTGTTTGGGGAGTTTTTTTTGTTTGATCTTTTTTTGGGTGGGGGGTAGATTGTTTACCTTTTTGTTTTTGAGGCATTCTCTCCATGTAGCCCAGGATAGTCTCAAACTCTAGACCCTCCTCCCTCAACCTCCCAAGTGCTGGGATTATAGGCGTGTGTCACTACACCCTGCTTTAAATAAAGTCAACTAGTACTTGACCAGGAGACCTCACTGTCCCTTTGTCTGCAGGTCTGTCATTAGTGGGGCATAGAGATAAGAATCTTCTGCCGGGCGTGGTGGCACACGCCTTTAATCCCAGCACTCGGGAGGCAGAGGTAGGAGGATCACCGTGAGTTCAAGGCCACCCTGAGACTCCATAGTGAATTCCAGGTCAGCCTGAGCTAGAGTGAGACCCTACCTCAAAAAAACAAAACAAAAAAGAATCTTCTAAGAGGCAAGATCCAGCTCATTTGCCAAATACTAGGCACTTGAGCTTTGTTCCCTGATGGTTTATAGGGCTCTGGTGAAAGTGGTCTTCTCCAGGGGGCAGATAGGCAGATTATCATCCAGGTGAGGCCAGTTCCTATGCTGTCTCCCTGTGCTGTGATCATAGTGTAACTGACCCCTAGAGCCTTCAGCCTTCACCTACCCATGTGTTCCATCAACTCTGTTGCACTTATCTTCTCCCTACATCTGTGCAGAAGCCTCAGAGGAAAGCTCTGAAGACCAGAGGAATGCTGACCCAGCAGGAGATCAGAAACATCCATGTGAGTGCCCTGCCCCTGGCCTCTCCCTTAACTCCCAGACTGGTCTGCATTTATATTGCTGTCTTTTGGGTTTTCCCGAGTAAGGGGCTATTTTTAGGGCATTCTGCTGGCAGTCTTGCTTCTCTCCAGCCACAAAGGAAAGCTTGCTTGACCAGCCTTGCATCTTCAGTAAGGGGGGGTGGGCCACCTGTTCTGTGACCTGGGTATGAAGTGGAGAATAGCTAGTACCTGTGAGAGGAGCATGGGAAGCCTGGTCTTATTACCCTGTCTAAGTAGTTACAGACGACTTCTCCTTGAGATAAAACAGAGAATCCAACTAGGGAAAAAAAAAAAAAAAAAAAAAAGCCAACTAAATTAAGAACTTAATGATAGGGCTTTGATCAGCTTTCCAAATGCCAGCCGGACCCTTAGCCTCTATTCCTGGCCTCATAATGGCTTGTGTCACTGTCCAAGTAGAACAGAAGAGCACTCTGGTATTCTAAGAGACCCTGTAATTAGCACCTATGGGCCTGCATGGACTGGCCCATGATAGCATGGTGTGCATTTGGAAGGCATGTTCCTCTGAAGGACTTAAACAAGAACTTGAGAACTAATAGTTTATTTTGGAAGTGGTTTCAGGAGACACTAAGTAAGAGAAGTAGGAAAGAGAGAGAAGGGAGAAGAGGACAAGCCAAGAAAGGGTGTAATGAAACCAGTACCACTGTGAGACATGGGACTATGGGTTAGGAACTGTCAAGGCTCCTCAGCTGAGAGGCAGGAGGACCACCATCAGAGTCATGAATTGAGAGTGCTGGGGGTTAATTCCTTGCTTGTCTCTCTCTGGCGAAGTAGGCAGTCTTGCTAAAAAAAAAAAAAACCTGTTATGTTTTTTTGTCTGTTTGTTTTTACTTTTTATTTATTTATTAGAGAGAGAAGGGGAGGGAGAGAATGGGCATGCCAGGGCCTCCAGCCACTGCAAACAAAGACCAAATGCATAATATAAAGTAGATAATTCCAACAGGACTCTTTTTCAACAGGTGAAACGGCACCTTGACCCCCTACCTGCAGGCTACTTTTACAATGGCACCCAGTTTGTGAACTTCTTTGGTGACAAGACTGATTTTCACCCACGTATCCTTGGAAGCAGCTTGGTCCTTGTGTGAGATGTGGGGCAGAGAGGCTGGGAGGCGTAAAGGAGTATCTACATGTATGCCAGAGCCAGCATAGCCGAGCCCTTGGAGCAGGTGGGACTCTGCAGTCCTGGAGGGGGAGAGGCATAGGACAAAGCTCACAAGTGCATTTGCTGTGTTAATCTTTTATTTGTCCTTTATTTTTTTAAATATTTATGTATTTATTTATTTGAGAGAAAGAGGGGAGGGGGAGAGAGAGAGAGAGAATGGGTGCACCAGGGCCTCCAGCCACTGCAAACGAACTCCAGACACATGCGCCCCCTTGTGCATCTGGCTTACATGGGTCCTCAAGAGTTGAACCAGGATCCTTTGGCTTTGCAGGCAAATGCCTTAACCACTTAGCCATCTCTCCAGCCCTTATGTGTCCTTTATTGAGCAGTTAGTAATGTTACTTTTTTTTTTTTTTTTTTCAGCTTTTCAAGGTAGGGTTTCACTCTAGCTCAGGTTTATCTGGAATTTGTTATGCAATTTCAGGTAGCCTTGAACTCACAGTGATCTTCCTACCTCTGCCTCCTGAGTACTGGGGTTTAAAGGTGTGCGCCACCACACCTGGCTAATATTACTTTTCAAGGAAGGGTTGAAATGCAGATTTGGTGCCACCAACTTCTATAGTCAACAAAGTCATTACATACAAGTTGAAAATGGCCTGGGTACAACAGTTCCTCTGTGAAAAAATGGGCAGGGTAAACTAATGGGCTTTCATGTGCTAGTGAAACCCAATGACTGCATTCTAGGACCTCATGAGGGCCTTCTGCCAACACCAGTCACCATCTTACCACAGCATTGCTTTCAGTCAAGGACTTGGGTGTCCCCTGCTTTGTTAATCCACAGGTCCCTCTGGGCCAGGCAAGCTCCCTTGTCTTTCAGGTTCAAGGCTATGTTCTTTAACCAGATGGCAGTCATGGACCAATTCATGAATGATTATGTAGAAGAAGCCAACCAAGAGATTGAGAGGTACAACCGTGAGCTGGAGCAGCAGGAGTACCATGACCTCTTCGAGCAGAAGTCCTAGAGAAATTCAACCCATGCCCACCAGAGATGGATAAATGAATGGGTGTCCAACCCCAGTGCTCCCTGAGGCCCCTCCTGAAGGGGGCTGTCTCTTCGCTTGCCCTCTGCCTGCCAGCTTAGTACATACTGTCTTTATTCTCACTACTGGCAACACTGATTTGGGGCTGGGGGGTATTCAAAGATGACTGCCCAGTGTGCACCAGCAGTTCAGGGCCCCTGAGTCTCTGGTAAAAGAATCTCCCTTAGAATGCTAGTACTGAGCCATGCCTCCAGCCCCTCAGTGGCAAATTCTACATTCTAGGCCTGCATTCTACAGCTGAGCCCATAGCACCCTTTTTACTTCTGTGGCAGCACCTCACTAAGTTTCCCAGGTTGACCTGGAACTCACTCACTCTGTAGCCAGGCTAGCCTTGAATTTATAGTCCTCCTGTCTCAGCCTGCTGAACTGGGATTATAGCCATGCACCACCATGCCCCACTAGGGATGTTTTCATGTTGTAAAGACAGTGTATGTTGAATCTCAATCGCACCCCAGGCTTAGTAATTCACTGGGAAACCCCCACTATTTGTATAGGCAGTGGAGGCCCAGCCACCCTATTTTGAGGAGATACCTTTTACAGTCCATTTTCCAGGTGCCCTGAGGCCTGGCCATGCAAGTGCCTTCTGAAGTCGTGACCCTTGGCCTTCAGGGTAGATCTGCTTCTCATGGAGCTTACTAAGCAGTAGGACCAACACAACAGACACCTGATCCTTTAAGTCCCATCTTACAAGGTCAGGCTGAGAGCTCAGGTGTGTGGTGAGAACCTCAGATGCCAATCTAGATCTCCCATGAAGGATGAGATAGTCTCATGGGTTCCAGTGATAGGAGGGAGTCAGCTAGATGCACATGTGGGCCTGGGAGGCCTGAAAGGGGTGCAGAGCCACCAGAGGTGGTGGCTTCAGGATGGCATGTGGAATCAGTGCCAGTGACCCAGGAGCCAAATGTGCTAACCTTTCATGTGGCCTGTGTTCATATGAATCCTCCACTGTCACACTGCAGGCCCATTGTCCCTGGCCTATGCTGCCCCTACCCTGGCCATCTGTGAACCTCTGAGAGCTTGAATGGTTGAGAGGTACTGGCACCTGGTTAGTCTTGCTCCCAAGTGGGCACATACCACTGGCTTCACACATGCTGTGGGTGATGATAGTGCTGGTGATACTTGGCTCAGGTCTCATGAGATCCCTGGGCATGTTTCCAAGCTAGCCCACTCCTAGCAGAAGGTAGGGAGCCTTGGGCTGGTCATGCCTGAGAGCCCTAGAGTATTGTGGCTGGAAGGCCATGGTTACAAGCCTGCCCCAGTGTGGAGGGGCCACATTCTGGGAGCAAATTATGTGACCAGCTTTCTTTGTCTGTGTGGGCAGAAGGAGACAGGGTCTTTCTATGTAACCCTGACTTGCCTCAAACTTTCAGCAGTCCTCCTTCCTCTGCCTCCAGAATGCTGGGATAGCAAATACGTAGTCACTGTGACCAGCTGCAAACTGTAGGTAATGGGAGAGCCCCAAACCATATCCCTCATGTACTGCCACATCCAGCAGGTCTCCTATGGGACATTCATCCATTGGTGCTCTGGGCATACACTTCCACATGTGTCCTAGCCTCAACTACCATTTCCAGGTATTCAAATACCAGTGCCACCAGCTTAGTCCAACTCCTAGGCTTCTGGCAACTTCTCACTTCCACCTAGCCTCTCTATTCCTCTGGTTTTGACTTCCAGAGCCTTTATCCTGTGTGTCCCTTTAAAGACACTGCTCAGCTATCGCAGTATTCCACAGCTACCAGGCCCAAGCCACCACCCTTCTCTTTCTGCTGTGGAGATTCTGAGAGGCTAAGCTCTGCTTAGTTCAAGCTCAACAGCTGTCTTGTCCCAGTGGATCCTTCACCATCATGTCAGGGAACAGCTGTGACATGTAAAAACAAATCACCTAAAAATAACAAAAATAATCCCCTTGTGCTGCTGAGTCACCGTATGAGGCAAAGCCTTTACATTACATAAAGGAACTGCTGGAACTTAAGAGAAACCCTGCCTCCTCCAGCAGTGACCAGCCTGAGATCCACAGCACCTTCTAAGTGAGGGAATTTCCTTTATGAGCTGAATGAGGGGAGGTGTGATGCTTTCCTGAAATGTAAAGCTCTTGAATTAAGAGCAGCAGTCCCCATGAGCTCTCCTCTGCCTTCACTTTGTACCTCTGGCAATGGTCACCTCCCTGTCAAGGGAGTGTCCTATAACTGGTTACCCTTGGCCCAGGGTCAGATGATTTGTGGGGTACTGGTCTTTAGCATGCGACTTCCCTGTCCCCTACTGTAGAAAACCACATGCTTCAGGAAATATGCCCCCAAATTATGCTCCTAGCTCTAAATTTACTGGCTTCTGAGGACCAGGAATTTCAAAGTTCCAGTACCCCTGTTAGAATTCATCAGCAGAGGTGAATTAATATGATCCAGGCCTAGCTATCATAATTAGTGTGGGGGCAGGGTCACGGCACTGATACTTAGGAGATATCTACTAGGACTGGTGCACCTCAGCTATTTGTAATATAAATGTTTCTTTTTTAATTTTATATACTTTTTGCATGCACTAGGAAGAAGCACATAGTTTTGTAAAAGCAGCATAGTGTCCTGTGATGTAGAGGGGTTTTAAGAAAGAGTCCTGGCACAGAATAGAGCCAGGATGGAGCATATGTGATCCCTGTGCTGATCACACAGCCCTACAGGCTAAAGTAGAAAAGCAGTTATCAAAGGGCTTGGCATGTTGGTGAAATATATTAGGAAAACAACCATATGTGACAACAAACCAACCAAACTGCAAGCACCACTGAGAAATCTTATAGTAAGAAAGGTCCATATGCTCCAGGTTCCTGTGGAACCCACATCTGAGAGCCTTTGTCTCCTGGCTAGTCACAGGCCAGCACCCATGAAACCCTGCTTCTGCTTCAGAATCAACAGCATAGATCTTAAGTGCAATTGATTGATAAGCAGTGTATTAATGTAGCTTCCTTTAGCTCCCCTGAGCTCTTTTTAAAAACTAAAACTTGAGCAGCCTTGAAAAAGGGAAAAGGGAAAAGGGAGGGTGGGAGGCAAGGAACTATTTCATTTCCTGCAGGGGTTACTGTGAAGTTTTCAGTCAAAGCTCTAAATCTAAGAGTTTGAGCCATTTCTTTGGCTGTCCTGGCCTGGCTGCTGCACAAAAGTTTTTAAAGAGGGGTCGGAGCAGGCACAAAAGTGGGCCCTCCTACCATGTGGGACTGCACTACATGTTAACTTGGTTTCTGACCATTGTCCATAGGAATGCTCTCTTACCAACCTGCCCACTGCCTCCATTCCTCTCAGAGAGAGAAAACTGATTACCTCAACTTGAATACAAAACTGTGATTTTAAAAGAAAAAATAAGAAAGTATCAAAGCCAAAACGGCAAACTAGCTGAGGCCTCTATAGATGCTCCCAGCCTGCTTGGGAGTATGAAGGGGCACACTGGTGAAAGGGCATTCCTGGGCATACTTGCTATTCCCCTAGTGAAGGGAATAGCAAAAGCGCACTGTGAGCTCTTTGAGGACTGGGCGGGGTCATGCTTGTTCCTGCACTGATGCCCAGAACTTGTGGGCCTCTTGCCTCTGACTGGCATTTAATATCCACTTGATTCCTCTGGTCAAGGAGTAAAGTCTTGGGCTGACCTGGAGGAAAGGCCATAACACTGTGTTTGAGCTTTTGACCTTAGAAGTGGATACAGGGACTCAGCAAAGATACAGTCCTCCAGGGGCTTACATACTTTCTGCCAACTTTCCTATTAGCAGCTTCAGTTTTATATCACCAGAGTGAGTGTGATAGTGGTGAAATCGCTGAAGTTACGAGTTGTTTTGTTTTGATTTTATGTGTTTTTTTAATGGTAGGGAAGAGGCAGAAGTTGGAGAAAATGGATTTTGCTAGGAAGGTGCCACTGACAACTTGGCTCTTCAGCTTTCTGACCTGAGCCCTGAACATTGGTCTTTCAGGGTGTAAGCAATAAAAAGCTTCCTCCTTGGACTGGGGAGATAGCTCAGTGGGTCAAGTGCTTGCTACACAAGCCTGAGGACCTGAGTTCAGATCCCCAGTACCCACGTAAGGATACTGGGCATGGTGGCGCATGCCTGTAATCCCAGTGCTAGGGAGATAAAGACAGGAGGATCTCTAGGATTTGCTGGCTAACTGGTCTCACTGAATTGGTGAGCTCAGGTTCAGTGAGAGACCCTGTCTCATAACAACATGGCAGGGAAGCAACAGAGAAAGAGACCTAATATTGACCTCTGGTCTGTACATACACACATGGTTTTCTGCACATATATGTGTGCCTACAAACATGCAAAAAAAAAAAAAAAAGTTTCCTCCTAAATGCTATTGGGATTTTGGAGAATTTTTGCACAATAATAAGCTCTAGGTTGCTTTGGTTGGTTTTCAAAAGGGAAAAGTTCAACTCAAATATTATAAACTTAGAAGTGTTCAGGCCACTGCTGACCAGTTCGATAGTTGTACCTCAGAAAGTAGGTGCGAAATGGCTTCCTTGTCGTCCCCAGTGCTCAAATGCTAATGACAGAAGAGCTCACTTACGTGCCAAAATTCACTTTTATACGAGTTTTTCAATGCTTTTAACATTTGTAACTTAAATTTTAAAACTCATATTTACAAACACTACTGTAACTTCAGTGAGACTGAATTGTATGATTGAAGCTTTTTGCTTATTATAGTATTTATTACACTACTTAACTCAGTAAATATGTAAAAGTAGCATTCAACTTATTTTTATATTATTTTACTTGTACTTGTGTATGTGAATTTACCCTGGAAATTATAATGCAATGCTAAGGGACCAATAAACTATCACTGAACAAACAAGGCCTCCATCTTTGCCTGTCCTGGAGACTGTCCAGTGTCTCTGGAATGGGTTTGGGAAGGGGCACCCTGGGGACTGATGACTTTCTCAGCCTACCTGAGATACCCCTTGGCTGGAACTGCTATGAGAAGAGTCATTGGGACTCCCATTTTCTTTCTAGCCCTCCAAGAACCTACAGGAGATGAAATTCATATGAAGTACTCACCCTGACTTGCATAGGATAGAACCCGTGGTCTGCTAGACATATGTTCTAACACTGAACTGTACCTCCACCACTTATCCTCCTAGGTTTTCTTTATTATTTTTTAACTTTTAACTTATTTATTTTTATATGCAGGAGGGGGGTGTACCAGGGCCTCTTGCTACTATGTCTTTTTGCATCTTACTTTACAAGGGTGGCTTGAGAATTGAAGCTGGGCCAATTCAATTGCAAGCAAATGCTTTTAACCACTGAGCCATCATCCTAACCCCTGTATTTATTTTTTTAAGGAAAGATCTCACTCTGCCCCCAGGCTGACCAGAACTCACTCTGTAGTTTCAGGCTGGCTTTGAACTCACAGCAATTCTCCTAGCAGGCTGGGCCATACCCTGGACTGGCCTCAAACTTAAGGTGATCCTACTACCTTGACCTTCTGAATGCTGAGATTATAAGCATGAGCCATTAAGCCTGGCTTTCTTTATTTTGAGACAGGGTCTTATGTGGTGCAGGTTGGCCTCAAACTCCTGGTTTCCCTGCCATAGCATCTTCACCCAAATGGTGTATGTTACCTTGTCCAGCTCACCTTCCTCCAACCACCTGGTAAGGCTGTAGTCAGAATCGTACCTTTGCAGGTTGCTCAACTTATTATTACTTTTTTTTTTCTTTTTGGTTTTTCGAGGTAGGATCTGACTCTAGCCCAGGCTGGCCTGGAATTCAAGATGTAGTCTCAGGGTGGCCTCGAACTCATGGCAATCCACCAACTTCTGCCTCCCAAGTGCCGGGATTAAAGGCGAGCACCACCATACCTAGCTTCATCAATTTATTTTCATAAGCTACAGAGGGTGGGCCCTCCATCCAGCTTTATAAATGGGGGATAACT
Source organism: Jaculus jaculus (assembly GCF_020740685.1). NCBI lineage: Eukaryota > Metazoa > Chordata > Mammalia > Rodentia > Dipodidae > Jaculus > Jaculus jaculus. The sequence continues at coordinate 82,429,232 of NC_059109.1, read as the reverse complement.
CAAACATTGAGTATCTAGCACAAGTGTGACAGAACTATTGACTGAGAGCGCCCTCTGGGTATTCAGATCTAGAAGAGGGCTGGAGGACCATAAGTACTTAGAGGGAAGCTGGCCAGAGTATTGGAGCACTAGTATGAACTGGCAGCTGAGTCAACAGCAGGTGGCTTAGCATCCCCCACCCCACACACGCACCAGAGAAGGGCCTGTAGGGAAAAGGTTCTGATCAAGGTCAGGCACTTGGTCCATAGAGACCCTGCTTCCTGTCACACCCACAAGAGCCTTTGGCAAGGGAAAGTGCCCCAAGGGGAACTTTGGGAACTGCCCAAAGAGAAAGTACAGTCTCTGAAGGCAGTCTTCCTCAAACAGTGGGGAGGATTGGTGGTCTAGGATTTGGAAACATGGGAGGAGTCTGAGAGATGGGAGAAGGGGTGGATCTCCCTCTCCAAATCCCAAGCCCCTTGCCTCCCATCCTGCAGACAGCAGGCCAAAGCTCCTGTGCTTGTCTTTTTATCAGACCTCCAGAATTTGGAGACACCCTCCAACCCCCTCAAAGAATTGCCAAGGAGGGAGGCAATGTCAAAGGGCTTGTTCCCCAGACCATGAAGCCATTTCAGAGTTTTTCTATTTAACTAGATGTCTGTTTGATTTTCATAAAGATTTTCTCTTTGGGGTTTGGAAAGATGGCTTAACGGTTAATGCACATGCCTGAGAAGCCTAAGGACCCAGGTTCGATTTTCTACGTGCCACGTAAGCTAGATGCACATGGTGGCACAAGCGTCTGAAGTATGTTTGCAGTGCCTGAAGGTCCTGGTGTGCCCATTTTTTTTTCTCTCTCCCTTTCTCTGTCTCTAATAAATAAATTTTTTTTAAATATATTTTCCCCCCCTTGTAGGCAGTGGTTCACTCTAGCCCAGTCTGACTTGGAACTTGCTCTGTAACCCAGACTTGCCTCCAGTTTATAGCAACCCTCATACCTCAGCCTCTACAGTGTGGGGATTTAAGGTGTGAGCCACTGCACTCAGCAAAATACTACCTTTTTTGTTTGTTTTCTTGTTTTTCGAGGTAAGGTCTCACTCTAGCTCAGGCTGATTTGGAATTCACTATGTAGTCTCAGGGTAGCCTTGAACTCACAACAATCCTCCTACCTCTGCCTCCTGAGTACTGGGATTAAAGGCGTGTGCCACCACACCCAGCTTAAATATTACTTTCTGCTATCCTTTTTAGTATCAGATGATAGGAAGCATATATATTTCTTTCTTTTCTTTGAGGTAGATTCTTGTTCTAGCCTTTTTCCCCCCAGCTTTTTAGGGGGAATTAGTGGTGATATTTCTTATATTTGAGAGAGAAAGAGGCAAAGAGAGAGAGTGAGCGCACCAGAACCTTCAGTGGCTGCAAACAAACTCCACATGCATGTGCCTGTTTGTGTATCTGGTTTACGTGGGTCCTGGGGAATCGAACCTGGCTTTGCAGGCAACTGCTTTAAATGCTAAGTCATCTCTCCAGCCCTAGTGGTGATTTAAAAGAAAAATGTTTTTAATTGGACTGGAGAGAGGGCTTCATGGTGGTGCTTGCCTGTGAAGCCTAAGGACCCATGTTCTACTCTCTAGGTACCACATTAGCCAGACACACAAAGGTGAGGCAAGTGCAAGGTTGCACATGCCCACTAGTTGGCACAAGCATCTGGAGTTTGATTTCAGTGGCTGAGGCCCTGGCATGCCAATTCTGTATCTCTTCTCTGTCTCACTCTCTACAATGAATATTTTTGTTTATTTGAGATAAAGATCATATGGGCGAGTTAGAGTCTCATGCTGCTGCAAAGGAACCCCAGATGCATGTGGCACTTTGTACATCTGGCTTTACATGGGTCCTGGGGAATTGAATTCAGGCTTTGCAGGCAAGCACCTTTAATCACTGAGCCATTTCCCCAGGCTGGTGGTAATTTTTGACCAAGAAAAGAAAAGCTTTAATTTTTAAAACTTTATCCACATGTGGTGGCACATGCCTTTAATCCCAGCACGTGGGAGGCAGAGATAGGAGATAGGAGACCACTCTGAGAGACTACATAGTAAATTCCAGGTCAGCCAGGGCTAAAGTGAGACCCTACCTCAAAAAAAAAAGGGGGGGATAGACAGATGGTTTAGTGGTTAAGGTGCTTGCCTGCAAAGCCTAAGAACTCAGGTTCAATTCCCCAGTACCCTTATAGGCCACATGCACAAGGTGGCACAAGTGTCTGGTTTGTTTGTACTGGATAGAGGCCCTGGCACACTCATTCTTTCTCTCTCTCTTTGCCTCTTTCTTTCTCTCAAATAAATGAAACCTTTTGGGGAAGCAGGTGTTGAGATAGGGTCTTATTCTAGCCCAGGCTGACTTGGAACTCACCATGTAGTCTCAGGGTTGCCCTTGAACTCAGGGTGATCCTTCTACTTCTGCCTCTCAGGTGCTGGGATTAAAGGCAAATGAAACATTTTTAAAAATAAAATAGGGACTGGAGAGATTGCTTAGTGGTTAAAGCACTTTCCTGTGAAGCCTAAGGACCTATGTTTGATTCCCTAGTACCCTTGTAAGCCAGATGCACAGGGTGGCACATGCATCTGGAGGTCATTTACAGTGGCTGGAGGTCCCTGGCATGCTCATTCTCTCTCAACTAAATAAGTAAAAATTCAAAACTAAAAATGGGGAGCCGGGCGTGGTGGCACACGCCTTTAATCTCAGCACTCAGGAGGCAGAGGTAGGAGGATTGCTGTGAGTTTAAGGCCACCCTGAGACTACAGAGTTAATTCCAGGTCAGCCTGGACCAGACTGAGACCCTACCTCAAAAAAACCAAAAAAAAAAAAAAAATGGGGCTGGAGAAATTGCTTGGTGGTTAAGGTGATTGCCTGCAAAGCCTAAGAACCTAAGTTTGTTTCCCCTCTATCCAAGTACAGTCAGATGCACAGGTAGCACATGTGTCAAGTTCACTTCAGTGGCTAGAGGCCCTGGCACACTCATTGTCCCTCTCACTCTAACTGCTGCTTTCTCCTCAGTCTTTCAATAATTTTTTTGGGGGCGGGTCGTTCAAGGTAGGTTCTCGCTATATATAGCCCAGGCTGACCTGGAATTCACTATGTAATCTCAGGGTGGCCTCAAACTCACGGCAATCTTCCTACCTCTGCCTCCTGAGTGCTGGGATTAAAGGCATGTGCCACCAGTCCCCGCTATTTTTTTTTTTTTCAGAGAGAGAAAATGGGCGTGCCAGGGCCTTTCAACCGTTGTGAATGAATTCTAGGCGTGTACTCCCCCTTGTGGGCCTGCGTGGCATTGCATGCTTGTGTCACTGTTGCTTATAGCTGTACTTGGAATCTGGAGAATTAGAACAGTTTAGGCTTCGTAGGCAAGCACCTTAACTGCTAAGCCCAGATAACTGTTTTTTTCAAGGTAGGGTCTTACTCTAGCCCAGGCTGACCTGAAATTCACTATGTAGTCTCAGGATGGCCTCAAACTCAGCAATCCTACCTCTGCCTCCCAAGTGCTTGTATTAAAGACATGTGCCACCACGCCCAGCCTAAAATATTTTTTTAAAAAATAGAGGAGCCAGGCATGGTGGCACACGCTTTAGTTCTAGCCCATGGGAGGCAGAGGTAAGAGAGTCGCCTTGCGTATGAGGCCAGCCTGGAACTACAAAGTGAATTCCAGGTCAGTGTGAGATCCTGGGGTGGGATCCAGGCATGGTGGCACATACCTTTAAACCCAGCACTCCCAAGCCAACCATGTAAAAAAAGTGGTGCAAGTGTCTGGTGTTTGTTTGCAGAAAGGAGAATCACTGAATTTGAGGCCCAGCCTGAGACTAGAGAGTGGGTTCCAGATCAGCCTGGACTAAAGTGAGACCCTACCTCGAAAAATAAATAAATGGACTAGTTGGAAAGAAGAAACGGTTCACTGGTGTAAGGAAATGCAAAATAAGAACACCAGACTTGATCTTTACAGATTTATTTTTTATTTATTGAGAGAAATAGCAAGGGGCAGCAGCCTTCCCGCAGGATGAAGCCTGAAGCACTGAGTCAGGCTGGGGTTCAAACTTATAAGGAGGATCCTAAGAAAAACAGACTGTACCAGGTGCAGTAGATAATAAACTTGTAGCTGTTTGTGTCCTTGTTCAAAATAGGCTTCTTCAGCCAGGATTGTCTCCATCTGAGCTAAGAAGAGTGCATCAATCATCTATATGAATATACAAGGACTAAAAGAGAGGGTGTACATTATCATAATCAAGGAAATAAACTACAGGTCAGTGACAGGATAGGTTTAACTTGAAGGGAGTAGAGCTGTGAGATTTCTTATAACAATAGATGTTTTAGTTGGTCACAGAGAGGTGTCAGATCACATGTAGAAAAATAATATTATTAGCCATTAAAAAGGCTAATATAGCCCAAAATATTATTGGCTCTGGGTTGGTAACATTTACCTCTCCACAGTCATTGTAGTCCATCACTGAAGTCTTCATCACCCAGGTGTGGCTTTCAGAAGTTTCAGCTTTTAGTTTTCTATTTGTTAAACTTTATCTTGCAGTTTGTGTATATAATGGACTCTTATCACACATTGATCTTATGAACAGGCAAGGAGGCAGCTCTTCAGGAGAGTGACAGTTATCAGAGCCATTAGGAAAGAAACATTTAGATCATGTCAAATCTGTTAGCCATTATTATCTGGTCATTATCCATGTATGAGTTTTCCTCCATGTGACATGAACATTATATTTAAGGTAGAAAAATAATAACATAATAGTTGGGTAAGGAAGAAGGAGTTGTTAACTTGGATGGGAGGTTAATTGGAATTTGTGGAAATATAAAGATTTGGTTTAGGTAAGGCAGGAAGTATAAGAGATTAGTATTGGAGCAATATTTGAAATATCTTAAATTATTTTAAATTTAGATATGACCGAGATTAAGAAATTAACTAATTCTGAAATTTAGGTTTAAAGGTTTCTTTTTGTGTTAAGTCTTTAATATAGAAGTTTCGTGGTCTTTACTTACTTGGTCCAAAGATCAAAAAGTCTTATCTTAGCCAGGCATGGTGGTGCACACCTTTAATCCCAGCACTCAGGAGGCAGGTAGGAGGATCACCAAGAGTTTGAGGCTACCCTGAGACTACATAGTGAATTCCAGGTTAGCCTGGAATAGAATGAGACCCTACCTTGAAAAACCAAAAAAGAGTCTTTAGAACTAATAAAGTATGTTAGACTGAAAGGCTAAAACTCTGATTAGTTTTGATAATTTGTTATTATCAGTTGTTTATTTTATAAACATAATTAAATTGTGTTTTATATAATTATTCTGGTTATATAATACAATGAAATTATATTTTTATATAATTGCACCCAGTTTTATTAGAATAAATTTATAGCAAATAAAAGTATGACTCTGCCTTTAATCCCAGCACGCAGGAGGCAGAGGTAGGAGGATCACTGTATTATTCAGGGTTCTCTAGAGGAACAAAACTTCTAGAACAAATTATTTTAAAAAGAGAATTTGCTGGGCATGGTGGCGAACACCTTTAATCCCAGCACTCGGGAGGCAGAGGTAGGAGAATCGTCACGAGTTCAAGGCCACCCTGAGAATACAGAGTGAATTCCAGGTCAGCCTGAGCTAGAGTGAAACCCTACCTCAAAAAAAAAAAAGAGGGGGGAATTTATTGGAATAGTTTACAGTAGTCCAATAGCAGTTGCAGGCCCAAGAATCAAGGAACCTGGTAGCTGCTCAGTCCACGTGGCCAGATGCCTCAGAAGTCCAGATCTGGCAGTGCAGATGGCACCGGAAAGCCTGGAGGCTTCCTGAGGAGCCGCTGGGTTTCAGTCCACACGGGTCTTCAGTTGACACTGGTCTTCAGTCCGCACTGGAAGGCAGCAAGCAGCTCAGCAAGCCAAGTGGGAAGAAGGAGGGGGCTCTTTGCACCCAGAGCTTCCTTATATGAAGTCCCCCTCTGAGAGGGCCGAGTGCCCTGGGGGAAGGGTTCACTCTGGGGGAAGGACTTCCTCCTTCAGTGAATCCTTCCTGGAAGCAACCTCAAGGACCCACCCAAAAGGGATTTCTGTGGATTACTAAACAGATCAAATTGACAACACCTTAACTATCACAATCACCAGAGACTACATAGTGAATTCCAGGTCAGCCTGGGCTAGAGTGAGACCCTACCTCAAAAAAAAAAAAAAAAAAAAAAAACCTATTGTTGTAAACAGGTGTCCTATGTAACAAAATAAAGACTTAGTTTTGATTTTTATGTCACATTCAGATAGAGTTTAAATAAATAAAGCTAGTTAAAATATTTTGATCTTGTTAATTTTGATATTGTTATGGGAAACTAAAGCTTACAGAACTGTCATCAGAGATGGGGTAGTGAATCAGTCTAGTTTTACATCAGTGTGAGTCTAGGGAAATCTCTTCTAAAGCCAGAAAAAATGGTTAATTATCAGATATATATATATGCATACACATATATAGCTATGTTGTAGAGTTAAGAAGAAACACAAGATAACTTTAGTACTGACCAGAAGCTATAATACAAACTATGGTCTTGACACAGTGTCAAAACAAGACTATGTAGTAAGGGACATAATTAGCATAAAAGTTTATTGCAGTACAAGACATAACTTTGGGCCAGAGGCCTTTAACTTTTCTTGTATCATAATATGAAGTATGACATTATAAGTAAATTTATCACCTTCTTGTAGAGAATTGTGGGGTTTTTTGGTTTTTTTTTTTGTTTTTTTTTTTTAATTTTTTATTTATTTATTTGAGAGTGACAGACACAGAGAGAAAGACAGATGGAGGGAGAGAGAATGGGTGTGCCAGGGCTTCCAGCCTCTGCAAACGAACTCCAGACGCGTGCGCCCCCTTGTGCATCTGGCTAACGTGGGACCTGGGGAACCGAGCCTTGAACCGGGTTCCTTAGGCTTCACAGGCAAGCGCTTAACCACTAAGCCATCTCTCCAGCCCAAGAGAATTGTTTAAAGTATATAAACAATTAAGGCAAGAGAAACAGCTTTTTAGGAGGTAGGCACAGCTGGTTCTTTAAATGTGTGATAGTTATAAGTACAGGCAGAGCATGTCAAGTAAGACAGCATAAAGTTTTGGTATTTGCATATAGTAACATCTTTGGTTAGTTTAGATGCCTGTGGGTACCAGTTACCCACAAACTGGAATAGAGCAGGGAACATGTCTTAAGTCCCAATATATCTATAAGAAATGAGACAATTACTTAAGTAAAACCTTGACTGAGACTGAGTATACATAGCTTAAGAGTAAAGCCAATACCGGGTGTGGTGGCGCCTGCCTTTAATCCTAGCACTGGGGGAGGAGAGGAAGGACAAGAGGTAGGAGGATGGCTGTGAGTTTGAGGCCACCTGAGACTACATAGTGAATTCCAGGTCAACCTGGGCTACAGTGAGACCCTACCTCAAAAAAACAAAAAAAAAGAATAAAGCCATACCTGGTCATTGTTCAGCTAAATTAGTTTCATTTTAACATAGATTAGAGAACATTATGATAGACATAAAGTGATTTCTTCATCAACTACCTTTAATCATTGAATAATTTTTTAAAGTTTAACATAAGGCAATATTTGCAACTGATAGAATATATAAAGCCTAGACAAACTACATTAACATTGTGTATATCTTGCAGGCTTTCCTAGGACAGGAGGAGTTTCCTCAGTTTCCCTAGGAACAAAGTTACAGTGACTAAACCACCTTTTATAAGACTTAGACAAAAGTCTCAGTGATAATCACCCAGTAAAACAGCATGAACAAGACAGGAACCATCTTGAGGTTACAGCGTGGTTTTTTTTAGTTTTGTTTTGTTTTTGTTTTTCCAGGTAGGGTCTCCCTCTGGCCCAGGCTGACCTGGAATTCACTATGTAGTCTCAGGGTGGCCTCGAACTCAGTGATCCTCCTTCCTCTGCCTCCCAAGTGCTGGGATTAAAGGCGTGCACCACCATGCCCAGCTTCTGTTTTACTTTAAGATATAATAATCTTATTAAACCATAAAAGGTTGACAATAGAGGAACATAGCAAATTTGGCCAAGAATTTTAAAGCCAGTCTTGCACAACCATTATCATGACCAGATTAATATCAATGAGTTTAAAGTTTTTAAGTTTACCACCTGAATACCATAGCATCCTGTTACCAGCCAGGGCCATCCTTTGTTAGTCTGATATAAGCCCTAGGTTAATAGTTATCTATATATCTCAAGGAATCTGCAATCTGATCAAGTACTTTAAGACTTAATCAACTTTGTCTTTAACCTTCTGTTTAAGCTTACTCATACCATCATCTACATATTTTATTCATACCTTCATATTTACATACTTTACCCATACCTTCTTTTTTTTTTTTTCAACTCACTGTAGTGCAGATTGACCTGGAATTCACTATGTAGTCTCAGGATGGCCTTGAACTCATGGTAATCCTCCTACCTCTGCCTCCAGAGTGCTGAGATTAAAGGCATGCAGCCCCGCGCCGGCTCTGTAACAATCTTTTTCATTAAATATTTACCAAAATTTAAAGTTTCCTCTCCAGTTTATCTTCCTTAGTCAGTTCATCTCATGAGTACCAACAAAAACTTTCTTAGCATAAGACTTTTAAAATGAACATTTAAGGGTTTTTTTGTCTGTTTGTTTTGATTTTCAAAATGCCACATTTTATTCAGATTTTACAAAGGAGTGGAGAAAGGGAAAGGCTGGGAGGTAAAAGGAGATAAAGTGGGGAGAAGAAAAAAGAAGTGCACCACATGAAGCCCAAAAGCCCATGTGGGCCATGTGTCACTCAGGAGTCCATGTGACCAGATAGGGATCTGGGGGAAAAAAGCATGGAAAGAGACAAGAAAGTTCAAGGGGCTCCTGCCATGTGAGGAACTGGATGGGATAAAGAACCCATGTAGAGAGTAGGGGATGGGGGGACCTCCCCAGTGGGCCTGGGCTAAATTTTTTTTAACTTCTCTTTCTGTGGGCTTTTTGTCCCTATAGTTAATTATAAAAAGACTGTCTGGATTCTGATGGTCTGTCTTCCCATTTCCCTGGGTCAGCAGTCCCCTAGGCTCCACTCTTTTTTTTTTAAATTTATTAATTTTTTATTAACAACTTCCATGATTGTAAACAATATCCCATGGTAATGCTCTCCCTCCTTCACCTTCCCCTTTGAAACTCCATTCTCCATCATATATCTCCCCCCCAATCAGTCTCTCTTTTATTTTGATGTCGTGATCTTTTCCTCCTATTATGATGGTCTTCTGTAGGTAGTGTCAGGCACTGTGAGGTCATGGATGTCCAGGCCATTTTGTGTCTGGAGGAGCATGTTGTAAGGAGGCCTACCATTCCTTTGGCTCTTACATTCTTTCTGCTACCTCTTCTGCAATGGACACTGAACCTTGGAAGGTGTGGCCAAGATATTGCAGTGCTGAGCACACCTGTCACATCTTCCCAACACCATGATGCCTTCTGAGTCATTCCAAGGTCACTGCCATCTTAAAAGAGAAAGTTCTCTACCAAAAATGAGAGCAGCATTAATATATGGGCATGAACATTAATAGAAGTGCTTACTGTGCACTTTGATCAGCATAGTATAGAAATTTAGCCAGACAGCAGCATATGTTACACCCCTAGGACTCATGACTATCCCTGTTGTAGGTTGTCAGTATCAGGGATGTATTCCCTCCCACAGAGTGGGCTTCCAGTCCAATTAGAGGGCATTTGGTTTCCACCATGACACATGTGCCACTATTGCACCTGTTGGCTCATTTGGCCTGGATGGCCAAATATAAGGTTTGCAGTGTCCACTGTTGAGTATCTTCACTAGGATTTCTGTTTCTCCCATTGAACTGCATGCAGAATGGCTTCCTTCAGCTTTCTGTCAGCTGGTCTACATGGAGGAGGCATTCAGCTCAGCTCAAACAGGATTTCTCACTGGCTTTGTAGCCCAAGTATGTGGAGTCTTCAGCAATAAGGTCTTACCATCAATTCCTGGTGGGAAACCAAGGGCTTTGGCAATGGCCTGTAGTGTTTTGGGGGCCTCGGGAACCTCCCTGGCCAACAGCTCACTGGAAGGTATCCCATCCCTGGCACTGAAAATTTTCTAGCAACAATCTACGGTTCCTGAGTGTTCCATTGTCCAAAAAAGTAGGATTCCATATGATTTATTTATATCTTCTTAGATTTTGATTAGCCCTCCCTCCATCTTTCCTTAACTCAATCTCTTCCCCTGACCTCACTTGGGTCTTTTCACCCCCACTAATCTATTCTACTTACATATATGCAATGCCATCCTATTAAATACCCCCCTCCCTTCCTTTCTCTTCCATTTATATCTCTTTTCTAGCTTACTGGCCTTTGATACTGAGTTTTCTTCCTACTTACACAGAAGTCCAGTCATCTGTAGCTAGGATCCACATATGAGAGAGAATATGCGATGTTTGTCTTTCTGGGCCTGGGTTATCTCACTTAGTATAATCCTTTCCAGATCCATCCATTTTTCTGCAAATTTCATAACTTCATTTTTCTTTACCCCTGAGTAGAACTCCACTGTTTAAATGTGCCATATCTTCATTATCCACTCATCAGTTGAGGGTCATCTAGGCTGGTTCCATTTCCCAGCTATGGTGAATTGAGTGGCAATAAACATGGTTGAGCAAGTATCTCCAAGGAAATGAGATGAGTCTTTAGGATATATGCCAAGGAGTGCTATAGCTGGATCACATGGTAAAGCTATTTTTAGCAGTGTTAGGAACCTTGACACTTATTTCCACAGTGGCTGGACCAGATTGCATTCCCACCAAGAGTGTAGAAGGGTTCCTTTTTTCCACATCCTCACCAGTATTTATGGTCATTTGTTTTCATGATGTTATCCAATCTGACAGGAGTGAGATGAAATCTCAACATAGTTTTAATATGAATTTCCCTCATGACTAGGGATGTAGAACATGCTCATATGCCATCTGTATTTCTTCTTTTTAGAACTCTCTATTTAGTTCCACAGCCCATTTTTAATTGGATTGTTTGATTTCTTATAACTAAATTTTTTGAGTTCTTTCTATGTCCTCTATCATATGTATAGCTGGCAAAGATTTTATCCCACTCTGTAGGTTGCCTCTCTGCTCTATTCACAGTGTCCTTTGTTGTACAAAATCTTTGTAATTTCCTGAGGTCCCAGCAGTTAATCTGTGGTTTTATTGCTTAAGCAACTGGGGTTATATTCAGAAAGTCTTTGCCAAGACCAATATGTTGGAGGGTTTCCCCTACTTTTTCCACTAGCAGTTTCAGAGTTTCAGGTCTGATATTAAGGTCTTTAATTGATTTGGACTTAATTCTTGTGCAGGAGAGAGAGAAGAATCTATTTTCATCCTTCCACAGATACATATCCAGTTTTCCCAGCACCATTTGCTGAAGAGGCTATCTTTTCTCCAATGAGTATTTTTGGCATTTTTATCAAATATAAGGTGGCTATAGCTACCCGGACTTACATCTGGGTTCTCTGTTCTGTTCCATTGATCTACATATCTGCTTTTGTGCCAGTACCATGCTGCTTTTGTTACTGTGGCTCTGTAGTATAGGTTAAAATCAGGTATGGTGACACCACCAGCCTTATTTTTGTTGCTCAGTATTGTTTTAGATATTCAAGATCTTTTGTGCTTCCAAATGAATTTTTGGATTGTTTTTTCTATTTGCGTGAAGAATGCCATTGGAATTTTGATGGGGATTGCATTAAATGTGTAGATTGCTTTTGGTAAGATTGCCATTTTTACAGCATTGATTCTTCCAATCCAAGAACAAGGGATGTCTTCCCATTTCCTAATGTCTCTGCAATTTCTCACTTGAGTGTTCTAAAGTTTTTGTTGTAGAGGTCCTTCACTTCCTTGGTTAGGTTTCTTCCAAGGTACTTTATTTTTTGGTGCAATTGTAAATGGGAATGATTTTCTGATTTCATCCTATGTGTGTTTGTTGTTAGCATATAGGAAGGGTCTTGATTTCTGTGTGTTTATTTTTTATCCTGCTACCTAGATATAGGTTTTTAGCAGCTCTAACAGTTTGCTAGTAGAGTCTTTAGGGTCCCTTATGTATAGCATCATTTCATCTACTAATAATGATAACTTTATCACTTTGTATCCTTTTTATGTGTGTCTCTTGCCTTCTTTTCTTTGCTTTGCTTTTTTAAAATTTTTTCTTGTCAATGTTTATTAACATTTTTCATGATTATAAAAAATAACCCATGGTAATACCCTCCCCCGCTTCCCCTTTGAAATTCCATTCTCCATCATACCCTCTCCCCATCTCAATCAGTCTCTCTTTTATTTTGATGTCATCATCTTTTCCTCCTCTTATGATAGTCCTGTGTAGGTAGTGTCAGGCACTATGAGGTCATGAATATCCAGGCCATTTTATGTCTGGAGGGAGCACATTGTAAGGAGTCCTACCCTTCCTTTGGCTCTTACATTCTTGCCGCCACCTCTTCCGCCTGAGACCCTGAGACTTGGAAGGTGTGATTGAGATGTTACTCAGTATTCCAGTCACTTCTTTCCAGCACTATGATACCTTATGAGTCATCCCAAGGTCACTGCCATCTGAAAAGAGAAGATTCTCTACCCAAAGTGAGATTAGCATTAATATAAGGGTAGGAATATTAAGAGAAGTGCTATATCTGATAGAGGATTAATATCTAGGATATACAAAGAACTCAAAAAGTTAAATAATAAGAAATCAAACAGGCCAATCAAAAAATGGGCTACGGAGCTTAATAGAGAGTTCTCAAAGGAAGAAATACAGATGGCGTATAAGCATCTAAAAAAATGTTCTACATCCTTAATCATCAGGGAAATGCAGATTAAAACTACATTGAGATTCCATCTCACTCCTGTCAGATTGGCTACCATCATGATAACAAATAAATACTGGCGGGGATGTGGAAAAAGAGGAACCCTTCTACACTGCCGGTGGGAATTCAATCTGGTCCAGCCATTGTGGAAATCAGTGTGGAGGTTCCTAAAACAACTAAAGATTGATCTACCATATGACCCAGCTATAGCACTCCTAGGCATATATCCTAAGGATTCATCTCATTTCCTTAGAAGTATGTGCTCAACCATGTTTATTGCTGCTCTATTTATTTAATTTTAATTTTATTTATTTATTTGAGAGTGACAGACACAGAGAGAAAGACACAGAGAGAGAGAGAGAGAGAATGGCCGCGCCAGGGCTTCCAGCCACCGCAAACGAACTCCAGACGCGTGTGCCCCCTTGTGCATCTGGCTAACGTGGGACCTGGGGAACCGAGCCTCGAACCGGGGTCCTTAGGCTTCACAGGCAAGCGCTTAACCGCTAAGCCATCTCTCCAGCCCTTGCTGCTCAATTTATAATAGCTGGGAAATGGAACCAGCCTAGATGTTCCTCAACTGATGTGTAGATAACAAAGATATGGCACATTTATACAATGGGGTTCTACTCAGCGGTAAAAAAAAATGAAGTTATGAAATTTGCAGAAAAATGGATGGATCTGGAAAGGATTATACTAAGTGAGGTAACCCAGGCCCAGAAAGCCAAGTACCGCATGTTCTCTCTCATACGTGGATCCTAGCTACAGATGATTGGACTTCTGTGTGAGAAGGAAAAAACCCACTAGCAGAGGCCAGTAAGCTAAAAAAGAGATACAAAGGGAAGAGAAAGGAAGGGAGGAGGGTACTTAATAGGTTGGTATTGTATATACGTAAGTAGAAGAATAGAGTAACGGGAGGGAAAAGGCCCAAAGTGAAGTCAGAGGAGGAGATTGAGTAAAGAAAGGTGGAGGGAGGGCTAATCAAAATCTAACAGGATATAAATAAATCATATGGAATCCTCCAGTTATGGACAATGGAACACTCAGGAGCCGTAGATCGTTGCTAGAAAATTTTCTGTGCCAGGGATGGGATACCATCCAGGGAGTTGTTGGCCAGGGAGGTCCCCGATGCCCCAAAAACATAAGCCATTGCCCAGGCCCTTGGCTTCCCACCAGGAATTGATGGTAAGACCCTCTTGCTGAAGACTACACATACTTGGGCTTCAAGGCCACTGAGAAATCCTGCTGGAACTGTGCTGATAACCTCCTCCATGTAGACTAGCTGACAGAAAGCTGGAAGAAGCCATTCTACATGCAGTTCAATGGGAGAAAGAGATACCACCAGTGAAGATACTCAACAGTGGACACTGCAAGCCTTATAATTGGCAAATGAGCCAACAGGTGCAAAAATCTGGTATGGTGGAAACAAACTGCCCTCCAGTTGGAATTGAGGCTCACTCCATGGGAGCGAATATAGCCCTGATACTGAAAACTTAAAACAGGAGTAGTCATGAGACCTAGGGGTGTAACATCTGCTGATGTCCGGATAACTGTATATACTATGTTTATCAAATTGCCCAGTAAGCACTTCTCTTAATATTCATACCCTTATATATATTTTTTAATTTTTATTAGCATTTTACATGATTATAAAAAAAATCCTATGGTAATTACCTCCCTGCCCCCTTCATACCCTTATATTAATGCTACCTGTACTATGGGTAGAGAATCTTCTCTTTTCAGATGGCAGTGACCTTGGGATGACTCAGAAGGTATCATGGTGCTGGAAAGAAGTGACTAGAGTACCAAGTAACATCTCAATCACACCTTCCAAGGCTCAGGGTCTCATGCGGAAGAGGTGGCAGAAAGAATGTAAGAGCCATAGGAAGGGTAGGACTTCTTGCAACATGCTCCCTCCAGACAAAATAGCCTCAATATCCCTGACCTCACCATGCCTGACACTACCTACACAAGACCATCATAAGAGGAGAGAAAGATCATGACATCAAAACAAAAGAGACTTATTGAGATGGGGAGGGGATATGATGGCGAATGGAATTTCAAAGGGGAAAGTGGGGGGGAGCGTGGAGGGAGGGTATTACCATGAGATATTTTTTATAATCATGGAAAAGGCTAATAAAAATTGAGAAAAAAAATGATTCTCTACCAATGTCAAAAAATAAATAAACATTTAAAAAAATTGAGAAAAAATAAAATTTGAAAAAAAAACTTTGAATAAAAGAAAAAAAAAGAGAAGTGCTTACTGTCTTGCCTTATTTTCTATGGCTAAGACTTCCAGTACTATATTAAATAAAAGGGGACAGTGGACACCCTTGTCTTGTTCCTGCTTTTAGTGGAAAAGCTTCCAGTTTTTCCGGATTTAGTAATATGTTGGCTGTAGGCTGGTCATAAATACCCTTTATTATGTTGAGATATGTTCCTTCTATTCCTAGTCTCTGTAGGACTTTTATCATGAAGGGATGTTGGATTTTGTCAAATGCTTTCTATGCATCTAATGAGATTATCATGTGATATTTGTCCCTCAGTACATTTATATAATGTATTACATTTATCGATTTGTGGATGTTTAACCATCCTTGCATCTGGGATATCTGGAATAAAGCCGACTTGGTCAGGGTGAATGATCTTTCAGATATATTCTTGCATTCTGTTTGCCAATATTTTGTTGAGAATTTTTGCATCTATGTTCATGAGGGACATTGCTCTGTAATTTTCTTTCTTATTTTTGGTCTATCTTGGCCTGTTTTTTTTTGTTTTTTTGTTTTTTTGTTTTTTTTTTTTTGCAGACTCAAGGGAAAGGTATCAGATTTATTTTAGAGAGAGTTAGAATTAAAAGGAGAAGGAAAACAGGAAAGAAGTTCTCCCCCTCCCTGGGAATGAGAGACCAGGAAAATCTTCCTCACATGGGGAAGAAGAGAAGAGGCTAATGGGGTAAGGTGCAAAGAATAAGAACCTTGGCCTGTTTTTTATTCCAAATTTTTTTATTCCAATTTTTTAAAAATATTTTGTGTATTTTTATTTATTTATTTGAGAGTGACAGGGAGAGAAAGAGGCAGTTAGAGAGAGAGAGAGAGAGAATGGGCACGCCAGGGTCTGCAGCCACTGCAAACGAACTCACACGCGTGTGCCCCCTTGTGCATCTGGCTAACGTGGGTCCTGGGGAACTGAACCTCCAACCAGGGTCCTTAGGTTTCACAGGAAAGCGCTTAACCACTAAGCCATCTCTCCAGCCCCCAGATTTTTATTAACAACTTCCATGATTATAAAAAAATAGTCCATGGTAAAAACCTCCCCCTCTACTCCGCTCAACTTTTTTTTTTTTCGAGGTAGGATCTCACTCTAGCCCAGGCTGACCTGGAATTCACTATGGAGTCTCAGGGTGGCCTCAAACTCACGGCAATCCCCCTACCTGTGCCTCCCGAGTGCTGGGATTAAAGGCGTGCACCACCACGCCCGGCTTTTTTCTTCTTTTTTAAATATTTTTTAAATTTTTGTTTATTTGAAAGTGACAGAGAGAGAAAGAGGCAGATAAAGAGAGAATGGGCACGCCAGGGCCTCCAGCCACTGCAGACAAATTCCAGATGTGTGCACCCACTTGTGCATCTGGGTAACGTGGGTGCTGGGGAATCGAGCCTCGAACTGGGGTCCTTAGGCTTCACATGCAAGCACTTAACTGCTAAGCCATCTCTCCAGCCCTTTCTTTTTTGCTTCACTTTCCCCTTTGAAACTCCATTCTCCATCGTATCCCCTCCCCTCTCAATCAGTCTCTCTTTTTTTTTTACTTTAAATTTTTATTTATTTGTTTGTTTGTTTGTTTTTAATTTTTTATTTTTTTAACAACTTCCATGATTATAAAAAATACCCCATGGTGATACCCTCCCTCCCCCCACTTACCCCTTTGAAACTCCACTCTCCATCATACCCCTTCCCCATCTCTATCAGTCTCTCTTTTAATTTTGATGTCATAATCTTTTCCTCCTCTTATGATGGTCTTGTGCAGGTAGCATCAGGCACTGTGAGGTCATGGATATCCAGGCCATTTTGTGTCTGGAAGGAGCACGTTGTATGGAGTCCTGCCCTTCCTTTGGCTCTTACATTCTTTCCGCCACCTCTTCCACATTAGACCCTGAGCCTTGGAAGGTGTGATAGAGATATTGTAGTACTGAACACTGTGGTCACTTCTTTCCAGCACAATGATACTATCTGAGTCATCCCAAGGTCACTGTCATCTGAAAAGAGAAGATTCTCTACCAAAAGTGAGAGTAGCATTAATATAAGGGTATGAACATTAACAGAAGTGCTTACTGGGCAGTTTGATAAGCATAGTATATACATTTAGCCAGACAACAGCAGATGTTACACCCCAAGGGTTCATGACTATTCTTGTTTTAACTTTTCAGTATCAGGGATGTATTCCCTCCCATGGAGCGGGCCTCCAGTCCAACTAGAGGGCAGTTGGTTTCCACCCTGATAGACATGCCGCTATTGCACCCATTGGCTCATTTGGCCTCGTTGGCCAGATATAATGCTTGCAGTGTCCACTGTTGAGTATCTTCACTGGTGATTTCCCTTTCTCCCATTGAACTGCATGCAAAATGGCTTCTTCCAGCTTTCTGTCAGCTTGGCCTGGTTTTGATACCAGGGTGATGCTGGCTTCAAAGAAGGAGTTTGGTAGGATTACTTTCTTTTCTATTTTATGAAAAAGAAGCAGTGGGAGATTTTTGATAACTGCTTGGATCTCCATACTTGTTATAGGTCTATTTAAGTGATTAATCTCATCTTGATTTAATTTAGATAGGTCATATAAATCAAGGAAATCATCCATTTCTTTCACATTTTAATACTTAGTGGAATATATGTTTTTATAGTATGTCCCTATGATTTTTTGAATTTCTCTGGTATCTGTTGTGATGCTGCCTTTTTCATCTCTAATTTTATTAATCTGGGTCTCTTCTCTCTTTCTTTTGGTCAGATTTGCTAAGGGTTTATCAATCTTGTTTATCCTTTCAAAGAACCAACTCTTTGTTTCATTGATTTTTTCAGTTGTTTTTTTGTTTGTTCATTTGTTTCTATCATCAATTTCTGCCCTAATCTTTATTGTTTCTTCCATCTCCTGATATTTGGTTCGCCTTGTTCTACTTTTTCCAAATCTTTAAGGTGAAACATTAGATCATTTACTTGAACCCTTTCTAATTTTTTTGTTGTTGTTTGTTTATATGTGTTTATTTATTTTTTGAAAGTGACAGACAGAGTAAGAGGCAGAGAGATAGAGATAGAGATAGAGATAGAGAGAGAGAGAGAGAGAGAGAGAGAGAGAGAGAGAGAGAGAGAGAGAATGGCCACGCCAGGACCTTCAGCCATTGCTAACAAACTACAGATGCGTGTGCCCCATTGTGCATCTGCCTAACGTGGGTCCTGGGGAATCGAGCCTTGAACCAGGGTCCTTCAGCTTCACAGGCAAGCACTTAACCACTAAGCAATCTTTCCAGCCCTTAATTTCTTAATATAGGTACTTAAAGCTATAAATTTCCCTCATTACCTTCATTGTGTCCCAAAGGTTTTGGTATGTTATGTTCTCATTATCATTGGAGTCTATGAATTTCCTTCTTGATTTCCTCATTGACCCATTCATCATTTACTAGTGTATTGTTTAGTTTCCATGATTTTGTGTATGCTCTATAGCTTTTCTTGCTATTGATTTATAGTTTGATTCCATTGTCGTCAGATAGAATGCAAGGAATCATTTCAATTTTCCTGTATTTGTTAAGATTTGCTTTGTATCCTAATATATGGTCTATTTCAGAGAATGTTCCATGTGCTGCTGAAAAGAATGTGTATTCTGCAGCATTTGGATGAAATGTCCTGCATATATCTCTTAGGTTATTTGTTCTATGATCTCATTTAACCCAGATACCTTTCTGTTTATTTTTTTGCTGGGATGACCTGTCAATTGATGAGAGTGGGGTGTTGAAGTCACCCACTACAACTGTGTTTGGTGTTATCTGTGACCTTAGTTCTAATAGTGTTTATTTGAAGAAATTGGAAGCCCCCATGTTAGGTACATATATGTTTAGGATTATAATGTCCTCCTGTTGGAGTATGTGCCTTTAATCAATAAAAAGTGACCTTCCTTATCTTTCCTAACTAATGTTGGACTGAAGACTACCTTGTCAGATATTAGGATAGCAACTCCTGCTTGTTTTCTAGGCCCAGTTGCATGAAACACCACTTTCCACCCTTTCACCCTAAGATAGTGTCCATCCTTTGTAGAAAGGTGAGTTTCTTGGAGGCAACAAATTGAAGGATCCTGCTTCTTTTTTTTTTTTTTTTTTTTTTGGTTTTTCAAGGTAGGGTCTCACTCTGGTCCAGGCTGTCCTGGAATTAACTCTGTAGTCTCAGGGTGGCCTTTAACTCATGGCGATCCTCCTACCTCTGCCTCCTGAGTGCTGGGATTAAAGGCGTGCACCACCACGCCTGGCAAGGATCCTGCTTTTTAACCTAGTCTGCAAACCTATGTCTTTAGGTTGAGGCATTTAGGCTGTTGATATTAAATAAATAATATTATTGAAAGGTGTGTATTTATTTATTTTTATTTATTTTCTGTTTATTTTTATTTATTTATTTGAGAGCAACAGACAGAGAGGCAGGCAGAGAGAGAAAGAATGGGCGCGCCAGGGCTTCAAGCCACTGCAAATGAACTCCAGATGCATGTGCCCTCTTTTGCAACTGGTTAATGTGGGTCCTGGGGAATCAAGCCTCAAACCAGTGTCTGTAGGCTTCACAAGGAAGTGCTTAACCACTTAGTCATCTCTCCACCCACCCCCCCCCTTTTTTTTACACAACAAAGAATATATTTTTCATGAGGAATACATTTTATTTTATTTATTTGACAGAGAAAGAGGAACAAGACAGAAAGAGAGAAGGGTGTGCCAGGGCTTCCAGCCACTGCAAATGAACTCCAGATGCATGTGCCCCCTTGTGCATCTGGATTACGTGGGTCCTGAGGAATTGAACCTGGGTCCTTTGGATTTGCAGGCAAATGCCTTAACTGCTAAGCCATCCCTCCAGCCCAAGGAATACATTTTAAAGAAAAGGTAGAAAATAAACAGGTAAAATAAAACCCAAAAGGATGAATAAGTGTACACTGAAGTTCATGCTGTCATTTTAGTGAGGTCAGAAGTATAAAAACTTAGTGTGGTAAGAGAGACCTGTCCTAGCAGATAGGATTAACTGAAACATGAAAATGGGCAGTAAACCCTGGGAATGGAGGATGTGTCCAGGCAGAAAGAACTTATGGCATTTGTAATGAATAAGTGAGGAGGTTGTTTAAGAGACAGAAAGGAAGGCAGAAAATGAAGTTGACTGTAATAAACAAAGGTCAAGACTTTGTAGGGAGAATGGCCCTCATAATAAATGTGGTAAGAAGACATTAAGAAGGCTTTTAGGAGCAGATGGTGGTCACCCTTGAAAAGACACTAAGATTTTACCAAAAAAAGGATTAATCATTTATATTACCTTATAGAGGGTCAGGAAATTAATGCCATCTCTCTTATAGAAAGTAACTGTTGCAGTCACCTTCATTTGCTGACAGGAAACACCCAACCATAAGCAGCTTGGGGGAAAAACGGGTTTATTTTGGCTTATAAACTCAAGGAAAGTTCCATGATGGAAGGGGAAAACAATGGCTTGAGCAGAGGGTGGACATCATCCCCTGGCCAACATTAGGTAGACAATAGCAACAGGAGAGTGTGCCCAACAATGGCAAGGGGAAGCTGGCAGTGGTATGTATTTATTTTTGCCTTTTTTTTTTTTTTTCTGTAGTTCTTCTGGTTTTACCTTTGCTCTCTTGTATTAACTTGTATTTGAGTACAGTTTGTTTTTTCCAGGTTCCTTATATGTGTGCTTTTCTTTCTCTTCAGCATGGAGAATTCCTTCAAGTATTTTCTGTAGAGCTGGTTTTGTCTTCAGATATTCCTTTAACCTGCTTTTGTTGTGGAATGTCCTTATTTCTCCACCTATTTGAATGGATAGTTTTGCAGAATAAAGTAACCTTGGTTGATAGTTGTTATCTTTCAGAACTTGGAATATATCACTCCAAGCCTTTCTGGCTTTTAAAGTTTGTGTTGAGTCATCTGCTGTGGTCTTGATGGGCTTGCCTTTGTAGGTAATTTGATTTTTCTCTCTAACTGCTTTCAATATATTTTTTTGGTTTGTATGTTTAATAGTTTACTTATAATATGGTGAGGAGAGGTTCTTTCCAGGTTTTGTCTGGTTGGTGTTCTAAAGGATTCCTGTATCTGCATTGGCACCTCTTTCCCAATTTGGGGGAAGTTTTGTTCTATGATTTTGTTGAAGATGCCTAGTATGCCTTTGGAGTGAAATTCTTCTCCTACTATACCCTGAATTCTTATGTTTGATCTTTTCATAGTGTCCTGAATATCTTGAAATTCCCATTCATACTTTGCTATGAGTTTGTCTTTCTCTTTGTTGGACTGTATTAGATCTGCCACCTGGTCTTCTAGCTTAGATATTCTGTCCTCTCCTTCATCCATTCTACTGGTGAGATTTTCTACAGAGGTTTTAATTTCATTGACTGTGTTCTTCATTGCTAGTAATTTTGACTGGTTTTTCTTTATTATTTCTATTTCCTTGTTTATGTCTAGTATTGACATCTTTATTTCATTTAATTGGTTTCCTATGTCTTCTTTGATTCCTTTGATTTCCTCTTTGACTTCTTTGAGCATATTTACAATCATCCTTTTGAAGCATTTCTCAGGCATTTCCTCTAGCTCATTCTCACTAGAGGTCATTTCTGATAAATTAATACTTTTTGGTGGATTTATATTGTCTTGATTTTTGGTGTTTCTTGTGTTATAATGTACATATTTATGCGTCTTGGTTTAATTTAATGCTTGGATTTTCTAGTTAGCTGCAGCGTTATTAGGTGTATCAATCAATCTGTTGTTATATATCTTCAGGGTAGGAGTTTAAGGTGCTAGATGTGGCTCTTAAGACTCTCAGAGTATCTACAAAAGTGACCCTAGATGTTGGGTTTTCCTGCTATGAGAGTATTCAAGTAGGCTGAGTGGAACAAAGTATAGACAAATTTAACATATAATTTATCCTGATACTGAAGGTGCAATTAGCACTTCCTATTCAAGCCTACATACCAGGCTTATTTGGCGGGTACTGAGCTGGTATAATCCCAGTTACCTTTTGGGATGATTTTGGTCTCAGTTGTGCTGCTTTCCTGCTTGGGTCCCTCTTTGGTGCACTGTGGGTTCAAGTATGCTGGATGTGTCACTGCTCTGGTTGCTGGTGCTGGGTGCTGTGAACACCCTTCCCCAGGTTTCTGGTGCTTGCTGGTGCTTGCTCTGGCAGTGAGGGAGGGGAGGCTCCTGGATGGTGGCTCTAGTTCTCCTGCTGATCCATGTGATCCTGTACCTCATGATCTGATCCTCTGTTGGTTGCTGCTATCCTCCCTTCATGTTTCTTGAGTTTGCAAGGAGCTCTGGTATGATTGGAAAATCCCCTCACCTGGCTTTTCCTTCAGCTCAAGCCGAGCCTTGCAGCTGTGGCCCTGTGGACCTGCTGCTGCTGCTGCCACTTATGCTGGAGCCGCTTCTACCTGCCTACGTGGGCTCTGGGTGCTCTGGATCTCTCCTATTTCTCTGCTGCCATTGGTAATTTCTTATACACCTCACTTTTTAGTAGAAGAGTATATTTTGCTGGGTTTGGGGGTTTGTTTGGGGGTTTTTGGCTTTTTCTCCCTTTGGCTGCTTTAGCGTGGTTCCTACACCACTATATTCTAAAAATTTTTTGTTGTTTGTTTGTTTGAGAGCAACAGACAGAGAGAGGAAGAGGCAGATAGATAGAGAATGGGCACTCCAGGACCTCCAGCCACTGCAAGTGAACTCCAGAAGCATGTGCCACCTTGTGCATCTGGCTTAGATGGGTCCTGGGGTATTAAGCCTCAAACCAGGATCCTTAGGTTTCACAGGCAAGCGCTTAACTGCTAATCCACCTCCCCAGCCCCTCAAAAACCATTTTTAATGAGCATTCTATGTCCATAATTGAAAAATACCTTCCCAGTTCCTTCAATCATTTCATCTCAACCCATAATTAACCATATTTCTTATAAAACTATTAAGAAAAACTACACCAATTACTACTGACAAAGAAACAAGTAGCCTGGCATGGTGACACACACCTTTAGTCCTAGTACTCAGGAGGCAGAGGTAGGACGATCACCATAAGTTCAAGGCCACCCTGAGACTACATAGTGAATCCCAGGTCAGTCTGGGCTAGAGTAAGACCCTACCTCAAAAAAAAAAAAAAAAAAAAAAAAAACAAATAGTCTGGCTTCATCAAGTTATCCATTTTACTGTTGGAAATTTGTAAAGAAAAAGCCTTCCTTAGTATTTAGGTCACCAAAAAATCTCTATCTGACAACCAGACTTGCTTTATAAAATCAGTATATATACCTTCAGGTTTTATATAGCCCATTGATTTGAGATAGCTCCTATTAACAAATTCCATGAAATATATATTCTATGAATACAGGCAAAACATGACAACCATTTTGGGTATAATCTTTATCAGTACCTCTAACATATTTGGAAATGCTTTTATTAGAAGTAACTAAGGCAAATTTTTATTATATATATCTTGAGGCAGGCTGGCCTAGAACTCAGGCCAGTGGCCTCCACCTCTTAAGTAACAGGACATTCCAATCTTTTAAAATACCTGGCAAATTATGAGTCACCATCTCAGAGAGAATTTAGTTATTTTTAATAATCCTCTATGTAAGTTGAAGTTGGCCTAGAACATAAACTCAGTAATTATATTTATGAGATTATGTAACAAAATATGGCTTTGTTTACATAAAATTTTAGCTCACTATAGGCTTTAGTTAAATCTGACTTTTAAAGACAAAAACCAGTGCCAACAAAATCTTCAGGAGAGACCTGTTAGACTATTTGGATTAATAAAGAAACCAAAAGGTTTCTATAAACAATGTCATATTTGTTTAAATCCCAAACAAAAGAGGAACTATCAGTCACAGTTCAAATTAAAACAAAATTATTTACTTATTTTTATCAAGCAATTTAAAAATCACATGGTTTAAAATGTGGAGTCAGGCTATTACACTGGAACCTTGAATTGGAGATCCTCTTGTCTCAGCTTCCCAAGTAGCTAGGATAATATGCCTAGCTCATTTTGCTGTTTCTTTCTTTCTTTTTTTTTTTTTTTTTGAAGATCTTCAAAGTGCTTTTTAACCATTGTTTTCATTTTTTTTGTTTATTTTTATTTATTTATTTGAGAGTGACAGAGAAAGAGGCAGATAGAGAGAAAGAGAGAATGGGCGTGCCTTCAGCCACTGCAAATGAACTCCAGATGCAGGCACCCCCCTGTGCATCTGGCTAATGTGGGTCCTGGCAAATCGAGCCTCGAACCAGGGTCCGTAGGCTTACTGCTAAGCCATCTCCCCAGCCCTTTTTAACCAGTTTTAAAGGAGATTTTTCAACAGAATGATTTTGACTCATATCTTCAAAGACAAGGACAAGACAAATGCACACAACACCAAACACAAACATGCTAGCAATAATGGATCTCCTGACACTGCCACGTGGCTGCCAAACTGAAACTGAACCAGAAACAGACCTCTGTTTGAAATCTCTGAACAGAGCCAGAGAGTGTCCCTTGATCCCTTTTTCAAGGGAATTAAGGCTGCATCGAGCTTCCCTTTTGGGAAAAAAGAAAAGAAAAACACAAAACCAGAAAAGCGCCCAAAACCAGGAAACCAGAAAAAAATGAAAAACCAAAAGAAGAGTGGAAAAACACCTCTGGAGGTTTTTTACCTTTCTTATCTCTTCTTCTTAAATAAGAGGACCAGCAGTCCTAGGCAAAAGATCCCCCATCAATGGCATCAATGGCTTGCTACCAACTCCAAAACCAGGAACATGCAGACAGACAGAGATATAGTTCTCAGGCTGAGACTAGGGGTCCTTTCCTGATTTGGTTGCCCCAGAGTTGGGGGGGTAATGGTCTTGAAATGTGGACCCCAGATAAGCCCCCAAGATGTTATGGGATCCGGTGTCACACAAGTAAGACCATTGACCCACGGAATGTGAGGCAAAGTTTTATTGGGCAAAAAGAAAGAAAGTTGGTTCACCAGGTCTGCATCCCAGAGTTCAGGATCTTAAGATTCAGCCTTGAACTGTTCAGAATGTCAGCTTTTATTGGAAATAACCACATGATGTTTATAGTGAAAATAGGATTGGGAGTTAAACCACAGAATCACATACTATTAAACAAGCATGGGGCCTGTTACAAGAAGACATAAGGTTACATAGGAGGAATTGAGGCAAGAAACATGCTATGTAATCACAAAGATATTTAGAAACAAAGAGCTACAGAGAGGTCATGGTACATTGCACAGAGGAATCATCCCATTCCTTTCACATTCCATTTTCCATTGACATTTTTTGTTTGGTAACTTGTAATGAAAAGAAGGGGGAAAGGGAAAAGAAGGGGGAAAATAACCTTAGATGCTGAATAGTGATTTTAAACTTTTAGCAAGGAGAGAAAAATTAGATAGTCATATGTAGAAGAAGTTAAAGAGGTCCAGTAAAGGAAGGAGTTTCTTAACCGCTAAGCCATCTCTCCAGCCCAAGGAAGGAGTTTCTTTAAGAGGGTAGAGTTTGTATTTGATTTAGTGAGATGGCTTTAATTTAGAGTGAGAGGGAGAGACCCTGGCAAGTCACAGCCAGATGGCAGAACTGTGTGTGAAGAGTTTTAGAGGGGGCAGGATTTTAAAGGGTTTTTGGTGACAGAAGAAGATAATTTGATAGGTAGAACAAGAAGTAAAAAGGGAAGGGTGGGAACTGAAGACAAAGAATCCCTGGAACCTCAGACCACATGCCATGTTTTCTGAGGAAGTTATCAAGATCAATATGTATATTAAAATCAAAAGTTCCAATTCAGGCCAGTGGTAGCCATTATCTAAGGAATATGTGGCCAAATTTGAACAGACAGCTGGAGTAATTTGTCAGGCAGGAGCTCAGGAAGTTTGAGTTCCTTTAAATTAGCCTTGAGACATATCAATGGAGTGTTTTTGGGAACAGATAATTTAGAGCCCATTTTGGAGGACAAGGACAAGAGTGGCCAATCCCACCACCAGGGACGTCTCCCAGGTTTAGGTAGGGCAAACAAAACCCAAGGATTAGGAGGAAGCGTCCCCACACTCATCATGCTTGGGGTGTCTGGTGGAACGATA
Organism: Jaculus jaculus; assembly: GCF_020740685.1. Classification (NCBI taxonomy): domain Eukaryota; kingdom Metazoa; phylum Chordata; class Mammalia; order Rodentia; family Dipodidae; genus Jaculus; species Jaculus jaculus. Next base: position 82,403,104 of record NC_059109.1, on the reverse strand, counting down.
CATGGGAGGCTCCTGGAGTCTCCAGTCATCCACGGACCAAAAACTCCTGGGGTTTCTAAGGTCTGGGGTGGAGGTACCTTGTTCTGAAGTTATAATTTGATGAGGGTGCGGATGCATCAGATCACATGGTGAGAAGCCTCTAGTCTGGAGTTCCAAAGTCTGGTGGGAGAGAGTCAAAGAAGAAAAGGAAGAAGTCCCCAGGTATCACACTGGAAAGACTGGAGGTTTCAGGTCACAGGTGACTGTTTAGTTCAGAGTAGTGAGCACAGTGAGTTTTTGTGCCCCTTAGGGAGTGAAACATTGGCAGAAGGTGAGAGAGAAAGGGAGGGTGCGTCCCAAAAGCCCTAGAGGTTTCTGACCTGAGAGGGGGATGAGGGAGAGGGGAAAGGAGAGTGGTGGTAGGGGATTATGATGGGGTGCATTGTGTATATGTGTCAAGGTTGTCAATAAAAAGGACATTTTTTAGGGTTGGGAAGATGGTTCAGCTGTTAAAGGCACTCATTTGAAAAGCATTGTTGCAGTCCGGTTCGCCTTGCTGGTAGAAATCACCCAATAAGAGTAGCTTCTGGGAAAAAGAGATTTATTTTGGCTTACAGGCTCGAGGGGAAGCTTCACGATGGCAGGGGAAAACGATGGCATGAGCAGAAGGGGGACATCACCCCCTGGCCAACATAAGATGGACCACAGCAACAGGAGGGTGTGCCAAACACTGGCATGGGGAAACTGGCTATAAAGCCCATAAGCCCGCCCCCAACAATACACTCCCTCCAGGAGGCATTAATTCCCAAATCTCCATCAGCTGGGGAGCTAGCATTCATAACACCTAAGTTTATGGGGGACACCTGAATCAAACCACCACAAGCATGATGGTCCAAGTTTGTTGCATACAGTGGCACATGTATCTGGAGTTTGTTTGCAGGTACAGGAGGCCCTAGTCCACCAGTACTACTCTCTCTCAAATACTACTCTCTCACAAATCAGTAAAAAAAAAAAATTCTAGGACTAGGGGGGTTGCTCAGTGGTTAAAGGTACTTATTTTTAAAGCTTACACCAGTCCACTTTCAATTCCCCAGACCCTTATCAACCCAGATCCTTCTGTTTGCAGCAGCAAGAGAGTAGTACACCTAATACATATAAACACACCCATAAATAAATAAATTAAAAAAATAATAAAGCTGGGAATGGTGGTGCATGCCTTTAATCCTAGCACTTGGGAGGCAGAGGTAGGAGGATCACCATGAGTTCAAGACCACCCTAAGACTACATAGTGAGTTCCAGTTCAACCTGGGCTAGTGTAAAAAAAAAATAAAATAAAAATAAAAATAAAAAAAATTGGCTGGGCATTGTGGCACATGCCTTTAATCCCAGCACTTGGGAGGCAGAGGTAGGAGAATCTCTGTGAGTTAGAGACCATCCTGAGAGTTCATAGTGAATTCCAGGTCAGCCTGGACTAGAACGAGACCCTACCTTGAAGAAAAATGGTAGCTGGACATGATGGCACATGCCTTTAATCCCAGCACTTGGGAGGCTAAAATAGGATTGCTGGGGGCTGTGAGTTTGAGGCCAGCCTGAGACTACATAGTGAATTCCAAGTCAGCCTGGGCTACAGTGAGGACCCTACCTCGAAAAACCAAACAAAAAAAGGAAAACCAGACTTTGGTGGCACATGCTACAATCCCAGCATTTGGGAAGTAGAGGCTGGGAGGTAGAGGCAGGAGGATCAGGGGCTCAAGGTCATTTTTAGCCACATAGTAAATTCAAGGCCAGCTTGGACTTGAATTCTACCCACTAAAAGTACCACCACCCTACAAATTGAATAAGGGTCACTACTACTTGGTTGTATAGGTTCTCTGTGTATCCAGAGGCACCAGTGACCCATGGGAGCTGGTTTGGGAATTTTTTTTTTTTCTTAAATGAAAGGTCACAGCTGGGGTGTGGTAGCACATGCCTTTAATCCACGCAGTCAGGAGGAACTCTATAAATTGAGGCCAACCTGAGGCTTCAGTGAGTTCCTGGTCAGCTAGAGTAAGACCCTGCCTCTACAAAAAGAAAAGGTCATGTAGATTAATTTGGGGAGTGGGCTGCTGCTCCAGCTTGGTGGAGGTAAGATGCAGACCAATTTAAGAGCCATTTTGAAGGAACAGTTGATAAGGCAAAATGATTAATTAGACAAGAGCCAACGGGGATGGCTTGGAGGGTAAAGTGGAAAAAGCCAAAGTGGAAAAAACCGTAACATTTTGAAACAATTCCAAAAATTTTGTTTCATTCTCTAAAATTTTAAGAAAATTTAATTTGTTTGTCCACAAATTATTTTATATCCAGGATTCTGCATTGCTGAATAGATCAGCTTAAAACAAAAACTGCACAAGAGTCAAAACCTAAGAAAAAATTGGTAAAAGAAAAAAAGAACTAACCCAACAGTGTAGTGATGTCAGTTTTATCCTACAGTTGCTATTGCTTTTCTTACATCAATAAAGGAGTTTAACTTTCATTCCTCTCTTTTTGTGGTTTTGCATTTTTAAGAAAGTTTGCATCTCTGAAGTTTCATGCTTGGATAGATATACAAATAATAGAGAACTGAGGACAACAGGAAAGGGGAAGATGGCTTGATAAAATTGCTTCAATTTGAAACTAAACTTTCATGGAATTTTCTAGCTAAAAAGACTCCATGCCTATTTGTTTGTTTGTTTATTGGTGGTGGTGTTCACTTTTTTTTTTCTTTTTTTGGTTTTTCCAGGTAGGGTCTCACTCTAGCCCAGACTGACCTGGAATTCACTATGGAGTCTCAGGGTGGCCTCGAACTCATGGCAATCCTCCTACCTCTGCCTCCCAAATACTGGGATTAAAGGCGTGCGCCACCACGCCCAGCAGTGGTGTTCACTTTTGAGACAGGGTTTCATGTATCCCAAGATGGCCTTGAACTCACTGTGCAGCCAAGAATGATCTCGAGGACTGGAGAAATGGCTTAGTGGTTAAGGCGCTTGTCCATAAAGTCTAAGGACACAGGTTTGATTCCCCAGTATCCATGTATACCATATGCATAGGGTGGCACATGCATCTAGAGCTCCTTTGCAGTGGCTGGAGGCCCTGGTGCACCTCTCTCTCCCTACCCGCCTCCCGCCTCCCTCTCTCAAATAAATTAATTAAATACTTTTTAAAAAATAACCTTGGGGCTGGCGAGATGGCTTAGCAGTTAAGACGTTTGCCTGTGAAGCCTAAGGACCCCAGTTCAATTCCCCAGGACCCATGTAAGCCAGATACACAAGATGGCACATGCATCTTGAGTTTGTTTGCAGTGGCTGGAGGCTCTAATGTGTCCATTCTCTCTCTCTCTTTCAAATAAATAAATAATTTTTAAAAATAACCTTGAGTTTGCAATCCTCTTGCCTCTGCCTGCTCAGATTACATTCCTGATGCACTACCATACCTTATTTATGTTGTGCTGAGGATCAAACCCCTGGCTTTTTTCAGGCTAAGCAAGCACTCAACAACTGAGCTCCATTCCCAACAACATACTTTTTTGTTTGTTTGCTTTAGGTTTTTGGAGTTAGGGTCTCACTCTAGCCCAGGCCCCGGAATGCACTATGTAGTCATGTAGCCTCAGGGTGGCTTTGAACTCACGGTGATCCTCCTACCTCTACCTGCACACCCAGCTCCAGCCCCAGCCGTGTGTGTGTGTGTGTGTGTGTGTGTGTGTGTGTGTGTGTGTGTGTTTAGACAGTGGGACCTGGAAATCTCCACCCCCCACCAAGAGACAAACAGAGGCATTATCAGTAAGAACAGTCCCATGGATCAGAAGCAAAAACTGAAGGAAAGATAAATGGCATCTGGGGGAAAAGTCTAAACAAAGAGATGAAACCAGTCGTGGTGACTCACACCTGTAAGCACAGCATTCAAAGGCAGAGGCAGGATTACAAAATCAAAGTCAGCTTGTGCTTCATAATCAGACCCTGCCTTAAACAACAAAATAATTGGAGATGGGCAAGAAATTGGCATAGTTGTTGAGCCAACCAGGGAGTATTAGGGACTTGACTCAACTGGTTCCATCACTAGGAATGGAGCCCCCACAAAAGTAACCATTAGAAAGCTGGGCATGGTGGCGCATGCCTTTAATCCCAGTCATCGAATGGCAGAGGTAGGAGGATTGCCATGAGTTCAAGGCCACCCTGAGAATACAAAGTGAATTCCAGGTCAGCCTATACTAGAGTGAAACCCTACCTCAAAACAAAACAAAACAAAACAGTAACCATTAGAGATGGCAAGTCCTCATACAGAAGGCAGTGTGGGAACAGCAAGGAGGGTACTTAGCTGCAGACTGAGGGTGCAGGGTAAGGTGGTGGGAGCACCAATAAGGGCTTGCTCAAGAAGAACAGCTGGTCTCAAGGTGCAGGAAGCCATGCTTGCCAAGGGCCCAAGGCAGTCCAGAACAGCTGAGATGGTGAAGATAGGAAGTAGGAGTGATTCAGTGAAGTCTGGTGAATCTGGCGAGAGGAAGGAGCAGAAGAAATAGGGAGCACCTGCTATTTGGTTCCCTATTAGGCATGGCTGGCAAGTCTCTACCTGAATGGAAATGATAGAGATCTCGGAGAATCACTGGCTTAAAATGGCCCTGGAACGCTCCAGGAAAACACTTAAGAATGCTCAAAACTTCTTAAGCATATACCACTTCCACTGTGACACTCTCAAAGGACAAAGGTGCACACAACTAACCAGAAAGATGGGACTAGGCAGTTAGTGAAAGAATGAACTGTACAGTTCCCATTCCCAGACTGCGAAGGTCTGCCAAGGAAAGAAGACAGGGACTTAACTTTAGAAAGTCAACCAAGGAAAGGGCCCTGCACTTTGAAGGGTAAAATCAGCCAGGGGTAAAAGCACACAGGCTACTGAGGCCTTGAGGCAGACAGGCACAGGTTGAGAAGACCAGAGGCACCCCTGCAAATGGAGTGACACCTTGGGACCAGGAAGTGTAAGATGAGACCACAGCCAGCTTGTAGAGCAGCCAAACTTCCACAGGCCACCAAGGGACTTTGGAATCTCTTTTCTAAGTGGACGAGAAACCACTGAAAGAGAAGAGTGACTTTTGAGAGAAAAGGATGGGGGTTGCAGAGAATTAGTGAGAAGGCCAGACAGCCAGGTATGGTGTCACACACCTTTAATCCCAGCACTTGGGATGCACAGGTAGGAGGATCGTTGTGAGTTCAAGGCCACCCTGAGATTACATAATGAGTTCCAGGGTCAGTCTGGGCTAGAGAAAAATTCTACCTCAGGAAAAAAGAAAAAAAAAAAAAAAAAAAACAGAAGGCCAGACAGTAGATCACTACATGTGCAAGTTGACAGATTCAAACGCTGTGTTGAAGGTCTAAATAACACTTGCTCCTGGATTCAATGTGAATAAGTCAGGTGATCCTCAGGTCTAGAGTACCTGTGTGGATGCCAGATGCAGGAGCACCACTTTGCATGCATTTCACTGGATTTGTGTATTAGCCAATGAGGTCTATATGGGACGCAAGCTAAATAAATTGTCACATGTGGAAGTCAGAAGCTCAGTGACAGCAGTTAAGGAATTTGTCCATCAGCCACAGGTGGAAAGAAATACCAGGTGAGCTCTCAGAGAGGAGGTGGTAGGCAGAGAAGTCACACCAACCTAACTGCTTATGTAGGAGCAAAAAAGTTGAAGCACCAGTGATTTTGAAGAGCAGTTTCTTTGGAATGGTGAGGATAAAAGTGAGTGATGGAGCCGGGCGTGGTGGCGCATGCCTTTAATCCCAGCACTAGGGAGGCAGAGGTAGGAGGATCACTGTGAGTTCAAGGCCACCCTGAGATTACATAGTGAATTCCAGGTTAGCTTGGACTAGAGTGAAACCCTACCTCAAAAACCAAAAAATAGTAGGAAATACTAGAGAGCATTTATTTATTTATTTGTTTTTTTATGTTGAGGTAGGGTCTAGCTCTAGCCCAGGCTGACCTGAAATTCACTCTGTATCCAAGGCTGGCCTTGAACTTCCAGGGATCTTCCTACCTCTGCCTCCCCAGTGCTGGGATTAAAAATGTGTGGCACTAATCCTGGCTTGTATTGTTTTTGTTTGTTTTGTTTTGTTTTTCCAGGTAGGGTCTCATCCTAACCCAGGCTGAGTGGAATTCACTATGCAGTCTCCTCCTACCTTGGCCTTCCGAGTTCTGGGATTAAAGGCATGTGCTACCACACCCTGGTTTGCTTTTTTTTTAATTTTATTTTTAATATTTATTTGCATGGGAAGAGAATGATAATATAAATGGGTGTGCCAGGGCCTCCAGCCACTGAAAATAAATTCCAGATGCATGTGCCACTTTGTGCATCTGGCTTTACATGAGTACTGGGGAATTGAACTCTGGGTCATTAGGTTTGGCAGGCAAGCACCTTAACCACTGAGCATTCTCTACAGCCCTGATTATTTTTATTTTTAACTTTTTTTTGGTTTATTTTATTTATTTATTTGAGACCGAGAGAGAGGCAGATGGGGTGGGGGAAGAATGGGCGTGCCAGGGCTTCTAGCTGCTGCAAACGAACTCCGAATGCATGTACAACATTGTGCATTTTGTATTGGGGAATCAAACCTGGGTTGTTAGGTTTTGCAGTCAAGTGCCTTAACTGCTGAGCTATCTCTGCAGACCCTAGTTTGGTTATTTTTTTTTAACTTTTTTTTTTTTAAGTAAGGTTTTAGTCTAGCTCAGGCTGACCTGGAATTCACTATGTAGTCTCAGGATGGCCTAAAACTCAGAGATCCTCCTACCTCTGCCTCCCAAATTCTGTGATTAAAAGCTTGTGCCACCATGCATGGCATTTTTTTTCAAGGTAGGGTTTCACTCTAGCCCTGGCTGATCTGGATTTCACTATGTCATCTCAGGGTAGCCTCAAACCCATGGCAATCTTACTACCTTTACTTCCCAAGTGCTGGGATTAAAGGCATGCACCACCATGTCCGGCTTGGTTAATTTTTTTATGTTTTTTGGTTTTTCAAGATAGAGTCTCACTCTAGACCAGGCTGACCTGGAATTCACTATGTAGTCTCAGGGTGGCCTCGAACTCACAGTGATCCTCCTACCTCTGCCTCCTGAGTGCTGGGATTAAAGGCGTGTGCCACCATACCCGGCTCATTTTTAAAAATATTTTTAGTTATTAGCAAGCAGAGAGAGAGGGAACAGAGGAAACAGAGAGAGGCGATGGGCATGCCAGAGCCTCTTGCCACTGCATAGGAACTCCATACGCATGTGCCAGTTTGTGCATCTGGCTATTTATGTGTGTACTGAGGAATCAGCCCTGGGCCTGCAGGCTTTGCCAGCAAGTGCCTTCAACCACTGAGCCATCTTTTCAGCCCCTCTGCTCTGTTTTTTTTTTTTTTTTTAAAAATATGGAACGCTTCACGAATTTGCGTGTCATCCTTGCGCAGGGGCCATGCTAATCTTCTCTGTATCGTTCCAATTTTAGTATATGTGCTGCTGAAGCGAGCACCTCTGCTCTGGTTTTTAATGAGATGCTATACAGTTGCTTCTCACGCCACATTCTAATGGCAGATAAAGGGTGAAGGAGCAAAGCAAGCACGGTTGTACTTGCAAAGGCTTTAGACACTTTGTGTACAACAGTGAAGCTAGAGGCTCTAGGGGAAAGAATGAGAGGTGAGTGATGTGCTTCCCTGTGTCTAGGCCCTTCAGCCTATCTGGCCATGTAAGCTCCTGGTGGGGAGACATCAGGCACCTGTGTTTTGCCCTCACAGGACAGGAGGCAGGTGGGTGGACGGAAGGAAAGTTTCTTATAAAGTGGGAATGGGTCAATGCAGTCCCTCTGAGACAGTCAGGAAGAAAGATGCGGAAGGGCCTTGCTCAGGGCCACTTTTCCCTTTGTGAAGAGGGAAGTTATAAGGGTTTGGGGATTTGCTCCTCCAATCACCACAGGTTTCCTGGAAGGGGGCAGTGTGAAAGGACCAGGTTTGGGGGAGCTGTTGGAAGGCAAATGCTGAAAACAAGGTCCACAGATGGAAGGCTGCTGGGTGAAGGGTCCTGTTCCCATGCTTGCCCATCCACATCCAGCCTCCTGGGCAGTGTTAGCCTGCCTGGTCTTCAGCTTCCCTCAACCTTCACCTTGAAACCACGTGATACTGGAGTCTGTGCAGAGCTGGAGCTCCAGCTAGAAGATGCTTAGACGGTCCCAGGAATGGGGTGGAGCATGGTGACCGGATGCCCCTACTCCTAGGGCCTGCGCAACCTAATGAGAGACTTATGTGGCTATTATCCCTCAGACAGTCGTCCAAATCCGCTTGGAGCAGGGCAGCGAGTAGTAATCTTCCAAAAGGCCTCCAGAAGTAGTGTCCCTGTGAGGGAAGGAAGTTCCGGGCCATCCATCACCAAAAGGGGCATTCCATATCTTTGGTCCTTTCGGTTTCCTCACGCCTGTGTATAAACCTCCCCTACTGCTCCAAATGCACATGGCTTTCGTCCACCCCAGGTTCCCTCCTTTCATGGCTGGGTGACAGTGGCTTGGACTCCATCATCCCAGTCCGGGCTATTGCTGGCAGTACTGGTGCCAGTGTGTGGGCGGGGTTAGGGAATAGTACTTTGCTTGGTTCAATCTGAAGCCTAGAGATCTGTGGAATCACTTTCTGGGACGCCACCCGAGATATCAGGTCAGAGATTTCTCCAACGGGCCGCGGCGCTCACCCTATCGCCTTCCTACCTACACGCACGTGCAGCGCACGCATTACCACTGGGGACCTAGAAGATGACCAGGTGGAGGGGCCGTTGGCGGAGAGGCAGGCACGGTGCAAGCGCGCCGCGGCCACCTAGTTAGGGTGCGCGAGGAGGAGGAGGAGGAGGGAGGAGGAAACACGCGGAGAAAGGAGAATACAAGAGGAACTGCAACGTGAGGAGGAACACCGGAGGCGGCGGCGAAAGAGGAGAGGGCCTCGAGGAGGAAGAGCAGGGGTGGGAGGAGGAGGCGAGGTTAGCGCCGAGCCAGCGCGTGAGTGGAGGAGGCGGGCAGCCGACGGGCGTGGCCCGGCGAGCCCCACTGCCAAACTGGAGGGCGGGGCGGTGGTGTATTTAAAGCGGACACCCGGGCTCCGGGGCTGCGGGCCCGTCGGGGTTGTTACCAGACCCTCCGCAGCCCGCCACATTGGTGCGGGCGCCGGCGAAGCCCAAGAAGCCGGGTGCTCGCGGGAACGGACGGACCAGCGGCGGGTGAGGCGCGGGGCGGCCGGCTCCGCGGCCTCCGCGCGCGGGCACACTTCGGAGCGGCATTAGGACCCAGGCGCGGCTCGGGACCCGGGGGTGTGTCGCCGGAGCCCGCCGAGACGCCAAGCACCCGGTCCCGCAGCTCCGAGTACTGGGTGAGACGCCCGTGCGTGTGTGCAGTCGTCGGGCGGCCGAGCGCCCAGGCCATGACCTTGGGCACGGCCGCTGGGCGGAGGATGCTGGAAGCTGCCCGCCAAGCCGGGAAGCGGTGGCAAGGTCTCCCTGGGCTCCGCGGTCACGGCGTGCCCTGCGTGTGCGCCTAGCCGTCGGGGAGACCCGGAGAGGCTCGGGGGCTTGTCGGCCTGGGCAAGGGTTGGGGTGCGAGAAAGCCCCAGCGATGGTGTGCAGGACGTGAACAGGTCGGGGCACAGCCTTGGGGATGGCGCTCAGGTTGGCTGAGCTCTGGCCGGATTGAGATCCCTCAGCCTTTGAACCAGCGGTGTAGCTGGTGGCGGCGGGGAGCTCAGGAGTGGGCAGGGGGCAGCTAAGGGGTCTCCACCGCCTCCAGCGCAGAGGTCTTCGGAGCCCAGCCTGCCACCGTCGGAGTCTCTGCGTATGAGAGCCAGGTTTGTCCTACCCGGGCCGCAGGATGCTCCCCATCCCTGCTCTTCCATGCCCTCGACTGCGAGCTTCGGACGTCACTTCGACCGTCCGTGCCCTCCCTTCGGGGTGCAGCTCCCAAATGCACCTCGCGTGCACATCCTGCACGGGGACACCCTACCCCCACCCCAGTGGACGCGCTTCGCTCTCGCGCTTCCTTCCTCGCTCGCTGCCCAGCGCGGCACAAACAGCCGGGACCATCGGGGCTGGGCACGGGCAGCCTTCAAGGGTTTCGCGCACCCACACCCCGGCCTCTTCCTTGCGGGCCTGCGGTGCGACTCCTTGGTGGGCTGGGATAGGGTGGCACCCTGGGGTGTAGGCCGTTGCTGAGTCGCTCCTGAATGACCCTTGGCACGTGAGGGAAGGGAGAACTGTTCATGCTATGGACGTTTATGGCCCCCAGTACCGGGATAGATCTGAGAGGGAGAGAAACGACATACTCAGAGAAGGATCCAGCCAGGCCCAGGTGCTGGGTTCAGGTCTCCTTCCCTCCAGCTCTGACTGGATTCATTCAGCCAAACTTGTATTAATGGACTGGAAATGGCCGCTTCCACACTCCCCCCCCCCCCCCCCGCCCCGCAAACGTGAGCAGCCGCTCGCTAATAGATGGGCTCAGGAACTTTATATCTTAAACGGGTCCACCCAAGCTCAGCGGAGGGTGGGAGCTCCTTACTACTGCTATCCCCTGCCTTTCTCCCCTGGGTGGATCAGGCTGTGTTCCTCTGGAATCAGCAGGGAATTGTAATGTGGGGTGGGTTGAAGATGGCACAAGAGACTGTTACTGGTCAGTGGGTCTGGTGACAGTTCTATGGCTTCCTTTTAGAAAATTATCCTTTGACCATGTCACAGAATGGATACCTTGAGGATTCCAGTGAGTACTTCCCAGGTGCGTATATAGAAAGCTCCTTGGTCAGACCCAGCTCATGCACTTGCATGCCCAGAGAGAGCACTGGCCACTTGTGGCCCAGTCCTGGCGCAGGAGTGCTTTAGATCCCGCCCTCTAGGAGTCTGGGGCATGCTGCCTAGACAGCTGATGAGGCTGGCCAGTGGCAGATGCCTGCCGGTGTTGAGGCTCCAGCATAGGCAGCTCCTCAGGCTATCAGCATCACCTGCTGTTCTCTATGGTGGCTCACTCACTGTTCCTTACTATCTGACCAGCCTCAGGCCACATGTTGTACCTGTTCTTATCCCTTGGATTCCCATAAACCCTGGGAGAGTAGTTGTAATTGTCCCTTTAAGAAAAGCTAATCTGGGCCAGGCCTTTAATCCTAGCACTCACGAAGCAGGAGAGGCAGAGGTAGGAAGGTCAGCCTGGGCTAGAGTGAGAATCTACCTTGATGGGGGGGGGGCACAAAACTAATTTGGGCTTCTTGTTTGTTGTGCATGCTCAGACTGGTCTAGCTGTCTTCCTGTAGCTGGCTCCATACTACCTGTCAGTATTGAGCCTGGCAGAACTGGTGATGTGCTTTTATCCAAGCCCCCAGGGCATGAGGGCTGTGTGTTAGACTGATTGTTGGCAGGTTTGCTTTATGTTCCTGCTGTAGGATGGTGTCACAAGAGCCCTGCAGAGACCTAGGGGGTCTAAAATCTAAGAGGTAGAGTCTTGTTTGTTCAAACAAACAAGGTAGAATCCAAATCCCAAGTGTGGCGGGCAGCATTGGAGATGGGGAATAGTGGGTGCTAGGAGTGGTAACAGAAGGCAGTTGGGTTGGGGAGAGGGTTAAATAGGCAGACCTGGAATCGAGGCAGAGTCTGTAATGACCTTCGCAACAAAAGTAGGGAGGACATCTGTTTGTTTTTGCCAGGTAGACTATGTAGTCTCAGGCTGGCCTCAACTCTCAGTAATCCTCCCACCTCTGCCCCCCAAGTGCTGGGGTTAAAGGTGTGTGCTACCACGCCCAGCAAGACTTTTGTTTTGTTTTGGTTTTTGGCTTTTTCAAGGTAGGGTCTCACTCTAGCCTAGGCTGACTAGACTTTTTTTTTCTTTTTGAGGCTTCCCCCCCCCCCCAGGCTGATCTGGAATTCACTATGTAATCTCAGGGTGGCCTGAAACCTTTTTTTGACACAATAGTTATTTTCTAAACCCTGGATGCAGTGCAGGCCTGGAGTTGGGGGTCATCAGGTCCTGAGTTCAGGACATTAGGAAATACAGGGCATGGGATATACAGAGCAAACTGGTGAGTGGAAGTGAGTCAGGGTGAGTCACTACCTGGCAGGTGTGGGCATGCTGCTGACCTGTCCCTGTACAGATGTTTGTCACACATTAGCTAGGTCTGAACTATAAGGACCCCTTTTCTAGGAGTGAAAAGACATAAGTGAAAGACTGTTGATGACCTGAAAGAGGTGCTGAATGGGCCAGGAAAGGGAAGGGCCCATGGAGAAAGGTTTCAAGTGAACATTCCTAAAGAAGGCCCTGGAGTGAGGGATAACGTCTGCTGAGGACAGGAGTAGCCATGCCTACGGAAACTGACTGCCTAAGAAAATGGGGAGGGGAGTCTGATGGGGCCTGTGGCACTGTGGCCCAGAAAAGAGCTAACAGAGTGGTTCAGGCTGTGATCTTTCTCCAACTGCAAGGGAGAAACAAACATTTGCCTGGTACCTGGAAATCTAATTACATGAAAAGGCCTAGGAGGGTGGCAGGCACACTTCAGGAATTCTCTGGTATGGTGGTCCTGCTGTACCCTGGGGAGAGACGTGATGGAGACAGGGACTCCTGGTACTGTTCTCAGGCTCATGTGCTTCCTGAGAAAATAATGGCTGAACTGAGGCTCAGCCTTGTTGCTAAGTCAGCCCCAGCTGCTCTTCCAGAGAAGAGGAACCTTCATCTCTGTTCAAGCAAGGGGGAGGGGAGGTCATCTGCAGCTGCTTCTCCTTCCCTTGGGTTCCCTAGCCTAGGAGCCCTGGATGGCAGGGCTAAGAGGCTTTATTTATTTATATACTTATTTATTTTTTGGTTTTCCAAGGTAGAGTCCTGCTCTAGCTCAAGCTGACCTGGAACTCACTATGTAGTCTCAGGGGTGACCTCAAACTTACAGCAATCCTCCTACCTCTGCCTTCCGAGTGCTGGGATTAAAGGCATGTGCCGCCATGCCCGGCTGCTATTTTTACTTTTATTTATTTTTTTGGTTTTCTGAGGTAGGGTGTCACTCTAATTTAGGCTGGCCTGGAATTCACAATGTAGTCTCAGGGTGGCCTCAAACTCATGGCAATTCTCTTACCTCTGTCTCCTGAATGCTGGAATTAAAGGTGTGCGCCACCACGCCCAGCCTATGTCTATTTTTTAAAATATTTTATCTATTTGAGAGAGAGAGAATGGGTGCCACAGGGCCTCCAGCCACTGTAAAGGAACTCCAAACCCACTTACCACCTTGTGCATCTGGCTTATATGGGCCCTGGGGAAATGAACCTGGGTCCTTTGGCTTTACAGGCAAGCACCTTAACCACGGAACCATCTCTCTAGCCCTCCCTCTTTTTTTCCTTTTTTTTTTTTTTTTAACTTTTTGATAATTTGAGACTCTTCTAGCCCATATGTAGCCTAGAACTCATGGTGATCCAATTGCCTTAGCTTCAGAGCCAGCATGACTGGCTTTGTTTGTTTTGCGACAGAATCTCACTGTATAACCCAAGCTGGCCTCAAACTTTGGATTCTCCTGCTAGATGACAGACATGACTTTATCTGCACTGTTGCTCCTTTCCTGGCAGGGTAGGAGTAGCAGGCTCTCACCATTCACTGAGCACACCCAGCATGGACAGCTCAGGGGTGCCTAGTCCTTGGGCTTGGAGCCACTCCTTCTATTGTACAGCATTGACAGCTGGCCCACTTGGATCTCTCTTGGTGACAGCTACATCTCTGGGATACTTCAAGAGTGACATGGATGATAACCCTGAATTTCGGGAAGAGAGCCTAGGGGATGAGGCCTTTGACACAGTCAACTCCTCCATTGTGTCTGGCGAGAGCATCCGTTTTTTTGTCAATGTCAACCTTGAAGTGCAGCCATCCAAATCAGGTACGGGGGCTTTAGCAGGGAGGCCAGGGGCCTGCGAAGACATGGATTTGCTCTTTGCTCTACCAAAGAGCCCAGAGGTGGTGTGGCAGCATGCTGAGGTCTCCTTCCATTCCTCCAGACATTGAAACAGCAACTGGTGGCTGTGTGCTCCTACATACCTCCCGCAAGGTAAGGCCTCTCCAGCAGGGCTGTGCTGGGTCTCAGGCTAGGGAGCTGCTTCCCTTAGAACCCCATGCTTTGTGTCCACATGCTTCCAGACATTCATACAAGCTAGCCTGGGTCAACCCTCTTGTATGAACTACTAAAGGCCTTCATGGAGGGAGGCCTCAGCAGAGGCTGTGGCCTTACCCAGGGATCTGTGTGGTTCTGTATCTGGGGTTTCCACAGTACCTGAAATTAAAGAACTTCAAGGAGGAGATCCGTGCACACCGGGACTTGGATGGCTTCCTGGCACAGGCCAGCATCATCTTGAACGAGACAGCTACCTCTCTGGATGATGTGCTGAGAACTATGCTAAACCGCTTTGCCCAGGACCCTAACCATGCAGAACCTAACTGTGACCTGGACCTGCTTATGGCTAAGCTCTTTACAGATGCTGGAGCCCCCATGGAGGGGAAAGGTAAGGCCATCTTCTTGCCTTGGCAGGTGAGAGCATTGTTGGGCCGGCTAACCTTTCTACCTTCTCCTCAGTCCACCTGCTGTCAGATACCATCCAAGGGGTGACTGCCACTGTGAGAGGGGTACAGTACCAACAGTCATGGCTCTGTATCATGTGAGTTACCATTCTACCTATACTCACCACACCTGGCCTCTCATTTGTTATCCTGGAGCTAGTTGTCTCATTGTGTCCCTGAAGGGGTGGGTGCTGGTCAAACACACTGTCCCATTTGGTCTTTTTGTTTGTCCCTAATGATGGCTACCAGGTGTCAAAGTTGGGTGTTCTGGGAGGTAGGAGTCCCAGCTTCCAAGGGTGGCGATGGTCCTTTGTGCTTTCTCCAACCAGCTGTACCATGAAGGCCCTACAGAAGCGGCACGTGTGCATCAGTCGCCTGGTTCGGCCACAAAACTGGGGGGAAAACTCCTGTGAGGTTCGTTTTGTCATCCTGGTGCTGGCCCCACCCAAGATGGTGAGTTTGAGTCTTAGGTGCCCCATGGAGGAAGGTCTAAGGTTGCCTTGTCCTTTCTGTCTACTTGATTAACAGAACAATCTTTGCTAAGTCCCTGTTGCATCCAAATTTTTCCAGAAGATCTAACTTAAAAGAAATACTTCTTTAATTGTATTTATTGATTTGAGAGAGAATGGGTGTGCCAGGGCCTCTAGCCACTGCAAACAAACTCCACATGCATGCACCACGTTGTGTATCTGATTTACATGGGTACTGGGGAATCAAACTTGGGTCCTGAGGCTTTGCAGACAAGCACATTAACTGCTGAGCCATCTCTTCAGCTCAAGAAATACTTCTTACAATCAGTGTGACCAAGGGGCTCAGATTGTAGCTTGGCAGCACCACATGTGCTTAGCATGCACAAAGCTCTAGATTCAATCCCAGCACAAAAAGAAAAGAGTAAAATTACTATGATTCAAATATTGGGGCCTTTCTTTGGCTTGATGCCCCCCACCCCAACTCTTCCTGGCCATTAAATCACCTTGTCAGGGGTTCCCTGCTTTTTTTTTTTTTTCGAGGTAGGGTCTCACTCTAGCCCAGGCTGACCTGGAATTCACTATGGAGTCTCAGGGTGGCCTAGAACTCACGGCAATCCTCCTACCTTTGCCTCCCAAAGGCATGTGCCACCACGCCCAGCTGGTTCCCTGCTTTTATGGGGACTAAGACAGGTGCAGTTTGGGATTTCTCCAAGGATTTAAAAATCCTGAGTAGGAAATTGTGAGGCTCCCTCCCAAAACTTTAGAAGGCCCATAAAATTAAAATGCTTTCATTGGCTACCTCTTTTTTCTTCCTTTAGTGCTGGGGATGGATTCCAGTGCCCTCATGTACATGCAGGGCTGGGCAAGTGCTCTACCACTGAGCCACACCCCTGCCCCTTCCATTATATTTTTTAATTGACAACTTCCATAATTATAGATAATAAACCATAGTAATTCCCTCCCCTCCATACTTTCCTCTTTGCAACTCCACTCTCCATCATACTCCTTCCCCCTCTCAATTAGTTTCTTCTGTTTTGATGTGATCATCTTTTCATCCTATTATGAGGGTCCTATATAGGTGGTGCCAGGCACTGTGAGGTCATGGATATCAAGGCCATTTTGTGTATGGAAGAGCATGTTATAAGGATTCCTACCCTTCCTTTGGCTCTTACATTCTTTCTGCCACCTCTTCCACAATGGACCCTTGGAAGGTGTGATAAAGATGTTTTAGTCCCTGCCATGTGAAAGAAGCTTCTCTAACCACAAGTGAGAGTAGTATTAATATGTGGGTATGAACATTAAGAGAAATGCTTACTGGAGAGTTTGGTGAGCATAGTATGTATATTTAGCCAGACAGCAGCAGACGTTGCACCCCTAGGGCTCATAACCTCCCCTGTTATAGGTTTTCAGTATTAGGCATGTATTTCCTCCCATAGAGCAGGCCCCAGTCCAGTTAGAGAGCAGTTGGTTTCCCCTATAACAGACATGCCACGATTGCACCCATTGGCTCATTTGTCTTGGCTGGCCCAATTTAAGACTTGCAGTGTTCACTGTTGTTTATCTCCACTGGTGATTTCTCTCTCCCATGGAACTGTGTGCAACATAGTTTTTTTTCTAGCTTTCTGTCAACTAGTCTATGTGGAGGAAGTTTTCAGCTTAGCTCCAGTAGGATTTCTCAGTGACCTTGCAGCCTAAGTATGTGGAGTCTTCAGCAATATTTTTGTTTGCTTTTTTGAGGTAGGGTTTCACTCTAACCTAGGCTGACCTGGAATTCACTATGTAGTCTCAGGATGACCTTGAACTCACAGCAATCCTCCTACCTTTGCCTACTGAGTACTGGAATTAAAGGCATGTGCTACCATGTCCAGCTCCATTAACTTTTAATTTTTTTTATTATTTTGCAAAGAGAGAGAGACAGACAATGGAAATGCCAGGGCCTTTAGCTGCTGCAAACAAACTCTAGATGCATGTACCACTTTCTTCATCTGGCTCTATGTGGGTACTGGGGAATTGAACCTGTGTCATTAGGCTTTACAGGCAAGTATCTTATCTCAATCTCCCTCCATTAAGTCAGTTTTTTTTTTCTTTCTCCAGCCCCACACTTAGCTTCCAGTCCAACCAGTCCAGGGTGCAATAAAGACATGGAGGGTTATTTATTTATTAGAGAAAGAGGCAGAGAGAGGGGAAGACAGAATGGGTACACCAGAGCCTCTGGCCACTGCAAATGATTTATTTATTTACTTAAAAGAGAGAGAGAATGGATATGCCAGAACCTCCAGCCACTGCAAACAAAGGCATGTGCCATCTTGTGCATCTGGCTTACATGGGTACTAAAGAATCAAACCTAGGTCCTTAGGCTTTGCAGGCAAGTGCCTTCACCGCTGAGCCATCTCTCCAGCCCTCTCCATTAACTCTTTAGTTGTTGAGTCGGGGTCTCATAGGTCAGGCCAAACTCAACTATCTATGTATTGTTGAACAAGTCTTTTGCCTTCCAAGTGTTGGGATTACAAATCTGACACTACACCCAGCTTTACTTGGTGTTTTTAATAATTCTGCCTCTGCCTCTGATGGAAGTTCCCTCCTTTGGCTTTTTAAAAATCTTTATTTATTTTGAGGGAGGGAGGAGAAGAGAATGGGCATGTCAGGGCCTCCAGCCTCTGCAAATGAACTCCAGACACATGAACCATCTTGTGCATCTACGTGGGTTCTGGGGAATCAAACCTGGGTCCTTTGGCTTTGCAGGCAAGTGCCTTAGTCATTAAGCCATCTCTCCAGCCCTCCTCTGGCTTTTTCTAGGCAGCAGGGTTAAGAATATCCCTGCCAAAAGTCATATTGGCATGCTGTCTGTAGTGTTACTGTGCTGGGTTGAGGGGAATGGCAGCTGGCAGAATGTCCAGAACAGTGGAAGGAACAATAGCCTCCAGCTACCCAGGAGCTACATTGTTAGTGCCTTGAGACAGGCCAACCAGCACTGTACTGCTTCTCAGGAATATGGCCTGGCCTAGTACATATCATGCAAAAAGCCCCAGGGCTATTGCTTTGAGTATAGACAAGGGAACTTGGGCTGGTTATTGAGTAGGCTGCCACGGCTGAGGCTGGACATGAGTTCATGGTTCATGGATAGGTTCCAGCACTCAGAAAACTGGGGTAGGAGGATTGCCATGAGTTTGAGGATAGTGTGAGCTACAGAGTGAGATCTTGTCTCAAACAGAAAGGAAGACGGGGGAGGGGCGGGGGGGGAGGATGGAATTAGACCTGTGGAAACAGTCAGGGTACATTAATGCCTCTGCTTTAGGGACCTAAACGTACTGCTGGCTCACAAGGAGAGCATCTGCCCCTTGCTTGGCAAGGGCAAGCTTCCTTTGCTTTCCCAGGGACTGCAGGTCTGACTGTCCCATCCTCCATCTCCAGAAAAGCACCAAGACAGCAACGGAGGTAGCACGTACATTTGCCACCATGTTCTCAGACATCACCTTCCGCCAGAAGCTCCTGAAGACCCGCACAGAGGAAGAATTCAAGGAGGCCTTGGTGCATCAGAGACAGCTGCTTACCATGACAGTGCCAAGAGCAAAGGGACATAGCATGAGCTCCCTCCATACTCACAGACACTCTCAGGTAGAGTTCAGATGGGCGTAGTGGGAGGGGACATGGACTAGCCCAGGCTAACAAGCACTTTCTTTTCCCCTAGCCCCCAAAGTGGAAGGATTTTGTCCCTTTTGGGAAAGGCATCTCGGAGGACATCATGCGCAGGTTCCCTGTGTACCCACTGGACTTCACAGATGGTATGTGGCCTTATGGCCCAACCAGAGCTTGGCCTTTCAAGGCCCTGGGGCCTTCTGTGTATGTCCTGCACCCCCAGTGAATGTTCTGTCTCTTCCTCCATTCCTAGGCATTATTGGGAAAGGCAAAGCTATAGGCAAATACATCACCACCACTCTGTTCCTCTACTTCGCCTGCCTCTTACCCACCATCGCTTTTGGGTCTCTCAATGATGAGAACACAAATGGGGCCATCGGTGAGAGTCTGAGGGTTCGTAGGGATGTGCCAGGCAGGATCATGTACTGTGGTGACCTTCTGACCTTTACACCTCCACAGATGTGCAGAAGACCATAGCTGGGCAGAGCATCGGAGGCCTCTTGTACGCGCTTTTCTCCGGGCAGCCACTGGTGATACTGCTGACAACCGCACCCCTGGCCATCTACATCCAGGGTGCAGTGGGGGTTGAGGTGGGAGCTGGTAGCCAAGGTCCTGGATTCCGGTTCCACCCTGACTGCCCACCTTCCCCCACTGCTTGCAGTGATCCGTGTCATCTGTGACGATTACAACCTGGATTTCAACTCCTTCTATGCGTGGACGGGCCTGTGGAACAGTTTCTTTCTTGCACTTTATGCCTTCTTCAACCTCAGCCTGGTTATGAATCTCTTCAAGAGGTGACTGGTCCTGAGCAGCAGGGACCCTTGAGGCTGGGAATCTGGGTCAGCTCTCACGCCAAGCTCTTGTAACCCCAGGGTAGACAGGGTTTTCTCCAAGGGGCTGAGGTGGGCTCACTGGGCAGAGTGTGGAGCCCTGGGCTTCTTTCATGTGGAGTAGATTCATGCAGACAGACAGGGAAGTCTTCCTTCCTCCTCCCCAGTAACATTACCCCCCCCACACACACACAATCTTATGGGGTAATCACCTCCTCACAGGTCAACAGAAGAGATCATTGCCCTCTTCATTTCTATCACATTTGTGCTGGATGCTGTCAAGGGCATGGTCAAAAGTGAGTTCAGGGGTGGGGGTGGTCAGCTGCAGAGGGCTGAGCTGGATGGGTGGCTCTCAGCTGTGGTCTCCTTGGGCAGAGAAGGTGTCAATCTAAGGTGGTTCTCTCACCTGGTCAAGGGTGCTGTAGTAGCTGTGGCTGACACAAAGGAACGTGGGTGTCAGGGCTGCCCCAGACGGGACTAGAGATGGGGTGAGGTCCTGGGCTGGGCATGCTGGGGAGGGGACAGTTGCAGGGCTGAGGAGACAATAGGTAGATCAGCAGGTTGGTAGGTTTGTGGTTGACAGGCCAAAGCTTTCCCTTATTCCTTACCCCCTTGCCCTCCCCTTATGACCACCTCCCCTCCCTTTAGCGTCTCTGCCCCTTCCTGTGTGTGTGTGTGGGGGGGTCTCTACCGTATATCCAGAAAGAAGCTAGGAACCCAAATGGTTTAGCCGGTTGGCTTGTCCACAGTCTTCTGGAAGTACTATTATGGTCACCACTACACAAAAAGGACTTCATCCTTGGCGAGCCTGCTGAGCATCAGTACCAGCCCCAACACCAGCTTCCACGCTGCCCTCAACACCAGCCTCCTGGCCAGCCCCATAGAGCTGGCCACGGCCAGCAGCCCCAACACCACTCACTCGGGCCAGGCCACTGCCGTGCTCAGCCTCCTCATCATGCTGGGCACACTCTGGCTGGGCTACACCCTCTACCAGTTCAAGAAAAGGTGAGCGGACACCTATGATACAGCTCTCGGGAGGCAGAGGCAAGAGGATCTCAAGTTTGAGGCTAAGCTAGGCCAGCTGCATAGCAAAGTTCTAGGGCTACATATCAAGACACTCCAGAAGATGAGGAGGGGTGTCAGGGTGAGGGGAGGGCCACGCAACCCTGAGGCTATGCTGATACACCTACCATCTCCAGCCCCTACCTGCACCCGCGTGTGCGTGAAATCCTGTCTGACTGCGCCCTGCCCATTGCGGTGCTCTCCTCCTCCCTCATCAGCTCCTGTGGCTTCCAGGACATTGAGAGTGAGTTGGTCTCTACCAAGGGTGAGTTGTGGGCTGCATGGGCTTGCTCTCTGGGGACTAGTGGCCAAGCAGGAGTCTGTCCCTTATTGCAGTGAGCAAATTCCGATACAATCCCAGCGAGAACCTCTTTGAGATGGCGCAGATACACTCTCTGTCCCTGGAGGCCATTGGCAGTGCCATGGGCCTTGGCTTCCTGCTCTCCTTGCTCTTCTTCATTGAGCAGAACCTAGTGGCTGCCCTGGTCAATGCACCAGAGAACAGGTATGGAGGGCTGGGGTCTCAACAGGGGCAGGGGATGCCTGGCCTTCTGAAGGCCAACAGCTCCGTCCCTGTGTGCTCACGTGCAGGCTGGTGAAGGGCACTGCCTACCATTGGGACCTCCTATTGCTGGCCATCATCAACACAGGGCTGTCTCTGTTTGGGCTGCCCTGGATCCATGCCGCCTATCCCCACTCCCCTCTGCATGTGAGGGCACTGGCTTTAGTGGAGGAACGTGTGGAGAATGGGCACATTTATGAGACGTGAGTGTCACAGTGGCCCCGAGTCCTGCAACAAGAGCCATGTGGACTTAAAGTCTTGGTCACATGTCACCTAGGAAGGGATGTGGCTCAGGGCCCTGCTCTTGGCTCCCACAGAATTGTGAATGTGAAGGAGACAAGGCTGACCTCACTGGGTGCTAGTGTGCTGGTAGGCCTCTCCCTGCTGCTGCTGCCCTTCCCACTGCAGTGGATCCCAAAGCCTGTGCTCTATGGGCTCTTCCTCTACATCGCTCTCACCTCCCTGGACGGCAACCAGCTCTTCTCGCGTGTGGCCCTACTGCTCAAGGAGCAGGTAGGTGCTGAGGCCAGGGAGGGAGCATGGGATGGGGCACAGCCATCCCTGTTCCCATGTGTGGTTGCTCCTCCCCATAGACATCATACCCACCAACACACTACGTCCGGAGGGTGCCCCAGAGAAAGATCCACTACTTCACAGGCCTGCAGGTCTTACAGCTGCTGTTGCTCTGTGCCTTTGGCATGAGCTCCCTGCCCTACATGAAGATGATCTTTCCCCTCATCATGATTGCCATGATTCCTATCCGGTATGACATGGGGCAGCAGGGCCCACCCCAGGGCTGGAAGAGTGGCTGGGCTGGCTTCTGTGGGAGCCTGCTGCCTTTTCTTTCTGACAATCCACTGCTGTTGCTTCTGCCTCCTACCTGCAGCTACAACCTGCTACCCCGAATCATCGAAGCCAAATACTTAGATGTCATGGATGCTGAACACAGGCCTTGACGCTTGACCCACATCCCTGGCCCTTGCCACCTTCCCCATCCTTTCAGGCCAGCCCTGTGGCTAGATAGGAAGATGTGGGCATTGTGGTCATGGGTCTGTGCTATGTCCTCCAAGCTGTCTCACAGGACTAACCACCCTGGATTCAGTGGTTTGTGGCCATCTCTCCCCATTGCCCTTTAGCTTTGGGTCAGAAACACTGACCAGGGTAGGACTAAGTAGAGTGGATTTTCTTTTGATAAAAGAGTTGTTGCCCAGAAGCGAAACCATTTCCTTGATTGTGTAAGGAATTCACTTGTGTACACATCAGAAAATAAAGGCCCTGTTTCTATGCTTCTACTTGCAACATCCATTCCTGCCATTCTACCCCAGCCTTGGAGAGGAGGGCTGCTCTGGGGTGGGGGTGGGAGGCGGGCAGTAAAAGTGATCCATGTTTCTCTTTCTTCTTCTTCTTCTTTTTTTTTTTTTTTTTTTTGGTACTGTTTTTGGCTTTTCGAGGTAGGGTTTTGCTCTAGCCCAAGCTGACCTGGAATTTACTATGTAGTCTCAGGGTGGCAGTGATCTACCTTCTAACTCTGTTGAGATTAAAGGCATGCACCACCACACCCAACTCGACCCATGTTTTTTTTTTCTTTATTGACAACTTCCATACTTAGACAATAAACCATGATACTTCCTTCCCCTCCCCTACACAAATCCACTACATTTCATCATATCCCCTCACTCTCTTCACTAGTCTCCTTTATTTTTGATGTTGTCATCTTTTCCACCTATTATGATAGTCTTGTGTATGTAGTGCCAGGCACTGTGAGGTCATGGATATCCAGTGCATTGTAAGGAGTCCTACCCTTCCTTTGGCTCTTACATTCTTTCTGCCACCTCTTCTGCAATGGACCCTGAGCCTTGGAAGATGTGATAGAGATGTTTCAGTGCTATGGTGGCTTTTGGTAGACCCGTTTTTTTTGGAGGGGGGGAGGCTCACATGCGTAAGTTTACTATGAACCAATAAAAAGGCCAGGACCAAATCTTTTGTATGTTAGTGGGACTAGAAGTTCACCTAAGCATTTTCAGTGCTTTGCTTTTAGTTAAGCTACATTAACTTGGTAGTAAAAAAATGTACTGATAAAGTTCACAGTTACTTGATTCTTAAAAGAGATAGGTGGGTGTTAAGCCTGATTCTTCTTTTATGTTTCATGGGTTATGGGAGTAGTTTGGGGGTATAGTGTATGGTTGAGTGATGCCTCTACATTTATAGTTTATTTAAACACTTGTTTTGGGGGTTTGACAAGTTAGTTTGATAAATGATTAAATAAGTGTAGATGGGGGTAGAGGGGTTTGTTGAGATATTATATTAGTACTTAAGGGGTATGTGTGTGCATGTACATGTGTGCGTGCATGCATGTTTTTCAAGGTAGGGTCTCACTCTAGCTCAGGCTGACCTGCAATTCACTATGTAGTCTCAGGGTGGTCTCGAACTCACAGTGATCCTCCTACCTCTGCCTCCTGAGTGCTGGGATGAAAGGTGTGCACCACCACGCCCAGCTGACCCATGTTTCTTGAGTGCCATTTGTGAGCTGTCACCTCCAACCATGGGTACTAGCCCAACAGTGATCTGGAGGTAATCCAGGACTTTGTCTTACTCTGTTGGCAGTCCCCTGCAAGGAAAGTGTTCTGGGAAGAATATGTGTAAGGAAGGACCCACAGGGAAAAGCTTGGAGCTAGCCAGGTGCTGTGCGGTAGTATAGGGCAGGGTGTGTGTTGGGCCATGAGAGCAGATGTACTGTGTACTGTGTGGTCAGGGATGGTGCAACAGTGAGAATGGAGAGAAGAATGGCAGGTGGTACACTGCAGGGATTACTCTAATTGATAGAAATGAGAGGGTGCTGTTTCTGAACTGTTTGGCCACAGTCCATGACAGTGGCAACTAGCAGCAGGGAACATGGCTACGAGGGTCATGAAATGCCCATGTGTACCTGGGAGCAGTTGCAGTGGCAGACAGAAATACCCAGCTCAGGGCTGGAGAGATGGATCAGTGGTTAAGGCATTTGCCTGCAAAGCCTAATGACCCAGGTTCAAGTCCCCAGTGCCCATATACAGCCAGATGCAAAGTGGTACTTTGCACCTGGAGTTTGTTTGCAGTGGCAAGAGGCCCTGGGGTGCCCATCCTCTCTGTTTCTCTTCTCTCTCACACACACACAAATAAGCCAGGCATGGTGGCGCATGCCTTTAATCCCAGCACTGGGGAGGCAGAAGCAGGAGAACTGCCATGAGTTCAAGGTCATCTTGAGACTACATTGTGAATCCCAGGTCAGCCTTGGCTGGCCCTGCCTTGATAAAACAAACAAAAAAAGCCATTTACAATGGTAAATGCCTGTAATCCCACTGCTAAAGTGGAGGCAGGAGAATTGCTAGGAGTTCAAGGCTAGCCTGAAATTAAAGAGTGAGTTCCAGGTCAACCTGGACTAGAGCAAAGACCCTACCTTGAAAAGCCAAACAAACAAAACAAGCATACATTATATATACATATACATCCATATATAGAGAGAGAGAGAGTAGAGAGAGAGAGAGAGAGAGAGAGAGAGACAGACAGACAGACACACACACACACACACAGACACATGGCTATGGATGCTGCTAGGTGGCAGAATACTTAGCTAGCAAACACAAGGCCCTAGATTTGATCCCCAGCACCATAAAACTACATAATACACAATAGGGTTAGGCAGTAGAATACTTTCTTAACTCAGAAGAAAGCCTGGATTTGACTGCTAATACTGAAGAAGAAAAAAAAACCTGGTAATTAAAGAAATGCAAATCAATAGGCCACCTTATACTTGAAGGAGTAGCAAGCCAGCAGGCTGAAAGGTACTGTAATTAGGAGTACTTCTGTACATAGAGGTAGGGTCCACCTGGGGGGGAGCTGGTGTGAGTGGAGCAGGTAGGTGCAAGCATGTTTTTCAGTTTGTGAGGATAGGTAAAGTAAAAAAAGGGGAGGGACTTAGCCAGGTGTAGTGCATGCCGAACACTGGACTTGGGAGGCTGAGATAGGAGGATGGAGGATTGCTGTGTTTGAAGCCAGCCTGAAACTACATAGCGAATCTCAAGTCAGCCTTGACTAAAGTACCCTACCTTGGGGGAGGGGGGGTAACATTTGAGTTGAGATGGCTCAGTGGTTAAAGGTGCCTGCTTGCCAGCCCAGGTTCAGTTCCCTCACACCAAGCCAGATGTACAAAGTGGTACATGTGTCTGGGGTTTGCTTGCATTGGCAGGAGGCCCTGGATGCCCATATTTTCTCCCTCAAATGAAATTTAAAGAAAAAAGGGATTCAGGAAGGAGCTCAGCAGCAAACAGGGTACCCATATATCCACTCACCCCACCCACACAGCCTGTAATCCAATTATTTTGGGGGTTCCTTCCTCAGCCTAAGTATTCCCTGCATATATAGGTAGATCCAGAATCATAGGCAAGGGACAGTCAGGCCCCAGCACCCCATGCTTGAGCCAAGGCAGATTCCCTCCTACCCTGGCCTGGCTCCGAGGCTAGAAGGCTGCTGGGGCAGGCAGGTGAAAGGGCACAGGAGAAGAAAGATCACTGTGCTGGTGCCACCTTGTCAAGTCTAGAGGAACAAATCTCCCCAGAGCTGCCACGGGAACACAGGACTTAGACAGAAAGTAGCCAATCAGCTTGGAGATGCCAAGCCACAACATGCTTTCTGCCCTGTTTTTTTGAACACACCCTTCCTCACCACTGCAGGAAATGCAAGGCTGGTGCCTGGTCCTTTCCACAGAATGATGGGGGGGAGGGGGAGTACAGAGTCTGCAGCAGCTGAGCCAAGGCTTCTGTGGGGTCTCTAGCAACAAGGCTGAATATAGCTGTCAACTAGAAATCAACCTCTTCCACCCAGAAAAAATTTATTTGGCATTATAGTCATAAACCATCTGCTCTAAAGTACAAAGGCACAAAGTAAAACATCCTACATTTGACTCCTGGGTGGGGGGAGCATTTGGTGCACACAGCATGAGTTGGGTATGGAGAGGATACCCATGACCCATGACCAAGGGTTAGAGAACTCAAGTAGACAAGATGCAGACCCACTTGACACAGCACTGTCATTTTGGCCAACCCATGAGAAGGCTTCCATACCTGTTAAATGGACTGAAGAGACATCAGCCTGATTCAGGCCTCCAAACAGATACCTCATTTATTTTAGAAACAAGGGCCTTCCAGAATTTTAATTTGCTGGATTATAAACATATCAAAGGCTGCTTGCATGGTTCTTCCATAACTCTCAGCCCTGCCAAGGCTGTGTTAATACCCAAGATCTTCTCAGGAGCCCACACCCAGAGGCTCTAAGAGCAATCCCTGAATCCCCAAGGGAAGAAGCTAGTGTCAACTTGTGCAGAGTTTCTCTAAACAGAGCCAATTGTTCTTCCAGACATGGTTGCTGAGGCCTCTTAGGCACCCCCAGCAAGGATAAACCCCAAGAAATACTTGCAGGGGTGCTTGCCTGATGGGGAGGAGGGGTTACCAGGCTAGCCATCCCCACATCCCTGGTCTGAGTGACCACTGCCAGTCTCAGGAGGAGTCACACTGCCCAAGTACTCCTTGAGCTTGAGCAGGGCCCGGAAGCGATGGGAAATGGCATTCTTCTCAGCTTTGGGCATCTCTGCATACCTAGTGGGTAACAAACAGTAACAGCTCAGAGAACAGGGATCCAAGGTCATGGAAGGATGTGCACACCTCCTCCCCGCCAACCCTAGAGCCCAAGGCTCAAAGCTTGGGTGTATCCTGCAGGTAGAACCATATCCAGAATCACAGGCAAGGGCAGATAGACCTCAAGTGTCTCATATCAGAGCCCAGGCAGACAGCCTGCCACTATGAGATAGTTAGGAAAGGTGGAAGGAGCCATCAGCTCCTGGGGGTCTTTGGGAAGTTTTAAATTCCTCTGTGTGCACACATCTTTAATCCCAGCACTCGGGAGGCAGAGGTAGGAGGATTGCCATGAGTTCAAGGCCACCCTCCGACTCCATAGTGAATTCCAGGTCAGCCTGGGCTAGAGTGAGACCCTACCTCAAAAAGCAAAAAAAAAAAAAAAAGAAAGAAAAATTCATTAATGAGCTCAAAGTGATGAACTTGCTCTAGTGTGTCCAGGTCCTTCACGGAAGCTGAGGACAGGGATGAACTGCGTGTTTGATCAGCTTTGTCATCTGTTGACAGGAAGCACTGTAGCCTGACAGATCAAACAGCACTCTCCTCTGATGCACTGGGAGATGGGGAAACTGGCAGCTAGCCGGTGGCCCATCTTTGGTGCTAGGACAAGATGAGGTGAGAAGCTACACCCTGCCTGTAGACTTAAGAACCTTACTGTCCAATAATCAGCCATTTAACCACATGTGGCTAATTACAAGTAAATGAACTCAGTTCCTCAGTCTAGGTACATTTAAAGTTCTCCATGACCACCCAACCAGATAGCACAAATATAGGCCACCTGTCACCATTCTTACACAGTGCCACTTCACAATGCTCTCCATCCTATGTGGCTACTAGAGGGGGAAGAGGCCTCATGCATCCTGGAAAGCCTGGTTCCAATGACGGTGATGTATACAATGTAAATAAGGTGGAAGGCTAACACAAAATACTAAGAACATGTTCTGCTATGACAGTTTCATGGGACAGCACAAGGCTGTAAAAATGTGAACATTTTTCCAACCCACACCCCATAAAATTTATATTTATACATCTTGAAAGGCCAGGCCAGAAAAAGGAGCCACTAGCCACATAGCTGCCCTATGAGCTGGGGACAGAGCCCAGAACATTTGTGCTGCCCTGCCATGGACTAGGCCACCCAGATTCCTTGTGTCCACCCCAGCAGAAATGCCTTCAGTTGGAACAGATCCTGCCTCACCCATATCTGCATGCCTGCACATGGGCAAGGTGCCTAGCCAAGGGCTTGCCCCAGGGAGAAGAAATGGAACTCCTTACGTTTGCTCACACCCATCAGGCTGAAAGCAGGGGTCCCAGCCAAAGTCATGGCTTCCTCGTGGCATCACAATCTGGCCCTGCCATAGGAAAGAAAGACAGGTGTGTGTTACTGGAGATACACTAGGAGGCCTGTTTGAAATTGGTTAGTTTGTAGACTTAACTCACTCAAAATGAAGTTCAAGAGATCCATAATGACTATAGGTTTGTAGTGAGTATCTCAATGACGTGTAGTACGGTAGCTAGGCAAGCGTGGAATCCCAATACTAAGTAGGAGGCTTGCTAGATAGAAGATAGAAGGATTTCTGAGAGTACCAAGCCAGCCAGGACCACATACAAGATCCTGTCTCAAAATCTCCAAAGAAGCTAGAGAGCAGGTGGGTGTGTTTCACGTGCAAGCATGAGGGCCTTAGGGACCCTGAGACTGCCAGGCTTCAAATCTATAGAACCCATATCAAACAGCTAGCCATGCCATGTGTGCTGTGAGCCCAGTCCAAAAGAGGAGTGAAGCTTATAGTTCTAGAAACATGAACAAGAGATTCAGCTCAAAAACAGGAGCATGGGCTGGAGAGATGGCTTAGCAGTTAAGGGTTACTTGTGAAGCCCAAGGACCCAGGTTCAATTCCCCAGTACCCATGTAAGCCAGATACACAAGGTAGCACATGCATCTGGAATTTGTTTGCATTGTCTGGAGGCCCTAGCACACCCACTATCTCCACCTGCCTCCTTCTCTCTCTCTCTCTCTCTCTCTCTCTCTCTCTCTCTCTCTCTCTCAAACAAACACACAAACAAAAGATACAGCTGGGCATGGTGGAACATACTTTTTTCATCACAGCACTCGGGAGGCAGAAGTAGAAGGATCACCATGTATTCAAGGCCACCCTGAGACTACATAGTGAGCCTGAGCTAGAGTGAAACCCTACCTCAAAAAACCAATAAAAAAAAAGAGAGAGAGAGAAAGAAGCTGGACGTGGTGGTATATGCCCATCATCCCAAAATTTAGGAGGTAAAGGCAAGAAGATCATGACTTTAAGACCATACTGAGCTATGTAGTGAGAAGGAGGAAAGGAGAGGAAGGAAGAGAGAAGGAAAAGAAGAGAATGAGAAAGGAAATAAAGAAAGGAAAAACTGGCACAAGCCAACACACCTATGAACCCAGGTTAAGAGGCTTTGATGGACCTGTATTTGTGTGGGTGCGTGCACGTACACACACACACACACACACACACACAAATAAATAATAAATAAGTAAATAACAATTAAAAACAACATGCAGGGGCTGGAGAGATGGCTTAGCATTTAAGCGCTTGCCTGTGAAGCCTAAGGACCCCAGTTCGAGGCTTGGTTCCCCAGGTCCCACGTTAGCCAGATGCACAAGGGGGCGCACGCGTCTGGAGTTCGTTTGCAGAGGCTGGAAGCCCTGGCGCGCCCATTCTCTCTCTCCCTCTACCTGTCTTTCTCTCTGTGTCTGTCTCTCTCAAATAAATAAATAAAAAATTAAAAAAAAAAAACAAAACAACATGCCGGGCATGGTGGAGCATGCCTTTAATTCCAGCACTCAGGAGGCTGAGGTAGAAGGATCATGGCCGTGAGTTCAAGGCCAAACTGAAAACACAGAGCAAATTCCAGGTCAGCCTGACATAGAGCAAGACCTTACCTTGAAAACAAAACAAAACAACAAAAAAGTAGTGGTGAGGCAGGGTATGGTGGTGCATTCCTCTAATCCCAGCACAAGGTACCCTAAGACTACAGAGTTGGGCTGGAGAGATGGCTTAGTTAAGGCGCTTACCTGCAAAGCCAAAGGACCCACATAAGCCAGACGCACAAGGTGATGCATGCGTCTGGAATTTTGTTTGCAGCGGCCAGAGGCCCTGATGTACCTATTCCCTTTCTCTCTCACTCTTTCTCTCTCTGCTTCTTTTTTTTTTTTTTTTTTTTTTGTTTATTTATTTATTTGGGAGCTACAGACAGAGTGAGAAATAGGCAGAGAGGGAAAGAGAGAATGGGCACACCAGGGCCTCTGGCCACTGCAAACAAACTCCAGATGCATGTGCCCCCTTATGCATCTGGCTAACATGGGTCCTGGGGAATTGAGCCTCGAACCAGAGTCCCTAGACTTCACAGGCAAGTGCTTAACCATTAAGCCATCTCTCCAGCCCTCTCTGCTTCTTTCTGTCAAATAAATGAATAAAGACTACAGTGGGAATTCCAGGTGAGGCTGGGATACAGCAAGACCCTAACTCAAAAAAACAAAACAAAACAAAACAAAACCCACAGTGGTGAATGATGAGGAGTAAACACATAAATGATAAATGCCATTCAAAGAGAACCAAAGAAAATTCTGTTCTTTTTCAAATGATTTATTATTTATTTATAATCAACAACAAGCACACAAGGCAGCCAAAACTGGGATGAAATGGGGGAGAGAGGGAGAGGGCTCAACAGTTAAAAGCACTTGCTTGCAAAGCCCTGCTGGCTCAGGTTCAATTTCCCAGTACCCAAGTAAAGCCAGATGCACAAAATGACACATGCAGTTGGAATTTGCTTGCAGCAGCAAGAGGCTTTGGCATGCCCATTTTCTTTCACTCTTTCTTGGCTACCAAATAAATAAATAAAAATACTGAAGGGCTGAAGAGATATCTCAGTGGTTAGAGGCGCTTCCTTGCAATGCCTGCTGGCCCAAAGTTCAATTCCCCAGTCTGGAAGGCCAGATGCACACCTATATAGTGTGTTTACAGTGGCAAGAGGCACTGGCAAGGAGAGCATTGTGGTGCTCGCCTTAATCCCAGCACTGGAGAGGCAGAGGTAGGAGGATGGCTGTAAATTCCAGGCCAGCCTGAAACTACATAGTAAATTCCAGGTCAGCTTGAACCAGAGTGAAACCCTACCTCGGGGGGAAAAAAAAAGGCTGGAGAGATGGCTTAGTGGTTGCCTATGAAGCCTAAGGACATCCACGTAAGCCAGATGCACAAGGTGGCACTTGCATCTGGAGTTCATTTGCAGTGGCTGGAGGCCCTGGTGCACCCATTCTCTCTCTGCCTCTTTCTCTCTGTCGCTGTCAAATAAATTAAAATAAAACAAAAAATTTTAAAAAAAGAGGCACTTGCATGCTGTATTCTCTCTCTACTTGCAAATAAATAAATTAAAATTTTAAATTTATTTTATTTTATTTATTAGACAGAGAGGAAAAAAAAGAAGATGACAGAGAGAATGAGTACATCACCCCTGCAAATGAACACCAGATGTGTGCACCACATTGTGCTTATGTAGGTTCTTGGGAATCAAACCTGGGTCCCCTGTCTTTGCAGGCAAGTACCTTAACTGCTAAGCCATCTCTCCAGCCTCAATAATATTTATTACTATTATTTTGGTCTTATTGAGGTAAGGTCTCATTCCATCCCAGGTGGACTTGGAATTCATTCTGTATTCTCAGGGTTGCCTTGAACTCATGGCAATCCTCCTACCTCTGCCTCTCGAGTACTGGGATTAAAGGTGTGTGCCACCACACCTGGCTTCCAATAGAAATATTTTTAAGTGAATTCAAGGCCACCCTGAGACTACATAGTGAATTCCAGTCAACTTGAGCTAGAGACCCTACCC
This sequence comes from Jaculus jaculus, assembly GCF_020740685.1. Lineage (NCBI taxonomy): Eukaryota > Metazoa > Chordata > Mammalia > Rodentia > Dipodidae > Jaculus > Jaculus jaculus. Next base: position 82,371,467 of record NC_059109.1, on the reverse strand, counting down.
CATAAACCCCCCCCCAAAAAAGGGAAGATGAGGACTGCCATGTGTCTATACACACACACACACACACACAGAATAAAGAACAACAGTCAAGAGAGATTGTACAGCTAAGCATAGTGACAAAGGCCTGTAATCCTAGCACTTGCAAAGTGGAATTTAAAGTCCTTCCCAGCTACAGAGTAAGTTCAATGCCAGACTGGGCTACATGAGACCCTGTTTAAAAATAAAAATAAAATTAAAAAAAAAAAAACAGAAACAGACAGAGATAGTAAGACTACAGCATTGGCAGAGGAATAAAGAAACCAGAACAGGGGCTGGAGAGATGGTTTAGTGGGGTTAACGCATTTGCCTGCAAAGCCAAAGGACCCAGGTTCGATTCCTCAGGACCCACATAAGCCAGATGCATAAGGGGGTACATGTGTCTGGAGTTCATTTGCAGCATCTGGAGGCCCTGGTGCACACATTCTCTCTATCTGCCTCCTCACACCCTCCCCCTCCCCACGCAATAATTTTTTAAAAAATTTAAAAGAAAAGAAAGAAACTTGAACAGGAAGTCAGGCCTTAGGTGAAATTTGGGAAACATTACCACCTTTTATTTGCTCTATTTGCATATCTGTTTTTTTCCCCCACACAGACTGACCTAGAACTTACTCTGCAGTTCCAGGCTAGTGTCAACTCATAGCAATCCTTCTACCTCTGCCTCCCTAGTGCTGGGATTGAAGGTGCAAGCCATCACATTTTACTGTATATCTGTTCTTTTTTTTTGAGGGGTGTCGAGGTAGGGTCTTTCTTTTTTTTTTTGGTTTTTCGAGGTAGGGTCTCACTCTAGCCCAGGCTGACCTGGAATTCTCAGGGTGGCCTTGAACTCACAGCGATCCTCCTACCTCTGCCTCCCAAGTGCTGGGATTAAAGGCGCGCGCCACCACGCCCGGCGAGGTAGGGTCTTTCTATAGCCCAGTCTGACGTGGAATTCACTATGAAGTCTCAGGGTGGCCTTAAAGTCATGGCAATCCCCCTACCTCTCAAGTGCTGGGATTAAAGGTGTGTGCCACCAGGCATATCTGTTTTATACCGAGGTCTACAAGAGAGATCAGGGCATATAAAGCTGGGGTCAATCAGGATTAGGGATTGACAACTCTAATTGTGCTTCGGACTGCCTCACAGCAAGGCCCTGGTAACTCTAGCTAGCCCCTTTATGCAACATTCTCCAAAAAAACATGGGCCATTGCTCAAGTGGCTGTGCCCTCTGGTGGCCCTGAGGAGAACCACATCCCAGTGGGTACTCACGGATGTCTTGCCCCTGAACAGGTGCACTGGCTCACTGGGATCCCCAGTGCTGAGAGCAAAAGTGCAGAGTGCGTAGGCTGACTTGTCTTCAAAGCCAGCCAAAAGCTTGTAGAGACCTGCAAATAAGTTTGTGAGGGTTTAGTACAACCCTTCTGTCCAGCCCCTATCCTTACCCCCAGAAGTCCAGGGATGTGGAAGAATTCCCCTAACTGAAATCATGTGGTAGTGGGAGGCCATGAGGGTTGCAGCACCCTATCCCTGAAGAGGGAGTTGACATCTTGAAATTCAAGCTCTAGGTGTTGGCTTCCTTCTGTTACAAGCAAAAATAATATGCTGTAGCTTTTCTGTTCATTGGCTTTTTTGTTCCTGTAGCTCAGGTTCCAATTTGCTACATAGCTAAAGATGACCTTGAACTTCTGACCCTCCTGCCTCCAACTCACAAGTGCTAGGATTACAGGTACTTGCTGACAAATGCAGTTCTCTCTTTTGTTTTGGAGACAGAATCTCACAATGTGGCTCAGGCAGGCCTGGAACTTGGGATTCTCCTGTTTCCACCTTCCAAAGGCTGCAAGTTCAGGTTATGTGCCACCATGTCTAGTTTCAACTGGTTCACTATGCATTGGGAATCAACCAGGGTCCACACTGAATTTCTGGTTTAAAAGAACGGTACCATGTGTTCAGAAGTTCATAGCTATCCTCAGCTATACAGCAAGTTTGAGGCCAGTCTGGACCTCAAGATTAAGTACATAAATAAACCAACTATAAAAAAGTATTCTTAGCCAGGCATGGTAGTGCACGCCTTTAATCTCAACCCAAGACTACATATACACAGACCCTACCTCAAAAGGAAATTTAAAAACAAACCTCAGCTACCTCAGTGATGACAAGTATGAACCACCAGACCTAGTTCCCCCCTCGAAAAACCAAAAAATATATATATTTATGTGAGAGAGAATGGGGACACCAGGGCCTTTAACCACTGCAAACGAACTACAGACACATGTGACACCTTGTGCATCTGGCTTACGTGGGTTCTGAGGAATCAAACCTGGGTCCTTAAGCTTTAGAGGCAAGTGTCTTAACCACTAAGCCATCTCTTCAGCTCAAAAATATTTATTATTATTTGTTTTGCTTTCTTGAGGTAGGGTCTTACTCTAGCCCAGGCTGACCTAGAATTCACTATGTAGTCTCAGGGTGGCCTCAAACTCATGGGGATCCTCCTACCTCTGCCTTCCAAGTACTGGGACTAAAGGTATGCACCACCATGTCTGCCTAAAGTATGTGTGTGTGGGAGGGGAGGGCTTTATTATGCAGCCCAAAATGGCCTAGAACCCAGGCTAGTCTCAGAATTCTCCTACCTCAGCCTCTTGAGTGTTGGAATTTTAAGTATGCACCACCTAAACAGGGAACATTTTGGCATACATATAAGGGTTGGCAGGATATGAATTGTTTAGCCTAGGAGGTACAGCTCCCCACCCTGTGAGGCAGACTAGGTTTTGGCTGACACAAAGCACCTCAGGCAATCACTATGATTAAGTCCCTTCAGACTCAGAATTAACTACAACCCTTTTGTGCTTTAAATCCACAACTCTGACTCCTCTCCATCTCTCTGCTTTCTGAAGGACAGGGGAGTAAGTTATAGATATGGAAGTACAGGTGACGAAGGAAGTCAATGATGGGGATTGGTCCTAGGCCATTTGATTAAAAGTGGGCATCCTTATCACAGATTCTCACCTCCCAAAAGACCCAAGGAAAGACAGAATGGAACAATACCTTCAGGTTTTAACTTTTCCAGAAACCATTTTCTGTAAGAGAAGAAAGGAGAGTCAGGGACCAGGTCATATGGATCTTCTATCATCTTCTCTGGGTTGCATCTCATAGGGATCAGCAAAAAGAAAACATAAAAGAGTGGGGGGGGGGGAGGGAATTACCATGGGATATTTTTTTATAATCATGGAAAATGCTAATAAAAATTTTAAAAAAAAGAAAAGAAAACATAAAGAGCTAGATGGTAGTGGCACACGCCTTTAAGCCCAGCACTTGAGAGGCTGAAGTAGGAGGATTGCTGTGAGTTTGAGGCCACCCTGACACTAGTGAATTCCAGGTCAACTTGGGCTAGAGAGACCCTACCTTGGAAAACAACAACAATAAAAGTGACAGAAAAAGGACTGGACAAATGGCTCAGTGGTTAAAGGCACTTGCTTGAAAGCCTAAAGGCCTGGGTTCAATTCACTAGTATCTAGGTAAAGCCAGATTCCACAGACTGGTACAGGTGTCTGGAATTCATTTGCAATTGCAGGAGGCCCGGGCATGCCCATTCTCTCTCTCTCTCAATGAATAAATTGATTTTCTTTTCTTATTTTCTTTTCTTTGGTTTTTCAAGGTAGGGTCTTAATCTAGCCCAGGCTGACCTGAAACACACTATGTAGTCTCAGGGTGGCCTTGAATTCATGGCAATCCTCCTACCTCTGCCTCACAAGTTCTGGGACTAAAGGCATGTGCCACCACGCCTGGCTTACTTATGGTTCTTTTTTTTGTTGTTGTTTATTTGGTTTTTTTTGGGGGGGAGGGAGGCAGAGAGAGAAAAATGGACACACTAGTAGGGCCTCTAGCCACTGCAAACCAATCCAGACACATGTGCCACCTTGTACATCTGACTTACATGGGTACTGGGGAATTGAACCTGGATCCTTCGGCTTCATAGGAAGGTGCCTTAATCACTAAGCCACCTTTCCAGCCCAATATTAAAAAAAAAAGTGGGGGGGGAGCCAGGCGTGGTGGCGCACGCCTTTAATCCCAGCACTCAGGTGGCAGAGGTAGGAGGATCTCTGTGAGTTCCAGGTCAGCCTGGGCTAGAATGAGACCCTATCATGAAAAAAAAAAAGCGGCGGGGGGGGGGGGGGAGGGGAAAGGACTGGACAGACAGCTTAACAATTACAGCATTTGCCTGTAAAGCCAAAGGATCCCGGTTTGATTCTCCAAGACCCACCTAAGCCAGATGCACAAAGAAGTGCATGTGTTTGGAATTTGTCAACAGTGGCTAGAGGCCCTAGCATGCCCATTCTCTCCCTCTCTCTAAGATTTAAAAATAAAGAGAGTCGGACGTGGTGGCACAGCAGAGGTAGAAAGATCACCCTGAGTTCAAGGCCACCCTGAGATTACATAGTAAATTCCAGGTCAGCCTGAGCTAGAGTGAAACCCTACTTCAAAACAAAACAAAAAAGTAAATAAATAAATAAATAAAAATAAAAAGAAGGGCCAGGTGTGGTGGCACATGACTTTAATCCCAGCGCACCACAAGTTTAATCCCAGCACTTGGGAGGCAGAGGATCGCTGTGAGTTCGAGGCCACCCTGAGGCTAATTCCAGGTCAGCCTGGGCTAGAGCAAGACCCTACCAGAAAAAACAAATAAATATATAAATAAAAATTAGTTCCTTCTTTTTTTAAATTTTTATGGTTTAGTTTTATTTATTTATTTGAGAGTGACAGACAGAGAAAGAGGCAGAGAGAGAGAGATAATGGATGTGCCAGGGCCTCCAGCCACTGCAGATGAATTCCAGATGCGTGCACTCCCTTGTACATCTGGCTAACGTGGTTCCTGGGGAATTGAGCCTCAAACCGGGTTCCTAAGGCTTCACAGGCAAGCGCTTAACTGCTAAGCCATCTCTCCAGCCCTAGTTCCTTCTCTTAAAAAAAAGTGATAGAGGCCTGTATAGATGGCTTAGCAGTTAAGTTAGTTACTGGCAAAGCCAAAGGACCAAGGTTCAATTCCCCAGGATCCACATAAACCAGATGCACAAGGTGGTACATGTGTCTGTAGTTTGGCTGCAGTGGCTGGAGGCCCTGGAGCACCCTTTCTCTATCTGACTCTCTCTTAAATAACTAAATCAGCCGGGTGTGGTAGTGCATGCTTTTAATCCCATGAGTTTGATGCCACCCTGAGACCACTGAGTGAATTCCAGGTCAGCCTGAGCTAGAGCAAGACCATATGTCAAAAACAAACCAAAAAATAAAATAATAAGTAAAATATTTTTTTTAATTTTTATTGATTTATTTGACAGAGAAAGAGAGAGGGAAAGATTGGACTTCCAGCAACTTAACTCCAGATGCTGTGCTCCACCAACCCCCAGTGCATCTGGCTAACATGGGTCCTGGGGAATAGAACCTGTGTCCTTTGGCTTTGCAGGCAAGCGCCTTAACTGCTAAGCCATCCCTCCAGCCCAAAGTAATTTTTTTTTTTTTTTTTTGGTTTTTCGAGGTAGGGTCTCACTCTAGCCAGGCTGACCTGGAATTCACTATGGAGTCTCAAAGTGGCCTCGAACTCATGGCGATACTCCTACCTCTGCCTCCCGAGTGCTGGGATTAAAGGCATGCACCACCATGCCCACCCCAAAACAAAATTTTTTTTTTAAAGTGACAGAAATAACCCAAGGACTGGAAGTATAATTTACCAATAGAGAACAAGGGGGAGGTGAGATAGAGGGAGGGGAAAGAGAAAAGGAGAGGATGAGTAAAAAAATGGAAATGAACATGCACAAAAGACTCAATGTACAAATGAAGGTGTAAACTTCACTGGTAACTAGGGAAATGCAAATTTAAACTGCTTATGAAACAGCCAGGCCTGCTGGCTTACGTTTGGTAATCTCAGCATTGGAGAGGCTGAGGCAGGAGGATTGCCATCAGTTTGAGGCCAGCCTAGACTATATAGCAAATTCCAGGCCAACCTGAGTGACAGTGATTTACTGTCACAAAAAAAATATAACATAAATCAGGCGTGGTGGCACACGCCATTAATCCCAGCACTTGGGAGGCGGGGGTAGGAGGATCGCCAAGAGTTCGAGGGCACCCTGAGACTACAGAGTGAATTCCAGGTCAGCCTGAGCTAGAGTAAGACCCTACCTTGAAAAACTAAAAATAAAACAAAATAAAAATAACAGTGCTGAAGAAATGGCTCAGCAGTTAAAAGCACTTGTTGCCAGGTGTGGTGGCGCACATCTTTAATCCCAGCACTCAGGAGGCAGATTTAGGAGGACTGCTGTGAGCTTGAGGCCAGTCTAAGACTACATAGTGAATTCCAGGTCAGCCTGAGCTACGGTGAGACTCTACCTTGAAAAAACAAAAACAAAAAACAACTGCTTTCAGGGCTGGAGAGATGGCTTAATGGTTAAGTGCTTGCCTGTGAAGCCAAAGGACCCCGCTTCAAGGCTCGTTTCCCCAGGACCCACATAAGCCAGATGCACAAGGGTCGCATGCATCTGGAGTTCGTTTGCAGTGGCTGGAGGTCCTGGCATGCCCATTCTCTCTTTCTCTCTGCCTCTTTCTCTATCTGTCACTCTCAAATAAATAAATAAAAATTTTAAAAAACTGCTTTCAAAGCCTAACTGCCCAGGTTTGATTCCCTAGTATCCACATACAGGCTGATGTACAAAGTGGCACATGTATCTAGAGTTCATTTGCTGCAAGAGGCCCTGGTGTTTCCCTTCTCTCCCTCTCCCCTCTATCTTTCCCTCATATATATATCTTATTTTATTTATTTTTCTTTCCGAGGTAGGGTCTCACTGTAGCCCAAGCTGACCTAAAATTCACTATGAAGTCTCAAGATGGCCATGAACTCACAGCAATACTCCTACCTCTGCCTCCTGAGTGCTGGGATTAAAGGCATGCACCACCACACCCAGCTAGTAAAAATATTTAAAATAAAATAAAATAAAAACAGGGCATGGTGGCACACGCCTTTAATCCCAGCACTTGTGAGGCAGAGGTAGAAGGATCACCATGAGTTCAAGGCCACCCTGAGACTACATAGTTAATTCCAGGTCAGCCTGGACCAGAGTAAGACCCTACTGGGCTCTGAAAGGACCATACGTGAGGCTTAGAGGAACTCCCTGAGCCTAGCTAAAGTTTGGCGACCTGTCTCTGGCCAGCTAGGACTCAGCAAGACGCCTAATGGCTTCTGGCCTGCCACTTCCGCTTGGTAATTGTAATTACCATTTCAATACAGTTTACTATTGGCCCTTACCTCTGCCCCCTTCCTAAAATCCCCGCCTTCCTCCCCAACATGATATAGGCAACTGCTCAGAGTAATAAATCGAGTTTTTTTTCTGCGAGTTCCTGCTTTGAAAAGACTCAGGTAGGCACTACCTACCTGACCGGGAAGGTGCTCCGCAAGACCCTACCTCGAAAAACAAACAAACAAACAAAAACAGATCTGGAGAGCTGGCATAATAGTTAAAGGCACTTGCCTACAAAACCTGGCTTCAAATCCCCAGTATCCATGCAAAGCCAGATGCACAAGTGACACATGTATCTGGAATTCCTCTGCAAATGGCAGGAGGCTCTGACATGTCCATTCTCTATTAATTTTTTTTAAGATTAAAAAAAAAATACAAAAACTGGAGAGATGGCTCAGCAGTTAAGTACTGCTTCTTGCACAGGCACAAGGACCTTAGGTCTGAGATTACCAGAGTATGAATCTCTAGACCCATATGAATAGCTGGGCACAGCCACATGTGCCTGTAAGCACAGTGGAAATCACCAGTACCCCACAAACTACAGAATCAGTAAGAGGTTGGCTCAAGCCAGATTTTTTTTTAAATTTTTTATTTAGTTATTTGAGAGCAACAGACAGAGAGAAGGAGGGAGAGAGAAAGAGAAAGAATGGGCGCACCAGGGCTTCCAGCCACTGCAAATGAACTCCAGATGTGTGCAACCCCTTGTGCATCTGGCTAACGTGGGTCCTGGGGAATCGAGCCTCGAACTAGGGTCCTTAGGCTTCGTAGGCCAGCGCTTAACCACTAAGCCATCTCTCCAGCCCTCAAGCCAGGTTTTTAAAACTATTTACTCCTTCATTTTTATTTGCAACAGAGGGAAAGGAAGAGAGAGAGAATGGGCACGCCTGGGCCTCTAGCCATTGCACATAAACCCCAGACACATGTGACACCTTGTGCATCTGGCTTAGGTGGGATCTGGAGAATAGAACCTGGGTCCTTAGGCTTCACAAGCAAGCCTTAACTGCTAAGTCATCTCTCCAGCTTCTCAAGCCAGATATATTTATTTATTCATATTTTTATTTTATTTTTTGCTATAGCTTGTCTTATATCCCAGGCTAGCCTTAAACTCCTGATCCTCCTGCCTCTACTTTCTGAGTGCTGGGACTATAGGTTTATGCCACCAGGCCCACAAAGACCTCAGAGGTCCAGGATACTGGATAATTTTACGGAAATCAATTTTCAGATCTTAACTTTCCTATTTCCTCTTTCATAAAATTGATCTGCCTATGGATGTACCTCTGGAATGAGTTTCCATTTCTACTTCTCATCTCTACTTACACAATCACTTTCTCACACTTTACAAAAGAAAGGCATGTCTTTTCGGTATTCTTAATACTTCCTTGGGACAAATGAAGTACTGGTGTTGATGCCAAGAGAGTGAATGACCCATAATATCAGGTAACTAACCATTTTGAAATTCTGATGGTTTTGTGGCTGGGGCCCTGTGGAGGTGGGGTGGAATGGGAACACTCACATGTAGGGGCCAGGGAGCCCTCCGAGGGCATTAAAGCACAGACAGGTATCCTCTACCAGCACAGGTCCCTGTACCTGTAACACAAAGACATTCAGCCCAAAGACCTGTGTCAGGATCCATTCTGATCCTGAATTCCTAGGCTACTGAGGCTGGAGCCTAGCCCACAGCTACTTGAGATCTGCAGTTAAAGGTCCATCAAGAGCCACACAGCTTAACCCCCTTCATTTTCATTTGAGAAGGGGACATCAAAGCATTTCAAGGATATAGGAATGAAAGTGCTAGGAATCCAGGCAGTTTGATGTATAGAAGGGAAGTGTATGTATGCAAGAATCAGAAGGGTGAATTGGGACAAAAAGGCAGTGTTCCAAAGCCAATATGAGCTGATACCAGTCTGTCTGGGCTTTGGTAAGTCCCGAAGTCACATTAAAATGTGCCCTATTATTCTCTGACTGTTCAGACAAAGCCCCAGGAACCCACACAAGAACCGAATGGGGGACACCATAGGTTAAGCACCTGAGAAGCTGCTTCTTGACACTTCTGTATGGAAATTTCATCCGGCTCTCCCTGGTATTCCGGCACTTATCAGGAAACAGACACACACACATAGAGTCAGGTCATAGAAGACAGAGAAACTGAACCATCTTTTACAAATAAAACAAAACCAAAACATACGGTCAATTTTCTGTGCCACCAAAGTGCATGGAAACTTATCTCCTAGAATCTGAATGACCTGTTCCAAAACAAAAGAACATTTATCACATCATTTGTTAATAATACCCCATTCCAACATGAGCTGTCCTCTACCTTTCCCATTAGGTAACTCTCCTGCCAGTCCCTAACTATAATCGAGTTGGGACCCTTAGCCTCATCTCAACTTTCAGGGTTCTCCCATCCCATATCCTCCTCATTCTTCCATCTCCTCTTCTTTTTTTTTGGAAGTAGGGTTTCCACTGTAGTTCAAGCTGTCCTAGAATTCACTATGAAGTCTCAGGCTGGCCTCGAACTCAGGTGATCCTCCTACCTCTGCCTCTCAAGTGCTGAGATTAAAAGCGTGCGCCACCATGCCCGGCCCACGCCCTCTTATTTCTATTCTCTGCTTGTACTACCACCTCCTCTCAACTCTTTTCCTTTCTCCCAATGCTCTGAGAAACCTACCCATTCTCATAGGCCAGGAATTCTCTATTAAAGGCTAGTCAGAGTAAACTAGAAAAGAAAATCCTTCATTGTCACTAACCCCCTAACTGAAGTACAGTCAGTACCTTTTTCATTATGAAAAACAAATCAAAAACAAAATATTAACAAAAATAAAATATTAACAATTGTAGTTATTTTTTCCCTCTTGTGACAGGGTGTTGCTATATATAGCTCTGGCTAGCTTAGAACTTAAGGCAATCCTTCTGACCCAAGTCCTTGAATTATAAGCATGTATCACCATGCCCAACTTCCCAGTGACTTTATTTTTCAAGGTAGGGTCTTGCTCTATCCCAGGTTGACCTGGAACTCACTATGTAGTCTCAGGGTGGACTCATGAAGATCCTACCTCTGCCTCACGGGTGCTGGGATTAAAGGGTGTGTCACCACACCTGGCTCCTAGTAACTTTTGAGCCAGTTAAAATCACAGGCGAGGACTGGAGAGATGACTTAGCAGCTAAAGTGTTTGTCTGCAAAGCTAAAGGACCAAAGGTTCGATTCCCCAGGACCAATGTAAGCCAGATGCACAAGGTGGCACATACGTCTGAAGTTCGTCTGCAGTAGCTAGAGGCCCTGATGCACCCATTCTCTCTCTCAAATTAAATTTTTACAAATCATACACAGGACAGGGTGTGGTGGTACACTCCTTTAATCCCAGCACTTGGGAGGCACAGGTAGGAGGACCACAGTGAGTTCAAGGCCAACCTGAGACAACATAGTGAATTCCAGGTCAGCCTGGGCTACAACGAAACCCTACCTTGTGTGTGTGTGGGGGGGGGAAATCATAGGGCACCTAGCTAGCTCAGTCTGTGGAACATAAGACTCTTATAAACAGATATTTTATGTCCCACTATAATTGTTGCATATACCTCAATATTCATAGAGGAAAGAAGGGGGAAAACTATAATCCTTGCCATTATAAAATTAAGGAAATCATACACACTGCTAGAGTCTTTTAATGCATTAAAAGTTTTTTAAACTAGATTTAGCTGAGGAGGATTGCTGTGAGTTCAAGGTCACCCTGAGACTACATAGTGAATTCCAGGTCAGTGTGGACTAGAGAGTGAGACTCTACCTCGGGGGAGTTAAAAAAAAAACAAAAAACTAGATTTAAAATATTCCTTCTTTATCTTTTCATTTCTTTATTTTTGTTTTCAAGGTATGGTCTTACTCTAGTCCAGGCTGACCTGGAAATCACTTTGTATTTTCAGGATAACCTCCAAACTCACAGCGATTCTCCTACCACTGTCTCCTGAGTGCTGGGATTAAAGGCAGGCATCATCACATCCAGGTAACAGTCCTAATTTTCATTCAGGGTCTTGCTATGTAGCCCAGGCTAGCCTCAAGCCTAAGCGTGTGCTTTACAGATGTATTCTACCATGCATAGCTAATACTATGAAAACCATACCTCAATATAGTTGATTTCCTTTGTAATCTTATTTTACTTTGTACTTCTGTGGTACTGAGAACTGAACCCAGGACTCCATGCATGCAAAGCAAATGCCCTATCACTAAGCTATATCTCCCACCCCAGCTTTTTTGTTTTGTTTATTTTTATTTAATTATTTGAGAATGACAGGCAGAGAGAAAGAGGCAGATAGAGCGAATGGGCATGCCAGGGTCTTCAGTCACTGCAAACAAACTCCAGACACGTGGGCCTCCTTGTGCATCTGGCTAATGTGGGTCCTGGGGAATCGAGCCTCCAACCGGGGTCCTTAGGCTTCACAGGCAAGTGCTTAACTGCTAAGCCATCTCTCCAGCCCTTTCTTCTCCTTTTTATTTATTTATCTATTTATTTTTCTGAGATAGGGTCTTACTCTAGCCCAGGCTGACCTGGAATTCACTAGGTAGTCTCAAGGTGGCCTTAAACTTACGGAGAGCCTCCTACATCTGCCTCTCAAGTGCTAGGATTAAAGGCATGCGTCACCATGTCTGCCCGAGCTTGGTGTGTGAGACAGGGTCTTACAATGTAGCTCAAGCTGGTTCAGAATTCAAGCTCCTCCTGTTTCAGCCTCCAGAGTGCTAGATTTACAAGTGTGCACCACAGTGCCCAGCTCACTTTAAATATTTAACTACTTTCCTGTTGAGACAGAATTGTGAATTCAAGACCAGCCAAGAGTACATATTAACAGCCTCTCTTGGAAAGGAAGGAGGAAGAGGACAGCGGGAACTATTTTTCTGGAGTCCATAGGCTAACAAGTATGGTGGCTCACACCTGTAATCAGATCTCAGCATTTAGGAGGCTGAGACAGGGGGATCACAAGTTTGAGGCCCACCTGGGACTACAGAGTGAGACCCTACCTGGGGGCTGCATGACTTCCCTGCTCTAAGCCAAGTTCTAGTCATCTTCTGAGCCTAAGTACTCCAGTCCTTCTTTTCTTTGTTCCTACTGTTGAGGTTGTGATGGCATTGGAGGTTGAATCTAGGAACTTGTACATGCTAGGCAAATGCTTTCCATACTTCAGGCCCTTTACTGTGGCAAGACCATGAGTTCAGGGCATCTACCATGCTGCATGGGACTCCATTCAGGATGGCATTCTTTTTTGTTGTTGTTGTTTCTGAGGTTGGATTGCCCTGTAACCCAAGCTGACCTGAGATTTACTATGTTGTCTCGGGCTAGCCTTGAACTCACCATGATCCTCCTACCTCTGCCCCCAGAGTGCTGGGATTAAAGGCATGCACCACCATGTCCAGCTTTTTTTTTTTTTTTTTTTTTGGTGGGGGGGGACAGAATCTCATGTCTCCAACTCTGCAGGTAGCAGAAAATGACCTTGAATTTGTGCTTCCTGCCTCCATTTCCTGAGTGCTAGAATTACAGTCATGCACCACCAGTCCCAGTTTATGCAGAGGGGAACAATCAAACCCAGAGCATACTACCAACTAGCGCACATATTTAGCCTAAGCCAGACATGCTAAAATGCATACTCAAATACATTTTTGTAGGTTATTTATATTTTTGGAGCAGGGGGGCAGTGGTATAAATCTGTAGCATATATAAAATTTTGACATAAAAAAGTTTTGTTTTGCCACGCGTGGTGGCGCATGCCTTTAATCCCAGCACACGGGAGGCAGAGGTAGGAGGATCACCGTGAGTTTAAGGCCACCTTGAACTACATAGTGAATTCCAGGACAGTCTGGACTATTGTGAAACCATACTATGAAAAAAAAGTTTTGTTTTTGTTAAGCTGTCTTTTTTTTTAAATTTTTATTAACATTTTCCATGATTACAAAATATATCCCATGGTTAAGCTGTCTTTTTAAAAAATATATTATTTATTTATTTGAGAGAGAGAGAATGGGCACATTAGGGCCACCAGCCACTGCAAATGAACTCCAGATGCATGCATGCCCTTGTGCATCTGGTTTATGGATTGGTCCTGGAGAGTCGAACCAGGATCCTTTGGCTTTGCAGGCAAACACCTTAACCACTAAGCCATCTCTCCAGCCTTAAGTTGTTTTTTTTTTTTGTTGTTGTTTTTTGTTTTTTTTAATTTGAGAGTGACACAGAGAGAGAATGGGTGCACCAGGGCCTCCAGCCGCTGCAAAAAAAACTCCAGATGTGTCACCTTGTGCATCTGGCTTATGTGGGTACTGTGGCACTCACCTTTAATCCCAGCACTCAGGAGGCAGAGGTAGAAGAATAGCTGTGAGTTTGAGGCCAGCCTGAGAATACAGAGTGAATTCCAAGTCAGCCTGGGCCAGAGTGAGATCCCACCTCAATAAATAAATAAATAAATAAAATTTTAAAAAGAGTTCATATCCAAGGCCCTTGCTGACTGTGACCTTTACACACATGCATCAGGAGCTGCCTATGCACAGCACTGAAAGGGCAGAATTTTTCTGTCACCTCACTAGGGCTCTCAGAGCAAAAGTCTGCTTGAAGGTCCTGTTGCCAACAGCCATCTCTGTCCACCATGCCCCATGATAACCCTAGGATAGAATCACGATCTGGTCAGTCACTCACAGCACAAACCAAGGGATTCCTCCTGGGCTGTGACTTAGGCGTCCTTGAATACTAGCCACAGAAGCCAGAATGAGAGCCACTGGCCACTCCTGCCAGGTACTGACAGCCTGTCACTAGCTCTTACTCCACTTCTTTCCTCCCTAGGTGGCTTCACAGGAAAACAGTTTTATCTTATCCCCAAAGAAGATGAAGTGGGGAATGAGACAAGGAAAGGACAGAGGAATACCAAGGGCTCAGCCCATCACAGGCTGTGATGCCTGCTGCCTGTGGAACACTTAAACCCTCACGTCTTTTTGATGATGAGAAAATCTATACCCTCCTGCCACCGTCCTAAAAAACCTGCCTGGCCCAGAGGGACCCAGTGAGGCATCAAGGAAGGTTATGATGCCTCCCTGTGTTAACTTCTCTGTCAAGGTGGAAATCCAGGCCAGATCAGAGTCTGAGCAGCCAACAATGGTACCTGGTATTGGCACAGGGGGGGAAAAAAAGTTGGTAACCAATCTGGACTCCCACAAACCCCTATCTCAAAAAAAAAAAAAAAAAAAAAGGAGAGGAGCTGGAGAGATGGCTTAGCGGTTAAGGCAGCGTTGGCCTGCAAAGCCAAAGGACTCAGGTTCAATTCCCCAGTACCCAAGTAAGCCAGATGCACAAGGGGCACGTGCATCTCGAGTACGTTTGCAGTGGCTAGAGGCCCTGGCACGCCCATTCTCTCTCTCTTTCTCTGTCTCTCTTTCTCTTAAAATAAATAAATATTTTAAAAAATAAAAGTAAAAATAAAATAAAAAGAACAAGGGCAGGGAAGATTATTCAGCGTTTAAAGGCACTTGCTTGCAAAGCCTGACGGCTTGGGTTCGATTCCCAGTAACAAAGTAAAGAGATGCACAAATAGGTACGTGCATCTGGAGTTCGTGTGCAGTGACCAGAAGCCCCTGGCAAGCCCTTTCTCCTCTCTCTCGTCTCCTTGCAAAAAAAATATTTTTTTTGTTATTGTTTTTTCCAGGTAGGGCTTCACTCTAGCTCAGGCTGATCTGGAATCCACTATGTAGTCTCACGGCGGCCTCGAACTCACGGCGATCCTCCTACCTCTGCCTCCCGAGTGCTGGGATTAAAGGCGTGAGCCACCACACCCGGCTTGCAATTTTTTTTTAAAAAAAGAACAAAAAGGGCTGGAGAGATGCTTAGCGGTTAAGCGCTTGCCTGTGAAGCCTAAGGACCCCGGTTCGAGGCTCGGTTCCCCAGGTCCCACGTTAGCCAGATGCACAAGGGGGTGCACGCGTCGGGAGTTCCTTTGCAGTGGTTGGAGGCCCCGGCGCGCGGGCCGCTCCCACACTCTAGCTGTCCCCTCCCGCACCCCAGCTCTTTCCACACAGGCGATCACTGCATCCTTCCCCGCGGCGGGGCTCTCCGCTCCCCCTCCGGTTCCCACGCCAGTCCTCCTCGTGCAGCCCGGCTCGGCCTCCCGCGACTTGCCCACACCCGCCCGGCACCTCCTCCAGCTTCTTGGCGTTTCCGGTGACAAACACGATCCTCTTCCCCACCACAGGCGCGGCCATGGCGAGCACAGGTTACCTTTCAGGACCCGGAAGCTCTTTGCCTAGCGTGGCAGGACACTTCCGGCTGGAGGCGGAAGTGAGTGGCTGGGTTTCTTGGCCAATGTGCATTGGCCCGCGCATCCTGAGACGGGCGTTTGAGTCGCCCCGGGATGCGCCAGGAGCGGAAGAGACAGTTCCCACGCGCGAAGTGCAACCCGCTTGACGCTCTGTGGAGCCCCCAGGGCTGTCTTGGAGAACTCTGCCAGACAACGGCTCCTAACTCTGGGTCTTTTTTTTACCCCAATGCAAAAAAATTTTTTTTTCAATTTCAGCAGCATCTTTATTACAACCATGAACCTGTATGTAGTAAAACGCAACAGAATGAATGTTTCACTTTACATGATTAAAAGCCATATAGAAAAATATTTTAATAGGCTGTCAAGTATACAGTTATCAGTATCATCTAAATATCACATAAAAGCCAGGGGTGGTGGCTCTCACTTTTAATCCCAGCACTTGGGAGGCTGAGGTAGGAGGGTTGCGGTGAGTTCAAGACCACCCTGCGACTACATAGTGATTTCCAGATCTGTCTGGGCTAGAGCAAGACCCAACCTCAAAAAACCAAAAACAAACGAAAAATAAATGAACACAAATTACACATTGACAATAACCTAACCCTTGCAATCCAAGAATATGGCCGCAATCGACAGTACAAATTATAAATACATTAAAAAGAGAAAACTAGTAGACTGGTGGGATGGCTTAAAGATTAAGGCGTTTGCCTGCAAAGGCAAAGGACCTAGATTCGATTCCCCAGCTCCCATGTGAGCCAGATGTACAAGGTGGCGCACTTGTCTGAAGTTCCTTTGCAGTGACTGGAGGCCCTAGCGCACCCATTCTCTCTCCCCCTCTTTCTTTCTGTCAAATAAATAAATAAAAATAAGTTTAAAAATATTTTTAAAGAGAAAACTAGAGACATTATTTAGACATGGAAACCAAAGTACACCAAATACATTCACTCATCAAGTACAAGGAACTCAATGCTGCTACTCAAGTTACAAGTGACACTTTTAGGGGAATTTCACACACGACCATGAGTTTCCCTGTACAGGTCCCACAGTAAAGTGTCTGCACACCTTTTCATTTGTCTACAGGTGCAACCTACACCCCACTTCAGACTATTTCACATCATCATTCAACTATTACTCTTGTAAGTGAACACCTGGCCAAAGTCTAACCCTATGACAAAATTTCAAAAAAAAAATTTTTTTTTAAGCTTCCAGGAAGGAGAGATGGCTTAGCAGTTAAGGCATTGTCTGCCTGCAAAGCCAAAGGATCCTGGTTCTAGTCTCCAGGACCCATGTAAGCCAGATGCACAAGGGGGAGCATGCATCTGGAGTTCATGTGCAGTAGCTGGAGGCCCTGGCACATCCATTCTCTCCCCCCACAACTCTCTCTCTCTGCCTCTTTCTTTCTCTCAAATAAATAAAATATAATTTAAAAAATAGCTTCCGGCTAGGCATGGTGGCACACACCTTTAATCCCAGCACTCAGGAGGCAGAGGTAGGAGGATCGCCAAGAGTTCGAGGCCATCCTGAGATTACATAGTGAATTTCAGGTCAGCCTGGACCAGAGTAAGACCCTACCATGAAAAACCAAATAAATAAATAAATAAGCTTCCAAGACTCCACATACTTGGGCTGAAAAGCCACTGAGAAATCTTGTTGGAACTAAGCTGATAACCTCCTCCATGTACACCAGCTGACAGACAGCTGGAAGAAGCCATTTTACATGCAGTTCATGGGAGAAAGAGAAATCACCAGTGAAGATACTCAACAGTGGACACTGCAAGCCTTGTATTTGGCCAGCCAGGCCAAATGAGCCAACGGGTGCAATAGTGACATGTCTGTCATGGTGGAAACCAACTGCCCTCTAACTGGTTTGGAGGCCCGCTCCATGTGAGGGAATACATCCCTGATAATGAAAACTTAAAATAGGGGTAGTCATGAGCCCCAGAGGTGTAACTTCTGCTGCTAACTAAATGTAACTATGCTTATCAAACTGACCAGTAAGCACTTCTCTTAATGTTAATACCCTTCTATTAATGCTACTCTCACTTTTGGTAGAGAATCTTCTCTTTTCAGATGGCAGTGACCTTGGAATGGCTCAGAAGGCATCATGGTACTGGAAAGAAGTGACCGGTGTGCTCAGTACTGTAATATCTCCATCACACCTTCCAAGGCTCAGGGTCTAATGTGGAAGAGATGGCAGAAAGAATGTAAGAGCCAAAGGAAAGGTAGGACTCCATACAACATGCTCCCCCAGAGAGAAAATAACCTGAATATCCATGACCTCACCATGCCTGATACCACCTACATAAGACCATCATAAGAGGAGGAAAAGATCATGACATTAAAATAAAAGAGAGACTGATTGAGATGAGGAGGGAATATGATGGAAAATGGAATTTCAAAGGGGAAAGTGGGGGGAGGGAGGGTATTACCATGGGATATTTTTTATAATCATGGAAGTTGTTAATAAAAAATTTGGAGAAAAAAAAGAAGAAAGAAACAGGATGTTGCCCAAGAAAAGAACAGACAGGTGAAGCTTGTAGGATAAGTTAAGAATTTGTTCACTGAGGGCTAGAGAGATTGCTCAGTGGTTAAGGCACTTTCCTGCAAAACCTAATGACCAGTGCTCAATTCCCCAGTACCCACGTAAAGCCAGATGCACAGAGCGGTACATGCACCTGGAGTTCATTTGCAGCAGCTGGAGGCCCTGGCGTGCCCATCCTGTCCCACCCTTACCTTTCAGCTTATAAATAAAAGTATTTTTTAAAAAAATAGCTTCTGAGCCACGCCCAGCTTTATTTTATTTTTATTTTTATTTATTTGTGTGTGAGAGAGATACAGAAATAGTCAGGTAGAGAGGGATAGAGGAAGAATGGGCATGCCAGGGCCTCTAGCCACTGCAAATGAACTCCAGATGCATGTACTCCCTTGTGCATCTGGTTTACATGGGTCCTGGGGAGTCGAACCTGGGTCCTTTGGCTTTGCAGGCAAGTACCTTAACAGCTACGCCATCTCTCCAGCCAGGGAAAATTGGCTATAATACCAACAACACACTGCCTCCCAGAAGCTTTAATTCCCAGATTGCTATCAGTTGGGGACCTAGCATTCAGAACACCTAAGTTTATGGGGGATACCTGAATCAAACAACATTATCCAAATAGGCAGTGAGAATTGAAATGTTGACAAAACAAAGTGAAAATAACTCCAGCTTTCCTACAATATTAACAAGCATTTTAAGTTATAATTATTCAGAAGTCAAGGAGTAATTTTATTGCCAAATTTAGAATACTAGGGATTTGAGGGCTGAGACCTAAAGGATTTGTGCTAAATTATAGAACATGGGACTAGAGAGATGCCTCAGTAGTTAATGCATTACCTGCAAAGCCTAACAACCTGGGTTCAATTCCCCAGTACCCAAGTAAAGGCAAATGCTCAGTGACACATGCATCTGGAGTTCATTTGTAGAGGCTGGAGGCCCTGACACTCCCATTCTTTCTCTTCTCCCTCTCTGCCGGCAAATAAATAAATAAAATATTCAAATTGGAGCTTGGTGTAATGGCACATGTTTTTAATCTCAGCACTTGGGAGGCAGAGGTAGGAGAATCACTATGAGTTCAAGGCCACCCTGAGAGTACATAGTGAATCCAGGTCAGCCTGGGCTAGAGTGAAATTCTACCCAGGGCCAGGGGGTGGGGGCGAGGGAGAGAAAATATTTAAATTGTAGAAAAGTTTCCAATTATCTTGCTTGTGATGGTTTTTACAGTAATGTCATGTTAATCACTATGCTAAAGGATGGTTTACATACATAGGCCTTTACTAGTAGGAAAAGGGAAAATTAAAGGTTGTTTTATGCCATCTATTACTACCCAACTCAAGAGCCAAATGGCTATAAGCAACATGATGAGTTCTGACCTCACCTGATCGCAACTCAGTATTTACTCTAGCCCTGTGTGGTGGCCCACATTTTTAATCCCAGATGGGAGGTTAAGGTAGGAGAATGACTGTGAGTTCCAGGCCAGCCTGAGACTACATAGAGAATTCCAGGTCAGTCTGGGCTAAAGTGAGACCCTACCTCACAAAAAGGGTAGAAGGGTTGGAGAGATGGCTTAGTAGTTAAGGCCTTTGCCTACAAAGTCTAAGAATCCATGTTCTACTCTCCAGGTCTCACTTAAGCTAGCTGTCCAAGGTGATACGTGTGTCTGGAGTTCGAATGCAGTGGCTGGAGGCCCTGGCATGCCAATTCTTTTTCTTTCTCATAAAAAAATACATAAAAAGTAAAAAAAAAAAAAAATACAGGGCTGGAGAGATGGCTTGGCAGTTAAGGCACTTGCCTGCAAAGCCAAAGGACCTAGGTTCAATTCCCCAGGACCCACATAAGCCAGATGCACAAGATAGTGTATGCATCTGGAGTTTGTTTGCAGTGGCTGGATGCCCTGGCATGGCCATTCTCTCTCCCTCCCTTTCTCTCTCTCTCTCTCTCTCCCCCTCCCTCCCTCTGCCTGACTCTGTCTCTATCAAATAAATAAATAAAAATAAAATATTTTTTTAAAAGTTACAAAAAGAGCTGGGCATGGTGGTGCCTTTAATCCCAGCACTCAGGAGGCAGAGGTAGGAGGATTGCCATAATCCCAAGAATCCCCTCAGACTACATAGTGAATACCAGGTCATCTTTGGCTAGATTGCGACCCTACATCAAAAAACGAAAAACCAACCCCCCCAAATTACAACAAAAGAGAAAAATAATGGTGGGGGGCACACTGGAGGGATGGCTCAGCGGCTAAAGTGATTGGTTACAAATCTTGACAGCCTTAGTTTGATGCCCCACGACTCACATAAAGCCAGATGCATGAAGTGGTGCTTGCATCTAGAGTTTGTATACAATAGTAGGAGCACCTGGCATTCCCACAGCCACTCATCTCTCTTTTCACAAACAAATAAATATGTAAAAATATTTTACAAAATAATTTTGGTAGGGTTGGGAAGATGGCTCAGTTGTTAAAAGCACTCGCTTGCAAAGCCTAGGCTTTGGTTTGATTCCCCACTACCTACATAAAGGCAGATGCACAAAGTGGCACATGCATCTGGAGTTTGTTTACAGTGGCAGGAGGCTCTGGTGAGCCAGTCTTGTCAGTCTTTCTCAAATAAACAAACAGGGCTGGAGAGATGTCTTAGTGGTTAAGGTGCTTGCCTCCAAAGCCTGCGTGTTTGACTCCTCAGATCCCACATAATCCAGGTGTACAAAGGTGAGGCAAGCACAAGGTCACACATGCCCACTAGGTGGCACAAGCTACAGGAATTCAACTTCAATGGCTGATGCCCTGGCATGCCAAGGCTCTCTCTCTAAAAGAAAATATTAGGGGCTGGAGAGATCGCTTAGCTGTTATGGTGTTTGCCTGCAAAGCCAAAGGACCCAGGTTTGATTCCCCAGGACCCACGTTAGCCAGATGCACAAGGAGGCACATGTGTCTGGAGTTCCTTTGCAGTGGCTGTTGGCCCTGGGGTGCCCATTCTCAATCTCTCCCCTCCTTTCTCTGTCAAATAAATAAGTAAAAACAAAACAAAAAAAAAGTGACATTGTTTACAATTATGGAAATTGTCAATAAGAAAAGAAAAAAAAAATATATATATATATAGATATATATATACACACATTTTTTTTAAAGCCTGGCTTAATGACACATGCCTTTAATCCCAGCACTCTGGAGGCCAAGGTACCAGGATCACTGACAGTTTGAGGCCACCCCAATACCACATAATGAATTTCAAGTCAGGCTGGGCTAGAGTGAGACCCTACCTCGAAAAATTTTTTAAAAAAAAAAGCTTCACCCTCAAAACACAAAATAGAAAACCAAACCCGACTCTAGGTGAGGCGGGCTGCTGGGGATGGGCCCGGGCAGGGCGGAGCCTGGGAGAGGGAGTGGGAGGGGTTGCGTGGGTAGTGGGCGGGGCCTCGAGGTGGCCTCGCGGGTGGAGCTGGGAGGCTGTTGTCATGGTGGCGCCCGTACTGTACTTAGCGGCGGCGGCTCTCCTTGTCGGCCTTATTCTCTTCCTGACCCGCCGTCGAGGTCGGGCGGTAGCAGGTAGGAGATTCCGCGGGGCCTTGGAGTCCTGCTCCTCAGGCTTCCAGAGCCGGCGTAGGCCACCGCGCTAGGCCTGAGGCGCATGCGCAGGCGTGCGGCCCGCGCGTGCCGTTAGGAGTCTAGCTGTGCGCACGCGTACGTGGGCGCGATCCCGGGCTGGCGGAGTGGCGGTCTTGGAGCTCAGCCTGGGAGCCAGGTGGCAGAGTCCCTACACACCTTTTTTCTGACCCTAAATGAGAGCTTTCCCCATCCTGCTCTTCTCGTCCTGGCCACACTGTTTTTTGTCTAATGGGCTGCCAGTTGTGTGTTAATGGGAGCGGCCACACGGCTTCCCATCCCTCCTCCGGTGTGTTCTGCCTACACGTAGTTGGGGGAAGCGAGCGGGAAGTGGCGCCAGGAACTCTGAGTGTCTCTCCCTACCCGCCGAGTGAACCACCATGCTATATACAGCCTTGCCCTGCCCTCTTCCGGCATCAGAAGGCTATGTCGTTGGCTCAGCAAAGAACACATCATATACCTATGAGCCCTTCCCCCTGTTCGTTGTCAGCAAAGGTTTATGTGTATCTCTCTGCTACCTGAACCCACAAATACTCCAGAGCACTTGCGTGCTCGAGGGGAAGAAAAGAGACAAACTGAGGTAAGACAGAAAGCCAACAGGTCTTCCTGGGGGCCAGGGAGTACACATCTGCCGGTGAAATGTACCCTCTGGTTGATAGAGTTCCATATAAAACCTTAGCAGGTAGTGTTAAACAAGAATTCATTGTCCTAGGGCTGGAGAAATGGCTTGGCAGCTAAGGCCTGCAAAGCCAACGGACTCAGGTTCGATTCCCCAGGACCCACGTAAGCCAGATGCACAAGGTGGCACATGCTTCTGGAGTTCATTTGCAGTGTCTAGAGGCCCCCGGGCACCCATATATTCCACCCCCCATCTATCTCTTTCATAAACAAATCAATAAATAAAGGTCTTTAAAAACGAAAGGAATGAAATATAGTCCTGCAGTGGCATTCAGTGAGGTCTGGAGACCTCAGGGTGAGAGTAATGTAACAGATCACCTGGAATGGTGGGTGTTGTGGAGAGAGAAAAGTATCAACGCTAGCAGGAGGGAAGGAAGGCACATTCTGCATTGGACCAAGGTGTGAATTGTAAGGCCTTGAGGGTCAACTTGAAGGTCTGGAAGAAGGCTGACAGGGTAGGATGAAACTTGCGGGATACTGTTCCTTGTCTGTCAGGAGGGTAGGCTGTTTGACAAAATCATGGTTCCTTCCTTCCTAAAGCTGGCCAAGAACCGCTGCACAATGAGGAAGAGCCAGTCTTGGCTGCCCAGTCTGAGGAGCAGAGAGCTGGCAGGCCCAGGCGCCGGAGGGACCTAGGCACTCGCCTACAGGCCCAGCGTCGAGCCCAGAGGGTGGCCTGGGCAGAAGTGGATGAAAATGAGGAAGCAGCTGTTATTCCAGGTGAGAGAGCCAGCCTGATGGTGGAGAAGGCTGGATTGAGGGGCACAAATGAGTCCCCCAAACTAGATAGGACCAAGGAGCCACAGTGTAGGAGAGACATTTAGGAGCCAGAGTGTAAGGGGTAGAAACTTGGAGCCTGGCCTGTGGCCCTGGGGATCAACAGTTCTGGGCTTTTCTTCATCTTGATCCTTAGTGTCTAAATAGGAGAGCAAGGGTTTTCAGGTTAACCCAAAGAGTTCCTTAGTGTATCCCATATATTCTAGCACCCTTTCTGGAATGGGTCACATGTAACTCCAGAAAAAAATGATGGTGAATAGAGACATTTCTTTTTTGGTTTTGCTTTGTTTTTTGAGGTAGGGTCTCACTCTGGCCCAGGCTGACTTGGAATTCACTATGTAGTCTCTGGGTGGCCTCACACTCACGGTGATCCTCCTGCCTCTGCCTCCTGAGTGCTGGAATTAAAGGCATGCGCCACCACGCCCGGCCGAATAGAGACATTTCTGTTGATGCAGAGACCTTCATACTTCATCCTAGAGTCTGACAAAGCCCTTAGGATTGTGGAAAAGAATGACTCTTCCCCAGCACTTGAAGGCTGTCTTGAGTCTAAAGAAGGGGTATCAGAGCATTTTTCAGAAACTGGGGGTATGTGAGGTTTTTGCCTTGAACCGTTGGGATTAACTTTTTTATTTTTATTTTTTCAAATTTTTATTAACAACTTCCATGATTATAAAAAATATCCCATGGTGGGCTGGAGAAATGGTTTAGTAATTTAAGTGCTTGCCTGTGAAGCCTAAGGACCCCAGTTCGAGGCTCAATTCCCCAGGACCCATGTTAGCCAGATGCACAAGGGGGTGCACACATCTGGAGTTCGTTTGCCGTGGCTGGAGGCCCTGGTGCGCCCATTCGCGCACTCTCTCTCTCTATCTGCCTCTTTCTCTATTGCTCTCAAATAAAAGAAAAAAATTAAAAAATATTTTTTAAAAATCCCATGGTAATACCCCCCCACACACTTTTTCCCCTTTGAAACTCCATTCTCCATCATATCCCCTCCCCATCTCAATCAGTCTCTCTTGCATTTTGATGTCATGATCTTTTCCTCCTATTATGATGGTCTTGTATAGGTAGCATTAGGCACTGTGAGGTCATGGATTTCCAGGCCATTTTGTGTCTGGGGGGGAGCACATTGTAAGGGGCCCTACCCTTCCTTTAGCTTTTGCATTCTTTCCACCACCTCTTTCATTGGGATTAACTTTTTGGCTTAAAAATAAGTTCTTTGAAAGATGTGGCAGCGCACACTTGTAATTCCAGCACTCAAGAAAGAGATGGAGTCAGGAGCATGGCACATTCTAAGCCAGCTTCAGTTACACAGTGATACTATCTCAGAAAACCAACAAAAGAGACCCTGACTTGTGCCATCATTCCTGTCTCAGACTTGGGGGTCACATACTCTTTTTTTTTTTTTTTAGGTAGGGTCCACCCAGAGTGACCTGGAACTCCCTTTGTAGTCCTAGCCTGGCCTGAACTCAAAGTGATCCTTGTACCTTGCTGGGATCAAAGGCATGTTCCACCATGCCTAGGAGAGTCAGATACTCTTACTGATCAGGTAACCATAAGTCTAATTTTCAGCTGGCTCTAGAATAGTCCTGAGATTTTTTTTTTTTTTTTTTTTTTTTGAGGCAGGCTCTCACTTGAGCTCACACTGACCTGGAATTCACTATGTAGTCTCAAGGTGACCTCAAACTCATGGTGATTCTCATACCTCAGGCTCCCAAGTACTCGATTAAAGGTGTTCAGCACCATGCTCAGCTTGCCCCCCCCATCTCACTCTAGCCCAGGTTGACCTGGAATTCACTGTGTCATCTCAGGGTGGCCTCAAACTCACAGTGATCCTCCTACTTGTGCCTCTTGACTGCTGGGATCAAAGGCATGCGCCACCAGGCCTGGATGCTTTGTATTTTTTTAACCTTTTAAAATTTTTATTTATTTGCATACATGTGTGCATACATGTGTGTATGTATAGGCACACCAGGGACTCTTGCTATGATAAATAAACACCATACATGTGCATCTGGTTTTTTTAATGGGTACTGGAGAATTGAACCCAGGCCAGCAGGCTTTGGAAAAAGAAAAAAAAAAAAAACAGTTTTAACTACTGAACTGTTATCTACCCAGCCCCGGGTTATTTTCTTAGGCTGGCTTTGGTGGGACAGAAGGAGAATACTGGTAGGATGTTGAGCTCAGAACACTCAGCAATTTCTTACTAGAGTAGGCAGGATGTTGGAATTAAGACTGAGATAAAACCAAGCATGGTGGCATATGCCTTTAATCTCAGCACTCAGAAGCAGAGGTGGTAGAATCACTGTGAGTTTGAGGTCAACCTGGGGCTACAGAGTTAGTTCTAGGTAAGCCTGGGCTAGAGTTAATGCTTTAAAAACAAAGCAAAACAGGACTAGAGAGATGGCTTAGCAGCTAAGTCACTTGTCTGTAAAGTCTAAGGATCCAGGTTCAGTTCCTGTTGCAGTCCGGTTCGCAGTTCTGGTAGAAATCACCCAACCAAGAGCAGCTTCTGGGAAAAAGAGATTTATTTGGCTTACAGGCTCGAGGGGAAGCTCCACGATGGCAGGGGAAAACGATGGCATGGGCAGAGGGTGGACATCACCCCCTGGCCAACAGAAGATGGACCACAGCAACAGGAGGGTGTGCCAAACACTGGCATGGGGAGCCTGGCTATAAAGCCCTTAAGCCCACCCCCAACAATACATTCCCTCCAGGAGGCATTAATTCCCAAATATCCATCAGCTGGGAACCTAGCATTCAGAACACCTAAGTTTATGGGGGACACCTGAATCAAACCACCACAGTTCCTTAGTACCCATGTGTGCCAGATGCACAAGGAGTTCATTTGCATTGGCATGCCCATTCTGTCACTCTCTCAAATCAATAAAATAGTTTAAAAAATTAAAGAGCCAGGCATGGTGGTGCATGCCTTTAATCTCAGTACTTGGGAGACAGAGGTAGGAGGATCACTGTGGGCTCAAGGTCACCATGAGACTACGTAGTGAATTCCAGGTCAGCCTGGGCTAGAGTGAGACCCCACCTCGAGAAAACAATACAGGACTGGAGAGATGGCTTAGCAATTAAGGCACTTGCCTGTGAAGCTTAAGGACCCCAGATTCCATGTAAGCCAGATGCACAAGGTTGTGCATGTACTCAAGGTGGTGCCCATGTCTGGAGTTCAATTGCTGGAGGCCCTGGCAGACCAATTTTCTCATGTGCTTGCATCCATCACGTGCTGAATCATTAAAAAAAAAAAAAAAAAAGTTGGCGTGGTGGCGCATGCCTTTATTCCCAGCCCTCAGGAGGCAGAGGTAGGTAGATGGCCATGAGTTCAAGGCCACCCTGAGAATACATAGTAAATTCCAGGTCAGCCTGGGCTAGAGTGAAGCCTTACTTCCTCGAAAAACATAAACAAAACAAAACAACAACAAAAAAAGCAAAACAAAAAAAGGCTGGGATACATTTACCCATAAGTTTGAAAATTTGGCATAGAGACCTGTACCTCTGTACATTTATGGCAGCTATCTCTAGAGGGTAGAGGTAGATAGAAGCCTTCCCACCATTGGGAGGATGACAAGGGATGGGATAGATGTCCTCTGACTTAAGACCTGAACTGTCTTTCTCTGACCATATCCAGCCCAGGAGGAAGCAGATGACGTTGAGAAGCCAGTGGAAACTCACCTGACAGGGAAAATTGGAGCCAAGAAACTACGAAAGCTGGAGGAGAAACAGGCTCGAAAAGCACAGCGTGAGGCAAGCAGGAGGAATGGGGCATAGCTGTGGGAGGTGGGGAAGGGCCAGCCTTCCCAGTTTCTTGTGGCGGACTCTGTCACTAGAGCTCCTTTTATGCTAGGTCATGTTTGCTATATGGCCAGTTTTATCTATTGCAGCCTTTGTTTGTGTCATGCCATGGGTATTGCTTTCCCTGGCTGTCTAGGTGTAGGAGATCAGCCCCTATGTGGAGTTCTTTCCCCAGGCAGAGGAGGCCGAACGAGAGGAACGTAAACGCCTGGAGTCTCAGCGTGAAGCAGAATGGAAAAAGGAGGAAGAGAGGCTTCGGCTGGAGGAAGCACAGAAGGTGAGGGAGACCCCAGACCCTGTCCTCTGACCCTTGGTAAGCAAGTCTTATTCCCCCCCCCCATAACTCCCCAATGTCTCTATTCTACAATATGGGCCACAGTGCTGGGGTGTTGCAGCTTATGCCCATAGTCCCAGAACTTGGGAAGTTGACACAGGAGAATCTTGAGTTTAAGGTTAGCCTGGGCTATATAGCCAAACCCTGTCTCAAAAAAAAAAAAATAATAATAATAAAGCAGCCGGGTATGGTGGAACACACCTTTGATCCCAGCACTTGGGAGGCAAGGTAGGAGGATCGCTGTGAGTGCAAGGCTAGTCTGAGACTACATAATGAATTCCAGGTCATCCTGAGCTAGAGAGAAACCCTACCTCGAAAAAAACAAATTTGCAAACAGATGTTAGATGCTTATGCCACTTTTTGCAACTACTTTACAATGGGTGCTGTGGAATCAAACCCTAGGCCAGCAGCTTTGCATGCAAGCACCTTTAACCACTGAGCTATTTCCCCAGCCTTTAATGTTTATCTTTTTGTTTTGTTTTGTTTTGCTTTTTGTTTTTTGAGGTAAGGTCTCACTCTAGCCCAGGCTGACCTGGAATTCACTTGGTAGTCTAGGGTGGCCTTGAACTCAATGTGATCCTTAATCCTCCCACCTGTGCCTCCCAAGTGCTGGGATTAAAGGCATGCTGCACCATGCCCAGTCCAGTAGCAGAAGTTTTGATGGAACACTGGGTACACAGAAGCAAGATTGTAGTGGGCTGGCTGGGTACTTGAGTGGTGAGGAAGTGGAGTGTGCTATTTATTCATGGAATTTGGACATGACTAAGTAGGGAGAGCGGGAGGTTGTAGCAAGGTTTTCAATATACTTTTCTGAAATTATCTGAGCAAAGAGGGCAGAAGGAGTTGACATTTGTCTGGGTGTTGATAGGGATGTAGACTTTTTTGTTTGTTTTGTTTTTCCAGGTAGGGTTTCTCTCTAGCCCAGGCTGGCCTGGAATTCACTTTGTAGTCTCAGGGTGGCCCTGAACTCACAGTGGTCCTCCTACCTCTGCCTCCTGAGTGCTGAAATTAAAGGTATGTGCCACCACGCCCAGCAGATTACTGACTTTTGTTTAGCTGGGGGCCAACAGATGAAAGTCTTGAAGAGGCAGTGACCCTCAGATAAGGCTAAGCCATGTGCCCTATACGCGGAGGGACCAAAGCAGAGATGGGTAAGCAGCTACCTGGGAAACCTGCCTCTTATTCCCCTGTGCTCCGCAGGAAGAGGAGGAAAGAAAGGCCCAGGAGGAGCAGGCCCGGAAGGAGCACGAGGAATACCTGAAAATGAAGGAGGCGTTTGTGGTGGAAGAGGAAGGTGTGGGCGAGACAATGACTGAGGAAGAGGTGGGCTCACTACCCCCTACACCAAAAGGTAGTGTGTATCAGGCCCAAGGCTAGCTACCTCAGACACTCTTGTGTGGGCACCAAGAGGTGAGTAGATGTTAGTATTAACAGAGATTTTTCCTCAGTGAGGAGTGTTGTCCTGTCTTCCCTCACTGTTGCAGTCAGGTTTGCATTGCTGGCAGAAGTCACCCAATCAAGGGCAGCTTGTGGGGGGAAAAAGGTTTATTTTGGCTTACAGACTCAAGGGGAAGCTCCATGATGACAGGGGAAAATGATGGCATGAGCAGAGGGTAGGCATCACCTGGCCAACATCAGATGAGTAGCAGAGGAGTGTATCATAGACTGGCAAGGGGACACTGGCTTTAATACCCATAAGCCCGCCCCCAACAATACACTCCCTCTAGGAGGCATTAATTCCCAAATCTCCATCAGCTGGGAACCTAGCATTCAGAACTTCTAAGTTTATGGGGGACACCTGAATCAAACCGCCACACTCACCTTAGATGGCTCTGTTGCTCCTACAAGCAGATAGTAGGGTGGGAACACAGGTGTTCTACTGGCAGGCAGCATTCCAGTGAGCAAAGAGCATAAGTAGTTGTGGCTCACACTGGCTTCTCTGTCCATCTAGTCCCACAGCTTCCTCACAGAATTCATCAACTACATTAAGGTAAGAGTTGCAAAGAGTGCTGAAATTCTCCCCTGCCATGTGTGTATACATGTGTGCATGTATGAGTGTGTTTTGTGTGTGTCCTTAAAGCCAAGTGGGGCAAGCCTGCCTGAGCATGTGCTGTAAGCAATTTACTCTTCTTGCACAGGAGTGGGCATGGGGCCTAGAGAGGCTGAGTTGCTGGGTCCTGGCCAGGAGAATCCCTTCCCCTCAGACCCAGAAGGTGGAGAAGGACCTGGGTCTGTGTGGGAAGTTCAAGCCTCTGATGGCTTCCTTATTCTTAGTTTGACAGTTCCCTTGCTCTTCAGACCCCACGCTCAGTGAGTCACTGTGTTTTCAAGTCTATTCATGTGTGTTTTCTGTCAGTTCTGTCACACTGAGGCTCTACAGAATTGAAACAAATGTCCTGTGCCATGTGCTCCTGACTTGAAACTTGTATCTTCCAGGAGAAACAGGATGGTGTTTCCTTTATAACTAGGGTGGGGCAGCAGTGTGTCCCTTCTGTCCACAGCCACCTTGCAGGCTGCCCTGATGATGCTTTGAATTGCATAAGTGCATCCTGGTTTGCTTGGCTGTTAAGCAGTTTCTTTTCTCCCGCAAGGATGCAAGGAAGGGAGAGGTTTCCAAGTGCAGCTTAGAGGTGCAGAGGCAACTGAGGGAAGGAGTGCAGAGGGAGCGGGGGCGATGCTGGGGGTGGTACTAGGGGCTGCCAAGAAGCTGGAGCTTGCATAATACTCCCCCATCTCTGCTGAAAGAGAACATGGTTTAGAAGTCTCCCACCAGCAATGAGGAGCTAGGCTGGGCTTATGGTCTGGGGCACAGGGTCCCTAAGAGAAGAATAAGTGCTGGAAGCTTCCAGAAGGTCCTATTACCTTAGGCCTTAATTATCTTCCCTCCCATACCCTTATTTATTTATTTGAGAACTAGCAGAGAGCCAATGGACACATCAGGGCCATTAGCCACTGCAAATGAACTCCATATATATGTGCCACCTTGTGCATCTGGCTTATGTGGGTACTGGGGGATTGAACCTAAGTCCTTAGGGTTTGTAGGCAAGTGCCTTAACCATTAGGCAGTCTCTTCCAGCTCTCTCCCTCTTTTTTGAGCTAGGCCTATTCTGCCTCAATTTGCCATCCTCCTGTCTCTGCTTCTGGAGTTCTGGGATTACAAGTGTAAACCCAAACTTTTTTTTTTTTTTTGTTTTGGTTTTTTAAGATAGGGTCTCACTCTAGCCCAGGCTGACCTGGAATTCACTATGTAGTCTCAGGGTAGCCTCAAAGTCATGGCAATTAACCACTCTCTCTAGCTCTTTTTGAATTTTTTTAATTTGCAAGCAGAGAAAGAGACAGAGAAGGGGCTGGAGAGATGGCTTAGCAGTGAAGCAGTTGCCTGTGAAGCCTAAGGCTCCTGGTTTGAGGCCCAATTCCCCAGTACCCACCTAAGCCAGATGCATAAGGAGGTGCATGTGTCTGGAGTTCATTTGCAATGGCTGGAGGCCCTGATGTGCCCATTCTCTCTCTCTCTCTCTCTCACTCTGTTCTCTGCCTCTTTCTCTGTCTGTCACTCTCAAATGAATAAATAAAACTAAACAAACAAGGGCTGGAGAGATGGCTTAGGGGTTTGAGCGCTTGCCTGTGAAGCCTAAGGACCCCAGTTCAAGGTTCAGTTCCCCAGGACCCACGTTAGCCAGATGCACAAGAGGCACATGCGTCTGGAGTTTGTTTGCAGTGGCTGGAGGCCTTGGCACGCCTCCTCTCTCTTTGCCTCTTTCTCTGTTGCTTTCAAATAAAGCAAAAAAAAAAAATTTTAATAAACAAAAAAATAGAGAAGAATGGGCACACCAGGGCCTCCGGCTGCTGTAAATGAACTCCAGATGCGTGCGCCACTTTGTATAACTGGCTTTATGTGAGTACTGGAGAATCAAACAAGGCTCGTTAGGCTTTGCAGGCAAGTTCCTTAACCACTAAATCATCTCTCCAGCCCTAGTTACTTTTTGTTTGTTTGTTTGTTTTTTCCAGGTAGGGTTTCACTCTAGTTCAGACTGACCTGGAACTCCCTATGTAGTCTCAGGGTAGCCTTGAATTTATGGTGATCCTCCTACCTCTGCATCCCAAGTGCTGGGATTAAAGATGTTTACCACCACACCTGGCTCCTAGTTATTTATTTTTGAGACAGGGTCTCACACAGCCCAGGCTACCCTAGAATTTGATATGTAGTTCAGATTGGTTTTGATATGTAGTTCAGATTGGTTTTGAACTCCTGGTTCTCCTGCCTTCTGCTTCCCAAGTTCTGGGATTACAGGCATGCATATTTGGTTTATGCAGGGCTGAAGATTGAACCAGGGGCCTCATGCATGCTAGGCAATCATTCTACCAACCAAGCTATATCCCTCACCTGAGCATTCCCCTTTCATGGAACCCACTCTCTATCCAGGCACACTGGACCTGGCCAGTATTTTTCACACTGTCCACTTAACTGTTTTTTTTTTTTTGTCCTATTACTGTTTGGTGTTTGGCTTTGGTTGTTTTTTTGGCAGAGTCTCACTATAGCCCAAGCTATCCTGGAACTTCTTTGTACATCTGGCTGGCCTCAAACTCACAGCAATCCACTTACCTCAGTCTCCTAAATGCTGGGATTAAAGGTATGAGCAACCATGCCTGGCTTTTTTACCCCCTGTTCTGCTATACTAGGGATTGAACTCAGCACTTCATACAGGTTAGGCAAGTACACTACCACTGAGCTGTATCTCAAGGTGCTGTTTGGAATTTGCTGTCTCTACCTACCCAGTAAGCAGCAATTGGGCCTGAAGTGCCTCCTTCCGGAAGCATCAGATAGATATAGAGGAGGGAATCAGCTTCATTGTCACCCTATCTTGTGTAGAGGCCACAGCAAAGTCCTGAAGTGCCTCCTTCAGGAAGCATCAGATAGATATAGAGGAGGGAATCAGCTTCATTGTCACCCTGTCTTGTGTAGAGGCCACAGGAAAGTCCCCAGGGCAATTCTGGCCCTTGATTTTGGTAGCTTCTTGAAGGTTTCATTCTTAGTATTCTCCAAATATTGGAATTTAGAAGTTTCTCCAGCCTAGGGTTGCTGATTCTTAGAGCTGATACCTTGCAAAAAGGAAAACTGGGGCTGGGGAGATGAGTCAGCAGTTAAATACCCTTGTTTGCAAAGCCTTCTAGTCTGGTTTTGATTCCTCAGTACCCACATAAAGCCAGATGCCCAAAGCACAAAATGGCACATGCATCTGGAGTTCATTTGCAACAGCAAGAGACCCTAATACACCCTCACTCTCTAGGAGGATTGCCTTGAATTCAAGGCCACCCTGAGACTACATAGTGAATTCCAGGTCAGCCTGAACTAGAGTGAGATCCTACCTTGGGGCGGGGAGGACTTTCTTTTTTATTATTATTTTATTTTGATTTTTCTTTTACTAGTTCTGACTGACCTCAAATTCACTATGTAGTCTCAGGGTGGCCTCGAACTCACAGCAATCCTCTTACCTCTGCCTCCCAAGTGCTGGGATGAGAGGTATGTGCCACCATAACCAGCTCAGTGTTACTTTTTTCTTCCTTCATGATTTCCATGATTGTAAACAATATCCTATGGTAATGGTAATTCCCTTCCTCTTCCCACTTTCCCCTTTGAAACTTCACTCTCCATCATATCCCCTCCCTCTGTCAATCAGTTTCTCTTTTATTTCAATGTCATGATCTTTTCCTCCTATTATGATGGTCTTATGTAGGTAGTGTCCAGCGCTGTGAGGTCATGGATATACAGGCCATTTTGTGTCTGGAAGAGTATGTTGTAAGGAGTGCTACCCTTCCTTTGGCTCTTACATACTTTCCGCCACATCTTCTGCAATAGACCCTGAGCCTTGGAAGGTGTGATAGAAATATTACAGTGCTGAGCACTCCTCTGTCACTTCTTCTCAGCACCATGGTGCCTTCTCAGTCATCCCAAGGTCACCACCATCTGAGAAGAGAAGCTTCTCTAACCAAAAGTGAGAGTAGCATTAATATATAGGTATGAACATTAAGAAAAGTGCTTATTGGGCAGTTTGGTGAGCATAGTATATAGATTTAGCCAGACACCAGCAAATGTTATACTCCGAGGGCTCATGACTACCCCTGTTGTAGGTTTTCAGTATCAGGATATATTCCCTCCCATGGAGCAGGCCTCCAGTCCAATTAAAGAGTGGTTGTTTTCCCCCAAAATAGACATGCCACTATTGCACCCATTGGCTCATTTGGCCTGGTTGGCCAAATTTAAGGCTTACAGTGTCCACTGTTGAGTATCTCCACTGATGATTTCTCTCTCTCCTATTGAATTGCATGCAGCATAGCTTTTTCCAGCTTTCTGTCAGTTGGTCTACATGGTGGAGTTTATCAGCTCAGTTCCAGCAGGATTTATCAGTGGCCTTGCAGCCCAAGTACGTGGAATCTTCAGCAGTAGTGTCTTATCTATTCCTGGTGGGAATTTGACAGAGAGAAAGAGGAAGAGAGAGAGAGAATGGGCACGCCAGGGCCTCCAGCCACTGCAAATAAACTCTAGACACATGCGCCACCTTGTGCATCTGGCTTACGTGGGTCTTGGGGAGTCAAACCTGTGTCCTTTGGCTTTGCAGGCAAATGCCTTAACTGCTAAGCCATCCCTCCAGCCCAAAAAAACTATTTTAAAAAGAGAAAAGGATGGCTTCTGAAATTAATTCCAGCCACAAGAGATTGAGCCCTTGGGATGTAGGATTTCAGTCCTGGAGGAAGGTTTATGCACAGTCTAGTTAATATGAGATGTAGGAATAGTTTGTTCCTGTCTATCCATTCTACTTCCAGCCATGGCTAGGTTTGTCCATCTTTTCAAACACTTGGCCCCAGCAGCACCTCAGACCAGTTCTCTGGAAAGCACCAGGAGTGACTTTATGGTCCTGCTTCAAGCTGTCATGAAGAACCCGGTGCCCTGATCCCTGTTCGTAGATAGAGGCCAACTGGCCAGATCACCTTGTACTTAACCACTCCGTGCTCCAATGCATTTTTAAAAATGTATTTATTTGAGAGAGAGAATGGGTATGTCAAGGCCTCTTGTGGCTGCAAACCAACTCCAGATACATGCACCACTCTGTGTATCTGCTTTGACATGGGTACTACAAAATTGAACCCAAGCCATCAGACTTTGCAGCAAAGTGCCTTTAACCACCAAGCCATTTCCCCAGCCCTCCCAACTGCTTTGTTTTTGTTATTGTTGATGTTACTGTTTTGTTTTTCAAGGTTGGGCCTCACTCTGATCCAGGCTGACCTAGAATTCACTATGTAGTCTCAGGGTGGCTTTGAACTTGCCACAATCCTTTTTTACCTCTGCCTCCCAAGTGCTGGGATTAAAGGTGTGCACCACTATGCCTAGCCTTTAAAAAAATAATGTATTTTATTTTCCTTATTTACAAGCAGAGAGAGAGAATGGGCATGCCAGTGCCTCTAGCTGCTGCAAATGAACCCCTGATGCACATGTTACCCTGTGCATTTGGCTTTATATGGGTACTGGGGAACCGAACCCCAGGTTGTCAGGTTTTGCAAGCAAGTGCCTTAACTACTGAGCCATCTTTCCAGTCCCCAACTGTATTTGGACTGTTTTCCCACCTGCACATACAGTTTGGCAATTTAAGTCAACATACCATCTGTAGCCAGGGAGATGTCACGATGTCATTCCTCCCCCAGTTCATTTGTTGTGAAAGATTCACAGAATTGCAAAGGACGACCTTCGCTCAAGTCATGTGCTATATGAGGGGGAGGCAGGGGCAGATGCATCTGTAGACCTAACTGTGGATTGTTGGCTAAACCCCTGAGAACTAGTTTCTGCTGAGGATGTGAGAGCACCATGTGAAACATGACACAGAGCTGCACATGGAAAGCACTGATTGTTAGCAAAAGTTTTTTTTTTTTTTTTTTTTTTTTGGTTTTGGTTTTATGAGGTAGGGTCTCGCTCTAGCCCAGGCTGACCTGGAATTCACTATGTAATCTCAGGGTGGCCTCAAACTCTTGGTGATCTGCCTACCTCTTCCTTGCAAGTGCTGGGATTAAAGGTGGTGCCACCACTCCCCGCTTACCAAAAGTTATTTTAAGGGTGGGCTCAGTACCTTAGACAGTATGAAGAGGATGGTTGAAAAGAAGTATGGGCATGTTGGTGGTGTGGAGGATCTTGGCTGAGATGGTAGGAAACAAAGGCAAGGCAGGAATGAACCTCTACTGGCTCAGTGACAGACTCGCTTGCTAGGGAATTTTTTCTGTCTGTTGCAGTCAGCTCCATCCACATTGCTGGGTTGGGAATCTAACCACACACAGTTTATGGGAGGAAGGAGTTATTTCAGC
This sequence comes from Jaculus jaculus, assembly GCF_020740685.1. Lineage (NCBI taxonomy): Eukaryota > Metazoa > Chordata > Mammalia > Rodentia > Dipodidae > Jaculus > Jaculus jaculus. Next base: position 82,335,825 of record NC_059109.1, on the reverse strand, counting down.
TTGCAAAGAGCAGGGGAAACTACTTCAGTGGTGGAAGAAGCTGCTTAGTTCTCTACGTACCAGCACAGAGAAACAACTGCAACAACCAAACACCAACAAACAGCAAGCTCTAATCTCTAGAGCTCAAACTGCTCTTTCCACACCTTTGGGCTGGTTCTCCCCCACTGACCCACCCCCCACCCCAAGCAGGAATCTGCCTGCTAGGACCTGATATTACAAACACAATTTTAATATAACACCTGAGTTTATGGGACATACATTTATACTGCCATATTCAAACTACCAGCCTCTCCTATTCTGTGTACTTCTGGCTCAACAATGGGCTGTTAGCTTAAGGAGAAGAGATGTAGCATACTGGCAGGTCCTCAGCAAATGCAAGTCGACAGGTGTTTTGTTTTTACTTTTTAAAATTGTTTTAATATTTTATTTTTAAAATTTTATATATTTGCAACCACAGAGGTACAGACATACAGAAAAAGGATGGGCACATCACGGCCTCTAGCAACTGCAAACAGACTCCAGATGCATTACATGTGCCGCTTCCTGGATCTGGCTTTACATGGGAATTAAACCTAGCCCAGGTTCAAATCCCCAGTACCTACATGAAGCCAGATGCACAAAGTAGTGCATGTATCTGGAGTTCATTTACAGTAGCAAGAGATCCTTGAATGTCCATATTATTCTTCCCTTCCTCCCTCCCTCCTTCCCTCTCATTCTCAATCGCACTTCCTCTCCCTGCTTGCAAATAATAAAAAATTAAAAAAAAAAAAAAAAAAAAAGAAGTGGGGGATGGAGAGATGGCTTAGTGGTTAAGGCATTTGCCTGCAAAGCCAAAGGATACCGGTTTGATTCTCCAGGACCCACATAAGCCAGATGCACAAGGGGGGTGCATGCATGTAGAGTTTGTTTGCAGTAGCTGGAGGCCCTAATGTGCCCATTCTCTCTCCTCCCTCACCTCTTTTTCTCTCTCAAATAAATAAAATTAAAAAAAAAAAAAAAAGCAGGGCATGGTGGTGCATGCCTTTAATCCTAGCACTTGGGAGGCAGAGGTAGGAGGATCACGGTAAATTCAAGGCCATCCTGACACTACATAGTGAATTAATTCCAGGTCAGCCTGGACTAGAGCAAAACCCTACCTTGAAAAACAAACCAAAAAAGGAAAAGAATGGTGTTAAGCTCCTGATCCTCCTGCCTCTACCTTCCATATGCTGAGATTTTAGGCATGTACCATTGCACTTGGCTTAGGTGACAGGTTTTTTGGTTTGATTTTTCTTTTGTTTGTTTGTTTGTTTGTTTTTCGAAGTAGGGTCTCACTCTAGCTCAGGCTGACCTGGAATTCACTATGAAGTCTCAAGGAGGCCTTGAACTCATGGCAATCCTCCTACCTCTGCCTCTCCAGTGCTGGGATTAAAGGCGTGTGCCACCATGCCTGGCAGTTTTTTGAGGTAAGGTCTTGCCCTAGCCCAGGCTAACCTGGAATTTACTGTGTAGTCTCAGGGTGGCCTGGAACTCAGCCATCCTACCACCTCTGCCTCCTCCTGAGTGCTGGGATTAAAGGTGTGTGCAGCACACCTGGCTTAGGATTTTTTTTTTTTTTCCATGAGAGGAAGAGGCAGAGAGGAGAGAGAGAATGAGCATGAATACGGGTACTGCAGGTCCTCTAGCTACTGCAACAAACTCCAGACACAGACACAGGTACCACCATTTGCATCTGGCTTACATGGGTACTAGGGAATTGAACCTGGGTCCTTAGGTTTCCCAGGCAAGGACCTTAACCACTAAGCCATTTCTCCAGCCCAGGTGACAGTTTTTATTTATTTTATTTTTAAATAATTTATTTATTTGAGAGAGAGGCAGATAGAGGGCCTCTAGCCACTGCAAACAAACTCCAGATGCATGTGTCACCTTGTGCATCCAGCTTCATGTGGGTACTGAGGAATTGAACCAGGGTCCTTTGGCTTTGCTGGCAAGTCCCTTTACCACTAAGCTATCTTTCCAGCTCCTGTGACAGTATTTTTTTTTCAATTTTTATTAATATTTTCCATAATTATAAAAAATATCCCATGGTTTTCCTATAATCATGGAAAATGCTAATAAAAAATTTTAAAAATATATCCCATGATAATGCCCTCCCTCCCCACTTTCCCCTTTGAAATTCCATTCTCCATTATATCCCCTCCCCATCTCTATCAGTCTCTCTTTTATTTTGATGTCATGATCTTTTCCTCCTCTTATGATGGTCTTGTGTAGGTAGTGTCAGGCACAGTGAGGTCATGGATATACAGGCCATTTTGTGTCTGGAGGAGCATGTTGTAAGGAGTCCTACCCTTCCGTTGGCTCTTACATTCTTTCTGCCACCTCTTCTGCATTAGACCCTGAGCTTTGGAAGGTGTGATCGAGATGTTACTAAGTACTCCAGTCACTTCTTTCCAGCACTATGATACCTTCTGAGTCATCCCAAGGTCACTACCATCTGAAAAGAGAAGATTCTCTACCCAAAGTGAAAGTAGCCTTAATATAAGGGTATAAATATTGCTGACAGAAAGCTGGAAGAAGCCATTCTACATGTAGTTCAATGGGAGAAGGAGATACCACCAGTGAAGATACTCAACAGTGGATACTGCAAGCCTTGTAATTGGCCAGCCAGACCAAATGAGCCAACAGGTGCAATAGTGACAAATCTGTCATGGTGGAAACCCAACTGCCTTCCAATTGGACTGGAGGCCCACTCCATTGGGGGTGGGGGGAAATACATCCCTGATACTGAAAACTTAAAACAGGGGTAGTCATGACCCCTGGGGGTGTAACATCTGCTGATGCCTGGATAAGTATATATACTATGCTTATCAAACTGCCCAGTAAGCACTTCTCAATATTTATACTCTTATATTAATGCTACTCTCACTTTGGGTAGAGAATCTTCTCTTTTCAGACGGCAGTGACCTTGGGATGACTCAGAAGGTATAGTGCTGGAAGGAAGTGACTGGAGTACTGAGTAACATCTCGATCACACCTTCCAAAGCTCAGGGTCTAATGCAGAAGAGGTGGCAGAAAGAATGTAAGAGCCAACGGAAGGGTAGGACTCCTTATAACATGCTCCTCCAGACACAAAATGGCCTGAATATCCATGAACTCACTGTGCCTGACACTACCTACACAAGACTATCATAAGAGGAGGAAAAGATCATGACATCAAAATAAAAGAGACTGATTGAGATGGGGAGGGGATATGATGGAGAATGGAATTATAAAGGGGAAAGTGGGGGGGGGGGTGTTACCATGGGATATTTTTTATAATCATGGAAAATGCTAATAAAAATTTTTTAAAAACTGAGGAGACAAAACAGTATAAATATTAAGAGAAGTGCTTACTGGGCAGTTCGATAAGCATAGTATATATACTTATCCAGACATCAGTAGATGTTATACCCCTATGGCTCATGACTACCCCTGTTTTAAGTTTTCAGTATCAGGGATGTATTTCCCCCCCCATGGAGCAGGCCCCCAGTCCAATTGGAGGGCAGTTGGTTTCCACCATGACAGACGTGCCACTATTGCACCCGTTGGCTCATTTGGGCTGGCTGGCCAATTATAAGGCTTGCAGTGTCCACTGTTGAGTATCTTCACTGGTGGTATCTCTTTCTCCCATTGAACTACATGTAGAATGGCTTCTTCCAGCTTTCTGTGTGACAGTATTTTTAAAAAAATAGCATTTTAAGCCGGGCGTTTTGGCACATACCTTTTTTTTAAAAAGTTAAATTATTTATTAGTACATGTGAGCTTTTTTTTTTAAAAAACTTCCATGATTATAAAAAATACCCCATGGTAATACCCTTTGAAACTCCACTCTCCATCATACCCCCTTCCCATCTCAATCAGTCTCTCTCTTACTTTTCCTCCTCTTATGATGGTCTTATGCCCGTAGTGTCAGGCACTGTGAGGCCATGGATATCCAGGCCATTTTGTGTCTGGAGGGAGCATGTTGTATGGAGTCCTTGGCACCCACCTTTAATGCCAGCACTTGGGAGGCAAAGGTAGGAGTATTGCCATGAGTTTGAGGCCACCCTGAGACTACATAGTGAATTCCAGGTCAGCCTGAGCTAGAATGAGACCCTACCTCATAAAACAAAAAACAAAAGATACAAACAAACAAAAGCATTTTAGGGTTGGAGAGATGGTTTTAGTGGTTAGGGTGCTTGGCAGCAAAGCCTAAGGAACCAGGGTGGATTCTCTAGGTCCCACATAAGCCAAATGCACATCATGGCACATGTTGTGTGGAGTTCATTTGCAGTGGCTAAAGGCACTGGAATGCCTGTTCTCTCTCTCTCTCTCTTTCTCTGTCTCTAATAAATAAAAATAAAATATAAACTTTAAAAATATCATTTTAGCTGTGTCTAGTAGTACATACCTTTAATCCTAGCACTTGGGAGGTGGAGGTAGGAAGATGGTTGAATTTGAAGCCACCCTGAAGTTACATAGTGAATTCCAGGTCAGCTTTGGGCTTGGGACTAGAGCAAGACCCTATGTTGAATGAAGAAAGGAAAAGAAAAAGGAAAAGGAAGCATGAATTTTAGGGGATGGAGAGATGGCTTAGTGGTTAAGACATGCAAACCCTAGGGTCCCAGGTTTGATTCCCCAGGACCCACGTAAGCCAGATGCACAAGGTGGCACCTGTGTCTAGAGTTCATTTGCAGTGGCTGAAGATGAGAAAAGAACGTAGACCTCCAAGGTTACCCATGCTGGGAAAGACTTGCCTGAGCTCAGCTTCTCTCTTTTTTATTCCCTTTCTAGCAGTCCAAGGTTGTGCTTTTGGAAGAGCTGGCTTCTCAAGTGGGCCTGAGGACTCAGGTAAGACCCAGAAGGTGGATTGTTGTGTGGAATATGGCTACAGGGTCTATGTGACTAGCAGGGAGTAAGCAGTGTTTGCCCTAAAGATAGAAAGTTCTGATGCCCCTCCAAGAGTGAGTAAAGTGTGGGAATCCCATGACATCCCAGGATTTCTGCATTTCTACTAGATAAAAAGAATAAGCAGAGGATAAAAAGGAAATCCCAACCCATCTGTCAACCTATAACCTAAGCAGCCCTAATCATATTACGTTGACTATCTTGCAAACAGGGTGTTTTGTGACCAAACATCTCTATTATTCCCTTCTGGAAGAGAGGAACAAGAACCCCTTCTGGCTGGGTGTGGTGGTGCATGCCTTTTAAGCCCAGCATTTGGGAGGCAGAGGTAGGAGGATTGCTGAGTTCAAGGCCAGCTTGAGAGTCCATAATGAATTCCAGATCTACTTTGACTAGAGCAAGACCCTACCTCAAAACAAAACAAAACAAGAAGGACCCCTTCTCCCCAGAGTGTCTGCAAGGAGAAGCACAGAGTCACATATACAGGGGACAAGCATGAGAGGGAGAGATCTGACTAGTAGGAGGGAGGTTACAAATATTTTTTTTCACGAAGACCACAGTTACCTGTCTCTGCTCTGAGAATTGTTTTTATCATAGGACACGATAAACCGCATCCAGGACCTGCTGGCTGAGGGGACTCTAACAGGTGAGGGAATGGCCACCAATGCTGGGGTCTGGGGAATGTCTAGCCACAGGGGGCTGGCTGCAGGGACTTGTAAAGGCAGTATGGCCAATAGGTGGGAGAGGGATAGGCAACAAGGGACACGCAGTAATGTGACTTGGTTACAAGGAAGACATACAGAGGCCTGGGCCTGGCTGCTGCGTACAGATGAGAAGGGAAGATTGGTAACAGTAGGAGGCCTCAAGGGTCAATTGTGAAGGGATGGGTGGATATTCTTCAGACAGGTGGGGAGGGCCCAAGAGGGTTCAACCCCACAAACTGCATGTCCCCACAGGTGTGATTGACGACCGGGGCAAGTTCATCTACATAACCCCAGAGGAACTGGCTGCAGTGGCCAATTTCATCCGACAGAGGGGCCGGGTGTCCATCACTGAGCTTGCTCAGGCCAGCAACTCCCTCATCGCTTGGGGCCGGGACCCATCTGCCCAGGCCCCAGCTTGACCCCAGCCCTTCCCTCTTGTAAGGTGTTTGTAAGGCTGGTGTGGCCTACATACATCATCATCTCTCCTTGCCATACTGGAGCAGGATGGAATTTGGTTAGGAAGTTGTGGATTAAAGGCCTATAAACCCTGCTGAGCTTTTTGTAACTTGGTGTAGCAGAAGGCTTGGCCTGGGATCTCTGATCAACAGGTGAAATCTAGGCTTCAGGATATATCTGAGAGGCAAGGAAGGTCATTCATTCATTCATTAAAAAAAAAACAATAAAACTGTTTCACATACTATGTTCTTTTGTGGCCCACAAGCCTGGTCCCCAAGGCCTAGATGAGCTTTCTCTGCCCAACCTCCTACAGAATAAACATGGGAAATCTCTCATGCCATATCTCCCTTATTGGGGAAGGAAGAGTCAGACAGTCTCAAGAATCTTAAGCAGAGCCAAGAGTCCTAGAGAGAACAGAAAGTTCCAAGGATAGAGTCCTGGGAAGCAGCAGCCTTTGAAAGGAAGGGAAGGAGATGGTCAGGGGAAGAGAGAAACTGGATAGCTGCTTGTGGGACAGGTAGAGAAAAAAAGGGGCCACCGGAGATTGATAGAATTATGCAGTGGAAGCACATTGTTCTGACAAGTCACACGAATTCAGCCCTGAATCTTTGACCAAAAAAATTTTTTTTTTGTAAATCATGTGGGTGGTTTCACCCACTGGAGGATATGAGGACCATATGCTTAGAAGTGGGTGTGAGATAGAAGACTAATGTTTTCTGAAGGGTCAGTATCTGGATCCTGTGAGCTGTTCGTGTGGTGAATCTCCTGTTGTACTGAGAGTGAGCCACATTTTTGTTTGTTTTTTATTTGCAAGCAGAGAGAAGAAAGACACAGAGAAAGGATGGGCTTACCAGAGCCTCCAGGCGTATGCACCACTATGCATCTAGTTATGTGGGTACCGGGGAGTTGAACCCAGGTCATTAGGCTTTGCAAGCAAGCACCTTAACCACTGAGCCATCTCTATAGCCCAGTGTTTTGGTTTTTCGAGGTAGGGTCTCACTCTAGCCCAGGCTGACCTGGAATTCACTATGGAGTCCCAGAGTGGCCTTGAACTCAGGCGATCCTCCTACCTCTGCCTCCTGAGTGCTGTGATTAAAGGCGTGTGCCACCACGCCTGGCCTCCTGTTTCATTCTTCCCAGTGTTTAAATTATAAACATGAACCATACCCAGCTAGGCATGTTTTTTTATCGTGTGTGTGTGTGTGTGTGTGTATGTGTGTGTAAGTGCAGACTCAGGAGGCAAAGGTAAGAGGATCGCCATGAGTTTGAGGCCACCCTCCATAGTGAATTCCAGGTCAGCCTGAGTTAGAATGAGACCCCACCTTGAAAAACCAACAACAACAAAAATCTGAAGCCAGGCATGATGGCACATGCCTTTAATCTCAGCACTTGGGAGGCCAAGGTAGGATTGCCCTGAGTTTAAAGCCACCTTGAGATTACAGAGTAAATTCCAGGTCAGCCTGGGCTACAGTGCAACCCTGTCTCAGAAAGCCAAATAAGAAAAAGAAAAAAAAAAAAAAGTTCTGAGGTAGAGTCTCACTATGTAGTGTTGGCTGGCCTGAAACTTGATATGTAGTCCAGACTGGCTTCAAACTCAGGGTGCTCTAGCCTTAGCATCCCAAGTGTTAGAATTACAGATATCTCCCTCCCAACCTTGTATGATTCTTTGTGTGTGCATGCATGTGGTTATTATACCTGTGACTGTATGTTGAGTGCAGGTATGCCCATGCACTTGTGTGCATGTGTGTGGAGGTCAAAGGTTGACACTGGATGATTGCCTCAATCACTGTGTTTACTGACTGAACAGGGTCTCTCACTTGCTTCTGCCTCTTGAATGCTGGGATTATAAGTGAGCCACTACACCTACAGGTGTTTACATGAGGAGTAGGGATATGAACTGTGGTCCTCACTTTATCCTCTGATCCCTCTCTCCAGCCCTCTTCTACAATTCTCTCTCTTTTTTTTTTTTTTTTTTTTTTTTTTGGCTTTACTGTATTCTGTAAGTTTGAGAGTTAAACACACAGCCACAGAAACTTTGCAGTTCTTCTACAATTTTTGATCCTAGCAGCTTGTTATAGAGGGAAAAGCCCATGACACTTTATGCCTTGTTTTTAAACTTTTTTTATATTATATGTTTTTACTTTTTTATATTTACTTGTTTTTGTTTATTTGAGAGGGAGAGAGAGAGCAAGAATGGGTGTGCCAGGGCCTCTAGCCACTGCAAATGAACCTTGTGCACTACCTTGTGCACCTGGCTTATGTGAGTCCTGGAGAATCGAACATGGATCCTTTGGCTTTGCAGGCAAATGCCTTAACGGCTAACCTATCTCTCCAGCCCCCTTTATGCCTTATTTAGCACTCAGTCTGTTAATGTACTAGATAGTAAATAAACATTTTGCTAACTGCGTACAAACTGCTTTTCATAACTAAAACAGGATAAACAACTTAGAATTTTCTAAACTTTTTTTTTTTTTTTTTTTTTTTGAGATAGGGTGTCACTCTAGCCCAGGCTGACCTAGAACTCACTCTGCATGCCAGACTGGCCTCAAATTCACAGTGATTCCCCTACCTCAGCACTCAGGAGGCAGAGGTAGGAGGATCATCATGAATTCGAGGCCACCCTGAGACTGCATAGTGAATTCCACGTCAGCCTGGGCTAGAGAGAGACCCTACCTCCAAAATAAATAAATAAAGGTGTGTGCCATCATGTACAGCAACTAGACTGTTCTTTTTTTTTAATTTTTAAAACTTTTTTGTTTTTTTATTTGAGAGCGACAGACAGAAAGAGGCAGAGAGAGAGAGAGAGAATGGGCGTGTCAGGGCCACCAGCCACTGCAAATGAACTCTAGACGCATGCGCCCCCTTGTGCATCTGTCTAACGTGGGTCCTGGGAAATCGAGCCTCGAACCAGGGTCCTTAGGCTTCACAGGGTCCTTAGGCAAGCACTTAACTGCTAAACCACCTCTCCAGCCCTAGACTGTTCTTAAACTTGTGATCCTACCTGCTTCTGCCTCCCAAGTACCAGGCTTACAAGCTTGTGCAACTGTGCCCTGTTCACACATAGGATTATGACTGTATTATTGATCTGTCTGTCATGTAATACTATAACTAGACACATTAGTGCCATCAAATTAGCTGTTTTACTTTTTATTCCTTTCTGGGGTATAGTTTTTTGTCTTTTTTTTAAATTAATTATGGGGTATAGTTTCTATTTACCTTGGAAGGACCAGGGTAAGTCTTATCAGGTGGCTGACAATATTGACATGACTAATGGGAGATAATTAGAACCAAGAACTTAAGACTTTTGTGTTCTTTTTTGTGTTTCTTTTTTTGTTTGTTTGTTTTTGTTTTTCAAGGTAGGGTCTCACTCTAGCCCAGGCTGACCTGAAATTCACTCTGTAGTCTCAGGGTGGCCTCGAACTCACTCTGCCTCCCGAGTGCTGGGATTAAAGGCATGCACCATCAAAGTAATGACTTTGTTTTTAGAGACAGTGCCTTTGTAGCTGGACCTGGAGTTCACTGATTTGGGTAGACTAGCTAATAAGCCCCAGGGGTCCACTGTCTCTTCCTTCCAGTGCTGGCATTATAGGCACATACCATCAGCCAAGGCCAGCCTGGGCAAGAGCAATACTCTGCCCCTAAAGAAAAACCCAAAAATATTCCCTAATGAAAAGTTTAAGGGAGGGCTGGAGAGATGGCTTAGCGGTTAAACGCTTGCCTATGAAGCCTAAGAATCCCGGTTCGAGGCTCGGTTCCCCAGGTCCCACGTTAGCCAGATGCACAAGGGGGCGCACGCGTCTGGAGTTCGTTTGCAGAGGCTGGAAGCCCTGGCGCGCCCATTCTCTCTCTCCCTCTGTCTTTCTCTCTGTGTCTGTCACTCTCAAATAAATAAATTAATTAATTTAAAAAATAGCAAAAAAAAAAAAAAGTTTAAGGGAGCCATGCATGGTGGTGAACGCCTTTAATCCCAGCACTCAGGAGGCTGAGGTAGGAGGATAGCCATGAATTCGAGGCCACCCTAGAACTACAAATTGAATTCCAGGTCAACCTGGCTAGAGCAAAACTCTACCTCGGGGGGGGGGGGGAGTGTAAGGGGGCTGGGCATGGAGGATTACTGAGTTTGAGGCCAGACTAGGACTATAGAGTGAGTTCCACATCAGCCTAGGCTAGAATGAGACCCTGTCTCCAAAAAAAGATGAAAAAAAAATCTTTTCAAGGCCACTTTAACAACAGCATTTAAGCAAAAAATAGCAGTCCTTCCCTTTTTTTTTTTTTTTTTTTTTTGAGACAGAGTCTCATTGGCTTGGAGCTCACCATTTAGGCTAGATTGGCTGGTCAGTGAACTCCAGGAATCCTGTCTCACCTCCCCAGCACTTGGATTACAATGCAGGTGCTGCCATGCCTGGCATTTGTACACGGATGCTGGGTATTCAATTCATGTTCTCATGCTTTTGAGGTAAGCATTTTACCAACTGAGCTATCTCCCTAGCCCCATGAGGCCCTGTCCTCAAAAAAATAAAGTTAAGCACAGTGAGCCCTTGATGACCATGTATATTCATAGCTTATATTAAGTCTCAGAAGAGGGACTAACAAAACTGGTGTGAAACCACCAGTACTTGCTCATCTCATCTGACAACTTAGTGACTTTCCCCCTCCCCCCGCACCAGGCTACCACAATGAAACTTACCCAAGAGAGATGTTGGATCTTTGTAACATTAGATGATTCAAGCACAGCCAGAGTGTTGTTTTAAAAATATCTATGGAAAGCCTGCTAAGTACAAAACATGATGCTAAGCACCCAGAGTAATGCAGGAAGCAAAACATGGTCCACATAAAGGGATCTATGTAGAGTGGTCTTAACCTAGTTAACTGACCACCCAGTTAACAAGTACATGGCCAGATGCTGGAATGTATGGAAGAGATCAGTGATTAACAAGGACAGGTCTTCCAAGCTGAGTGGGCAGCTGGAGCAGAAAATGAACAGAACTGTAGGGAATGTATAATATTGGGTGGAAGAAGAAAGGCAAATAAAACAGGTGGGAAGGGAAGGGAATATTAAATAGTGATTTGGGCTGGTTTTTTTTTTTAACATATTCCATGATTATAAACAATATCCCATGGTAATGCCCTCCCTCCCTCCACTTTCCCCTTTGAAACTCCATTCTCCATCATATCCCCCCCTCCTCTCAATCAGTCTCTCTTTTATTGTATTTATTTATTTATTTATTTTGGTTTTCCGAGGTAGGGTCTTACTCTAGTTCAGGCTGACCTGGAATTCACTATGAAGTCTCAGGGTTGCCTTGAACTCACAGTGATCCTCCTGCCTCTGCCTCCCAAGTGCTGGGATTAAAGGCATGCGCCACCACACCTGGCTTTTTCTCTTTTATTTCGATGTCATGATCTTTTCCTCCTATTATGATGTTCCTGTGTCAGTAGTGTCAGGCACTATAAGGTCATAGATATCCAGGTCATTTTGTGCAATTCACTCTGTAGTCTCAGGGTGGTCTCAAACTCAGCGGCAATCCTTCTACCTCTGTCTCCTGAGTGCTAGAATTGAAGGCGTGAGCCGCCACGCCTGTCTATATATATTTTTTTATAAAATTTATTTTTGTTTATTTTATTTATTTATTTGAGAGGGACAGAGAGAGAAAGAGGCAGAGAGAGAGAAATGGGCACACCAGGGCTTCCAGCCACTGCAAATGAACTCCAGATGTGTGTGCCCCCTTGTGCATCTTACGCCTGGCTATATTTGCTATATTTTTTAATATTATTTGCAAACAGAGAGGAGAGACATGCATAATGGGTGCACCAGGCACTGCAAACAAACTGCAGATGCATGTACCACTTTGTGCTTCTGGCTTTACATGGATACTGGGGAATCAAACTCAGGTCATTAGGCTTTGCAGGCAAACACCTTAACTACTGAGCCCCCTCTTCAGCCCTGGGCGTTTTTTTTTTGTTTTATTTTTTTGAGTTAGGATGTCTAGCTCAGTTTGACCTGGAAATTGCTATGTAATCACAGGGTGGCCTGGTACACATGGCAGTCTGCCTGGATTAACGGTGTAAACCACTACGCCCAGCTCTGCGCTGTTTTTTTTTTTTTTTATTTATTTGCAAGAAAAGAGAATAGTACACCAGGGTCTCTTGCCACTGCATCTGGCTTTATGTGAGTACTAGGGAATTAAACTTGGGCACACCAGCTTTGCAAGCAGTGTCTTTACCCACTGAGTCATCTCCCTAGCCCTGGGCTATGTTTAGTAAGCTGGGGTAGAGGAGTTTTAAAAAAATTTTTATTTGAGGGAGAAAGAGGCAGATGGAGATAGAATGGGCACTCCAGGACATCTAGCCACTGCAAACAAACTCCAGACATATTTTCCATCTGTGTATCTGGCTTATGTGGGTACTGGGGAATCAAACCTGGGTTTTTAGGCTTCTCAGACAAGCACCTTAACTGCTAAGCCATCTCTCCAGCCCGAGGAACATGTTTATTTCAGAGAGAGAAAGAACTGGCATGCCAGGGCCTCAGCCACTGGAATGAAACTCCAGATGCTTTTGCCACCTAGTGGGCATGTGCAACCTTGCACTTGCCTCACCTTTGTGTGTGTGGCTAACATGGGATCTGGAGACTTGAATGTGGGATCTGGAAAGTGGAACATGGCTCCTTAGCCTTCATAGGCAAGTGCCTTATGTGCTAAGCCATCTCTCCAGTCCACTTTCTTAAAACTATAACCATTGTATCCCACAAACATTACTCCATCAGCTTCTCTAGCCATACTTCCCATTGGGCAGGTAATAAAAATTTCACTAATTCATCACCATATCTATTTACAGTAATCATAAAAACCTTGAGCTGGTCTGGAGAGATGGCTCAGTGACTAAATGTACTTGCTTGCAAAGCTTGCTGACCCAGGTTCAATTCCCCAGCCACATAAAGGCAGATGGACATTTGTTTGCAGCAGCAAGAGACCCGGGCATATGCATGCACACAAATACACAAATAATAAAAAAAATTTTTAACTCCATTATATAGCTGAGGATAACCTTGAACATAGCACTCGAAAAACCAAGTAAGAGGATTTCTGTGAGTTCAAGACCTGGGCTACAGAGTGAATTCCAGGTCAGCCTGGGCTAGAGTGAGACCCAGCTTCAAAAAACAAATTTCAGGGCTAGAGAGATCACTTAGAGGTTTAGGCACTTGCCTACAAAGCCAAAGGACCCAGGTTCAATTCCCCAGGGTCCATGTAAGCCAGATGCACAAGGGGGCACACACATCTGGAGTTCATTTGCAGTGGCTGGAGGTCCTGGTGCACCTATTCTTGCTCTCTCTGTATTTCTTTCTCTCAAACAAATAAAATATTTAAATACACACAAAAACAAATTTCAGCTAGGTGTGGTTGCACATGCCTTTAAACCCAGCACTCAGGAGGCAGAAGTAAGAGGATCTGGGCTGGAGAGATGGCTTAGCAGTTAACAAACTTGCCTGCAAAGCCAGGTTTGAATCCCTAGGACCCATGTATGCCAGATGCACAAGGTGGGGCATGTATCTGGAGTTCATTTGCAGTGGCTAGAGACCCTGGCCCACCAATTCTCTCTCTGCCTGTTTCTCAAACTTTTTTTTTTCTGAGGTAGGATCTTGCTCAGGCTGACCTGGAATTCACTATGTAGCCTTAGGGTGGCCTTGAACTCATGGCATTCTTCCTATCTCTGCCTCCCAAGTGCTGGGATTAAAGGTGTGCACCACCACACCTGGCTAATAATTTTTTTTTTAAGAAGTAGAAGAGGGCTGGAGAGATGGCTTAGCAGTTAAGCGCTTGCCTGTGAAGCCTAAGGACCCCAGTTCGAGGCTTGGTTCCCCAGGTCCCACGTTAGCCAGATGCACAAGGGGGTGCACATGTCTGGAGTTCGTTTGCAGTGGCTGGAGGCCCTGGAACGCCCAGTCTCTCTCTCCCTCTATCTGTCTCTCTGTGTCTGTCGCTCTCAAGTAAATAAATAAATAATGGACAAAAATTATTTTAAAAAAAAGAAGTAGAAGAATTCCTAGAGTTCATGGTCTCCCTGAAACTACATAGTGAATTCCAGGTAAGCCTGGGCTAAAGTGAGATCCTACTTTGAAAAACAAAATAAAATTATGTTTTAAATCCTTGAACTGATCCTGCTGACACCACCTCTGTAGTTGCTGGGTTTACAGGCATGTGCCAGCATACCTAGTTTTTTTATTTTTTGGTTATTTTTATTATTTGAGAGCGGCAGACAGAAAGAAGCAGATAGAAAAATAGAGAATGGGTGTGCCAGGGCCTCTAGCCCCTGCAAATGAACTCCAGATGTGTGTGCCCCTTTGTGCATTTGGCTAACGTGGTCCTGGGCAATTGAGCCTCGAACTGGGGTCCTTAGGTTTCACAGGCAAGTGCTTAACTGCTAAGCCATCTCTCCAGCCCCAGCATACCTTGTTTTATGTGGTGCTTGGCATGGACCCACAGCTTTATGTATGCTAGGCTAGCATCCTACCAGCTGAGCTGCATCCCCAGCCCAACACAGGTTTATCATCTTACAGTTTGGTAGCTTAGAAAACCACCATAGATCTTTCTGGGCTAAAATCAGGGCAGGCTCAGTTCCTTTTAGGAGATTATGAGTTTCCAGAGACCACTCATTTCTTACCTTCCTTTGACCCTTCTCATTTGCAAACCAGTTATATCACATCTTTCCCAGAGTCACATCACTTTTTCCTTCTGCCTTGCATTTTTTTTTTGTTTTTAATTTTTGTTTTGTCTGGCCACAAACTTACTGTGATCCTCCTACCTCAGTCTCCCGGAGTGCTAGAATTAAATGCATGAGCCACCATGCTTCCCCATGTCAGTTTTTATTTATTTTTTATTTTTTGATTTTTCAAGGCTGACCTGGATTTACTATGGAGTCTCAAATTCACGGCAATCCTCCTACCTCTGTCTCCCAGTGCTGAGATTAAAGAAATGATCCACCATGCCTGACTCTCCATGTCAGTTTTTTTTTTAATTTTTTAAATTTTAAGAGCAACAGACAGAGAGAAAATGGGTGTGCCAGGGCCTCCAGCCACTGCCAACGAACTCCAGACACATGTGCCCCCTTGTGCATCTGGCTTACGTGGTTCCTGGGGAATCAAGCCTCGAGTTGGAGTCCTTTATTTGCAATGAGGGAGAGAGGATGTGTGCACCAGGGCCCCTTGCTGTTGCAAATGGACTCCAGATACATGTGCCACTTGGTGCATCTGGCATTATATGGGTACTAGGGAATGCAACCTGGGTGGTCATACTTTGCAAGCAAGCGCCTTAACTGCTCAGCCATCTCTCTAGCCCAACCCATTTATTTATTTGCAAGCAGAAAGAGAATTAGTGTGCCAGGGCTTCTTGCCTGTGTAAGTGAACCCCAGGCCCATGTGCATCTGAGTTTACATGAAAAGTGGGAGATCGAACCTAAACTGCCAGACTTTGCAAGCAAGCAAGCAAACACCTTTAGCCACTAAGCTGTCTTCCCAGCCCTCCCTGTGTCAGTTTTTAATATATTAAAGCATTTTTAAAATTTATTTTGAGTGAGAGGCAGATAAAGGATGAGTCCTTTGGCTTTGTAGGCAAGTGCCTTAACCACTAAGCCATCTTTCCAGCACCCCCTGTCTTTTGTTGTTGCTGTTTTGGTTTTTTAAATATTTTTTATTATTTATTTTATTTATTTGACAGAGAAAGAAGGAGAGAGAGAGAATGTGCATGCCAGCCATTGCAAACAAACTCCAGACACATGCGCCCCTTGTGATCTGGCTAATGCAGGTCCTAGGGAATCTAACCAGGCTCCTTTGGCTTTGCAGATAAACACCTTAATGCGCTAAGACATCCCTCCAGCTCTCCCCCCCCCCCCCGAGATAGGGTCTCATTCTAGCTCAGGCTGACCTGGAATTCATTGTGTAGTCTCAGGGTGGCCTTGAACTCTCCCCAGTCCTCTTAACTCTGCTTCCTGAGTGCTGGGATTAAAGTTGTGCACTACCACACCTGACTTTTTTTTTTTTTTTGGTTGGGGGGGTGCACTGGAGAGATGGCTTAACAGTTAAGGTGCTTGCCTGCAAAGCCAAAGGACCCAAGTTTGATTCTCCAGTACCCACGTAAACCAGATGCACAAGGTGGCACATGTGTCTGGAATTCATTTCCAGCAGCTACAGGCCCTAGCATGCCCCTTCTTCCTTTTCCTTTCTCTCTCTCTTTAAAATGAATAAATAAAAATAAATGCCAGGTGTGGTGGCAAATGTCTTCAATCCCCATACTCTGGAAGCAGAGGTAGGAGGATCACTGTGAGTTCAAGGCCAGCCTGAGACTATATAGTGAATTCTAGGTCAGCCTAAGCTAGAGCAAGACCTACCTTGAAAATAAATATTAAAAAAAAAGAAAGAGGGCTGGAGAGATGGCTTAGCCGTTAAGCGCTTGCCTGTGAAGCCTGAGGACCCCGGTTCAAGGCTCAATTCCCCAGGACCCACATTAGCCAGATGCACAAGGGGGCGCACGCATCTGGAATTCGTTTGCAGTGGCTGGAGACCCTGTCGCGCCCATTCTCTCTCTGCCTCTTTCTCTCTCTGTCGCTCTCAAGTAAATAAAAATGAACAACAAAAAAAATTTAAAAAAAAAGAAAGAAATCCACATGGAACCTATAAAATGAAAGGTAAGACAGATGATTCCTCTGTTAAAAAAAATTAAGAAGGAAGCTTTTCATTTTTTCCTATGATGTAGATTAATCTTACAGATTGGAGTAAAACTTAGGTATAAAACAATCTGGACTGAAATTAGCTCACTAGTAGAAAATTTGCCTTGCATGTACCAGAATAAGGGCTTAGTCCCTAACACTGCAAAAACCAAGACTTTATACCAGTTTCTCTATCTCTCTCCTGCTCTCCTTTTTTTTTTTTAATCTTCAAAGCATCATTTCTTTTTTTTTTTTTTTGTTCATTTTTATTTATTTATTTGAGAGTGACAGAGAGAGAGAAAGAGGCAGAGAGAAAGAGAGAGAGAATGGGCGCGCCAGTGCTTCCAGCCACTGCAAACGAACTCCAGACGTGTGCGCCCCCTTGTGCATCTGGCTAACGTGGGTCCTGGGGAATCGAGCCTCAAACCGGGGTCCTTAGGCTTCACAGGCAAGCGCTTAACCGCTAAGCAATCTCTCCAGCCCGTGCTCAGTCACTTTCAAAGCATCATTTCTTGATACCCAGGGCAAGGCTGTTGAGGCAGAACCCATTATTTTAGCAGATAGCCAGGGTTGCAGAGAGTAGACAGATTATGATAGCAGAAGTTCCAGTGGAGAACACTGTGCTTGGGGTCCTTTCCCATAGCTGGTGGTAGGGTTTGAGGCCCTGGTGGCTGCCAGGCACCTGTCCACCCAGGCCTCCCTCTTTCTTCACAGTCTTCAGGGCCCACATGGTGGCTATGGAGCAAGGTTCCAGCCAAAGCGCATTGATAGTGGCCAGCATAAGGTTGAATAGCAGTAGGCAGAGTTGGCTGACCTCCTAGAATGTAAGGTGAATCCAGCTATGCTGTGGGGTCAAGATACAGAGGGTGATGAAGCTACAGCCCATGGAGGTATAAAATTAGAAGGGAAGCTGGGCATGGTGGGAAGGTGAGTGCACGCCTTTACTCCTAGCACTTGGGAGGCAGAGGTAGGAGGATCAGCATGAGGTCAAGCCCACCCTGAGACTATAGTGAATTCCACATCCCTTGTGCTAGAGTGAGACCCTACCTCGAAAAACCAAAAACGTAGAAAGGGAAAATTTTGCTCTGTATCAGCCCAAAGGTATGAAGGGGAAGGTTTCAGAAAAGCAGAAAGCCTGAGGCCAAGGTCACCCACAATTGCATGCTCCAGGCACCTGACAAGACCAGTAGATTGGCCATCTTAATCAGGCTTCATGAGGCCCTGCCCTCCACCATCTTGGATCCTGTGGGAGCCCCACAGAAGGCACTCCCAGTGCATTCCCAGTTTCTGTTTTTTCTATAGCTTCAACATGAAGCATCAGTCTTTTTACTTTATTTCTTTTTGGGTTTTGCCTCCTGAGTGCTGAGAGTCATCTGCCACCACACCTGGCTTTTTTTTTTTGGGGGGGGGGTAGGGGTTTCAAGGTAGAATATTGCTTTAGTCCAGGCTGACCTGGAATTCAGTATGTAGTCTTAGGGTGGCCTCAAATTCACTGCAGTCTTCCTGCCTCTGCCTCCTGAGTGCTGAGATTAAAGGCATGTGTCACCATCCCTGGGTTGGCTTACTTTTTGCTCTGATTGTGTATTTTTCCATTCCATTGGTGAGGGGAAGGGATTCCTTACCCTAAAGATATGGGAGCTGCCAAACAGGACCTGGCACTAGACAGCATTTATCCCTTAACTGAAATCTTCTCCCCCGAGGACACCACAAGCCAGGCAGGCCACAGGGGAATTATACCTGTGAATGGAGTAAACAATTGGGGACTGCCAGGTGAGGTGGTGCAGGCCTTTAATCCTGGGAGGCTGAGGTAGGAAGATTGCCTTGAGTTCTAGGCCAGCCTTTGGCTATAGAGTAAGTTCCAGGTCGGCTTGGACTAGAGTGAAACCTGCTTTAAAAATCATCCCAGCCAGGTATAGTGGCTCACACCTTTAATCCCAGCACTAACGAGGCAGAGGTAGGAGGATCACTGTGAGTTTGAGGCCACCCTGAGACTACATAGTAAATTCCAGGTCAGCCTAGGCTACAGCGAGACACTACCTCAAAAATCCAAATAACAGCTGAGCGTGGTAGCTCATGCCTTTAATCCCAGTACTCGGGAGGCAGAGGTAGGAGGATCACCGTGAATTCAAGGCCACCCTGAAACTGCATAGTGAATTCTAGGTCAGCCTGGGCTAGAGCGAAACCCTACCTTGAAAAAACAAACAAAAAAAAATAAGATAAAATAAAAATTCAGCAACCAGGGACTATGGGGAAGGCTTTGTAGTAGAAAGGATGAGATTCCCCTTACATCCTGAAGTGGATGTGAGGCAGATAGAGAGAATGGGTGCATGAGAGCCTCCAGCCACTATAAATGAACTCCAGATGCCTATACCACCTCATACATCTGGTTTACATGAGTTCTGGGGAATCAAACCTGGGTCTGTAGGCTTCACAGGTAAGCACCACTAAGCCATCTCTCCAGCTCTCTAGCCTAGCCTGACCTGGAATTCACTATGTAGTCTCAGATTGGCCTTGAACTCACAGCAATTAATTCTGCCTCATGAGTGCTGAGATTAAAGGCATGCACCACCATGCCCAGTTGACTGTGGGTAATCTTCCTTCTTTTCTTCTTCTTCTTCTTTTTTTTTTTTCTTTTCATTTTTTCAAGATAGGATCTCACTCTGTCCCAGGCTGACCTCTGGCCTTGAACTCATGGCGATCCTCCTACCTCTGCCTCCGGAGTGCTGGGGTTAAAGGCATGTGCCATCACACTCAGCTTTTTCCTCTTTTCAAGGTAGGGTCTCACTGTATCCCAGGCTGACCTTAAATTCACTACTATGTGGCCATAAACTCATGGCGACCCTCCCATTTCTGCCTCCTGAGTGCGGGGATTAAAGGCGTGAGCTATTATGCCTGGCTTCTTTTATTTTTTTTTTTTTAAGTATTTATTGGGACTGGAGAGATGGCTTAGCGGTTAAGGCGATGCACATATGTCTAGAGTTTGTTTTCAGTAGCTAGAGGCCCTGGCGTGCCCATTCTTTCCTTTTCTCTCTCCCATCCCTCTCTCTGTCTCAAATAAGTAAATAAATAAAATCTTTAAACTTATTTGAGAGTGAGTGAGAGAGAGGAAATATGGCACATTAGGGCCTCTGTAATTGCAAATGAACTCCAGATGCATACATCTGGCTTTACATGGACACAGGAATTGAACCAGGGACATCAAGCTTTATGAGTAAGTTCTCAAGCCCAGAGTGAGTGGTTTCTTTTTAGCTTTTTTATTTTTATGTATTTGAGATTGAGAGACAGAGAAAATGTGTATGGGCACTCCAGGACCTCTAGCTGCTGCAAACTACAGATGCATGTGCCACTTTGTGCATCTGGCTTTATGTAGGTACTGAGGAATGAAACCCAGGTCATTAGGCCTTGCAGGCAAATGCCTTAACTGCTGAACCATCTCTCCAGGCCAGCTTGGACTCTTTTTTTTGTTATTTGTTTATTTTATTTATTTGAAAGCAAGGGACATACAGAGAGAAAGAGGCAGACAGAGAGAGAGAATGGGCGCGCCAGGGCTTCCAGCCTCTGCAAATGAACTCCAGACGCATGCGCCCCCTTGTGCATCTGGCTAACGTGGGTCCTGGGGAATTGAGCCTCGAACCGGGATCCTTAGGCTTCACAGGCAAGTGCTTAACCGCTAAGCCATCTCTTCAGCCCTTATTTTATTTTATTTTATTTTTTATTTTATTTTATTTTTGAGGTAGGGTCTCACGCTAGCCCAGGCTGACCTGGAATTCACTATGTCATCTCAGGGTGGCCTTGAATTCCTGACGATCCTCCTACCTCTGCCTGGCTTTCAGTCTTTGTATTTTTTTTTTTTTTTTTAAGTAATAGGAGCCAGAGCTGAGTGTGGTGGTGCACGCCTTTAATCCCAGCACTTGGGAAGCAGTGGTAGGAGGATTGCTGTGAGTTCAAGGGCACCCTGAGACAACATAGTTAATTCCAGATTAGCTTGGGCCAAAGTGAGACCCTACCTCAAAAACAAAACATGCAATAATAATATGAGCCAGGTGTGGTGGTGCACACCTTTAATCCCAGCACTCAGGAGGCAGAGGTAGAAGGATCTCTGCCATGAGTTCCAGGCACCCTGAGATTACACAGTGAATTCCAGGTCAGCCTGGACTAGAGTGAAACCGTACCTTGAAAAACAATTATATATATATATGTATATGTATATGTATATGTATATGTATATGTATATGTATATGTATATGTATATGTATATGTATATATGTGTGTATGTATATGTATGTATATGTATGTATGTGTATATATATATATATACACATATATATGTATATATACACACACACACACACACACACACACACACACACACACACATATATATTGGAATGCTTCACAAATTTGTATGTCATCCTTGCACAGAGGCCATAATAATCTTCTCTGTATCATTCCAGTTTTAGTATATGTGCTGCCAAAGCTAGCTCTGCCTCAGTCTTTTCTGAGTGCAGGGATTACAGGCAGGAGCTACTTACCTATAGGCTCAGCTTCTTGATTTCTTTTCTGGGCAAAGTGGTATAGCTCTGTCATCTCAACCTGAAAGCAGAGGCAGGATCACTGCCAAATTTTTTCTTTTTAAAAAATTTATTCCGGGCGTGGTGGCGCACGCCTTTAATCCCAGCACTCGGGAGGCAGAGGTAGGAGGATCGCCATGAGTTCAAGGCCACCCTGAGACTACAGAGTTAATTCCAGGTCAGCCTGGACCAGAGTGAGACCCTACCTCGAAAAACCAAAAAAAAAAAAAAAAAATTCATTTAGTCGGGCGTGGTGGCACACACCTTTAGTCCCAGCAGAGGTAGGAGGGCTGCTGTGAGTTCGAGGCTACCCTGACTCTACATAGTGAATTCCATGTCAGCCTGGGCTAGAGTGAGACCCTACCTCGGAAAACCAAAAATAAATAAATAATTTTATTTATTTAGAGAGACAGATAATGAATAGGCATGCCATGGCCTTTTAACCACTGCAAACGAACTCCAGATGCTTGTGCTGCCTTGTTCATCTGGCTTATATGGTACTGAGGAAGCGAACCTGGGTCCTTAGGCTTCACAGGCAGGCACCTTAACCTCTTAAGTTATCTCTCCAGCCACCCCCCTTTTTGAAGCAGGGTCTCTCCAGCACAGGCTGAGCTGGGATTCACTATGTAGCCTAGGATAGCCTCAAACTCATGGCAATCCTTCTATCTCAGCCTCCTAGTGCTTCTATTAAAGGTATGTCCCATCACACTCAGCTGTCAAGTTCAAGGACAGTGATCAACAGAAAGTTCCAACCTATAAAAATGTTTTACAAGCTGGGCGTGGTGGCATATTCCTTTAATTCCAGCCCTTGGGAGGCAGAGGTAGGAGGATCCCTGTGAGTTCAAGGCCACCCTGACACTACGTAGTGAATTCTAGGTCAGCTTGAGCTCTAGCTCAAAAAAAAAAAAACAAAACAAAAAACACCAAAAGATCTGCCATTGGCTAATAATTTGTGAATAGAAATTGATTTAAAGGCCATCAAATATAGGCTTTCTGCCTTCAAAATCACTAGAGAAAATAATGGGACTATAGAAATTATAGAGATTAACAAGAAACAAAAACTAAAGGCTTCCAGGGGTGGTGGTGCATGCCTTTAATCCCGGCACTTGGGAGGCAGGGATAGAAGGATCTGGCTGTGAATTCCAGGCCAGCCTGAGCTGCAGAGTGAGTGCAAGGATAGCCTGTTTGAGACCCTGCCTCAAAAAAAAAAAAGAGAAAAGAAAAGAAAAACTAAAGTCTGAATGCCAGCATGGTAGCACATCCCTTTAATCCAGTATTTAGGAGGCAGAGGTAGGAGGATTGGTATGCGTTCAAGTCCACCCTAAGACTACATAGTGAATTCCAGGTCAGCCTGGGCTAGAGTGAGATCCTACCTCAAACAACAACAAACCTAAGGGCTAGAGACATGGCTCAGAGGTTAATGAAATAACTATAAAAGTATGAAAAGACTGGGCTGGAGGGATGGCTTAGCAGTTAAGGCATTTGTCTACAAAGCCAAAGGACCCAGGTTCAATTCCCCAGGACCCACATAAGCCAGATGCATAAAGGGGCACATATGTCTGGAGTTCCTCCTTTGCAGTGGCTGGAGCTCTGGCGTGCCCATTCTCTCCTCTTTTCTCTATCAAATAAGTAAATAAAAATAAAAGTATGAAAAAATGGACTGGGGTTATGGCTCAGTGGTCAAAGGAGCTTCCTTGAAAAGCCTGATGGCCTGTGCTCAATTCCACAGTACCCACTAACAGCCAGATACATGGGGCACATGTGACTTGATTTTGTTTGCAGTGGCAGGAAGCTTTGGCCAGCCCATATTCACACTTTGTCTCTGTCTGTCTTCCTCTTTCTCAAGTAAATAAATGAATTAAAAAAAATTTTTTTTCCAAGGTAGGGTCACTCTAGTACAGGTTGACCTGGAATTAGCTCTATAGCTCAGGCTGGCCTTGAACTCAGTGATCCTCCTACCTCGGATTCCCAATTGCTAGGATTAAAGGCATGTCCCATCATGCATCACACCCAGGTGACTTTTTTTTTTTTTTTTCCCAGTTTTTTGAGGAAGGGCCTCAGTCTAGCCCAGGCTGACCTGGAATTCACTATGTAGCTTCTAGTAGCCTTGAATTTATGGTGATCCTCCTACCTCTGTCTCCCTGCCCAGTCTCCAAGTGCTGGGATTAAATGTGTGTGCCACCACACCTAGCAAAAAAAAAAAAGTTTAAACTGTGGCCTGGTCTGGTTTGGTGGCACACGCCTTTAATCCCAGAATGTAAGAGGTTGAGGTGGGAGGATCATTGTGAGTTAGAGGCCAGCCAGGAACTACAGATTGAGTTCCAGGCCATCCTGGGCCAGAGTGCCCTGCTAAAAAAAGAAAATTAAAAAAAAAGAAAAGGAAATAAGGAAGCAAGGTAGGAAAAAGCTGCTGAGGATGTAGAGTGCTCACCTAGCACACAGGAATCCTGAGTTCAATCCTCAGCACCACATTGACACAAACCTGTTATCCCAGCACCTTCTAGGGAGGTGGAAGCAAGAAAATCAGAAATTCAAGCTCATCCTCTGCTACATAGCAAGTTTGAGGCTAGCTGGGTGTACATGGTACCCTATTTCATAAAACAGCAAAATAAACCGGATGTGGTGGTGCATCCTTTTAATCCCAGCACTCGGGAGATAGAGGTAGGAGGATTGCAGTGAGTTTGAGGCCACCTTGAGACTACATGGTGAATTCCAGGTCAGCCTGGACCAGAGTGAAACCCTATCTCGAAAAACTAAAATAAGTAAATAAGGAAACAACAAATATATACATTCATTTCCAGGATAAAAGAAGGCCAGTCATCAGTTACTACAACAGGAATATCATGAGTTAAATGTCAGCTAGAATGGAGGCACTAAGTTATTATTTTTTTAGAGCAGTCTTTTACACCACCAGCCCTTCGCTAATGTCAAAAACTCCAAGTGAGCCGGGCGTGGTGGCGCACGCCTTTAATCCCAGCACTCGGGAGGCAGAGAGAGGTAGAAGGATCGCTGTGAGTTCGAGGCCACCCTGAGACTACATCGTGAATTCCAGGTCAGCCTGGACTAGAGTGAGACACTTCCTCGAAAAAAAAAAAACAAAACCTGGACGTATCTTATTTGCCCACCCTAATGTAGGCTAAGGCCATAGCTCAGTGCTGACTACATCTTTCAGTCTTCCCTGGCTGTGTAGCAATCCTAGCTTTGAAAGTGCCACGCGCGTGCCAAGGTGGCGCTCTGGATCCGAGTTGAAATCCTCACACCCCTAGTTCTGTTTGGGATGCAAATGTGTGTGGGCGCTTGTAGGGGGCACAAGGTGAAAGCGTTCGAACCCTACTGGGATGTTCCTCATACCTCCCTGTCCGGGAGCCTTCGGCAGAGGCAAGTTACAGATTGGCTGGGTATGCCAAGTCTTCCCTCGGGCGAAGGCAGAACGGGTCCGCACCTTGCTTCGAATTCTTAGGCTCGGGCTGGGAGGCTGCGTCCCGGAGCCGCGGCGGGAGAGGAAGCCGGCTCCGAGTTGGGACCCTCCTTCCCCTCGCCTGAGGGGCCTGTCCCCCGTCAGAGATGCGGGGTCCAGGGAGAAGCTAGGGCTGGGTCCAAGGTTCGGAGGGTGGTAACGGGTCCTCCTCCGGGAGCACCGGGGGTGCGCGAGAGCCAGCGGGCGCGCAGCGACTAAGGGGTTACGGCGCCGCGTCCGCCGGGCCGGGATTGGCGGCGGGCGAGGGCGGGGCCGCGGGCGGGCCGCGTTTGCCGCAGCCGCTGGTGGGCGGGCCGGCCGAGCGGGAGGGGCGGAGAGCGGAACTGGGCCCGCGCCGGGCGCCCAGCGGGGCGGGCTTCGGGCAGCGCCGGCGAGCCCGCGGCCAGCCGGCGTCGGAGTGGGACCCTGCGCCGCTCCGCGAGGCAGAGAGTGAGTGAGTAAGCCAGGCCCCCGAGACGCCCTCCCGAGCTCGCACCGGGCACCGTGGCCGCGGCTTGGCGCGGCGCTCCGGGCCGGACCCGAGCTGGGGAGGGGGCGCGTCCCGTGCTGGGGTGGGGGGGCGGGGGATGAGGACGATGATGTCATGGATGTTTCACCCGGCCTGCAGGGAGGTAGCGGCCGGGATTATGTCACCTCTTTCCTCCGCACCCCGCCCCCCGGGGCCACGCGTGTTGGTGGGGAGCCCGCGGAGGTGCGGGCAGAATTTCTCCCACTGCAGAGACGCCCCCTGGCACCGTTTCCGACGGCTGGTGACGGGGGTCTCGATCTGCTGGTGAATGGCGACGCCCCCCACACAGCAGAGGCTCGTGTACGCGCGCGTGTGTGCTGGGGTGGGAGTAGGTAGTGCGCTGTTGGCCCCCTCGGCCCTGAAACGCGGGATTCACCAGCGCCAGGATCTAGGGGTGAGCCCCTTCCCCCTGCAGGTGCCCACACCTCCGAGGGCAGATGAATATCCCCACGCACAGCCCAACCAAGAAGTTCTGGAGATCGCTGCAGCTGCACCCCCAAAGCCCTAAAGTGCCCCTGAATCTCTTCCTCCCTCAGTTCTCCCTGGTAGCCCTTCCTGATTTGCATTGCTCACGACCAGTATGCCCACATGCATTTTGCCTCGCATATTCTTCATGCCAGAGCTGGGAAATTCTTCGGGCATCATCTGTGCCCTGGGGCCTCACAGGCCAGCCTTAGAGAATCCTAGTGAAATCTCCTTGGAGTGTTCAGATCTAAGTATTCCACCTCCCTTCCCCCCACGTATCAAAGATGTTGTCCTGAGAGGTAGCATTTGGTCCTTTTCCAACAGGACATAGGATAGACAGAGAGCTGAGAAAAGGTGTGTGTAGAGAACTCAGGGATAGGGATGAAATACGATGGTCATCAGGAAAGGGACCCTACTGCTAGGTCCTGGGGGCCAAGAGGAATTCCAGGCATTTTATCTATAATACATTTTTTTTTTAATTCCTGCAAGGTAGGTGTGAGGATTTGGAGTGGCATAACCAATATGAGGTTCCTGTCCTAATCAGTTGAGCTGAGATTGCATTTGGGGCTGATGCTGTCAAAACTACTGCACTTGACCCTACTCATGGAAGGATTTGGCCAGAGAAGGAGCAAAAGTAGCTTTGCCCTTTAAAAACGGTTCCCTGGCAGCAGTTGGTTGGGGGGTGGGGAGATACAGGAGAATAAAGGCTAGTTAAGAGACCCTGACAAGAGTGCTTGCTGGGGTCAGGGACTGCTGAGATCTTTATGAGATACAATGGACTCCTAGCTTTGGCAGGGACACAGGGAAAGACTGCTTTTGGCCTCTTTTTGACCACTAGTACTGTGTAATGTCATAGGCACTGAGGGCTGATGGCATAGAAATGAAGGCAGAGTCAGTCAACAGGCTGTCATCCCTGAGCAGTGCTGTAAAGTTAGTATATACTTGTTACCTGGGCTAGTCCAAAACCTGACCCAGAGAGGAAGCTTGGAAATGTACCCCCTGGTCCTCCCAGCCCCTACCAGGCTTTTGAGGAAAGAAGCTGCAGCAGCCTAAGATTGGGAGAGGCAAAGGGCAGGGAACGCTTACCAGGGCTGACCTTGACAGGTTAGAATTATGATAAGAAGCTCTATGGAGAGTGCCTGTGGGCTGACAGCCAAGGGTTCCCCACTGTTGATCACAGAAGAGGTAGACTCAGGGCAATGTCCAGGACTGGGCAGCTGAATTTGGCAAGAGACCACACATTCTAGGGAGAGTGGGCCCCTTTCAGCTCTGGTCTCACTCTTTTCTGGATCTGAGCAATGATGGTGCATCTTCCCAAATGTCATCCCCTGTCACTCACAACATAATCGCTTCTGGTGGTTTTTTTTCCACCTAGGCCTCTAGTGCAGTAACCTTGCTATCCTGCCTTGCCTACATCTACCCCCACCTCGCCTCCCTGGGCAGTGTCTCACTCTAGTCCAGGCTGTCCTGTAACTCATGGTGATCTTCCTCTTCAGCCTTCTCCTGAGTGCTGGGATTAAAGGCATGTTACATCCCATGCCCCATCCCCCCTTTTAAAAAAATATTATTATTTATTTGCAAGCAGAGAGAGAGAGAGAAAATAGGTGTGTCATGACCTCCAGCTGCTACAAACTCCAGATGCATGTGCCACTTTGTGCATCTGGCTTTATGTGGGTACTGGGGAATTGAACCCATTAGGCTTTGCAGGCAAGTGCTTTAACTGCTGAGCCATCTCTCCAGCCCCTGCCCCCTTTTTTTTTGTTTTTCAAGGTAGGGTCTCTCTCTCTGGACCACGCTGATCTGGAACTCACTATGTAGTCTCAGGGTGGCCTCAAACTCACAGTGATCCTCTTATCTCTGCCTCCCAAGTGCTAGGATTAAAGGCGTGAGCCACCACGCCTGTCTCCCCTTTTTTTAAAGTAGGGTCTCATTCTAGCTGCAATTCACTATGTAGTCTCTGACTAGCCTCCAATTTACGGCAGTCCTGCTACCTCTGCCTCCCAAGTGCTGGGATTAAAGAAAGGTGTGCAACACCATGTCCAGTTTTGCCTACTTTAAAAAATTATTTATTTGAGAGAGGCAGTGGGTGTGCCAGGGCCTCTAGCCAATGCAAATGAACTCCAAATGAATGAAACACCTTGTACATCTGTCTTTCAGTGGATACTGAGGAATAGAAACGGAGTACTTAGGTTTTGCAGGCAAGCACCTTAACCACGTAGCCATCTCTCCAGCCCTGCCTACATTTATTTATTTATTTATTTTTGTGGTTTTTCAAGGTAGGGTCTCACTCTAGCTCAGGCTGACCTGGAATTCACTACGTAGTCTCAGGGTGGCCTTGAACTCACAGCGATCCTCCTACCTCTGCCTCCCGAGTGCTGGGATTAAAGGTGTGCGCCACCACACCCGGCTTGCCTACATTTTTTTATATCTCACTAGTGGTGCCTGCCTCCAGCATAGCAGCACACTTGAGTTTCCTACCATTTGTGTGTATGTGTGTGTGTGTGTGAGAGAGAGAGAGAGAGAGAGAAAATGTGTGTGTGTTAGCCAGGTGTGGTGGCACACACCTTTAATCCCAGCACTCAGGAGGCATAGGTAGGAGAAGCGCCTTGAGTTCAAGACCACCCTGAGACTACATAGTCTCTGAGACTACATAGTGAATTACAGGTCAACCTGGGCTAGAGTGAGACTCTACCTCAAGAAAAAAAATAATAAATTAATTAAAGAATAAAGTTTATTTTGAAGTAGGAGGAAAGGAAAGCAAAGCAGAGGTGGGGGGGGGAAGGAAAAAGAAAGAAAAGCAAGCAAGCAGAGAGAACAGACTCCTGGGAGGAAGGGATTCCAGAGCTCAGAGCTGGAAAATCTCTTGTTTTGTTTGTGTGACTTGGTTTCATGTAGCCCAGACTGGCCTCCAGTTTACTTTGTAGCTGGCGCAAGCCTTGAACGCTTGATTCTCCTGCTTCTAACTCCTTAGTGATGGGATTACAGGTGTGTGCCACCATACCTGACTTCCCTGGGTAATTTTAAGATTAAAAAAGCTTTTGAGCCGGGTGTGGTGGTGCACGCCTTTAATTCCAGCACTTCAGATGCAGAAGTAGAGAGATCACCAGGAGTTTAAGGCCATCCTGAGACTACATAGTCAATTCCAGGTCAGCCTGGGCTAGAGCAAGACCCTACCTCGAAAAAACAAAAACAGAAAACAAAACAAAACAAAAAGCTTTTAGAGGCTGGGGAGGTGGTTCAGTGGTTAAAGGCTTTTGCTTGAAAGCCCAGTTTCGATTCCTTAGCACCCATGTAAAGCCTGATGCACCAAGTGGCCCATGTGTTGGGAGTTTGTAGTGGCAAGTGGCTCTAGCTCTGGTGTGTCCATACTCTCTTAAATATATACATACATACATACATACATACATATATATATATACACATATATATTTAAATGCCCTTAATGGCTTAATGTGTTAAGGTGCTATGAAGCCTAAGGACTGAGGTTTGATTCCCAGAACCCATGTAAGCCAATGCACATGGTGGCACAAGCATCTGGAGTTTGTTTGTACTGGCTAGAGGCCCTGGTGCATCCATTCTCTTTCTTTCATAAATAAATAGAGTAAAAAAAAATTATTAAAATACCCTTAGTTCCAAAATCCCCCCCCCCTCTTTTTTTTTTTTCCCCCCCGAGGTTGGGTCTCACTGTAGCAAAGCTGACCTGGAATGTGCTATGTAATCTCAGGGTGGCCTTGAACTCATGGTGATCCTCCTATCTCTGTCTCCCAAGTGCTAGGGATTAGAGGCACTGTCACACCTGGCCACCCAAATCTCTTTAAATTAAAAATCTTTTGTTGTTGTTATTGTTGTTGCATTTATTTATTTATGTATGTAAGAGAGACAGAGGCAGGTATCTAGAATGGGCTCCCCGGGGCCTCTCGCCACTGCAAGAACAGATGCATGTGACACCTTAGGCATCTGGCTATACCTGGGTACTGGGGAATCAGACCAGGGTCCTTGGGATTGGCAGGTACGTGCCTAACTACTGAGCCATTTCTCTAGCCCCAGTTATTTTTTTAGTTATGTAAATACTCAGTGTGTAAACAGCACATGTTGGTACCATCCTTACCCTCATCCCTGATCCCCCCTCCGAAGGGATGCTCCTTGTTGAGGATGCCAGTTATCCCCATGGGGATTGTGGGTTGTGCATTGTGGGAGTAGCCATCAGTTATGGGGAAGAGTCCAACCCCAGTTTTGCTTTTGTTTTTGTTTTTTTTCCCGAGGTAGGGTCTCACTCTAGTCCAGGCTGACCTGGAATTCACTCTGTATTCTCAGGGTGGCCTCAAACGGTGATCCTCCTACCTCTGCCTCCTGAGTGCTGGGATTAAAGGAGTGCACCACCACACCCGGCCGCCCCATTTTTTGAGGTAGGTTTCTGCCTGGAACTCATTCTGTAGCCCCAAGCTGGCCTTGAACTTTCAAGAAGTCTCCTACATCAGACTCCCTAGTATGAGTACCTGGATTAAAGCTGTGTGTCATCATGTTTCTGGCCTCTTTTTTTTTTTTTTTTTCAAGGTAGGATTTCGTTCTAGCCCAGGCTAACCTGGACTTCAGTATGTAGTCTTAGGGAGGCTTTGAACTCACAGTGCTCCTCCTACCTCTGCCTCCCGAGTGCTGGGATTAAAGGCGTGCGCCACCACGCCCCGCTTCTCCTACTCCTTTTAAAAAATTTTGAGAAAGAGGCAGGCACAGAGAGAGATGGGCGTGTCCAGACCTCCTGTTACTGCACATGAACTCCAAACACATGGACCACTTTGTGCACCTGGCTTTATGTTGGTAGTGGTGAATTGAACTTGGGCTGTCAGGCTTGGCTTTGCAGGCACCCTTAATTGCTGAGCCATCTCCCTAGCCACTCCTTTTTTTTTTTTTCCTTTGGTTTGGTTTTTCTGGGTAGAGTCTCCCTGAAGCCCAGACTGACCTGGAACTCACTCTGTAGTTCCAGGTTGGTCTCCAACTCTCAGTGATTCTCCTACCTCTGCCTCCCAAGTGCTGGGATTAAAGGTGTGTGTCATCATGCCTGGCCTTTTTTTTTGTACTAGTGGTTGAATCTAGGGTCTTGCTTGTGCTCTACCACTGAGCTATATCCTTAGTTCTTTTTTTTTTTTGTCAAGGCAGGATCTTACTCTTTCTAGCCCAGGCTGGCACTGAACTATGGTGATTCTCCTACTTTAGCCTCTCCACATGCTGGAGTTAAAGATGTAAGCCATCACGCTTGGCTCTGTCTTTATTTTTAATTTGTTTGTTTTTTAAAAGATTTTATTTTAACTTATTATTAGACATAGAAAGAGGGAGAGAGAGAGCAACAGAGAAAGAATGAGTGAGAATGGGCGCTCCAGGGCCTCTAGCCACTACAAATGAACTCCAGATGCACGTGACACCATGTGCATCTGGCTTACGTGGGACCTGGAGAATCGAACCTGAGTGTTTGGGCTTTTCAGGCAAGCGCCTTAACTGCTAAGCCATCTCTCCAGCCCACCATGGGATATTTTTTATGGGATATTTTTTATAATCATGGAAAATGTTAACAAAAATTGAGAAAAAGGGCTGGAGAGATGGCTTAGCGGTTAAGCGCTTGCCTGTGAAGCCTAAGGACCCCGGTTCGAGGCTCGGTTCCCCAGGTCCTACGTTAGCCAGATGCACAAGGGGGTGCACGTGTCTGGAGTTCGTTTACAGAGGCTGGAAGCCCTGGCGCGCCCATTCTCTCTTTCTCTCTGTCTCTTTCTCTCTCTGTCACACTCAAATAAATAAATAAAAATGAACAAAATAATTAAAAAGAAAAAAACCAAATGTGTGTGTGTGTGTGTGTGTGTGTGTATTTATTTATTTATATTTGCTGGGCATAGTGGTGCATGTCTTTAATCCCAGCACTCAGGAGGCTAGGTAGTAGGATTGCTGTGAATTTGAGGCCACCCTGAGAGTACATAATGAATTCCAAATCAGCTTGGGCTAGAGCAAGACACTACCTCAATAAAACAAACAAGTAATTTTTTTAAAATTTCTATTTATTTATGAAAGAGAGAGAGACTAAGCAAGTGAGTGAGCCAGGCTTGGTGGCACATACCTTTAATCCCAGCACTAGGGAGGCAGAGATAGGAGGATCACCATGAGTTTGAGGCCACCCTGAAACTACATAGTGAATTTCAGATCAGCCTGGGCTTGAGTGAGAACCTACCTGGGGGGTTGGGGAGAGAAAGAGGAAGCAAGAGTGAGAGAATGAGTGCACTAGGGCCTCTAACCACTCACTGCAAATGAACTCCAGATGCCTGCATTTGATTTACATGGGCTCTGGGGAATTGAACCTGGCCTCGAACTCCTGATTCTCCTGCTAGTACCCTCCCTAGTGATGGGATTACAGGTGTGTGCCACCATACCTGACTTCCATGAGTAATTTTAAAATTAAAAAAGCTTTTAGGGCCAGATGTGGTGGTGCACACCTTTAATCCCAGCACTGCGGAGGCAGAGGCAGGAGAATTGCTGTGAGTTCAAGGCTACCCTGAGACTACATAGTGAATTCCAGGTTAGACTGGGCTAGAGTGAGGCCCTAGCTCGAAAAAAAAAAAAAAAAGCTTTTAGGGACTAGGAAGGTGGTTCAGCAGTTAAAAGTTCTGGTTTGAAGGCCCAGGTTTGATTCCCTAGTACCCATGTAAACCCAGATGCACAAAGTGGCCCATGTGTCTGGAGTTTGTAGTGGCAAGTAGCTCTGGTATATCCATACTCACGTCTCTCTCAAGTAAATAATTTAAATTTTTTAAATCAAATATATATACATATGTATATGTGTACATATATATATATATATATATTTTTTTTTTTTGATGTAGGGTCTTGTTGTAGCCCAGGCTGACCTGGAATTCACTATGTAATCTCAGGGTGGCCTCGAATTCACAGCCAATCCTCCTACCTCTGCCTCCAGAGTGCTGGGATTAAAGGCGTGTGCTACCATGACCAGCAAATAAATATTTTTTGTTTATTTTTATTTATTTATTTATTTGAGAGTGACAGACAGACAGACACAGAAAGAGGCAGAGAGAGAGAAAGAAAGAATGGGTGCATCAGGGCCTCCAGCCACTGCAAATGAACTCCAGGCACATGTCCCACCTTGTGCATCTGGTTTACGTGGGTACTGGGGAATTGAGCTTTGAACCGAGGTCCTTAGGCTTCACAGGCAAGTGCTTAACTGCTAAGCCATCTCTTCAGCCCAAATAAATATTTTTTTAAATGCCCATAAGGAGTGGAGAGATGGCTTAGCAGTTAAGGCACTTGCCTGCAAAGCCTAAGGACCCAGGTTCAATTCCCCAGAAACCATGTAAGCCAGATGCATATGGTGGCCCTCGTGTCTGGAGTTTGTTTGCAGTGGCTGGGGGCCCTGATGTGCCCATTCTCTTTGTCTCTCTTTCCTAAATATATGCATAAATAAATAATTTTTTTGCCAGGTGTGGTGACACACAACTTTAATCCCAGCACTCAGGAGGCAGAGGTAGGGGGATTGCTGTGAGTTCAAGGCCAGCCTGAGACTATATAGTGAATTCCAGGTCAGCCTGTGCCAGAGTGAGATTCTACCTCAAAAAAAACAAAATAAGGAAAATAATAATAATAATTTTTAAAATGCCCTTAGATCCCAGGATCTCAAATCAATCTCTCTCTCCCTCTCTCTCTCTCTTTTTCAAGGTAGGGTCTCGCTCTAGCCCAGGTTGTCCTGGAACTCATTATGTAGTCTCAGGGTGACCTCACACTCACAATGATACTCCTACATTAACTGCTAAGCCCTCTTTCCAGTCCCATTTTTAAATTTGAGACAAAGTCTCACTAAGTTGCCCAGACTGTCTTTAAACTTGCAACCCTTTTGCCTCAGCCTTCCAAGTAACTGTGGTTATATGCCTGTGTTACCAGGCTTGATTAGCCCCCACATTCTTACAACTCCCTGTTTTGACTCCCAGGGTCCAGATTTTCCTGCTCCCGCACTGTCTCCCAGACTTCTGGGGCTTTGCTACCCTAGCTGGATGTTGAAGCCACCTACACCACCCTTGGATGTTGACAATCCCAGTTTCTCCACCCACTAAGAGGTATCTTTAATATTCTAGTTTCTCCATGCAGTTTCCCCTTGTCCTGTTAAGGATATCACACCCACATTGATGTACTAATCTCCTCTCATGTCCCCTCCACCTGAACCGTAGCTTCATGTGAGTTTGCTAGTTCCATAACTCTGGCCAGGCCTTTCACACTGCTTCCAAACCTCGGGCCATTCGACCTCCATCCTGTCTGTGCTGGCGGCTCCCTACACGCACTGGGTGATGATGAAAGAAGGTGGCCATGTTTAGGGTGGGAGGGGTTTCAAGGTTAAGGTGTAGTAGGCTGGAATGTGTGGGAGTAGAGCCAGAACAGTGGCTAGGGTAAGGTCAGAGAGGCTGAGGACACAACATTTAGGGAGATCTCTCTCACTTGGCCATTCTGCACTTTTGTTGTGCCCCATATGCCTCTTGTGCCCTGGACTAGAACCAGTGTGCATGTGGCACAGGCTGTCCAAAGGGAGGAGTGTGACAACTGCATGTCTGCTGTTCTTCCCACCTATGGGAACAGAGGTAGAGAGACAACAGAACTCTACAGTGGAAGTGAACCTGCTTGATAGTGAACCCAACGTAGTGCCATAATTCATGGTGTGTCCACAAAACATTGAAGAGCAAGTGTGTTGTTATCCTCTCCTGGTCTGGGGACTGAGAGGAAGGATGCAGCATTAGAACTGGATAGAAGCATCCCAGTAGTGCAGAGCACTCAAAGGGATGCTACTCTGACCCTTAATCTTATTTATTTATTTTTTTCTTTTTTTTTCATCTTTTTAAAATTTTTTATTTTTATTTTTTTTAAACTTATTTGAGAGCGATAGACACAGAGAGAAAGACAGATAGAGGGAGAGAGAGAGAGAATGGGCGCGCCAGGGCTTCCAGCCTCTGCAAACGAACTCCAGACACGTGCGCCCCCTTGTGCATCTGGCTAACGTGGGACCTGGGGAACCGAGCCTTGAACCGGGGTCCTTAGGCTTCACAGGCAAGCGCTTAACCGCTAAGCCATCTCTCCAGCCCTTATTTATTATTTTTGTTTAGTTATATTTATTTATTTCAGAGCGACAGACAGAGAGAGAGAAAGGCTGGGAGAGAATGGGTGTGCCAGAGCCTCCAGCCACTGCAAATGAACTCCAGATGCATGTGCCACCTTGTGCATCTGGTTTACGTGGGTCCTGGGGAATCAAGCCTCGAACCGGGTTCCTTAGGCTTAACTGCTAGGCCATCTCTCCAGCCTTGACCCATTAATCTCAATAGGACCTCCAGTCTGTTTTCTGGCTGGACTAGGAGTTAAAGGCCTAAGGGCTACCTCAGCCCACCCTCCCCCACACACACATTACTTGAACATATATTTAATCATCTAGCCAGTGGCTAGCAATGCCTGGTGCCCTTGTCCATTTGGATTATGAAGATCTCTCCCTGACAGGTGTTCCTAGGTGCTGACTTACGACAAAAGAACCAGGAAGCAAGTGGGGCCTCTCTGAGCACAGGTAACCTGAGCGCCTCCCCTTCTGTGGGCCAGTTTTGGAGGCGGGAGAGCAAAAACCACGGAGCTAGCTCTGAGGACTTCACAGTCAACTGAGCAGGGTCAAAGTCCACAGGGAAGGACTGGGGAGGGAGTGGGGGGGTATCCAGGAAGTCTTCCTGGTGGCCCTGCATTCCTAGCTGGTTAGGCAGGTCTCTGCTAGGGTTAGGGGCCCCCTCTTCCCCCATCCACCTGTGGGAAACTGACCAGGAGTGAGTCTCTGCCAGAGCCTTGCTGCATCTCTGACCAGGGCTTCCACCACCCTGGGGATTGCCACCCAGGGCATTGTTAGGTTGGGCTAGACCCTGGTGAGGCTGAGTTAGGAAGACCTCTTGAAGGGCTCCTTGGTCACCCTCTGCAGCCAGAACCTTGTTGTCTGTCTTCATATCCACTGCTGGAACCTCCTGCAACCCTGGTGCTGCCCCAGTAGCTCCCCTCACCCCACCCCACCCCACTCCAGGACCCAGGTTTCCTAGCCTAGCTGGCAGCCTGGGGTGCTTGGTGTGTGGCAGACCAGCTAGGTAGGTTTTCATTTCTCTCATTTCAGAGAGCAGAAAACTAGTTCATGATGGCTCTGACAGCCTGTCCAGAGCCACCCAGCTGGTTCGAGCTGAACCCCAACTGTGACTGTGAGAGTGAGCTGCTTGGCCCCTGCAGACCTGGCCTCAGAGGATCCCTGGCTTGAAGACCCGTCGGTCCCCCCACCCTCTTGGAAAGGCAAGGAGAGCTGATAGTGAGCTTCCACTTCTGCCCTTGATTGTAACACTATAGGTTACTTAACTTGAAGTTCCCTGTTGGATTTAAGGACTACTGTCCCCTAGTACTCCTATCTTCCCAGCCCGTGAGGCTGGAATATGGGGCCATGACCCATGGTAAATTTAGGGAGTTTCAGCAAAGAATTGAGAGGATCACTTTGAGTCTCAGGGGCTTGTGTGTGGGAGGGGGGTCGGGTCAAGGAGTGGAGTACAGAACTGAACCCGGCTGAGACTCTGTGCGTATCCTCTGGGACAACAGGCAGCCTCCACTACCAAGCTACCACTCCCAGTCTTAGCCCTTCACCTTGGATGTCTGGGAACTCACATCCATTGTAGGGGACACTGAAAGGACAAAGGGGGGCTAGGACTGATCTGGCTGGAAGTAGGTAGGGTGGGTTCTGACTTCTCTGCCTTCCTACCTGTGCCTGCAGTGCCCTCCTGGCTTAGTCATGGCGAAGCTGGAGACGCTACCTGTGCGTGCTGACCCAGGAAGGGATCCCCTCCTGGCCTTTGCCCCACGGCCTTCTGAGCTTGGGCCTCCAGACCCCCGCCTGGCCATGGGCAGTGGGGTGGCCCATGCTCAGGAGTTCCCTATGAAGAGCGTGGGCACCCGCACAGGGGGTGGGAGCAGCCAGGGAAGTTTTCCTGGTTCCCGAGGCAGTGGTAGTGGGGCCAGCAGGGAGAGGCCTGGCCGCTACCCCTCAGAGGACAAGGTTCTTGCCAACTCCCTCTACCTCAATGGTGAACTGCGGAGCAGCGACCACACAGATGTCTGTGGCAATGTGGTGGTTAGCAGTGGTGGCAGCAGCAGCAGTGGGGGCAGTGACAAGGCTCCACCACAATATCGGGAGCCCAGCCACCCACCCAAGCTCCTGGCCACCTCTGGCAAGCTAGATCAGGTTAGTTCCATGGACTGAGAGCCTCATAGCCTTGTTCTAAGGTGGGAGGTGGCTCAGAGAGGAGGGTGAGGTGGGCCTTCTTGGGGATGGATCATAGGGGGCAGAATGGAAATGTGGTGGGGAGGTGTGAACTGGGTGCCGGAGGCTAAGTCTAATGGTGAATCCAGGGTAGAGAGACTTGGCTTGTGGGAGACATAAGGCAGAGTCCCAGATGGAGATCCTCATGGTGGATATCCAATAGGGATGAGAGGAAGTGTGTGAACAAGTCCTAGAGGGAAGAGGAGGGGGCCCAGGCAAAAGTCTCACTCTGATGCCTACTCCCCATTTTTTACTTTTATGCAGTGCTCGGAACCACTAGTTCGGCCATCAGCCTTCAAGCCTGTTGTACCTAAGAACTTCCATTCCATGCAGAACTTGTGTCCTCCACAGACCAATGGGACCCCTGAGGGGCGACAGGGCCCTGCTGGCCTCAAGGGTGGACTGGACAAATCTCGGACCATGACACCAGCGGGTGGGAGTGGGGGTGGCCTCTCAGACTCAGGCCGGAACTCACTCACAAGCCTGCCCACCTATAGCTCCAGTTACAGCCAGCACCTGGCACCCCTTAGTGCTTCCACTAGCCATATCAACCGCATTGGCACCGCCAGCTATGGCAGTGGCAGCAGCGGTGGGGGGTCAGGCTACCAGGATCTAGGGACCTCTGACAGTGGGCGTGCTTCCAGTAAGAGCGGGTCATCATCATCCATGGGGCGGTCCGGCCACCTGGGATCTGGGGAGGGAGGAAGTGGGGGTCTGCCATTTGCAGCCTGCTCACCACCTTCACCTAGTACACTGATCCAGGAGCTGGGGGAGCGGCTATGGGAGAAGGAGCAGGAGGTGGCGGCTTTGCGGAGAAGCCTGGAGCAGAGCGAGGCGGCGGTGGCCCAGGTGCTGGAGGAGCGGCAGAAGGCCTGGGAGCGCGAGCTAGCTGAGCTTCGGCAGGGCTGCAGCGGGAAGCTGCAGCAGGTGGCCCGCCGTGCCCAGCGTGCCCAGCAGGGACTACAGCTGCAGGTGCTGCGACTGCAGCAAGACAAGAAGCAACTGCAGGAGGAGGCAGCCCGGCTGATGCAGCAGCGGGAAGAATTAGAGGACAAGGTGGCCGCCTGCCAGAAGGAGCAGGCCGACTTCCTGCCCCGCATGGAGGAAACCAAGTGGGAGGTGCGGGCTAGTGGCTTAGGCCTTCCCCTTCCCTCTCTGGCTCCTTTTCCTTCTGTCCCTCTTTAGAACCCTAGAGCTGCAGCCTACCAGGATGAAGTGTGTGGAGTGTGTGTGAAACGAGGAGGGATACCAAGACCTTTTAGCTTGATTGTCGCTGGGTTGTATGAGATGAGCCACGTCAGTCCTGAGTCAAGCAGAGTCCCTTGTGGAGCAAGCTTGATGCCTCTGGCAGTAGATCTGGGAGCTGGGTTGAGGTTAGCCTCGATCATCTGGGCTCAGCCTTTACTTTACCCTGGCTTCTGCTCCCACCCGTCCCCGCCCAGGTGTGCCAGAAGGCCGGTGAGATTTCCCTCCTGAAGCAGCAGCTGAAGGACTCGCAGGCCGACGTGTCGCAGAAGCTGAGTGAGATCGTGGGGCTGCGCTCACAGCTGCGGGAAGGGCGGGCCTCGCTCCGGGAGAAGGAGGAGCAGCTGCTCAGCTTGAGGGACTCCTTCGGCAGCAAGCAGGCCAGCCTGGAGCTGAGTGAGGGCGAGCTGCCCACTGCTTGCCTCAAGCCTGTGCTGACCCCTGTGGACTTGGCTGAGCCCCAGGAGCTAGCCACCTGTGAGAGTGATGAGGCCAAGATGCGCCGTCAGGCCGGGGTGGCAGCTGCCGCCTCCCTGGTTTCTGTGGATGCGGATGTGGATGCTGGGGGAGAGAGTGGGACACGAGCCCTGCGTCGGGAGGTGGGGCGGCTGCAGGCTGAGCTGGCCGCTGAGCGGCGGGCAAGGGAGCGCCAAGGTGCCAGCTTTGCAGAGGAGCGTCGTGTGTGGCTAGAGGAGAAGGAGAAGGTCATTGAGTACCAGAAGCAGCTGCAGCTGAGTTATGTAGAGATGTACCAGCGCAACCAGCAGCTGGAGCGGCGACTGCGGGAGCGTGGGGTGGCTGGGGGTGCCAGCACACCTACCCCCCAGCATGGTGAGGAGAAGAAGGCCTGGACCCCCTCCCGCCTTGAGCGCATTGAATCCACAGAAATCTGACCTTCCACCTGGGTACACACCCTTCTGACAAATGCCCTGTCTGAAGGTCCAAGTCCTCAGTATTCCTTTCTGTCCATTTCCCCTCTCCATGTGCCACATATCCCCAGACCAAAGAGGTTCTCAAAGCAGCTGTGACCAGGCTCGCCCCACACCTCATGTCCTACCAGCTCCAGCACTGCCCTTATGGGTAGACGCCAGTCCTTCCTGCCAAGGAGAAAGCAAGGGGGAAGGTAGAATGCATGATGCGTTGGGGAGATGAGGGCCTAGGCAGTAGGGAACATCCCCTTTCTGGGAAGCCTCTTGTTGGAGATGGAGGCAGCAGACTTGTAGCGCCAGGAGGTGCCCCAGCCCTGCCTCTTCGGGGCTTTAGGTTGCTGTTGTCGACTCCCTGTGTCTGTTGCTGCTGTCAGCTCTCCTAGGTCACACAGCCTGGTGGGGTCTGTATGGATCTAGGGATCCTGTCAGACCCTGGGTTCCTTGTCTCTCTCCTTCATTTGGTGTCCTTCCTCCCCAGGCAGATTGGCAGGACAAGTGGGTGCAGATAGCTTGTCTGTAAGGTTGAGGGGGTTACCTGCCTAACCCCTTCCCAGCCAGATGTCTTGGGCTCAGGCCTCAGAGCCTGGTTTTGTTCTGAGCAAGTGTCCCTCTGTGTGGTTGAGGAAGGGGAGAGCTGAGGCTGGAAGCTCAGCACCAAGGGGACATCTGCCTTCCTATTGTTGGGACGGGTCACCTAGAAGCTTCTCAGCTGCACTCTCACCCTTATAGCCAGAATTCTACAGGGCAACAGCCCCCACTGCTTGGCTGACCCCAAAACCAAGGTCATTGTTCAGCTCTTAACTCCAGCTATTAAGTGCTATTGTCTCTCAGGCACTCATTTTGTCCAGTTTCTGAGGTCAGATGAGTGTCTTCCCATGCTTTCCCTCAGTCTTCTCCCCAGCTTCATGCTCACACCATCTTCCCAAGCTGCCTTTTTCTCAAAGTTTCATCTTTTCTTCTATTAAAAGTTCTGCTTGATCTCTGCCCACTTCCCAGCTCCACTGGCCCAAGTCTGAGCCTGAGGCCCTTGTTTTTCCAGGCCAGGGAGAGTTGGCTGTGATCTCCTTGAAGAACAAGGCTGCTCTGTGATGACCACTGACCCTTTGGTTGCTTGCCACGCTTGGCTCAGTGTTTGCCCAGGGAGACTTGGTGTGACCATCAGTATTGGTTGGGACAGTTAATACTCTTCCTTCACTGGGGTCACTATCAGAGTCTATCTCCCTAAAATAGGAAGGGAAACTTTAATTTTCCTTCTCAGAAAGTAAATTTCAATTCACCAGCAATAACAATCAGAGGAGGTTTGGCCCTCAGTCATTGTGTTTCTCTTTTGCTCTCTTCCACACCCAAGATTGAATTTTGGGCAGAATGGAGAGAGCTTGCAACTACTGTGAGCAAGTCCCTATATACCTACCAGCCTCCTCCCTTGACTGGTGACTGTTTAATGAGCTGTGCATCCCCTACAAAACCAGGAGTGCCCTTTCATGGCCTCCAGCCCTCTGCACAGCCCCACTTGGGTAGTCCTCACCAGGTTTCTGAGCTGGGTGAGAGGCCACCCTGGTAACCACTGCCCATCCACTAACCCCTCACTGCATCTGCCCCAGAACCTGGGCCTGGGCCACAGGGACTGGGAGAAGGCATTAGTAGAAAGAGAAAATATATGAACAGACTCAGCTTTGAGATGTCCAATCACAAAATAAATTATATATAAATATATATGTATATATATATATCTACCATATGTGATGGAAAGACTTCATTTTCTTTTCTCAAAGAAATAAAATGAAGAAGGCCTCTTGGATGGCATTTTGTGGCTTGCTTGTGTCTGTAGATGTGGGAGGTAAGATTTGGTGGGAAGGGCAAATCTGGAATAAACATATCCCAGAGGCATCAGACCAGGGGTGCTCATTGGGCCATGCCAGGAAGTTGGCCCAAAGCCTATACTCCACATTGCTCAAGAGGAATTGAGGTTCCACCTTTCTGCCCAATGGTGCTTTCTCTTGGCTCAGCCTGTTAACAGAGTTCAAGCTGGCTCCAGCTCAGAATCTGGGCACTTGGCTGCAGGCCAGAAGGCTGATTGTGCAGGCAGCCAGATTCAGCCTGCCCTCACTTAAAGCATTTCACAGCAATAAGAAGATAAGTTTAAGAGCAAAAGGCAAAGAATTGTAGAATAGGTGTGCAATTAATGGCAAAAAGGACCCAAGCATATAGTAATGAGCTGTCCTTTATGGTAATCCCTTCTGTCTTATACACAAAGCCCTATAATCAAGAATGTACTTTGGGAGCTGAAGAGATTGCTTAGTGGTTAAAGGCACTTATTTCCAAAGTCTCATGGCCTGGGTTTGATTCTCCAATACCCATGTAGTGCTAGATACACAAAGTGGTACATGTGTCTGGATTTCATTTGTAGTGGCACTAGATCCTGGTGCACCTATATTCATTTTCTCTCTGCTTGTTAAAAAAAGAAGAAAGAATGGAGTTTGCTGTAAGCATCACACCTGGGTTTATACCCTGAGAGTGGTTTATTTTTCCTCACCTGAGAAGAAGCCTGGATGTGGGTGTCCCAAGTGTTGGTTCTTTGTGGATTCAGATTTTTCATCATCCCACTTTCCAATCCTAGCTTGTTTCCTCCTTGTCACAAAGTGACTGCCACAGATCTGTAATGGGACTAATTTGCACCACCTTATCATGAAATAAAAAGCATTCCTGCCAGATATGGTGGCTGATGCCTTTAATCTAAGTATTTAGGAAACTGAGGTAGGAAGATTGCTGTGAGTTTGAGGCTAGCCTAGGCTAGAATGAGACCTTGCTTCAAAAGACAGACAAAACCAGAACCCCTTTCTCAGAACCTGGCCATCACTCTTTAAGTCTTTTTGGCTACAACTGAGTCATAAGCTCCTCCCACTTCAAGTATGGCAGATCATGGTTTATCCCCTTGGAATGGGCTCTCATCTTTGGGTTCTCCTGGCAGAGACAGACTTGTAATCAGCAACTAAAAATAATCTTTGGTCTGGGGCTGTAGGGATTGCTTAGCGGTTAAGGCATTTGCCTGCAAAGCCAAAGAACCCAGGTTTGATTCCCCAGGACCCACATAAGCCAGATGCATAAGGGAGTGCAAGCGTCTGGAGGCCCTGGTGTGCCCATTCTCTCTCGGTCTGTCAAATTAACAAATAAAAAATAAAAATGATATGTGGTCTGGCCTGATGAGAGAACCCTTCTTAGTATTAGAAGTCTGGGGTACCAAATGTTTACCCAGGTAAATTGCCCTCCATAGAAATTGGGATGCTGGGCTGCACCCTCCTTACAGCCTCAGGTATTTTTTTCCCCTTGGTTTTTCGAGGTAGGCTGTCACTCGAGCCCAGGATGACTCACTCTGTTGTCTCAGGCTGTCCTTGAATTTACAGTGGTCTTACCTCTGCCTTCTTAGTGCATGGTCGTGCTACATTGCTTTTGCCTCCCCAACCTGACAGCCTGGAGGGAGCATGACTTCTTTGGTCTCCTTCACAGCCTGTAGAATGGATGGTATTGAGAAGGTTGAAGACCTTGATAAGCTACTGATAAGTCTGGGACTAGGTTCCCCTAGTGATATGGGAATTTTGGGGTGCCCTTGAGAGTGTCCAAGCCCTTATCTTGGCTCTCAGGTGGGGCAGTAACTCAGGAGCTGGGACACTGGACACAGAGTCATAGAGTTTCAACTGAGTCAGGGGCCTTTTCAGGTTCTTCTCATGAATTTGACAAATGAAATTCACCAACCATAGGAGGGTGAAAATTTAGGAAGGAGTTTACTAGAGCTTCAAAGAAGGGGACTCCTGTGGGACAAGAAGGAATCTCCAGGAAGGAGGAGAATTTAGCAGGTGACTCTGGGAGCTTTTATGGAAAGAAGATCAAGTTTGGGAAGTTTCTAGGCAGGATTCCGGAAAAAGGGGCAATATTCCCAGAAATCTTAGTTCTCTAGGAAGGGTGTAAGCTTAGTCCTCCAGAAATCTTTCCAGGAAAGAAAAATAAGGAAAAATCCAGGTTCTTCTTACAGGCTTGTAACATTTTCCACATTTAGTTAAGGAAATAGCTGTTGATTTTGGGGACCTGTTACCCTAAACTGCTGATATATATATATATGTATCTTTTTTGTTGTTCTTTCAAGGTAGGGTCTCACTCTTGCCCAGGCTGATCTGGAACTCTGTAGCTCCAGTTGGCCTCAAACTCATAGCAATCCTCCTATCTTGGCCTCCCAAGTGCTGGGATTAAAGGCATGCACCACTACGCCCAGCACTGCCTATCCAATTTCTATCTCTATTCTTCACTAGTTAGAGGCTTGACAGAATCTCTTCCTTAGATCAGTGTTCAAGCCTACCCAGATGTGAGACCCCTAGCAATGGAGGTGGAAGACATCCATTACAACTCTGGCCTCCTGTTGTAGTTCCTCGTGGACCATTTCTTACCTTTCCATTGCTAACTCCTCTACCAACAGCACTTTACATCTGTGTTACAAATGCATTATTACTCTCATGAGTTGTACAGATGATAAATTAGGCTTGGGATTCGAACCTGTGTGTAGGTTGCTCAATTACTTCCAGAGCTATCCATCCAGGGTAGTATTTTCCCTCTGCAGGTCTTAGGCTCTCTTAGCCTACTTCATTAATATCATCCTATGGAAAAGGGTCTTAGAAAACGCTGAAAGTCTTTTGAGCCTCTGCCGCACCCGTCATTGGCGCAGCAAGCGGATGTAGCGGGCCGTTGACCGGAAGTAGCTCCGTAGAGCTGGTTGCTCTGCAAAAGCAAGCCTGTCGCCGCTGCTGGCGCGATCTCCTGTGTGCTGTCGCGGTGCCGCCTGCGTCGGGCTCAGGTGAGTGTCGCCGGCCCCGGGGGAAGTCACGGCGGCCGCTCCCTACGCTCTTCGCCGCCTTCCGGTCCTCCAGGAGCCTGCGGGCCAGGTGCTTACAGGCTGGGCTCGGCGCCACTGGGAAGGACGTGCTCTGGGAGAACCTCGGTCACCGCCCGCACTCCGGACTTGTGTGGCTCAGTACTGACCCCTCCCCTTCCGGTGAAGCAGAGGTTCCAGTGTCCCGGCTGGGGTGGGATCTGAGAGTCAGTGTTTCCTTTTAGCTTACAGCACGTCGTACTTTGGAGAAACTTTTGGCTTAGTACTTGGGCTGAGTCTTCTGTGAGAATATCAGGACGCACATATAACTTTCTGTCATTTTGCAGACAGTTTCTGATCGCGCAAGCCTAACTCAAGGTAGGCGTTGCCTCCCTCCCTTTTCTCTCCAAGGATAGGGAGTAACTGCTCTTTTACTGTGTTAAAAAAAAAAAAATTGCTTTTTTGTTTTTCGAGCTAGGGATTCTCTCTAGCCCAGGCTGACCTGGAACTCACTACGTAGTGTCAAGGTGGCCTCAAACTCACGGCCATCCTCCTACCTCTGCCTCCCGAGTGCTGGGATTAAAGGCGTGAGCCACCACACCCAGATTCTTTGTAAATTTTGACACAGTTTGTTCTGACCCACTGAACTCTGAGCAGGAGACCTTAAGACCAGGTACATTCTGCTCACTCCCTGTAGGCCCTTGGGCCTTGCTTTGGCCTGTAGAGCTCATAGCTTTAGCGTCAGTGATGACTGGGTGTTTTGAGTTCAGACCATGTTTTCT
The DNA here is from genome assembly GCF_020740685.1 of Jaculus jaculus. Lineage (NCBI taxonomy): Eukaryota > Metazoa > Chordata > Mammalia > Rodentia > Dipodidae > Jaculus > Jaculus jaculus. The sequence goes on along the minus strand of NC_059109.1, from coordinate 82,290,882 downwards.
GCACGTTGCACAAAAACTAAGTGGTGAGAACAGCACCTTTCCAGAGCTAGGCTCTATGCTTCACATCGCTGAATTGCCCCTGCAAGCCCTGGTTTCTGTTCAGGAGACCAAAATAAAATCTGAAGACTGTACTGCATCATACTACTAAGAAAGGGAGGCCTCTTGCTGTGGTCCAGGACTGATGTGCTTTTGTCAGTGTGGGTTTTTGTTTGTTTGTTTTTTCGAGGTAGGCTTTCATTGTAGCTCAAGCTGACCTTATTTGTTTTTTTGTTTTTTCGAGATAGAGTCTCACTATAGCCCAGGCTGACCTGGAATTCACTATGTAGTCTCAGGGTGGCCTTGAACTCACTGCGATCCTCCTACCTCTGCCTCCCGAGTGCTGGGATTAAGGGTGTGCACCACTGTGCCCAGCTTATTTGTTTATTTGAGAGAGAAAGAGGCAGACAGAAGAGAATGAGCATGGGCTTGCCGGGGCCTTCTGCCACTGCAAAGGAACTGCAGGCACATGCACCACTTTGTGCATCTAGCATTTCGTGGGTACTGGGCAACTGAACCCCAGGCAGGCTTTGTAAGCAAGTGCCTTTAACCACTGAGCCATCTCTCCAGCCCTGTCAGTGTGGTTTTTCTCTTCGATGTCTAATGGTTTATTTTTTTCTGGTCCCCAGTAAGGCCTTGCCATTCATGTAAATAAGTCAACTTTGATATAAAATAATTCTGAAGTTTACCGTGTAACATTGAAAACTGGAAAAACAGGTAAATCAAGTGTTTGTGCTGATTTTTATGGAAGTTGTTTATTTGGAAGTATGGGACTGCATACCTTTCTTTAGTTGTCTGGACTTTGTCATTTATGCCAATAGTTCCTTTTAGATGGGCCCTATTATATGGAGAAATATTCTCTTTTTAAAAAATATATATATTCATTTACCGAGAGAGAGTGTGTGTGTATGTGTATGGGCATGCCAGGACCTCTTGCTCCACTGAAAAATGAACTCCAGATGTATGCATCACGTCATGCTTCTGGCTTTATGTGAGTACTGGGGAATTGAACCTGGACTGGTAGGCTTGGCAAACAAGCACCTTTAACCAATGAGGTCAAACCCCAGCCCCTGGAGAGGTCCCCCCCCCCCCAGGGTCTTGCTGTAGCCCAGGCTGACGTTAAATTCACTGTGTAGTCTCAGGCTGGCCTCAAACTCACGATGACCCCTAGTACTGAGATTAAAGGTGTGCACCATCATGCCCAGCCCTGGAGACAGTTTCTAAAGCATTTCAGGAATCTTTAAAAGCAGTAGCACCAGCCCAGTGTGTTGGTTCACACCTATTATAACAGCACTTGGGAGGTGGAGGCAGGAGAGTTACAACTTCCAAACTAACCTTGGCTACATAAGTGAAACCCTGTCTCAAACAAAAATTAGTGGCTCTGACAAGATCATTGCTAAGGCTTTTTGGGTTCTTATTTCCCCGTACCTTTTTTACATTTTGATAAAGGAATAGCAGTCTTAGAATGGAAGGAAATGCAACTAGAATAAGGAAAAGGAAACTAGGCATGGTGGTGCATGCCTGTAATCTCAGCACAGGAGGCAGAGGCAGGAGGATTAGGAGTTCAAGGATAGCCTGGACTACATGAGACCCTGTCTCAAAAAAAAAAAAAAGCCTGGTGAGGTGGCTCACACCTGCAGTCCTAGCACTTAGGAAGGAGGCTGAGGTAGGAGGAAAACAAAAAAAAAGCCAAACAAATGAACAAAAACCACCCAGCTAGCTGGGCATGGTAGCATATGCCTTTAATCCCAGCACTCGGGAAGCAGAGACTACATAGTGAATTCCAGGTCAGCCTGGGCTAGAGTATGACCCTACCTCGAAAAACAAACACAAAAAACCCACCCAGCTACGGGGTCCTTACTATCATCCTCTGAATCCTCAATGGGACTTTAAAGCTTTGTAGGCAGGAGGCATTAGCCTCTAGAAAAAGTAGAGGCAAGGCTATATAGTCAAGTCTACCATGTATGAAGTCCTGGGTTTTTGATTCCCAGCACTGCAAAAAGTGGAAGAAAAAAAAAAGGATAGTGTGAAATTGTAACTTGTATATATGGCAGCAGGTGTTGTGTACTTAATCTATAGTTAGCATGACTTCCTTCTCTTTTTTTTTTAAATTATTTATTTATTTATTTATTTGAGAGTGACAGACACAGAGAGAAAGACAGGTAGAGGGAGAGAGAGAGAATGGGCGCGCCAGGGCTTCCAGCCTCTGCAAACGAACTCCAGACGCGTGCGCCCCCTTGTGCATCTGGCTAACGTGGGACCTGGGGAACCGAGCCTCGAACCGGGGTCCTTAGGCTTCACAGGCAAGCGCTTAACCGCTAAGCCATCTCTCCAGCCCTCTTTTTTAAATATTTCATTTCCATTTATTTATTAGAGAGAGAATGGGCACACAGGTGTCTCTAGCCACTGCAGACGAACTCCAGATGCATGTGCCACCGTATGCATCTAGTTTACATGGGAACTGGAGAGTCGTACCTGGGTCCTTAGGCTTCACAGCAATGCACCTTAACCAGTAAGCCATCTCTCCAGCCCATGACTTCTTTCTTCTGGCTCCCCTTTTCTAACTTCTGCATTATAGTTTTATTTGTTTAATTATTTATTTGAGAGAGACAGAGGAAGAGTATTTGAGAGGAAGAGGCATATAGAGAGAATGGGCACGCCAGGGCCTCCAGCCACTGCAAACAAACTCCAGATACATGCACCACCTTGTGCATCTGGCTTACATGGGTACTGAGGAATTGAACCTGGGTCCTTAGGCTTCCCAGGCAAGTGCCTTAACTGCTAAGCCATCTCTCTAGCCCTTATTTTGTCATTTATTTATTTGAGAAAGGTAGAATGGTCGCACCAGGGCCTCTAGCTGCTGCAAATGAACTCCAGACAAACGTGCTACCTTGTGTATCTGGCTTAACATGTGTATTGGGGAGTTGAAGCTGGGTCCTTTGGCTTTGTAGGCAAGTGCCTTAACCAATAAGCCATCTCTCTAGCCCTTGACTATTGTTTAAAATGAAGCTATTTGGCCTTGCTCAGATATGTACTTGGAAGGTGGGAAGGTTAAGATTCTTGGCTTCTATGATATTATATTACTTAAGGTAGTTGAGTAGTGCCTTTTGGATATGTCTGGGTTACAAAATTCCACTGTGATTCATTAGGACTCCTAAAGAGATGGAGAGGAGGATATATTTGGGGCATTTAAACTAGGAAAGGAGCTTTGTGCAGTGACATCAGAGTTAACACTTAATAGTGTTCTCTTTCCAGCTTTCTTAAGGATCTTCTGGGGAGACCTTGAGTAAGAAGTAGTTAGCCCTCTCAGGTATATTTGCTCTATCTGCTTGAGAAGCACATCCTTAGTTCCTCTCCTTTGTAATACCCTTCCTCCTAATGTCTTTTTCACTTTTTCCCTCCCTTCTCCTCTCCCAACTCCCTCTTCTTTATTGTCGTCAGCCTTTTGGGACAAGTTCTTATGTAGCCCAGGCTAGCCTTGCATTTTATATGTTCCAGAGTATGATCTTACAATCATGACTGGGCTGGAGAGATGGCTCAGCAGGTAAGTGGGGTTTCTGTGCAAGGTTGAGGGCCTGAGGGGGCCTGAGACTGCCAGAGTTTAAATCCCATTTAAACAGCTGGGTTAGCCACATGTACCTGTAACCTCAATCCTGCAGGGGAGTAGAGACCCACAAACCCAAAAACTCTGGAATTAGTAAAAAGAGACTGGCTCAAAACAAGACCAAGCTGGGCATGGTGGCACACATCTATTTTTCCTCAAAAAATTTTCTTTTAATTAACAACTTCCATGATTATAAAAAGTATCCCATGGTAATACTCTCCCTCCCCCCACCTTCCCCTTTTATTTTTATTTATTTGAGAGTGACAGAGAGAGAAAGGGGGGGGGGAGAGAATGGGTGTGCCAGCACCTCCAGCCACTGCAAATGAACTCCAGATGCACCCCCTTGTGCATCTGGCTAACGTGGGTCCTGGGGAATCAAGCCTTGAACTGGGGTTCTTAGGCTTCACAGGCAAATGCTCAACCACTAAACCATCTCTGTAGCACATCTTCTTCATTTATTTATTTATTTGAGAGTGACAGACAGAGAGAGAAAGGGGGGGGGGAGAGAGAGAGAGAGCACTTTCTGCTTTGAAACTCCATTCTCCATCATATCCCCCACCCCCTCTCAATCAGTCTGTCTTATTTTGATGTCATGATCTTTTCCTCCTATTATGATGGTGTAATGTAGTACTGTCAGGTACTGTGAGGTCATGGATATCCAGGCCATATTATGTCTTGGGGAAGCACATTGTAAGGAGTCCTATCCTTCCTTTGGCTCTTACATTCTTTCCACCACCTCTTCTGCATTAGACCCTGAGCCTTGGAAGGTGTGATAGAGATATTACAGTGCTGAGCACTCTGGTCACTTCATTCCAGCACCATGATGCCTTCTGAGTCATCCCAAGGTCACTGTCATTTGAAAAGGGAAGGTTGTCTACCAAAAGTGAGAGTAGCATTAATATAAGGGTATGAACATTAAGAGAAGTGCTTACTGGTCAGTTTGATAAGCATAGTATATACATTTAGCCAGACAGCAGCAGATGTTACACCCCTAGGGCTCATGACTACCCCTGTTTTAAGTTTTCAGTATCAGGGATGTATTCCCTTCCATGCGGTGGGCCTCTAGTCCAATTAGAGGGCAGTTGGTTTCCACCGTGACAGACATGCCACTATTGCACCCATTGGCTCATTTGGCCTGGCTGGCAAAATGTAAGGCTTGCAGGGTTTGCTGTTGAGTATCTTCACTGGTGATTTTCTCTTTCTTCCATTGAACTGCATGCAGAATGACTTCTTCCAGCTTTCTCTTAGTTTGGCATACATCTTTTTTTTTTTTAATTTTTATTAGCATTTTCCATGGTTATAAAAAAAAATCCCATGGTAATTCCCCCCCCCCATTTTCCCCTTTGAAATTCCATTCTCCATCATATTACCTCCCCATCACAATCATTGTACTTACATATATACAATACCAACCTATTAAGTACCCTCCTCCCTTCCTTTCTCTTCCCTTTATGTCTCCTTTTTAACTTACTGGCCTTTGCTACTAAGTATTTTCATTCTCACGCAGAAGCCCAATCATCTGTAGCTAGGATTCACATATAGAGAGAGAACATGTGGCACTTGGCTTTCTGGGCCTGGGTTACCTCAGTATAATCCTTTCCAGGTCCATCCATTTTTCTGCAAATTTCATAACTTCATTTTTCTTTACTGCTGAGTAGAACTCCATTGTATAAATGTTGGCACACATCTTTAATCCCAGCACTCAGGAGGCAGAGGTAGGAGGATTGCCATGAGTTTGAGGCCACCCTGAGACTCTTGCTCTCTTTCTCTCTCAAATAGGTAAATACTTAAAAAAAAAAAAAAAAAAAGTTGTGGGGCTGGAGGGATGGCTTAGTGGTAAAAGGCTCTTTCCTGAAAAGCCAAATAACCTAAGTTTGATTCCTCAGTACCCATGTAAAGCCAGATGTACAATGTGGTGGATCCATCTGGAGTTCATTTGCAGCTACTGGAGGCCCTGCCAAGCCCATTCTCTCCCTCCCTCCCTCCCTTTCTCTCTCTCTCTTTCACAAACACACACACACAAATAAATAAATATTTTTTTTTAAAGTTGTGCTGGACTTGGTGGTGCTTGCTTTTAACAGCACTTGGGAGGCAGAGGTAGGAGGATCACTATGAGTTTGAGGCCACCTGAGACTGCATAGTAAATTCCAGGTCAGCCTGGGCTACAGCCAGACCCTACCTCAAAAAACAAAACAAAACAAACAAACAAAAAAATGTGATCCTCTTGCTTCCCTCTTCCAAATGCTGAGATTATAAGCCTGTGCCACACACAAATGAGTTTTTTTTGTCTTTTGGGTTTTTGAGGTAGGGTTTCACTCTAGTCCAAGCTGACCTGGACCTGGGATTAAAGGCATGCGCCACCACACCTGGCCACAAATGAATTTTATAAATGTCATCTCTGTTGACATTACTAGTTTGTGATTTACAGTCAAAAAGTTTAATAGAGGACTGGAGAGATAGCTTAATGGTTAAGGCGCTTGCCTGCGAAGCTAAAGGACCTTGGTTCAATTCCCCAGGACCCATATAAGCCAGACGCACAAGGGCCACATGCGTCTGGAGTTTGTTTGCAGTGGCTGGAGGCCCTGGTGTGCCCATTTTCTCTCCCTCTCTCTCTCTCTCTCTTTTTTTTTTTTTTTTCCTCTTTCTCTCTCTGCTTGCAAATAAAAAAAAAAAAATTCTTTAAAAAAAGTTCACCAGCCGGGCGTGGTGGTGCACACCTTTAATCCCAGCACTCGGGAGGCAGAGGTAGGAGGATCTCTGAGAGTTCCAGGTCAGCCTGAGCCAGAGTGAGACCCTACCTCGAAAAACAAACAAAAAAAAAAAAGTTCACTAGAGCTTAGAACACTAAGTGCTAATTCCTTTACTTTTCTCCTACTTATGTTCCCCAGAAGCATTTTCAACTATTGATCTGTTTCCTTTTGGCATTTATAAGTTTATTTTTTTAAGTTTCATATTATAAACATGACTCAAAGAAGTTTTAGAACAGCTCCTTTCATATAGCTCTTTTTTAAAAAAAATTATTTGGGCTGGAGAGATGGCTTAGCGGTTAAGCGCTTGCCTGTGAAGCCTAAGGACCCCGGTTCGAGGCTCGGTTCCCCAGGTCCCATGTTAGCCAGCTGCACAAGGGGGCGCACGCATCTGGAGTTCGTTTGCAGAGGCTGGAAGCCCTGGCGCGCCCATTCTCTCTCTCTCCCTCTATCTGACTTTCTCTCTGTGTCTGTCACTCTCAAATAAATAAATTTAAAAAAAAAATATTTATTTATTTGAGAGAGAGTCAGATGGAGAGAGAGAGAGTAGGTGCACTAGGGCCTCCAGCAGCTGCAAACGAACTCCAAACACATGCACCATCTTGTGCATCTGGCTTATATTGGTCCTAGGGAATTGAACCTGGAATCATTTTGCTTTTCAGGTAAGTGCCTTAACCTCTAAGCCATTTCTCCAGCCCTATTTTTTTTTCCTATTTGTTTTTAAAACAGGACCTCACTTAAGCTCAAGCTGACCTGGAACTCACTCTAGCCTAGGCTGACCTCAGACTTGCAGTGATCTTCCTACTTCAGCCTCCTGAATGCTGGGATTAAATGCATGTGCCACTATACCTGGTGTCTTTTTTCCTTTTCTTTCTTTTAATGCAAGCCCAACAGACTGGCCTTTTTCTTTTCTTTCTTTGTTTCTTTTCCTTCTTCTCTTCCTCCTCCTCCTTCTTCTTCCTTCTTCTTCTTCTTCCTTCTTCCTTCTTCTTCTCCCTTCTCCTTCTCCTTCTCCTTCTCCTTCTCCTTCTCCTTCTCCTTCTCCCTTCTTCCTTCTTCTTCTTCTTCTTCTTCTTCTTAAGTGTGACAGAGAGAAAGAATGAGAATTGGCACACCAGGGCCTCCAGTCACCACAGTTGAACTCCAGACAGGTTGACCCCTTGTGCACATGTGTGTGACCTTGCGTGCTTGTGTCACTGTGCATCTGGCTTATGTGGGACCTGGAGAGTAGAACATGAGGCAAACACCTTTACCTCTAAGCCACCTCTCAAGCCCTTTTTTTTTTATAGCAAGGAGAGAGAGTGTATGGGTGTGTCAGAGCCTCTTGCCATTGCGAATGAACTCCAGGCATATGTGCCACTTTGTGTATCTATCTGGTTTTATATGGTTATCAGGGAATCGAACCTAGGTGGGCAGGCTTTGCAAGCAAGTACATTTGACCACTGAATAATCTTCCTAATCAGAGTACCCTCCCTCTCTCCTTTCTTCCCTCCTTCCTTTTCTTCCTTCCTTGCACACTGGGGCTTGAACTCAGGGCCTTGTATAGGCAATATTGTAGTACTGAGCTACATCCATAGGCCCTTTAAGCTTATTTTCTTTTGTTTTTGTTTTTCAAGGTAGGGTCTCACTCTAGCCCAGGCTGACCTGGAATTCACTATGTAGTCTCTGGGTGGCCTTGAACTCATGGTGATCCTCCTACCTCTGCCTCCTGAGTGCTGGGATTGATTTTTTTTTTTTTAGGGGTAGAGTCTCGCTCTAGCCCAGGCTGACCTGGAATTCACTATGTAGTCTCAGGGTGGCCTCAAACTCACAGCAATCCACCTACCTCTGCCTTCCAGGTGCTGGGATTATAAGGCATGCACCACCATGCCTGGTTTGTTTTTTTTTAATTTTTTTTTTAATTTTGAGATGAACTCACTAAGTTGCCCAGGTAGGCCTTGAACTTGGGAGCCTCCTTCCTCAGCTACCTGAGTACCTGGGGTTATAGGCATGATCCACCATGGAGATGGCTCCATTGTTTAAGTGCTTATTGCACAAGCCTGAGGACTTGAATTTGGATCCCCAGCACCTATGCACTAGGGAGGTGGAGACAGGTGGATCCCATGGGCTTGCTAGCTAGCCATTCTAGCCAAATAGGTAAGCTCTAGGTTCAATGAAAGAATGAGAGATCTTGTCTCAAAAATATGAAGTGAGCTGGGCATGGTGATACATGCCTTTAATCCCAGCATCTGGTAGGCAGAGGTAGGAGGATCACTGAATTGGAGGTCAGTCTGGGACTGCATAGTGAGTGTCAGGTCAACCTAGGCTACAGTGAGACCCTATCTTGAAAAAAACCAAAAAAGTGTAGAGCAGTAGGGGAAAACTCCCAGTGTCAACCTCGGGCACATGTACACACATGAAATATGTACACACACACACACACACACACACACACGATAAAAAAGGAGGCTGTAAAGTTTTTATTAGTTCCATCTTAAAACTCAATCTAAAGCCAAGCATAGTGGTGCACACCTTTAATCCCAGCACTTGGGAGGCAGAGGTAGGAGGATCACCATGAGTGCTAGGCTGCCCTGAGACTACAGAGTAAATTCCTAGTCAGCCTGGGCTAGAGTGAAACCCTACCTTGCGGTGGGGGGGGAATGTGGAATGAAAAGAAAATCTAAACTGGGTGTGGTGGTGCATGCCTTTAATCTTGACACTCAGGAGGCAGAAATAGGATCACCATGGGTTCAAGGCCACCCTGAGACTACAGAGTAAATTCCAAGTCAACCTGGGTTAGAGAGTGAACCACTACCTTGAAACCTCTGCCCCCCCAAAGAAAAACTACTTAATCTAAGCTGGTGTGGTGATACATGCCTTTAATCTCAGTACTCAGGAGGCAGAGGTAGGAGGATCATTGTGAGTTCAAGGCCACCCTGAGAGTAGAGAGTAAATCCTAGGTCAGCCTGGACTAGAATGAGACCCTACTTCAAAAAAAAAAAAAAAAAAAAAAGCTGTGTGTGGTGGCACATGCCTTTAATCCTAGCATTTGGGAGGCAGAGGTAGGAGGATCACCATGAGTTCAAGGCCACCCTGAGAGTAATAGTGAATTCCAGGTCAGTGTGAGCTAGAGTGAGACCCTACCTCAAAAAAACAAAAGCAGGGCTGGAGAGATGGCTTAGTGCTTAAGCGCTTGCCTGTGAAACCTAAGGACCCCGGTTCAAGGCTCGGTTCCCAGGTCCCACGTTAGCCAGATGCACAAGGGGGTGCTCGCATCTGGAGTTTGTTTGCAGTGGCTGGAAGCCCTGGCGCGCCCATTCTCTCTCTCTCCCTCTATCTGTCTTTCTCCCTGTGTCTGTCACTGTCAAATAAATAAATAAATAAATGAACAACAAAACCAAAGAACCCTTCTTTGATTCCCCAGGACCCATGATATATGAGGTGGCCTGACCCGCCCTCTCCCCGTCCCCAGAATGTTCTAGGGCTTGGTGCTGTGGTGCATGCCTTTAATCCAAGCCAAGGTAGGAGGATTGCTGTGAGTTTGAGGTCACCCAGAGACTACATAGTGAATTTCAGGTCAGCCTGGGCTAGAGCGAGACACCCTCAATAAATGAAAAGAAAAGAAAAGAAAAAAAAAGTATTGGGGCTAGAGAAATTTCCATGTAAAGCCAAATGCACAAAATGGCACATTGGTCTGGAGTTTGTTTGCAGTGGCAGGAGGCCCTGCATGCCCATACTTTCTCAAATAAATAAAAATATAGGGCTGGGAGATGGCTTAGCAATTAAGCCACCTGCCTGTGAAGCCTAAGGACCTGGGTTCAACTCCCCATAACCCATGTATGCTGGCCGCACAAGGTGACACATGCACACAAGTTTATGCATACGATAAAGCTTATACCAAGTCCCACTTTATCCGTTTGGTAGCATAGCAGCTTTTCTAAAATGTCAGGTGTTACACAAGACCATCATAAGAGGAAGAAAAGACCATGACATCAAAATAAAAGAGAGACTGACTGAGATGGGGAGGGGATATGATGGAGAATGGAATTTCAAAGGGGAAAGGGGGAGGGTGGAGAGGGTATTACCATGGGGTACTTTTTATAATCATGGAAAATGTTAATAAAAATTGAGGAAAAAAATGTCAGGTGTGACTTCTGTATGTTGTATAGAAAGACAGAATACGAGTTGGAGAGATGGCTTAGCAGTTAAGGCACTTGCCTACAAAGCCATAGGACCCAGCTTCAATTTCTCAGGACCCATGTAAGCCAGGTGCACAAAGTGGCACATGCATCTGGAGTGAGTTTTCAGTGGCTAGATGCCCTGGTGTGTCCATTCTCTCTCTTCTCTTCTCCCTCTCTCTCTCAAATAAATACATAAAATAAAAATATTTTTTAAGGGCTGAGGAAATTGCTTAGTGGTTAAGACATTTGCCTGTGAAGCCAAAGGACCTTGGTTTGATTCCCCAGGACCCACATAAGCCAGATGCACAAGGGGGCACATGCTTCTGGAATTCGTTTGCACGCCCATTCTCTTTTTCTGTATCTGCCTCTTCCTCTTTCTGAGCTCTCTCTCTCTCATTTGAATAAATAAAATATTTTAAAAATGAAGCCCTGTTAGCTTTAAAAAAATAAAAAATATATTTTAAAAAATGCATTGCTCACTTTTCCTTAAGCTTTCTGCCTTCTTTATTCCTATTAAATATTAGCAAGCAACAACTGTCATCTTTTCTGTCTGTGCTTCCCTGCTACAAGGAAGTAAATTTGGATTAAGCAGCAGTCTAGGAACTACCTAGTGGTTCTCTGGGTTTGAGATTTTTTTTTTAATTTTTTTGTTCATTTTTTATTTATTTATTTGAGAGTGACAGAGAGAGAAAGAGGCAGAGAGAGAGTGAGAGAGAGAATGGGCACGCCAGGGCTTCCAGCCACTGCAAATGAACTCCAGACGTGTGTGCCCTCTTGTGCATCTGGCTAACGTGGGTCCTGGAGAATCAAGCCTCGAACCAGAGTCCTTAGGCTTCACAGACAAGCGCTTAACCGCTAAGCCATCTCTCCAGCCCAGGGTTTGAGATTTTTGTATACCTTTATGCAAAGCACCCAGTTTGTCCTTGACACCTGCTGGCTGTGTTTGAACATTTTGCAAATGTTGAACTTACTTGTATGGACAGTAGTGTATTTCTTTTTAAAATTTTATTTATTTATTTATTTGTGAGCAGAGAGAGAATGAATGGGTGTGCCAGAGTCTCTAGCCACTGCAAATGAACTCCAGACACATGTGCTATCTTGTGCACCTGATTTATGTGAGCAGCGTGAAATCAAACCTGGGCCCTTAGGCTTCACAGGCAAGTGCCCTAACCACTAAGCTATATTTCCTGCCCTTTTTTTTTGAGGTGGGGTCTTACTCTAGCCCAGGCTGACCTGGAATTCACTGTGTAGTCTCAGGGTGGCCTCAAACTCACAGCGATCCTCCTATTTCTGCCTCCTGGGATTAAAGGTGTATGCTACCACACCTGACTTTTTCATTTTTTAATTAACTAATTTATTTATTTGAGAGAGAGTGGGCATGCCAGGGCCTCCAGCCACTGCAAACAAACTCCAGATGCATTTGCCCCCTTGTGCAGAGGCTTATGTGGGTCCTAGGGAATCGACCGGAGTCTCGGGTGCCCTTGAACTCAACAGCAATCCTCCTACCTCTGCTTCATGCTGGTATTAAAGGCATGTGCCACCATGTCTGGCCTGTTTTTTTTTTTAATATATATATTATTTATTTATTTGACGGAGAAAGAGGGGAGAGGGGGAGAGAGAGTGGGCATGCCAGGACCTCCAGCCACTGCAAATGAACTCCAGATGCAAGCATCCCCATGTGCAGCTGGCTGATATAGGTCCTGCGGAGTCAAACCTGGGTCCTTTGGCTTTGCAGGCAAATGCCTTAACTGCTAAGCTATCACTCCAGCCCCCCCGCCTTTTTTTTTGAGGTAGGGTTTCACTGTATAACCTAGGCTGACCTGGAATTCACTATGTAGTCTCAGGGTGGTTTCGAATTCACTGTGATCCTCCTACTTCTGCAAAGGCATGTGCCCCCACACCTGGCCTGTTTTGTTTCCTTGAGTCAGGATCTCACTCTAGCCCAGGTTGACCTGGAGCTCTTTCTCCCCTCCCCTCGTCTCTTCCCCCCCTTTTCCTTCTGTTCCTGTTTGAGGCAGAGTCTCAATGTAGCCCTGAATAACCTAGAATTTACTCTGTAGTCCAGGCTAGCTTCAAACTCGCAGCAGTCCTCTTACCTCAGCCTCCCTAGTGCTGGGATTACAGGTATGAACCACCATGCCTGGCTTTATTATTCTTTTTTAATGTATAAATTTTGGTATTGTGATAGGTAGAAGTTACTTACTCTTCATCTACCCTTTTTCAGTATCTGGCACCAATTGTGGCCCAGTCACTTATGGTCCGTGGCCCTTGTGTTATGCCGAAGATTTCCAGGCAATTTTTGTGGAACACCTATCCAGCTCTAATCAAGCTCCATAAAAATAAGAACTTGCCTGGGCAGACCTGTGAGGACTGTGCTCTGACCACCAAAAGATCAGTACTGACACCAGAATGGCAGCTACTCTCAAGCTATTAAAACCTTTAAAATATCAAACATTTTGCAGCTCTTTTGTCTACAGTACAACCCAAAGTGTTGCATATTGGAATATGGGAAAGAGCAGATGGATTGGAGGACAGGACCCTCTTGAGCACAGTAGCTCCAGCCATCCTGCCAGAAACGTTAAGAACTTCAGTACCATCTTTGCTCAGAGAGTCATCACAAGCAGCAGTGCCCTTGGGGATTTGGAATTCAGCAAAGCTTCTTCTGCTAAGTCCAGCACATTGCTTCCAGGTTCACTCAGTGCTGTCAGTGTCAATGAAGAGGATGTAGAAGTGTTTGATTCCTTTGCAGGTACCCGAGTTTTCTTACAGCTAAGGCCAGAGTACCAGCTTCACAGCTATAACAGATGTGAAACTTGTCAGACTCTGTCTGTTTCAGAAGGTAAACTAATTTTGCACAAAGTCACAGTTTATCAAAATAATCTCCAGCCTGAAGTTATTTCTGATTATTTCTGTAAACTGAGCTCTTTGCCTTCAGAGCAGCATCCAGTTTTACTGTCCAGTGCCAGCTTTGCTTTGCTCTGCCAACTGAGTGTGAAAAACATACAGCTTTTTCATGTCCCAGATCTGATTAGGATTTTGAAAGCCTTTGTTGATTTAGGAATCCCTTCCTCCCATCCAATGCTGCATGTGTATGAAAGCAGATTTTGCCATCAGGTGTGGGAGATGAGTCGGGATCAGCTTCTCTTGGTGGCTGATCTTTGGCGGAACTTAGGCCACAAAGTGCCACGATTTTTAAAAATTTTTTTTAGTTATCTTAATTTGCACTGGAAAGATCTATCTTTGTCTCAACTGATTCACTTGATTTATATTATAGGCGAAAGTCGTCAGGTACCACAGGATCTAATGCAAAAACTAGAGTCACTAATCCTCAAGTATATAGATTCGATCAATTTGGAGGAAGTTGGTACAATCTGTTTGGGGTTCTTTAAGTCAAGTAGCAGTCTCTCTGAATTTGTCATGCGGAAAATTGGTGATGTGGCTTGTGCTGACATGCAGCATTTGAGTAATCATGCCTTAGTCCACATTCTTAAAATGTTCCGTTTCACTCATGTGGATCATGTAAATTTCATGAAACAGTTTGGAGAGATTGCTCCTCAGCGAATTCCTTCCCTGGGGGTTCAGGGTGTCATGCACCTGACTCTTACCTGCTCAGCCTTACGCTTCTTGGATGAAAGAGTAATGAATGCAGTAGCTGCCTCTTTGCCTCCTAGAGTAGCTCACTGTCGAAGTAAAGATGTCGCCAAAATTCTGTGGTCATTTGGAACTCTCAATTATAAGCCACCCAACACAGAAGAATTTTATTCCAGCCTGATAAATGAGATTCACAGAAAGATGCCTGAATTCAACCAGTACCCTGAACACCTGCTGACCTGCCTGCTAGGCTTGGCGTTTTCTGAGTACTTTCCAACTGAGCTCATCAATGTTGCACTGAGTCCTGGGTTTGTCAGATTGGCTCAGGAGAGAAGTAAGTTTGAACTCAGTAAGGAACTGTATACTCTTGATGGTACAGTTGACATTGAGTGTCCAGATTACAGAGGCAATCGTCTTAGCTCTCACCTTCAGCAAGAGGTATCTACAAGGCTGTGGAATTTAGCAAGGAAAGATATGACTTCAAAGCCTGAATTCCTGGAAGCTCTTTATTTACTTGAGACCATGTTGGGTGGCCCCCAGTACATCAAGCATCATATGATTTTGCCTCATACCCGATCTTCTGACTTAGAGGTACAGCTTGATGCCAACATGAAGCCATTACCATTTAACAGTGAAGTAACACCTACTGAAGATGTAGCTAAATTAAGGCTTAAGAATGTGGGAGTCAGCCTTACAGATGATTTGATGAATCAGTTGCTGAAAGGGAAAGCAAGAAGGTATTTCCAGGGGAAAATTGAGTCAGAGACTGGCCAGCTGTCCATTGAATTAGGAAAGAACGCAGCCACACTTCTGGATGGTTCCCCTTGCAATGTGACAGATAGATTAGGGAATATATCGATGGCTGGCCTGTGTACTGTAGACCATGGGCAAGCCCCAGTGGTTAAGCTAGCTATTCAGTTGACAAACAAGAACCAATATTGCTATGGTTCCAGGGATCTGCTCGGACTGCACAGTATGAAGAGGCGGCAGCTGGTTAGGGTTGGGTACCACGTGGTAGAGTTATTCCACTGGGAATGGCTCCCACTACTGAAGCGAACTCGGTTAGAGAAGCTGGCATACCTTCATGAGAAGGTGTTCACCCCTGTTTTCTGAAGGGCCTTCCTAGGCACTTGTACTCATAAAAGCTGTAGGTGTACCTCATGCCATCTACAGGCTGAGCATCCCTAATTAGAAAAATCAAACTCAGGGATTGAAGATAGTTTAATGGTTAAGGCGCTTGCCTGCAAAGCACCTGCAAAGTTCAAATCTCCAGGTTCCATGTAGCCAGCTGCACAATAGCACAATGTCTTGATTGCACCACAAGGTGGCGCAAGCACCTGGAGTTTGTTTGCAGCAGGCTGAAGGTCCTGGCAGACCCATTCTCTCTCTCAAAAATAAAAATAATTAAAAATATAAAAATTTGAAGCTATTAGTAGTGGCGCACGCCTTTAATCCCAGCACTCGGGAGGCAGAGGTAGGAGGATCGCTGTGAGTTTGAGGCCACCCTGAGACGACATAGTGAATTCAGTTCAGCCTGGTCTAGAGTGAGACCGAAAAACCAAATAAATAAATAAAATTTAAAAATTAAAAACAAAAGAAAGAAAATCAATTTCAGAAATTCTCCAAAATTTGAAACCTTGAGCATAAACATGACACCCATAAAATTTGGGATTTTGGAGCATTTGTGGTTACAGATTAGGGATAGTCAAATGGTAGTGTGCAGATATTCCCAAACCTGAAATAGCCTCATATCTGAAAACTTCTGGTCAATTCTAAGCATTTCAGATAAAGGATACTGAGAATGATTATAAAAGCCAGAGTCAAAGTTTGATAATACCATATGTGAGTAATGTAGTTGCATTCAAGTCTGGCAGATTGGCATATGTTACTGTGAATTATTTATAACCTGTGCCAGTAGCAAGTGGCTGCTAGTTTGTACATTTCACTCAAAATAAAGCATCTTTACAACCATTTTTGGTCCAGAAAGCCTATTGCATTTTTCTTTTTCTGTTAACTAGTCTTTAAGTCATAGCTAGCTATTTTGAGTTTTCAGATTTTTTTTTTTACTCTAGCCCAGGTTGACCTGGAATTCGCTATGTAGTCTCAGAGTGGCCTCAACTCATGGCGATCCTCCTACATCTGCCTCCTAAATGCTGGAGTTAAAGGCATGCACCACCAAGCCCAGTGTCTAGAGCTCATTTTCTGCACCCACTTCCCTTAGGGTGGATCTCTAGCCCAGGCTGGCCTGGAACTCACAGTGATCCTTCATCTTCCTACCCCACCTCATGAATGCTGGAATTAAAGACCTGAGCCACCACACCCAGCTAGGGCATTCTTGTGCCTAAAACAATGTAATATTTATATGAAATTCAGATTTAAGTGAATTAAGTCTGGCAACCCTGGAGACATAGCACCAAGATAACTATTTTGGGGGCTGGAGTTGCAAAAGAGATTTGGATAAGTTTGTGTTGAAGATTGGAGTGTCATAGCTAGAAGTGAGTAGAGAATTCAAGAGAGAGGTAAGAAAGAGCACGTGGAATAAGGTCCTGAAGGAAAGGGACAAGGTCAGGATCTGGTCACTTTACCTAGAATCCCACACATAATGCTACTAAGGTGCTGAATAAATTTTAGATCTTGACAGTGAGTCCTTTCAAAGAAAAATGGGCTGGGCTGGAGAGATGGCTTAGTGGTTAAGGCATTTCCCTGAAAAGCCAAAGGATCTCAGTTTGATTCCCCAGGACCCACATAAGTCATATGCACAAGGGGGCACATATGTCGATAGTTCATTTGCAGTGGCTGGAGGCCCATATTCATTCTCTCTCTCTCTCTCTCTCTCTCTCTCTCTCTCTCTCTCTCTCTCTCCCCCTTTCCCTCTCATTTTCTCAAATAAATGAAATTAAAAAAAAAAAAAAAACAAACTGGGGCTGAGTAGGCAACTCAGTGGATAAATCTGCTTGTTTGCAAAACCTGCCAGCCCAGGTTCAATTCCCCAGTACCCACAAAAAGCCAGTTTCAGCACAAAGTGGTGCATGCATCTGAAGTTTGTTTGCTGTGACAAGAGGCCCTAGCACTTTCCTCTCAATCAAATAAATAATTTTTGAAAAGAAAAAGAAAAACGGGGATTGCAGAGATGGCTCAGCAGTTAAAGCACTTGACTGCAAAGGGTAAGGACCGAGGTTCGATTCCCTAGTACCCACATAAAGCCAGATGCACAAGTTGTCACATACATCCGGAGTTCATTTGCAGTGGCTAGAGACCCTGGTACATCCTTTCTCTCTGCCTCTCAAATAAATAAAAATAAAAGGTTGAAAAGAAAAATTACCCATTTGAGTCTATTAAAAATTTTTTTGTTGGGCTGGAGAGATGGCTTAGCGGTTAAGCACTTGCCTGTGAAGCCTAAGGACCCCGGTTCAAGGCTCGGTTCCCCAGGTCCCACGTTAACCAGATGCACAAGGGGGCGCATGCGTCTGGAGTTTGTTTGCAGTGGCTGGAAGCCCTGGCGCGCCCATTCTCTCTCTCTTCCTCTATCTGTCTTTCTCTCTGTGTCTGTCGCTCTCAAATAAATAAATAAATAAAATTAAAAAAAAAATTTTTTTTTTTGTTTTTGGTTTTCAAGGTAGAGCCTTAAGCCCATGCTGACCTGGAATACACGGTGTAGTCTCAGGCTGGTCTCAAACTCACAGTGATCCTCCTACCTCTGCCTCCTGAGTACTGGGATTTAAAGGCATATGCCACCATTCCCAGCTTTAAAGAAATCACAATAGGGCTGAAGAGGTGGCTTAGCAGTTAAAGGTGCTTGGTTGCAAAGCCTGAAAGCCTAGGTTCAATTCCCTAGTACCCACCTAAATCCAGATGCACAAAATGGCACATAGATCTGGAGTTCATTCTTTTTTTTTTTCAGAACTTAAACTATGTGTTTTGTTTTTTTTTAAAGATAGGGTGAAAGGCAAAAATTGCAGGAGATTATTATATATTGTAGGAACAATTTTATCTTCCCCCAGGCTGATTCCCAAGAATCTTGCTCGCTCGGGCTAGAAACAGAGAGCCTCATCTTGGGGGACTGAGTCCCCAACACAGGCCCTGTCAGGGAGTACTGTCACCCCCTACTCACATTGGCGCCATTCTCCTGCCTCATCTCTGGTTCACACTATGTCAAGAGTTCTTTCCATTCACTAACCTCCCTGATGGGGCGAGGGCTTGTTCATATCACCTCAGCAGAGGTTGCAGGCCTCCCAGGAGCCTGAGGAGATTCTTGCTCAGTGTCTCCCAGACCTTGCACACACCTCACACTGGTGCATTCCTGACAAGGGCTTCTTTCCCACAGGCCCCATGAGGGAGAGTTTGGCAACCGTCTAGCAGCTACTGTGAAGGTCTGTCTTGTCCCCAAGGATTCTGCACGAGCTTTGGGCACACGTCCCAGGGCATGTTGGATGGGTCAGGCTGAGCCCCAGTCCCTGGAGTTCATTTTCAATGACAAGGGGCCCTGACATGTTCTTTCTCTGGTTGCAAATAAACAAAATAGTTTTAAAATTTTTATTGTTTTGTTTTTCAAGGTAGGGTTTCTCTCTAGCATAGATTGAACTGGAGTTAACTATGGAGTCTCAGGGTGGCCTTGAACTCATGGCGATCCTCCAATTTCTGCCTCCTAAGTGCTGAGATTAAAGGCACATGCCACCATGCCTGGTGGTTTTTAAATTTTATTTATTGTGTATATGAATATGTCAGGGTCTTGCTGCTCTGCAAATGAATGCTAGTTCATGTGGCACGATTTTTTTTTTTTTTTTTTTTTTTTTTGTCTTTTCGAGATAGGGTCTCACTCTGGCCCAGGCTGTCCTGGAATTAACTATGTAGTCTCAGGGTGGCCTCGAACTCACGGTGATCCTCCTACCTCTGTCTCTCAAGTACTGAGATTAAAGGCTTGCCGCACCACACCCAGCTTTGTGTGTGTGTGTGTGTGTGTGTGTGTGTGTGTGTGTGTGTGTGTGTGTGTATCTGTGCTTGGGGACCAACCCCAGGGCCAGCAGGTGTTGTAAACAAATGCATTTAGCCCCTGAGCAATCTCCCTAGCTCTTAGGCCCTGTTTTGCTCTTAGAGTTTCTTTTCTCTTTTGTGTGTGGTGTGGTTTATGCATGTGTGTGTGCATGCGTGCATGTGCATATGCATGTAGAAGGCAGAGAACTTCAGGATGACCTTTTGTGTTTTTCATCCACATTGCTTCGTTGAGATGGGGTTCTCGCTCAAATGAGCTGCTTTTTTAGATCAATGAGCCCCAGTAATTCTGCTTCCCCCTCCCCCACTTCATCCCATGGACTAGACATGAGTGACTTTGGCTTTCATATTTATTTCTTAAAAATTTTTGCGGGGGGAGGGGTCGCTGGAGGGATGGCTTAGAGGTTAAGGTGTTTGCCTGCAAAGCCAAAGGATTCAGGTTCAGCAAAGCCAAAGGATTCAGGTTCAATTCCCCAGGACCCATGTTAGCCAGATGCACAAGGGGGTGCACACATCTGGAGTTTGTTTACAGTGGCTGGAGGCCTGGTGTATCCATTCTCTTTCTTTGTCAAATAAACATAAAATATTTTTAAAAATTTTTTAAATTACTTGAGAGACAAAGGTAGGTAGAGAATGGGTGCACCAGGGCCTCTAGCCACTGCACACAAACTCCAGATGAATGTGCCACTTTGTACATCTGTCTTTAAGTAGGTACTGGGGAATTGAACTTGGGTCTTTAGGCTTGGCAGACAAGTGCCTTAAGTGCTGAGCCATCTCTCCAGTCTGTTTACTTATTATTTTTGTTTTTTTTTTCCAGGTTCCTTATATGCGTGCTTTTTTTTCTCTTCAGCATGGAGGACTCTTTCAAGTATTTTCTGTAGAGCTGGTTTTCTCTTCAAATATTATTATTATTTTAGCCTTCTTTTGTTGTGGACTGTCCTTAGTTTTCTGTCTATTTGAATGGATAGCTTTGCAGGATAAAGTAACCTTGGTTGACAGTTGTTATCTTTCAGAACTTGGAATATGTCACTCCACGCCCTTCTGGCTTTTAAAGTTTGTGTTGAGTAATCTGCTGTCATCCTGATAGGCATGCCTTTGTAGGTAACTTGATTTTTCTCTCTGACTGCTTGCAATATTTTTTCTTTGGTTTGTATGTTTGGTAGTTTGATTATAATATGAGGAGGATCATAGAAAATGTTAATAAAAATTTTTAAAAATAAATAAATAAATAATAAAAATAAATAAAAATAAAAATAATATGACGAGGAGAGGTTCTTTCCAGGTTTTGTCTGGCTGGTGTTCTAAAGGCTTCCTGTATCTGCATTGGCACCTTTCCCAATTTGGGGGAAGTTTTCTTCTATGATTTTGTTGAAGATGCCTACTATGCCTTTGGAGTGAAATTCTTCTTCTATTATGCCCTGAATTCTGATGTTTGATCTTTTCATAGTGTCCCAACTATCTTGAAATTCCCACTCATACTTTTCTGTAAGTTTGTCTTTCTCTTTGTTGGACTGTATTAGATCTGCCACCTTGTATTCTAGCTTAGATATTCTGTCCTCTCCTTCATCCATTCTACTGGTGAGATTTTCTACAGAGTTTTTTATTTCATTAACTGTGTTTTTCATTGCTAGTAATTCTAACTGGATTTTCTTTATTTCCTTTTCCTTATTTATGTCTAGTACTGACCTCTTTGTTTCATTAAATTGCTGTCCTGTGTTTTCTTTGATTCCTTTGATTTATTCTTTCACTCTTTTGATTTCTTCTTTGACCTCTTTGAACATATTTATAATCATTCTTTTGAAATATTTCTCAGGCATTTCCTCTAACTCATTCTCACTAGAGGTCATTTCTGATGCATTAATACTTTTTGGTGGATTTATGTTGTCTTGATTTTTGTTTTTTCTTGTGTTATAATATATATATATTTGCATCTTGGCTTATTTAATGATTGGATTTTCCAGTTAGGTGGGTATTATGAAATGCATCAATCAATCTGATGTTACATATCTTCAGGGTAGGAGCTTAAGGTGCTAGATGTGGCTCTCAAGACTCTCAAGAGTATCTACAAAAGTGACCCTAGGTGTTGGTTTTGCAGTGGAACAAAATACTGGCAGATTCTAAAATTTAACTAAACAATGTACACTTTTTTTTTTTTTTTTGTTTTTCGAGGAAGGGTCTCACTCTGGTCCAGGCTGACCTGGAATTAACTCTGTAGTCTCAGGGTGGCCTCGAACTCATGGCGATCCTCCTACCTCTGCCTCACAAGTGCTTGGGATTAAAGGCGTGCGCCACCACGCCCAGCTAACAATGTACACTTTCAGTGAAAAACAGCACACAGTATTTATGCAAGAGTAGGTATTAACCAGATCCCCTAATTGTCCCTTAGGGTGTATGGTGCCCCACACCTTTAATCCTGTTAACAAGGAGGTTAAGATTTCTGGTCTGTTGAGGGTTCCAAGTCAGCTTGTGACCAAGTGAGACCGTTCCCTAATGTACAACAGAAGAGGAAACAAAATCGGTATAAATCAAAAAGCAATAAATAACAAGCCCTTTTATTTTTTGGTCATTTTTTATTTATTTATTTGAGAGCGACACAGAGAGAAAGACAGATAGAGGGAGAGAGAGAGAATGGGCGCGCCAGGGCTTCCAGCCTCTGCAAACGAACTCCAGACGCGTGCGCCCCCTTGTGCATCTGGCTAACGTGGGACCTGGGGAACCGAGCCTCGAACCGGGGTCCTTAGGCTTCACAGGCAAGCGCTTAATCGCTAAGGCATCTCTCCAGCCCAACAAGCCCTTTTGACGCCCACGGGCAGGCTGGTTGGATGGCGGTGTGTGCTGCGGCACTGAGGCTCTCAGGCCGTTACTGCTACTCCTCCAGAGGGCGGGCGGGAGGCGGCCGCCTAGAGCCCGGCTGGCCGGGAAGGGGTAGCAGAGGGATGGGGTCGGCTGGGAGGGAAGGGGCAGCCCTGCTGGGCTCGGGCAGCGCTAAGGGCGCGCGGGCGGGCCAGGCGGCGAGGTGGCTGGGGTCGCCCTGTGCCCGCTTTCGCTGAGCCACGTTGGGCTGGCCTGGTCCGCGGCGGTCCTGTGGGTCGGCTTCCTCGAGGGGCCGGCTACCCGGAAGGGCTTTTTGTCTCGCTGCTCCGGCCCCTCGCCCGCCGCCGCCGCCTCCAGATGCCGGTTTTCCTCCCCTCTTCGCCCGCCACAGACCTTGCCAGCGCCGGCGAGCGCGAGGCGGCTGGCCACCCCCGGGGCCCTCTCGGCCGGGAGGGCTCGCCCCCGCCCCGCCTTGCGATTGTCCTCCCCTGCCGACATGGGCTTTCGCTGACTGCTTCGCGCTTCTGCATTTCGTGACTTAGTTTATACTCTAGGATATTTATATACATCCTATATATTTTTGTGGTAGTTCCTCTTTATTCCCTTCCTTTCAAATACACAATCTGTAAAATGGAGAATGAGATTTTCACTCCCCTTCTGGAGCAGTTTATGACTAGCCCGTTGGTCACTTGGGTTAAAACGTTTGGTCCTCTGGCTGCAGGAAATGCGACCAACCTGGATGAATATTTGGTTTTGGTGGATGGAGTATTCTTGAACCAGGTTATGCACCAAATTAATCCTAAATCGGAGAGTCAGAGAGTAAATAAAAAAGTCAACAACGCTGCTTCACTTAGAATTCGCAATCTGTCCATTTTGGTGAAACAGATAAAATTTTCTTACCAGAAAACATTGCAGCAGTTGATTTTGATGTCATTGCCAAATGTCTTAATCATTGGCAAAAATCCCTTTTCTGAACAAGGCACCGAAGAAATTAAAAAGTTGCTGTTACTTTTACTGGGTTGTGCAGTACAGTGTCAGAAAAAGGAAGAATTTATTGAAAGAATTCAAGGTTTAGATTTGGATACAAAAGCATCAGTTGCTGCACATATTCAAGAGATAACCCATAATCAGGAAAATGTGTTTGATCTGCAATGGATGGAGGTGACAGATGTCTCAGGAAGATATAGAGCCACTCTTGAAAAATATGGCATTGCATCTAAAAAGACTGATAGATGAGAGAGATAAACATTCAGAGAACTTTAAAGAGAAGAAGATATATGAATAAACAAAGAAAACTTTTAAAGCAGCACTTAATTTCTTTTTTTTAAAATAAGGCTGTTGAGACCAAAGGAAGGCAAAGATCAATCAAAAAGCATCCCTGCTATGTATTTCATTTCTATTCTGGTTTTAGTTTCCTTACTATTTGTTCCATTGTTCTAGAGCCTGTCTAATTGTATTACACGTGTTTATAGGTATTGTATAATGTGTACCAGTTTCTGAGGAGTTAGAAGTATAATCTGTACTTTGTTTTCAGATGAATAGTGGGCATATATAAAATTACTTTGTGTCATTTATACATAATGATTGATACAAGGTTAGACGCAAATACTTGTCATTTTGTGACTATGTAGCAAATTTTAAAAGAATATGAAATAATACATAAATTTAAAAAGCCTTTTATAATATATCCTGCTCAACTGAACGTTTTTATTGAATTATATTTTTCTCACTAGGAAAATTAAAAGCAGTCATATACTTAGGTATTTGGGAAACAATTTGTAAGCTGGTTTAAATCTCTGGAACCTTTTAAAATTTTGAGACATGGATTAGGAAAAGTCATTAAAAACAATTGTGTGAAAAATACTAGAAAAATTTAAAGTTGGTTTATAAATAAGTAATTTTTATCAATAATATTAAAATTAATTACTAAGATTTTCCTTTCGGAATTTGTTTTTAGATTGATATTTGTTATAATTGATGGAGTTTAGCCCAAGAAGCATATGTACAGCCTCCTTGTTTTTAAGTTCTTTAGCTTTTTATTCATAATATTATAAATATGTATAACAAATAGGACAATGTAATGAATTTAAAATTTATTAAAATTAAAGTTTTAAATTAAAAAATAAATAAATAAATAACAAGCCCAAAATATAGCTTATTTAAGAATGGCAAATCTGGGCTGGAGAGATGGCTTAGCGGTAAAGCGCTTGCCTGTGAAGCCTAAGGACCCAAGTTTGAGGCTCGATTCCCCAGGACCTGCGTTATCCAGATGCACAAGGAGGTGCATGCGTCTGTAGTTCGTTTGTAGTGGCTGCAAGCCCTGGCGCACCCATTTTCTCTCTCTCTCTCTTTCTCTCTCTCTCTCTTTCTCTCTGTCTCTCAGCCTCTTTCTCTCTCTGTCTATTGCTCTAAAATAAATAAATGAAAATGAATCAAAAAAAATTTTTAAAAAAGAATGGCAAATCTGACCATCCATCAGATTTAACATATAATTTATCCTGATATTAATTAGCACTTCCAGTTCAGGCCTATATACCAGGTTTATTAGGCGGGTACTGACCTGGTGTAATCCCTGTTACCTTTTGGGATGATTTTTGTCTCAGTTATGCTGCGCTCTTGCTTCGGTCCTTCTTTGGTGCACTGTGGGTTCAAGTAGGCTGCCTGGGTTGTTGGATCGCTGTTCTGGTCACCACTGCTGGGTGCTGTGATCTCCCTTCGGCTGGTCTCTGGTGCTTGCTAGCACTTGCTCTGGCAGTGGGGGAGGGAAGGCTGTGGATGGTGGCTGTAGTTCTTCTGTCTATGTGATCCTCTACCTCATGATCTGATCCTCCATTGTTCGCTGAGGTTCTGCATGTTTCTTGAGTTTGCGAAGAGCTCTGGTGTGAGTGGAGAATCCCTTCACCTGGCTTTTCCTGTGGCTCAAGCCAAGCCTTGCAGCTGTGGCCCAGCAGACCTGGCGCAGCCACTGGAGCCATTTCTGCCTGCCTATGTCGGCTCTGGATCTCTCCTACTTGTCTGCTACCATTGGTAATTTCTTTTTTTTTTTCCAAAAAATATATAATTTATTTATTTGAGAGAGAGAAAGAAAGAGAGGAGGGGATGGGCACGTCAGGGCCTCCAGCCACTGCAAATGAACACCAGATGCATGTGCCCCCTTGTGCATCTGGCTTACGTGGCTCCTGGAGAATCAAACTGGGACCCTTTGGCTTTGCAGGCAAACGCCTTAACTGCTAAGCCATCTCTCCAGCCCTCTTTTTTTTTTTTTTTTTGAGGTAGGGTCTCACTCTAGCTCAGGCTGACCTGGAATTCACTATTCTCAGGGTGGCCTTGAACTCACAGAGATCCTCCTACCTCTTGCCATTGGTAATTTCTTATACACCTCACTTTTTTTTGTAGAAGAGCGTATTTTGCTGAGTTTTTATTTTTGGCTTTTTCTTCTCTAGGCTGCTTTGGTGTGGTTCCTATGCCCCCATCTTAACCGGAACTCCTATTTGGTTTTTTGATTTTTTTTTAAATTTTGTTTATTTTTATTTATTTATTTATTTGAGAGACAGACAGATGGAGAAAGAGGCAGAGAGAATGGGCGTGCCATGGCCTCCAGCCACTGCAAACGAACTCCAAACGCATGTGCCCCCTTGTGCATCTGGCTAATGTGAGTTCTGGGGAATTAAGCCTTAGGCTTCACAGGCAAGGGCTTAACCATTCAGCCATCTCTCCAGCCCCTACTTTTGGTTTTTTGAAGTAAGGTCTCCCTCCAGCCCAAACTGACCTGGAATTCACTCTGTAGTCTTAGGGTGGCTTCAAACTCATAGCGATCCTCTGACCTCTGCCTCCTGAGTGCTGGGATTAAAGGTGTGCGCCACCATGCCAAGCTTGTTTACTTATTTTTAAAATATTTTATTTATTTATTTGAATAAGAGACACAAAGAAAGAGGCAGATAGAGGGGATGGGCATGCCAAAGCTTCTAGCTACTGCAAACGAACTCCATATGCATGTGCCACCATATGCATCTGGTTTATGTGAGTACTGGGGAATCTGACCTTAGGTTTTGTAGGCAAGAGCCTTAACAGCTAAGCCATCTCTCTGGCCCTGTTTACTTATTTTTTATTTATTTATTTTGTTTTTTGCTTTCTTGAGGCAGGCTTTCACTCTACCCCAGACTGATCAGTATGATTCAGTATGTAGTCCCAGGCTGGCCTCAAACTCACTGCAATCCTCCTACCTCTGCTGCCCAAGTGCTGGGATTAAAGGTGTGCAACACCATGTCGGCTATTTTCTTTCTTCTTTTTTTTAAAAAAAAATTTACTTACTTGGTTTTTCTATGTAGGGTCTTACTCTAGCCCAGGCTGACCTGGAATTCACTATGTAGTCTCAGAATGGCATTGAACTTATGGCGATCCTCCTACCTCTCTGCCTTCCAAGTGCTGGGATTAAAGGTGTGTGCCACCACAACCAGAAGATATTTATTTGTTTGTTTGTTTGTTTGTTTGTTTGTTTGTTTGTTTATTAGAGGAAGAGAGAGTGAGAGAGGGTGCACCAGGGCCTCTAGCCACTGCAAACAAACCCCAGATGCATGCACCACCATGTGCATTTGGATTACGTGAGACCTGGAGAATTTAAACCAGGTCCTTAGGCTTCAGAGGCATGCACCTTAACTGCTGAGCCAACTCTGTAGTCCTATTTTGGTTTCTTTCAAGGTAGGGACTCACTGTAGTCCAGACTAACCTGGAACTCATGGTGACCCTCCTATCTTTGCCTCCTGAGCACTGGGATTAAAGGCATATGCCACCATGCTTGCCCTGCATTTTTATTTATTTTCTATTTTTTTTGAATTTTTATTAACAACCTCCATAATTATAAAAAATATCCCATGGTAATGCCCTCCCTTTCCCCATTTTCCCCTTTGAAACTCCATTCTCCATCATATCCCCTCCCCCCTCAGTCTCTTATTTTGATATCATGATCTTTTCCTCCTATTATGATGGTCTTGTGTAAATACTGTTAGGCACTGTGAGTTCATGGATATCCAGGCCAATTTGTGTCTGGGGGAGCACGTTGTAAGGAGTCCTACCTTTCCTTCTGTCTTTTATATTAACTGGCTCTGAAAATACACATGTGGATCTGAGTGTAGTGGCACACGCCTTTAATCCCAGCACTTGGGAGGCAGAGGTAGGAGGTTTGCTGTAAGTTCAAGGCCATTGAGAATACGTAGCGAATTCCAGGTCAGCCTGAGCTAGAATGAGACCCTACCTCAAAAAAAAAAAAAAAAAATGTACACATCACTCTTTTTTCATGGGTGGACACATAAGTCAACTTGAAAATTTAAGGCATATCCTGTATTTGGGGGTGGGGAGGAGGTGTTGAAGCAAGGTCTCATTCTAACCCAGTCTGACTAGGACTCCATCCCAGGCAGGCCCTCAAACTCAGAGTGATCCTATACCTCAGCCTCCCAAGTGCTGGCATTAAATGTGTGCGCTGCCATACCCAACCTCATGTGCGTATGTTTTCTTTCTTTTTGAGGTCTTGCTCTAGCCCAGCCTGACCTGGAATTCACTGTGTAGTCTCAGAGTGGCCTCAAACTCACAGTGATCCTCCTACCTCTGCCTCCCAAGTGCTGGGATTGAAGGTGTTGTGCACCACCATGCCCAGTTCATGTATCTTTTTGTTTTGTTTTTCAAGGTAGAGTCTCAGTATAGTTCAGGCTGACCTGAAATTCACTATGTAGTCTCAGGGTGGCCTCAAATTCATGACAGTCTTCCTACCTCTGCCTCCCAAATACTGGAATTAAAGGTGTGTACTACCATGCCCAGCTTATCTTTTTTTTAAATTATTTTTATTTATTTATTTAAAAGAGGGAAAGAGGCAAAGCAAGAGAGCGAGAGAGAGAGAATGGGTGCACCAGGGCTTCCAGTTACTGTGCCACCTTGTACATCTGGCTTACATGGGTCCTGGGGAATCGAACCAAAGTCCTTTAGCTTTGCAGGTAAGCGCCTTAAACGCTAAGCCATCTATCCCCCCCCCCCTTTCTTCCCATGTATCTTTTTTTTTTTTTTTTTTTTTTTTTTTGGTAGGGTCTCACTCTAGTCCATGCTGACCTGGAATTAAGTATGTAGTCTCAGAGTGGCCTCAAACTCACGGCGATCCTCCTACCTCTGCTTCCCAAGTGCTGGGATTAAGGCGTGCGCTACCACGTCCAGCTCTCATGTATCTTTTAAAATTCATTTGTTTTGTATGTGTATGTATGTATGCTCATATATGTGTGGGCACACATGTGGGGGGGGGATAGAGCTTAAGGCATTTTTTTCACGTTTATTTTATGAAAAGAGGATTTCTCCCAATACTGCTAATTTCACTATCCAGCTTGCCCTGGGGATCTTGTCTGCTTCCTCCGTGCTAGGATTACAGGTAGGCTACGAGACCTTTGTATCCTTTATGTAGGGTGTGTAGGATCTGAACTCTGGTCTTTATGATTATGTGGCAAGAGCTTTATCCACTGAGCCATCATCCCAGCTCATATCATGTGTCTTTAAAGGCTGAAGTGGCCCAATTTATAAAATTGCTCATTCCATTAGTATTCCACCTACTCTGAGGTTAAATGCTTTTCTCTCTATTTGACAGGTAATTTCTGTTCTTTTTTATGCTCCCCCCTTCAAAACCTATTTGAGCCTAGTCCTTAAAACATATGTATCTTCCAGAATTACTTTCCATTCCATTACATTTTTAGTAGACTCAAAATCAGATGGTGTAAGTCAGCTATGCCAACTTCTTTGTAGGCCCAAGATGAGTACTCAAGTGCTCATCAGAGCATGTCATGGTCACCTTACTCCCTTCCAGATCCCTCCATACTTTGCTGCTCCCAGGTGTTGAACCTCAATAACAGAAAGTTTGCCTTAAGCTTCAGAGAATCATTTTAGCGAGGATAACCAACTCATCTCAGTTTGTCAATCTCAGCACTGAAAGTCCTATGTTCTGGAAAGTTCCTCAGTCCTGCGAAGACTAGAATAGCTGATCACTCCACTTTTGGATCCCCCTTGTACTTTTCCTTCTCTTCTCTTCCTCTTCCTTAGCAAGGCAAGGGAGAAAGATTTGTTTCTACCTGTATACTCAGACCTATGAGGCTGTCAGCTGCAAGAAGAACCCAGAGCATAGATGTGTGGGTTCCTGCGTCCTTCAGGGCTGCCCACAGTCCCCTCCTCCCAGGCATCCCAGGCATCTGTGGAGACCAAGGTTGTGCCATGAGAAGAGAAAGAATCACTCCCGGGAGACAGTTTCAGTGAACAGCTTGGTTTATTGTCAGGAAAATGGGTTTATAAGCAATTGAGGGTGGGAAGAGGGTCCTAAGGGGATTGGATACACAAGGTTGCTTGTTGATAACTAATTAGCATATGGGCACATTCTTTCCAGCAGTAGGCAATGGCAGGGGGAGGGGCTGTGCAAAGGTGCTTGCTGATGCCATATAAGGAGTTTCCTAGGCAACTGGTCAAAGGCCACAGGGTTATGGGCAAAGCCTAAGTCTTTACATCTGAATGTCCAGGTATCCCTGCTTGGAGAGAGAATGGCCTTACTTCCTGCTGATCTCAGGCCGAGATTTTTGTCCAGGTGTCCAGGCTCACTACAACCCCCGAGAATGGGGGGAGCAGCTCCCCTGCCAGTCCGTGCAGAGATACTAGCAGCATTTCAGGCTGCTGTGACCCCTCCATAGCCTGGAGACTTCGTGTCAGACAGCTTAGGTTTGCTTTAACCCAGGTCCCTGCCTGTGTCCCACACAGATGTAGAAGCTCAGTCCTCTGCTTGTGTCTCACACAGATGTAGAAGCTCAGTTCTCTGTGCTACATCTTGAGACCTCAGGAATCCAGTCCAAGAGTTTAATGATTTACCCCAACTTTAAGCACACAAAGGGAAAGCAATCTCAATTTGCCTGTCTACGGCGTTGCATATTGTATATATACCCTAAATGGGGGTTCTTGTTTATTTTGGAGGTGCTGGGGATCAAACCCAGAGCCTTCTGCCTATGAAGCAGGTGTTCTGCCACAGAGTTCCACCTCCAGCTTCCTCTCCCTTTCTTTTTGGAGACAGAGCCTCGCTAGCCCACTGCCCTTGAATTCTCAATCCTTCTGCCTCAGACTTGCAAGTACTAGCATTATGGGAATGTGCCATTATGTTTTGCACTTTTTGTTTTGTTTTGTTTTTTGTTTGTTTATTTTTATTTATTTGAGAGTGACAGAGAAAGAGGCAGAGAGAGAGGGAGAGAATGGGCACAAGAGGACCTCCAGCCGTTGCAAACGAACTCCAGGCCCGTGCACCCCCTTGTGCATCTGGCTTACGTGGGTTCTGGGGAATCAAGCCTCAAACGGGGGTCCTTAGGATTCACAGGCAAGAGCTTAACTGCTAAGCCGTCTCTTCAGCCCTTGGTTTTTGTTGTTGTTGTTTGGTTTTTTAAGGTAGGGTTTCACTCAAGCCCAGGCTGACCTGGAATTCACTCTGTAGTTTCAGGGTGGCCTCAAACTCATGGTGATCCTCCTACCTCTGAGTCCCATGTGCTGAGATTAAAGGCATGCGCCACCACGCCCGACTGTTTTGTTTTTTGAGGTAAGGTCTTGCTTTAGCCTAGGCTGACCTGGAATTGACTGTGTAGTCTCTGGGTGGCCTCAAACAGTGATCCTCCTACCTTTGCCTCCCAATTGGTGGGATTAAAGGCATGTGCCACCATGCCTGGCTATTTTTGACACTTTTAAAAACTATTACTGAGCTGGGCGTGGTGGTGCACACCTTTAATCCCAGCACTCGGGAGGCTAGGAACCCCAGTTCAATTCCCCAGCACCCACTTAAGCCAGATGTAAAAGGGGGCACATGCGTCTGGAGTTCATTTACAGTGGCTAAAGGCCCTGTCACATCCATTCTCTCTGTCTGCCTCTCTCTCTCTCAAATAAATAAATATTTTTAATATTATTTATTTATTTATTTGGTTTTTCAAGGTAGGGTCTCACTCTAGCTCAGGCTGACCTGGAATTTACTATGTAGTCTCAGGGAAGCCTCAAACTGTCAGCAATCCTTCTACCTCTGCCTCCTGAGTGCTGGGATTAAAGGTGTGTGCCTCCATGCCCAGCTTAAAAAATATTTCTTTACATACTTGAAAAAGAAAGAGTGAGTATGAGCATGCCAGAGTCTCCTACCACTGTGTTCTAGATGCATGTACCACTTTTTGCATCTAGATTTATATGGGTACTGGGGGATCAAACCCAGGTTGTCAAGCTTTGCAAAGTAAGTGCCTTTAACCACTGAGCAACCTCTCCAGCCTCCTGTTTGGCATTTGTAAAAAAAAAAAACAAACAAAAACCACAGAGCTGGAGAAATGACTTAGTGGTTAAGGCGTTTGCCTGCAAAGCCAAAGGATCCTGGTTCAGTTCTCCAGGGCCCATGTAAGCCAGATGCACAAGGGGACACGTGTCTGGAGTTCCTTTGCAGTGGCTGAAGGCTCTTGTGCACCCATTCTCTCCCTCCCTCTCTCTTTCTCTCCTCTCTCTCTCTCTCTCTCTCTCTCTTTCTACTTCTTTCTTTCAAATAAATAAATAAATTATGTTTAATAAAATAAAACATACTTTGGGGTTGGAGAGATAGCTTACCAATTAAGGCACTTGCCTGCAAAGCCAAAGGACTCAGGTTCAATTCCCCAGGACTCATATAAGCCAGATGCACAAGGGGGTGCATGACTCTGGAGTTCATTTACAGCAGCTGGAGACCCTGGTGTGCCCATTCTTGCTCTCTCTCTCTACCTGTCTATCTCTCTAATAAATAAATTTTTTTAAAAAAAACATACTTTGGGGCTAGAGAGATGGCTTAGCAGGTGAGGCATTTGCCAGTAAAGCCAAAGGGTCCAGATTCGATTCTCCAGTACCCACATAAAGCCACACAAGGTGTCACGTGCACCTGCAGTTCCTTTGCAGTGGCTAGAGGCCCTGCTGTGTGCCCATTCTCCCCCATCCTTTTTTCCTTTTTTTGTTATGTATGTGGGCACATGTGTGTGCAGGTACATGTGTGTGGAGGCAAGAATTCAACATCAGGGCTAGAGAGATGGCTTAGTAGTTAAGGTACTTGCCTGTGAAACCTAAGGACCCAGGTTCAATTCCCCAGTACCCATGCAAACCAGATGCATAAGGTGGCACATATGTCTGGAGTTTGTTTGCAGTGGCTAGAGACCCTGGCATGCCTGTTCTCAATATATATCTACCTCTTTCTCTTTCTTGCTTTGAAATAAATAAAATATTGGGTTGAGTGTGGTATGCACACATTTATCCCAACACTTATGAGGCAGATGTAGAATTGCAGTGAGTTTGCGGTCACCCTGAGATGACATAGTGAATTCTAGGTCAGCCTGAGGTAGAGCGAGACCCTACCTTGAAAAACCAAAAAATAAAATACTGAAGAAAAAAGCCGGGCATGGCGGTACACGCCTTTAATCCCAGCACTTGGGAGGCAGAGGTAGAAGGATTGCTGTGAGTTTGAGGCTACCCTGAGACTACTTAGTGAATTCTAGGTCAGCCTGGGCTAGAGTGAAACCCTGCCTTGAAAAAAAAAAAAAAGGCCGGGTGTGGTGGCACATGCCTTTAATCCAAGCACTCAGGAGGCAGAGGTATGAGGATCACCATGAATTGGAAGCCAGTTGAGACTACAAAGTGAATTCCAGGTCAGCCAGGGCTAGAATGAAACTATATCTCGAAAACAAAAAACAAAATCAACGTCAGGTGTATTCATCTATTCCTCCCTAAGTTATTTATTGAGACATTCTTACTATCCTAGTGAACCCAGAACTCATTGATACTGCTAGTCTAGCTAGCCAGCAAGCCCTGAGGATCCACCTGTCTCTCTGTCTTCCCACACAAATTATAGAGGCATGCTGCCACGCTCAGAATTTGTGTGGGTTCTGGAGATCCACACTCAGGTCCTCGTGCTTTCATGGCAAGTATTTTACTGACTGAGCCATCTCCCCAGCCTTACTTTAATTAATTAATTTTTTTTGGCCAGGGGGCTGGAGGGCGTTCAAGGTAGGATCTTGCTTTAGCCCAGGCTGACCTGGAATTAGTTTCAGACTGAGCTAGAACTCACAGTAATCCTCCTACCTCAGCCTCCTGAGTGCTGGGATTAAAGGTGTGCAGCACCATACCCAGCATTTTTCTTTCCTGTATATATATATGTATATGTGGCTAGAGAGATGGCTTAGCAGTCAAGGTGCTTGTCTGCGAAGTTTAAGGACCTAGGTTCAATTCCCCAGTACCCTTGTAAACCAGATGCACATGGTGGTACGTGTGTCTAAGAGTTCCTTTGCAGTGGCTGGAGGCCCTGACACACATATTCTCTCTCTCTCTGCGTCACTATCTTCCTCTTTCTATAATAGAACATTTAAAGAAAAAAGAATTTAAAATAAATATTATTTATTATTTGGGAGGGAAAGGGAGAGTGAGAGAATGGGCATACCAGGGCCTTTAATCACTGCAGGTGAACTCCAGACACATGTACCACCATTTGTCTGGCTTACATGCATTCTGGTGAATCAAACCTAGGTCCTTAGGCTTCTCAGGCAAGCGCTTTAACTGCAAAACCATCTCTCCAGCCTATTTTTCTTTTTCTTTTTTGATTATCTGAAATAGGATCTTCTCTACTCCAGGCTGACCTGGGATGCACTATGTAGTCTCAGGTGTAAAACTCACAGTGATCCTCCTATCTCTGCCTCCCAAGTGCTGTGATTAAAGGTATGCACCATAAAGCTTTTTTTTTTTTTAACTTATTTTATTTTATTTACTTATTTGAGAGAGAGAATGGGTGTTCCAGGTCCTCCAGCCACTGAAAATGAACTCCAGATACATGTGCCACCTTGTGCATCTGGCTTATGTGGGTCCTGGGGAGTTGAATCAATGTCCTTTGGCTTTGCAGGTAAGCGTTTTAACTGCTAACCCATCTCTCTAGCCCTTAAAAGGCTTTTTACAACAAAGAATTTGTGTGTATGTGTGTGTGTGTGTGTGTGTGTGTGTGTGTGTGTGTGTGTGGTTTTTCGAGGTAGGGTTTCACTCTAGCCCAGGCTGACCTGGAATTCATTATGGAGTCTCACGGCAATCCTCCTACCTCTGCCTCCCAAGTGCTGGGATTAAAGGCATGTGCCACCATGTCCAGCTATCAACAAAGAAAATTTTTAATCGAGGAAAGAGGCAGTCTACAGAAAGGGAGAAAATTGTTGTTAGCTGTATATCTGATAGAGAGTTAAACTCTAGGGGCTGGAGAGGTGACTCAGCTGTTTAAGGTGCTTGCTTATAAAGCCTGGTGGCCCAGGTCTGATTCTCCCTCTAGCCCGGGCTGATGTGGAATTTACTTACTAGTCTCAGGCTTCAAACTCATGACAATCCTACCTCTGCCCATCAGTGCTGGGATTAATGGTGTACACCACCAAAACTGGCTTCTAGTCAATGTTTTTTTGGGTTTTTTTTTTTTTGTTTTTTTTTTTTTTGGTTTTTCGAGGTAGGGTCTCACTCTAGCCCAGGCTGACCTGAAACTCACTCTAGTCTCAGGGTGGCCTTGACCTCACAGCGATTCTCCTACCTGTGCCTCCTGAGCGCTGGGATTAAAGGCGTGCACCAGCACGCCCAGCTTTAGTCAGTGTTTTTGATAAGTGTTGGTATATTCTTCTATCCTTTGGCTCTTCTAATGTTTCCGTCATAGTCTGTTCACTATTAATGTCACTATTTTTTTTCTGAATTTTCCCCATGTTCACTTCCTGGATTTTTCACTTTAAGAGCCTGCTTTGTGTTACTCAGGTCTTGATACTCTTCATCCAAATTCAACACTTTCAAAGTTGGATCCTTCATTGGTGGTGGTATCACAGATTTCCCAGAATGAGCTGCTAGCCAGGTTGTCCCAGGACCATGTCACTCAAGGCCTCTGAGCTGAGCTGGGCTTGGACTGGTGCCATGCCCACTGTAGTAGACAGCTTAAGGTTGCTGAGATGAACTTCCAAACCAAGCACAGTTGTAGAGGGAAAGATATTTATTGAAGCTTACAGATCCAAACAGAGAGAGAAGGCACAAGGCAAAAACACCCAAAAGGGACACCACAAACACACTAAAGAAACTCTAGGCACTTTGCATATCTTTAGACTGGAATTGCAAATCCACTAGCATAAAACACTTAATTTGTTGGAGGGCCATTTATTCACACTACCTCATTCCATCCTCCAATAGATTGATAACCATTTCACATTGTAAATTGTATTCAGTCCAATTTCAAAGGCCTCCACAGTCTTTACCAACTTAAAATAGTTCTAGTCTCAAGTCCCATCTGAGATTTAAGATGGTCTCTTAACTGTGAGTCCTGTAAAATCAAACAAGTTAAGTACTTTCAAGATATAAAGGTACAGAGTAAATATTTTGAACTGCTGTGAGGCATAGCAAGGAGAGACTAGAAAAATGCACACTCAACCATCAAACAAACATCAAACTTCTACAGTTCAAGTTCCGTCGTAACCAGTGAATGACAGTCTCTGGATTTTCCAGTTCTGCCCCTCCAACTTGGCTGAGTAGCCAGGGAAAACTTCTATCCCTAGCTAAAAGCCTCCAAGGTAGCCCTTACACAGTCCTGGTATATCCAACACATCTTTGGGTCTCCATGCAAACCACAGTCCATCTTCCAATAGCTTTGTCATCCTATCAGGGTCATCATGCCCTGCCTTATTCCACATCTCAGCAGCAGTTCCTGAAACCATGTATGTTTCATGACCACTCCATGCATTTCTCATGCTTCTGAAACCAACACCAGGTGTACAGGACACAGCCATATTCTTAATTCAGGGAAGAAATAAATCATTACCTTGAAGAGCAGGTTCCTTCTCCAGTTAACTCTTTCCAAAAGAGTTTGCATTTCTATCGTAGTCTTCCCTCAGGCATCCTCTCCATTGTTTAGTGTAAAGCAGTTGGGCCATCTTCCTTAAGATTGCTAATGCATTTGGCAATAGCAGCTTCAGTAACCTAGACCAGTCTCATTGCCTGTCATTTTATTTATTTATTTATTCATTATTTTTTTTCTCAAACTTTTTTTTCTTGGTTTTTCAAGATAGGGTCTCACTCTAGCCCAGGCTGACCTGAATTACCTATGTAGTCTCAGGTTGGCCTCAAACTCAAGGCGATCCTCCTACCTCTGCCTCCCGAGTACTGGGATTAAAGGCATGCGCCATCACGCCCAGCTTTTTCTCAATTTTTATTAACATTTTCCATGATTATAAAAAAAAATCCCATGGTAATACCCTCCCCCCTCCGACTTTCCCCTTTGAAATTCCATTCTCCATCATATCCCCTCCCCATCTCAATCAGTTTCTCTTTTATTTTGATGTCATGATCTTTTCCTCCTCTTATGATAGTCTTGTGTAGGTAGTGTCAAGCACTATGAGGTCATGGATATCCAGGCCATTTTGTCTAGAGGGAGCATGTTGTAAGGAGTCCTACCCTTCCTTTGGCTCTTACATTCTTTCTTCCACCTCTTCCGCATTAGACCCTGAACCTTGGAAGGTGTGATCTAGATGTTACTCAGTACTCCAGTCACTTCTTTCCAGCACTATGATACCTTCTGAGTCATCCCAAGGTCACTGCCATCTGAAAAGAGAAGATTCTCTACCCAAAGTGAGAGTAGCGTTAATATAAGGGTATGAATATTAAGAGAAGTGCTAACTGGGCAGTTTGATAAGCATAGTATATACATTTTTCCAGACATCAGTTGATGTTACACCCCTAGGGCTCATGACTACCCTGTTTTAAGTTTTCAGTATCAGGGATGTATTCCCTCCCATGGAGCGGGCCTCCAGTCCAATTGGAGGGCAGTTGGTTTCCACCATGACAGATGTGCCACTATTGCACCCATCGGTTCATTTGGCCAGGCTGGCCAATTATAAGGCTTGTAGTGTCTATTGTTGAGTATCTTCACTGGTGGTATCTCTTTCTCCCATTGAACTACATGTAGAATGGCTTCTTCCAGCTTTCTGTCAGCTGGTCTACATGGAGGAGGTTATCAGCTCAGTTCCAGCAGGATTTCTCAGTGGCCTTGAAGCCCAAGTATGTGTAGTCTTCAGCAATAGGGTCTTACCATCAATTCCTGGTGGGAAACCAAGGGCCTTGGCAATGGCCTATAATGTTTTGGGGGCATCTGGGACCTTCCTGGCCAACAACTCACTGGAGGCATCCCATCCCTGAGTGCCTGTCATTTTAACTTGTTTGAAGTTTTACAACTTAAAATCTTAAATCTCTCAGTTCAGTATCTTTAGCAAAGCTCATCATCAGTCCATTACCAATTGAACCTTGATCAAACTCTCTGGGCCTGGGCAGCAGAATGTAGTCAGCTCTTAAGTTAGTAGCCTAGTTCCAACAAAGTCCTTTGCAGTCTTTCCTTGTCCTTAGTTCGTAAGCTAAGCCTCCAAGTTCGGTTCTGCCTGCACTTAGCATTCTCAAACTCTTATCAGAATAGTCCATAATACTTGTCTTACTGCTCCAGAAGATATCTTCAGTTGCAAGTGCCAAGTCCATGCACATGATCAGATTCATTTCACCCCACTCCTGGTACCAATTTCTGTAGAAGACAGCCTCAGGTCAGTGAGATGAACTTCCAAACCAAACACAATTATAGAGGAAGGAATATTTACTGAAGCTTAGAGTTTCAAGCAGAAAGAGAAGCCACAAGGCAAAAAAACTCGAAAGCCACACTACAAACAAGCACACTTCAGAAACTCCAGGCTTTTTGCATATCTTTAGACTAGAATTGCAAATAAACTGGCATAAAACGCTGAATATGTTGGGGGCCTTCTATACAAACTAGCACACTCACCATAAGAGCCCAAACTGTTTTCTACGAAAAACCTTGGATCAGGGAAATGTAGATTAAAACTACATTGAGATTCCATCTCACTCCTGTCAGATTGGCTGCCATCATGAAAACAAAGGATCATAAATGCTGGTGGGGATGTGGAAAAAGAGGAACCCTTCTACACTGTTGGTGGGAATGCAGTCTGGTCCAGCCATTGTGGAAATCAGTGTGGAGGTTCCTAAAACAGCTAAAGATTAATATACCATATGACCCAGCTATAGCACTCCTAGGCATGTATCCTAAGGACTCATCCCATTTCCTTAGAAGTACGTACTCAACCATGTTTATTGCTGCTCAATTCATAATAGTTGGGAAATGGAACCAGCCTAGATGTCCCTCAACTGATGAGTGGATAAGGAAGATGTGGCACATTTATACAATGGAGTTCTACTCAGCGGTAAAGAAAAATGAAGTTATGAAATTTGCAGGAAAATGGATGGATCTGGAAAGGATTATACTAAGTGAGGTAACCCTGGCCCAGAAAGCCAAGCGCCACATGTTGTCAATCATATGTGGATCCTAGCTACAGATGATTGTGCTTCTGTGTGAGAAGGAAAAAACTCAGTAGCAGAGGCCAGTAAGTTAAAAAGGAGATACAAAGGGAAGAGAAAGGAAGGGAGGAGGGTACTTAGTAGGTTGGTATTATATATATGTAAGTAGAAGAATAGATTAATGGGGGTGAAAAGGCCCAAAGTGAGGTCAGGGGAAGAGATTGAGTAAAGGAAAGGTGGAGGGAGGGCTAATCAAAATCTAAGAGGATGCTAAATCATATGGAATCCTCCGGTTTTGGACAATGGAACACTCAGGAGCCATAGATCATTGTTAGAAATTTTTCAGTGCCAGGGATGGGATACCTCTAGTGAGTTGTTGGCCAGGGAGGTCCCTGATGTCCCCAAAACATTATAGGCCATTGCCAAGGCCCTTGGTTTCCCACCAGGAATAGATGGTAAGACCCTATTGCTGAAGACTCCACATACTTGGGCTGCAAGGTCACTGAAAAATCCTACTGGAACTGAGCTGATAATCTCCTCTATGTAGACCAGCTGACAGAAAGCTGGAAGAAGCCATTCTACATGTAGTTCAATGGGAGAAAGATACCGCCAATGAAGGTACTCATCAGTGGACACTGCAAGCCTTGTAATTGGCCAGCCAGGCCAAATGAGCCAATGGGTGCAATAGTGGCATGTCTGTCCTGGTGGAAACCAGCTGCCCTCCAATTGGACTGGAGGCCCGCTCCATGAAGGGAAACACATTCCTGATACTGAAAGCTTAAAACAGAGGCAGTCATGAGCCCTAGGGGTGTAACATCTGCTGATGCCTGAAAAAAATGTATATTCTGTGCTTATCAAACTGCCCAGTAAGCACTTCTCTTAATATTTACACCCTTATATTAACACTACCCGTACTTTGGGTAGAGAATCTTCTCTTTTCAGATGGCAGTGACTTTGGGATGACTCAGAAGGTATCATAGTGCTGGAAAGAAGTGACTGGAGTACTGAGTAACATCTCGATTACACCTTCTAAGGCTCAGGGTCTAATGCGGAAGAGGTGGCCGAAAGATTGTAAGAGCCAAAGGAAGGGTACAACATGCTCTCCAGACAAAATGGCCTGGATATCCATGACCTCATAGTGCCTGACACTACCTACACAAGACCATTATAAGAGGAGGAAAAGACCATGACATCAAAATAAAAGAGAAACTGATTGAGATGGGAAAAGGTTATGATGGAGAATGGAATTTCAAAGGGGAAAGTAGGGGTGGGGAGGGAGGGTTTTACCATGGGATACTTTTTAAAATCATGGAAAATGTTAATAAAAATTGAGAAAAATAGAAAAAAGAAAAATCTTGGGCTGGAGAGATAGCTTAGTGGTTAAGGTGCTTGCCTAATGACCCAGTTTCAGTTCCCCAGAATCCACATAAGACAGATGCACCAAGTGGCCATCATGTGTGTCTGGAGTTTTTTTTGCAGTGGCTTGAGGCCCTGGTGCAGCCATCCTTTCTCTCGTTCTTAAATAAATAAGGAGTCGGGTGGGTGGCACACACCTTTAATCTCAACACTTGATAGGCAGAGGTAGGAGGATTGCCAT
The DNA here is from genome assembly GCF_020740685.1 of Jaculus jaculus. NCBI lineage: Eukaryota > Metazoa > Chordata > Mammalia > Rodentia > Dipodidae > Jaculus > Jaculus jaculus. The sequence goes on along the minus strand of NC_059109.1, from coordinate 82,250,961 downwards.
GAGCTTAAGGCTACTCTGAGACTATATAGTAAATTCCAGGTCAACCTGGGCTGGGAGTGAGACCCTACTTTAAAAAACAAAATAAATAAATAAATAAAAATAAAGAAAGAATATTAATACCCCTTTTGTTTCTCATAAGGATTGAGGTAAATTATACATATTTCATGTTTAGTATAAAGCCTGACAACATTAGGTAAATGTCAGCTATTTATATATATACACACACATACACACACACTCATGTCGTTAATATTCCATGTATTTGTTAGAGGCCAACATAGTTGTGATTTATCAAAAAGGAATTCTCATAACCTAAATAAGAAAGCAGAAACAAGCCAGGCATGGTGGCTCACGCCTTTAATTCCAGCACTTGGGAGGCAGAGGTAGGGGGAACGCCATGCCTGAGCCTGTGACTACATTGTGAATTCCAGGTCAGCCTGAGCTAGAGAGAGACCCTACCTTGAAAAAATAAAAAAATCAGAAACAGGACTGGAGAGATGCTTCAGTAGTTAAAGACACTTGCTTGCAAAGCATAGTGACCTGGGTTCTATTCCCTAGTACCCACATAAAGCCAGTGTACAAAATGGCACAGGCTTCTGGAGTTAGTTTGCAGTGGTAGCAGTCCCTTGTAAACCCATCCTCCCATCCCCTCCTTCTCAAATAAACAAACATTTTTTAAAAAGCAGGTACCTTAGCCGGGCATAGTGGTGTACAACTTTAATCCCAGCATTCAGGATACAGTAGTAGGTGGATTGCTATGAGTTCGAGGCCACCCTGAGACTACATAGCGAATTCCAGGTCAGCCTGGGCTACTGCAAGACCCTACCTTGAAAGAACAAAAACAAAAAAAAAAGGTACCTTTATAACTTTTCAGTGACTAATTTTTCCCAGCATTATGTGTTGGACATAAGCAAAGTTTTACCATAAGTCTCTTCTCTTAGAATCAATTTCTGAAAGTTTAAAACTGAATTTTAGTGTGCCTGGCTAATACAGAGTTTTAACTTTTTATTTAAGGCTATTTCTGATGCTTGGAAGCTATCATTTTAGCAACAAAGATGGTAATAAATCTTTGTCTCCCACAATTCAGACCAAGAATTCACTGCAACAAGGTAAACCTAACAATATATACATGTAAGTATATAATATATTTTCATGCTTTTCCTATTTCCTGTCTGTGTATGTGGCCTTTCTTCCTTAGGCTTGCTGTATTTTCCCCTTAGATTACACAAGGTAACATTTAGATAACTATGGGGCACACTCATCTCTAGAGCTGTAGAACACATTACAAGGTGGGGAGTGACTTTTTGTGTAGGGTCTTCTTGACTGTTCTTTTCTCTCTTCTATAATCAATTTCACTTGTACCTTAAATAATAGGAAAAGTAGACTGGGGTTGAGGAGGTAGTTCAGTGGGTCAAGAGTTTGCTGTGCAAATGTGGGGACCTGAGTTTGAATACCTGGAACCCATGTACAGTGCTAGACATCATGACATGTGCCTATAATCCTGGACTGAGAAGGTGGAGACAGAGATTCTCTGGGGCTCACTGACTAGCTAGCTAGTCTAAACAAATCAGTGAGCTCTATGTTCAGTGAGAGACTCTGTCTCAAAGAATGGAAATGGAAAGCAATTGAGGAAGGCACTTGGCATCAATCTCTGGCCTCCAGATGCACATATGCATGCATGCACACACATGTGCCCACACACACATTAATACACCTAAACACACACACAGAATTATTTTCTTCTTTGCTTTATCATTTTGCTTGCTTTTTTTTTTTTTTGTTTGTTTGTTTTGTTTTTTTGGACAGGATCTAACCCAGGCTGTTTTGCTACTTATTATGTAGCCAAGGATGACCTTGAACTTCTGATCCTCCAACTGTGCCTGAGATTACAGGTGTATACCACCATGCCTGGCTTGCTGCTAATATTTGTTTTATTTATTTATTTATTTGATTTTCCAAGGTAGGGTTTCATGCCCATGCTGACCTGGGATTCACTATGTAGTCTCAGGTTGACTTCAAACTTATGGCGATCCTCCTACCTCTGTGCCTTCCGAATGCTGTGATTAAAGGTGTGCTCCACCACTCCTGGCCTGTTGCTAATATGATTAAGAGTGGGCCATGCTTGGGGACATTTACCTTCAGCCTTGAGTACCTTCAAAAACTCTGCAACAGGTCTGGAGTAATGGCTTAGCAGTTAAACACTTGCCTGTGAAGCCTAAGGACCCCAGTTTGAGGCTTGATTCTTTAGGACCCACCTAAGCCAAATACACAAGGTGGCACATGTATCTGGAACTTGTTTGCAGTGGCTGAGGCCCTGGTGCCCCCATTCTCTCTCTCTCTCTGTAATTTTCAAATAAATAAATAATAATTACAATTAAAATAAAATAAAACCCTGTGACAATTCAGTTTAACAGAAATGAAATCTAAGGGCCAGGCATGGTGGAGCACACCTTTGATCCCAGCACTGGGGAGGCAGAGGTAGGAAGATCACTGTTCAAGGCCACCCTGAGACTACAGAGTGAATTGCAGGTCAGCCTGGGCTAGAGCGACACCCTACCTCTAAAAAAAAAAAAACAAAAGGAAGAAAGAAAAATAAATGAAATGAAATCTAAAAAGGGTTTTGTTGTTTGTTTTTTTAAATCTGTTTTTAAACAGTCTTTTTAGAAGTAACAAGTTCATAAAAAACAGTTGTCTTCATTTGGATCTTTTTTTGTCATTAAATCTAGGTGTCAGCTGATGGTTATGAAGTAGAAAATCTCATCTCTGAAGACCTTATAAAGAGAAGCCGTGGCTTTAGGACTGAGTATTTTGTTAGGCCACCAGTCTATGTGACAGTTTCCTTTCCCTTTAATGTGGAACTCTGTAGGATTAACATAGACCTCACAGCTCGAGGAGGCCAGAATGCCACTGGCTTAGAAATATACACATCTTCCTTATCTAACAGAGCCTCATGGAATTCCCAGGAATGCCAGACCCCAGGCCCTGCAGAACCATCTGTCCCAAATAAAGAAGTGTTCACCTTGGTAGGCAAAGTCTTACTGAAAAGTCAAAGCCAAGTGACGTTCAGCCACAGGGGCTTCAAGGCTAGGCCACCTTTTAGCCCAATGGAAGTCACACACCCCTCCCCTACTGTTGTGGTCCAGGAGCTCTGGAATAAAGGGACTCTTTCTCTCTGCCATGTGACCCACCTCAAGATCGGTATCACCCATGTGACAGGCAGTGGCATCGCTTGCATCAAGCAGTTAGAGGTGTGGGGTCAGCCGGCTAAGACCTGCTCTCAGGAGGTGATAAACAGTGTCTTGTTGGTAGCCTCAGAGAGCCTGCCTCAAGATATGGTTCTACCCATGGAGAGTAACTGTGACCCTAGAGTTCATTGTGGAGGCCAGAACCCCTCCTGTAGCTCACAGGAGTTGGTTCCAGTGCTGCAGGATGTCCCAGAGGAGTTCCTAGATCCCATCACCTTGGAAATCATGCCTTGCCCCATGTTGCTGCCCTCAGGCAAGGTCATTGACCAGACCACACTGGAGAAGTGTAACCAGAGTGAAGCTACTTGGGGCCGAGTGCCCAGTGATCCTTTTACTGGAGTAGCCTTTACTCCGCAGTCCCAGCCACTTCCACACCCCTCCCTGAAGGCCCGAATTGACCGTTTTCTGCTCCAGCACTCTGTCTCTGGCTGCTGCCTGCTTGGGAGAACACAAACTGCATCAGCGGTGACCCCTTCTATCATTGCCTTGCCCTTGAGGAAAAGGAAGATCGATCAGGCTGAACTTACCCCAGACAGCAGTCTTGCTGTGAATGCTTCTTGCTCTACCACAAGTCCTCTGGTCTCGCCCATTACCTCAGAGCACAGTGCAAAGAAAATGAAAGCTCCCAGTGAGCTCACCTTGATGCACACGGACGGTTCAGCAGGTGACTATCTGTGTCCAGCCCTGTGTCATCCCTGTCCTTTATTTATTTATTTATGAGAGAGAGAGAGAGAGAACTCACCTGGGCCTCTAGTCACTACAAGTGAACTTCAGACATATGTACCACTATGTACATCTAATTTAATGTGGGTTCTAGGGAGTCAAACCTAGGTCCTTTGGCTTCACAGGCAAGTGCCTTAACTGCTAAGCCATCTCTCCAGTCCATTCCTGTCCTTGGACTTATATTTTGCTAGCTTGGGTTTGTCAAGCCCAATGGCCATGCTGTTTCTCATTGTTGTTGCAGGGCCTCGCAGCTTTGCCCTCAGCCCACAGGTAATCTGGAGACCCCTCTGGCGTGGTGGGTGCTCTTCCCTGTCCCAGCTTTCCCTCTCTCTCTTCCTTCCTCCCTCTATCCCTTTTTTTTTTCTTTAAATATTTTTATTTATTTTCAAAAAGGGACAGAGAATGAGAATGGGCACACCAGGGCCTTCTGCCACTGCAAACAAACTCCAGATGCATGTGCCACTTTGTGCATCTGGCTTTACATGGGTACTGGGGAATTGACCCAGTCTGTCAGATACAAGCAAGTACTTTAACTGAGCCGGAGCTACAGAGACAGCATCCCCTTTCTTTAAAAAAAAAAAAAAAAAAAATTTTAAATTTATTTGAGTGGGAGAGAGAATGGCACACCAGGGCCTGTAGCCACTGCAAATAACTCTAGACACATGTGCCACTTTGTATATCTGGCTTTTTATGGGTACTGGGGAATCAAACCTGGGTACTTAGGCTTCACAGGCAAGTGTCTTAACCTCTAAGCCATATCTCCAGTCCCTCCCCCCGTTTTTTTTCCTGCTTTTTTTTTTTTAACTTTTATTAGCATTTTCATGATTATAAAAAAAAATATCCCATGGTAATTCCCTCCCTTTCCCCCCCCCACTTTCCCCTTTGAAATTCCATTCTCCATCATATTACCTCCCCATCTCAATCATTGTACTTACATATATACAATATCAACCTATTAAGTACCCTCCTCCCTTCTGCTTTTTGTTTTTCAAGGTAGGGTTTTACTCTAGCCCAGGCTGGCCTGGAATTCACTCTGTAGTCTCAGGCTGGCCTAAAACTCACAGTGAACCTCCTACCTCTGCCTCCCAAGTGCTAAGATTAAAGGTATGCACCACCACTCCTGGCTTTCCAGCCCCTTTTTTAATATTTCTTTTAGACAGAGAGAGAGAATTGAGCTAGGGCCTCCAGCCACTGTAATCAGACTCCAGATGTGTGTGCCATCTTGTGCACATGCGCAACCTTTCACTCTTGTGCACCTGGTTTATGTGGGACCTGAAGAGTTGAACATGAGTCTTTGGGTTTCACAGGCAAGTGCCTTAACCACTAAGTCAAATCCAGCCCCCTTCCTTTCTTTCTTTGAAGCAGGGACTCACTCTGTAGCCCAGGATAGCCTGAAACTCACTATGTAGCTGTAGTTGGCCTTAAATTTGTAATCCTGTCTCAGCTGGGATTATAGGTAGGAGCCTCCATCCAGGATTCATCCTACTAGCCAGTGTGCCTGTTTTGAATTTCCTTCATGTACCGTGGCCAGCTCAACACTTTTTGTTGTCTTACTCCACTAGTCAGATCTTCAGAGAAGAGAGATACAAGTCCCTCAAAATAGACTACTTCTGCTGGGCGTGGTGTTTCACACCTTTAATCCCAGCACTGGGAGGCAGAGGTAGGAGGAGTGTTGTGAGTTTGAGGCCACCCTGAGACTCCATAGTGAGTTCCAAGTCAGCCTGGGCCAGATCTTTCTTCTGGAACCTATTTTGTGGTTCCTTATGTGAATTTCAGTGTTTGTTCTTGAGTATGAAATTGAAGCATCTGGGTTTCTTTCTTTTTCCCTGGGGCATTTACTGGAACCGGCATTGCTGCTTCCTCTTGCTCTGGCTTACCTGGCAACTTGTGCAGCTGAATGTGCTTAAGCTTGGCTTTTCTCCCCACTCACTCCCTGCTCTTTGAAAAACTTTGTTTATGTCAGGCAGACATGGTAGCACATGCTTTTAATCCCAGCACTCAGGAGGCAGAGGTAGGAGAGCCACTGAATTCAAGGCCAATTTGAGACTAGATATTGAATTCTAGGTCAGCCTGGACTAGAGAAAGACCCGTCTTCAAAAAAAACAAAACAAACAAAGAAAAAAAAAACATTTATTTGTGTGCATGTGTACATGTACTCCAGATGCATGTACCACTTTTTGTGTCTGGCTTTACATGGGTACTGGGAAATTGAACCCAAGCCAGCAGCTTTGCAAGCAAGTCCTTTTTTTTTTTTTTTTTTTTTTAGGTAGAGACTCACTCTAGTCCAGGCTAACCTGGAATTCACTAGGTAGTCACAGTGCTCCTCTTATCTCCCGAGTGCTGGGATTAAAGGCGTGCGCCACCAGGCCTGGCTCTTGCAAACGCCTTTTAACTGCTTTAACCACCTCCCTAGCCCTCTTCCACTTAGTTTTGAGAGTCTTTGATTTGCTGAACCCTGCATTTATGTTGATACTCTGAGGGTCTGGCTATTTCAAAATCCGTTATCACTTAGGAGTTCCAAATAAGGCTGATAACTAATATATTACTCTTTTTAGGTTTTCCAAGGTAGGTTCTCGCTGTAACCCAGGCAGACCTGGAACTCACTGTGTAGTCCCAGGTTGGCCTCAAACTCATGAATCCTCCTACCTTGGCCTTCTGAGTGCTGGGATTAAAGATGTGTCCCACCACACCAGGCAATATATTTATTTCTTGCAAATACAGGAGAAAAAGAGGAATTGAAAAAATATAAGTTTATTCAAGAGATAGTATACTGGTTAAGACACTTTTAAGACACTGCCAAGCCTAAGGATCCAGGTTCGATTCTCCAATACCCACGTAAATCAGATGCACAAGATGGCACATGCTTCTGGAATTTATTTGCTGTGGCTAGAGGCCTTGGTGTGCCCATTCTCTATCTGCCTCTTTCTCTCTCGCTCTCTGTCTCTCAAATAGAGAAATAAAGTTGTGTGTGTGTGCGCGTGCGCATGCATGCTGGGCATAGAAAACTATTTGAATCAAGCTTAGTGACACATACCTGTAATCTCAGCAGCACTCAGAAGGCACAGGCAGGAGAGTCAACATGGGTTTGAGACAAGTGTACACACTGTTTAAAGAAAAAAGCTGGGCGTGGTGGCACACCCAGGAGACTCCATAATGAATTCCAGGTCAGCCTGGGCTAGAGTAAGACCCTACCTCGAAAAACTAAAAGAAAAAAAAAAAAGAAAGAAGGAAGCTGGGCGTGGTGGTGCATGCCTTTAATCCCAGCACTCGGGAGGCAGAGGTAGGAGGATCACCGTGAGTTTGAGGCCACGCTGAGGTACATAGTAAATTCCAGGTTAGCTTGGGCTAGAGTGAAACCCTACCTTGAAAAACAAAAACAAAAAAGTAGAAGGGCTGGAGAGATGGCTCAGCAATTAAAGTGCTTGCCTGCAAAGCCTAACAACTTGAGGTCAGTTCCCCAGGACCCACATAAAGTCAGGTGCACAAAATAGTGCATGTATCTGGAGTTTATTTGCCAAGGCTATAAGCCCTGATAGGCCCATTCTCTCTCTCCCTGTCAGGTGTGGTGGCACACGCTTTTAATCCCAGTACTTGGGAGGCTGAAGTAGGAGGATCACCATGAGTTTGAGGCCAGCCTCAGACTACATAGTGAATTCCAGGTCACCCTGGGCTAGAGTGAGACTCTACATCAAAAAGGGGGGGAAGCTAGATGTGGTGGTGCATATCTTTAATTTCAGCACTTGAGAGGCAGAGGTAGGAGGATTGCCATGAGTTCAAGGCCACCCTGAGAATATAGAGTGAATTCTAGGTCATCCTGAGCTAGGGAGAGACCCTACCTCGAAAAAACAAAACACAATGGAGGGAGTACTGGAGAGATTGCTCAGTGGTTAAGGTGCTTGCTTGCAAAGCTTAAGAACCCAAGTTCAGTTCCCCTGTACCCATGTAAAGCCATAGGCACAAGATGGTGCATGCATCTGGAGTTTGTTTGCAATGGTTAGAGGCCCTGGTATGTCCATTCTTTTTCTCACTCCATTTGCATCTTTCTGTCAAATAAATAAATAAAGTTTTTTTTTTGTTTTTTTTTTTTTAAGAAGAAGAGAAGAAAGGTTCTTATGACTCTTACATAGTCTTGATAGTGTTGGTCTTGCCAAACTTGGTGACACAAGGGCCATATGTACTAAGCTGATGTGCTGGGTCCCATGAACTAGACAAATTATTGTACTCCCCTCTTCAAGGCAGTCTTGCAAATTCTGCTACCCGTCATGTCCTTGAGTTCTTCTTTACAGCCTACCTATTTATTTAATTAATTAATTTATTTGAGAGCCACAGAGAAAGAGGCAGAGAGAGAGAGAGAGAATGGGTACACCAGGGCCTCCAGCCACTGCAGAAGAACTCCAGATTCATGTACCACCTTGTGCATCTGGCTTATATGGGTACTGGGGAATCGAGCCTTGAACCAGGGTCTTTAGGCTTCACAAGCAAACATTTAACCTCTAAGTCATCTCTCCAGCCCCACATTTTTTCTTCTTGAGAAGATTTCACTCTAGCTCAGGCTGGCTTCAAACTCATGGTGATCCTTCTATCTTAGCCTTCCAGGTACTAAGATTATGTTAAGGAATGAGCCACCATACCTGGCTGTGTCTTTGCTGCTATTGTTGATTTGTTTGTTTTTTCAAGGTAGGGGTTCACTCTAGCCCAGGCTGATGGGACTGTCAGGTTTTGCAAGCAAGTGTCTTTAACCACTAACTCATCTCCCCATCCCTGTTTTTTTTTTTTTTCTTCCAAGGTAGGGCCTCACTATAACCCAGGCTGACCTGTAGTCCCAGGCTGGCCCTGAACTCATGGTGATCCTCTTACTTCTGCCTCCTAAATACTGGGATTAAAGGCATGAGCCATCATGCATAGCATTTGTTGGTTTTTCAACAGTCTCATGTAGCCCATGCTCTAGCATCAAACTATGTAGTTGAGGATGACCTTGAACTTTGATCTTCCTGCCTTTATCTCCCCAGTGCTAAGATTACTGGTATGTGCCACCATGCCCACTTTTATGTGATGCCAGGCTTTGTGCATGCTAAGCAAGCACTCTTTCAGCTTGGCTACATCCCCAGCCCTCTCTACCCTTTTTGCTACTACTCTTACCCTATAGCTTGGCTTTGTGTTAACCACTTAAGTATAGCCTGACAAAGAGTAAGCAGCTAAGGTTAGGCCACACTGCTTTAGTTGCCTGTGAAAGAGGGCCCAACACCTGCAAAGGGCAGGTAATGCCCTACATGGTAGTGGGTCCCCAGGAGAAGAGGTAGGGAAAGAGATTAGTTCTCCTGGAGAGATATGATGAGGGTAGGGTAAGGACTCAGAGCTTCCATCATTTAGCATCAGGGGCCTTGGAGTATAGTCTACAAAGTGCAAGGTCCTGGCTGGATACCCAGAAGTGCCAAAAAGAAGGGAAGGAGGGCTGGCTTAGTGGTAAAGGCACTTGCCTGCAAAGCCAAAGAACCTAGGTTCAACTCCCCCCAGGACACACATAAGCCAGATGTACAAGGTAGTGCATGCGTCTGGAGTTCATTTGTAGTGGCTGGAGGCCCTGGTGCACCCATTTCCCCTCTCCCTCTCTGCCTCTCAAATAAATAATAAAAATTAAAGCTGGGCGTCCACATGCCTTTAATCCCAGCACTTGGGAGGCAGAGGTAGGAGGATCGCTGTGAGTTTGAGGCCAGCCTGAGACTACATAGTGAGTTTCCAGGTCAGCCTGAGCTATAGTGCAGCCCTACCTCGAAAAGCAAACCCCTCCCCCCACCAAAAAAAAAAAAAAAGGAAGGAGAAGAAAAGGCAAGTGCAGTTCTGCGGCAGAGCCCCAAGGTAGCTCCCTCCTGCCCAAACCCTTTATCCAGAAGAGAACCCAGAGCCTTGCAGGCTGGAGGGGTGGGAAGAAATTGTCAGGCTTTCCAGGACTCCGACACCCATGCTGTGCCAACGACACAGGAAGGAGCCTGAAGTTGAAAGGGCGGCTACTTCTCCTTTGCTAACCCTCTGGAATGTTGTGGTCTGTGTATCTCAGCAGGTCCATTGTCCCATGAGCAGAAGCTGTCACAAAGCTTGGAAATTGCCTTGACTTCCACCCTTGGCTCCTTGCCCTCCTTCACAGCACAGCTCACTAGGGGACAGCTCCAGCCATTGGGCACAAGAGGGAATAGCACTTCCAAGAATCCAGGCACCAGCACAGGTAACCTGGGACCACCATCTCTTGAATAATTGGTCTATGTAGGGTACTGTGGGGGGTTTTGTTGTTGTTTGTTATGTAGTCCCAGGTGGCTTCAAACTCAGTGGTCCTCCTACCTTTGCCTCCCGAGTGCTGCAATTAAAGGTGTGTGACACCATGCACAGCAGAGAGATGAGAATGGGCGAGCCTGGGCCCCTAGCTGCTACAAATGAACTCCAGATGCATGCACCACTTTGTGCTTCTCGTTTTACGTGGGTACTAGGAAATCAAACTTGGGTCATTAGGCTCTACAGGCAAGTGCCTTAGCCACTAAGCAGTCTCTCTACCCAGATGCTGGGCTTTTGATCCCTTGGGGCACTATTGGCCTGCTTGGCCAGCTCCTTCCTCACTCGAATCTTCATCTTAGGGAGAAGGCTATTCCCTTTCCTTCTCCAAGAGGAAATGAGGATGTGACTCTTCACACAAAGACCCTCAGTCAACCCTGTCATTCTGTGGTCTCTGGCCTGACTATCCTTTACTGTAGGTTTTTGGTTTGTTTGGTTTCTCAAGGTAGGGTCTCACTCTAGCCCAGGCTAACCTAGAATTTACTATGTATTCTCAGGCTGGCCTCGAACTCACAGCAATCCTCTTACCTGTGCCTCCTGAATGCTGGTATTAAAAGTATGTTCCACCATCCCAACTTGTTCTGGATATTTTGAGACAGTTCTTGCTGTGTAGTCTAGGCTGGTCTGGTTTGGAATTCACTGTGTAGCTCAAACTAACATTGAACTTTTTTTTTTTTTTTCCGAGATAGGGTCTTACTCTAGCTCAGGCTGACCTGGAATTCACTATGTAGTCTTGGGGTGGCCTCAAACTCACAGTGGTCCTCCTTCCTCTGCCTCCTGAGCGCTGGGGTTAAAGGTGTGTGCCCCATGTCTGGCTAACACTGAACTTTTGAGTTCTTTAAGTGGTAGAATTACAGGGGTGTACTAACACACTTGACTGTTTTGTATCTTTTTTGTTTTGTTTTTGCTTTTTGAAATAGGGCCTCACAACTTAGGCTGACCTAGAACTCATTCTGAGCTCAGGCTGCCCTTAAACTCAGGATGATCCTCTTATCTCAATTTCCCAAGCACTCGGGAGGCAGAGATAGAAGGACCACTATGAGTTTGAGGTCAGCCTGGGATAAATGAGACCCTACCTCGAAAATACCAAAACAAAACAAAACACTGCTATGTAGTCTTAGGCTGGTCTTGAATTCACAGTGAACCTCCTCTCTCTGTTGGAATTAAACACGTGTGAAACTATACCTAGTGGTGTTCCTCTTCTTAAAGTCCTTTAAAGTCCTCCCGTTACATGCCATTGCCTCTAATGACCTTGTCTCCCTTGTTCTCATTTAAAGACACCACGCCCTGTTTTTCTTTTCCCTCCCTCTTTCTTCCTTCCTTCCTTTCTCTTTCTCTGTCTCTCTCTCTCTCTCTTTTTTTTCTTCGAGGTAGGGCCTCACTATAGGCCAAGCTGACCTGGAATTCACTGTGGAGTCTCAGGGTAGCCTTGAACTCACGGCAATTCCCCTACCTTTGCCTCCCAAGTGCTGGGATTTCTTTCTTTCTTTGTCTGTTTCTTTTTCCCTTTAATGATCTTTATTTTTTGGCTCTGAAATTGCCCTTGAAGCATGAGATATCTGAGATCCTTCCTTTTGGAGGAAGACACTTAGGCTTTTGTCTGCTTCTATGATGTGCCAGGTGTGGTTTGGGGTGTTTTGTATATGTGTGGTGTATGTGTGTGTGCGTGTGTGCACATGCACACACTCTCAAATGAATGTCAGACAGCTTTTTGCATCCAGCTTGGGTGGCTCGGTAATTGAACTGGACCAGCAGGCTTTTTAAGTAAGCACCTTTAACCCAAGCCGTCTTCCCATTCCTTAAGTGTGGGTTTCTTTTTAAGACTCGGTGGGCTGGGAATATAGCTTAGTTGGGTAGAGTGCTTTGGCCATTAACATGCATAAGGTCCTGGGGTTGATTCTTTTTGTTGTTGTTGTTGTTGTTGTTTGTTTGTTTTGTTTTGTTTTCGAGGTAGGGTCTCACTCTAGCTCAGGCTAACCTGGAATTCACTATGTAGTCTCAGGGTAGCCTCCAACTCACAGCAACCCTCCTACCTCTGCCTCCTGAGTGCTGGGATTAAAGGCATGGACCACCATGCCCGGCTTCTGGGGTTGATTCTTAGCACAGCATAAATTGGGTGTAATCTTAGCACTTGTGATGTGCAGGTAAGAGAATCATTAGTTCAGGGTCATATTTGGCTGTTTTGCAAGTTTGAGGCTATATAGCAAGATCCTATCTCAAATTAAAAAACAGTGCCCATCATGTGGCGCACACCTTTAATCCCAGCACTCAGTAGGCAGAGGTAGGAGAATCGCTGTGAGTTTGAGGCCACCCTGAGACTACATAATGAATTCCAGATCAGCCTGAGCTAGAGTGAGACCCTACCTCAAGGAAAAAAGAAAACACAGGGGCTGGAAGAATGGCTTAGCAGTTCAGGTGCTTGCCTACAAAGCCAAAGGACCCAGGTTCAATTCCCTAGGACCCTTTTAAGCCAGATGCACAAGGCAACACATACATCTGAAGTTCATTTGCAGTGGCTAAAGGTCCATGCCTCTCTGTCTCTCTCTCTGCCTCTTCTCTCTCTTGATCATAACTAAATAGATAAAATAAAAATTCAATCAAAAAAAAAACTGGAAGGAGGGGCCAATGGGGAAGGGGTAGGTCATGGATGAGCCTAATAATGGTACCAAACTGCTTGTACTTGCACAATAGAAAACTAATTAAAAAAAAAAAAAAAAGAAATGGAAAAAAAAACTGGTAGCAGGGTATGGAGGTGCAAGCCTATAATTCTACCACTTGGGAGACTGAGGCAGAAGCATTCCTACATAGTGAGTTCAAGGCCACTGTGGACAACATAGTAAGACTTAACCTAGAAATCAAACAAAGAGACTAATGGATAGTGAATTCCCATGTTTCATGCATGGATCAGCAAGGATATTGATAAATAGCAGTATCTCTTCTTCCTTCCTTCCTTTCTTCCTGCCTTCTCCCTTCCCTTATTTTAGAGAATCACCAGTAAGGAAAGAGATATTTTAACAGATTGTGTGATTCTTGGCCAGTATGTATGAGAGACATTCTGCATTTTGTTACCTCGTGTTTGACTTAAAGAAAATACATTTGGCTGTGTATGATAGTGCACCTTTTTTTTTTTTTTTTTTTTTTTTGTTGGTTTTGGTTTTTCGAGGTCGGGTCTCACTCTAGCTCAGGGTGACCTCGAACTCACGATGATCCTCCTACCTCTGCCTCCCGAGTGCTGGGATTAAAGGCGTGTGCTACCACGCCCAGCAGTGGTGCACATTTTTAATCTCAGCTCTTAGGAGGATGGCTCTGAGTTCGAGGACAGCCTGAGACTACAGAGTTCTAGGACAGCCTGGGCTAGATTGAGACCCTACCTTGGAACACACACATACATGCACACACACTTAAAGCCAAGCCTGTCTTTCTTCCCTCAGGATGCTGGGGCAGAGCAGACTTCTTTGAATTTTAGTGCTCGGGGTAGAGTTGCATATCTTGTAGCCAGTGCTTTCGTATAGGTGTCAGACCTATTTGAGTACTCGCTGTTCCTGGGCTGTGTGAGGCTGTTTGCTAGGCTCTAGGAACGGACCAAAAAGCTCAGATGTGATCCTTACCCATGGAGGCTTCCAGACCTTGGGGAGGACACAGGCATGTGATCCGGTGACATGTGAAGTACTCCAAGGCACAGGAAGGGGACAGTCTGCGTCTAGCATGCCGTTCTTGGTTTATATTGTCAGAGAAAGCTTGTGCCTTGATCTGCCTTTGGCAGGGGAAGATGCACCTTGCTTAAGAAGCCAGGGGAAGGTGCCTGATCTTGTCCCCTGCCCTCAGAGTCTAGCTTTTCTCAAACAGTAATGAAGTACCAAGATTAATAAAGGTGACACAGGGGAGGCTTGCCCGATTCCCAGCTTCTGCTCCCTCTCCTGTCAGTTAGTGAGGGGCAGGCTATGGAGGGACAAAACCTGGACTGAGGAGCAGCCTAGATTAACCCTGGCTTGTTCTGATCCAGCAGAGCAGCCCGGGTCTACTCCTGGCCCAGAGTGTACCTCCTGCAAAACACCGTTTTCTCCCTACTTAAGAAAGGACCCAGTGTACCAGCTGCCCTGTGGCCATCTCCTGTGCCGACCCTGCCTGAGTGAGAAGCAACGTTTCCTGCCCATGACGTGCAGAGCCTGCCAGCAGCCAGTCTCCAGCCAGGATGTGCTGCGGGTCCACTTCTGAGTGACCAGCCTCAATTGGATAAGCCCCACCGCTGGGAGGAGTGGAGGTCCCCCATCCTCTGTTTCTGGGGCTTTAGCACATCACAGTGTAACACAGGAACTGCATTGCCGGTTAAGCAGCAGCAAGATTTAAAAAAAAAAAAAAAAAAAAAAGCCATAGGCAGGGCTGGAAGCACTGGGAGAGTTGTCCCTGTTCTTGCCAGAGCCCAGGACCCACCAAGCCAGCCCCTGTCAAGGGCTCCCAAGTTGCCTGCACATAAACTCTTGTAAGCAGGGCTTTGTGAGCAGTACTCCATGGACTGTGGCTTGGGAGCTCACACAGAGCCTTTCCTGCCTCAGGGTCACCCAGAAGTGGACGATGGTGGGGGCTGAGCACATGACAGCTCTCCTGCCTCCACTGGCTGACACTTGGATCCTTAATAAACTGATAACTGACATCCACTGTGGGCTTCCTTTTTGAAGTGCGTCTGTCTGGTCATGCTTCTGTCCCCCAGCTGCATTTCATCACACTAATATAATTGTCACAGAGGGCAGTGTGGGCAGTTACTGCAACCAGTCAAGAGTGTGTCCTCAGCTAGGCATGTTGGCACATGCCTTTAATCCCAGCACTCAGTAGGCAGAGGAAGGAGGATCGCCATGAGTTCGAGACCACCCTGATACTACATAGTTAATTCCAGGTCAGCCTGGACCAGAGTGAGACCCTACCTCAAAAAAAAATAAAAAAGAAAAAGAAAAAAAGAGAATGTGTGTATGTGTGTCCTATCTACTGCCTAAAAAGAGAAAACTGAATTTTCGATCTGTCCAAGTACATGGATTTGCATGTGTGTTTGTGCCACAGGGAGGACAAATAGTCATGTGCCAACTTGTGCCCAGTTGCTTCTGGAGCTGCCCTGGGGGGTAGTGGACACCTGTGGTACATTGCAGGAAAAATACTAGTATATAGGCTGCATTTATTTGTTTTGTCCAAAATTAAGCTTTATGGAGTCCTAAAGGAACTAAATGTTCCTACAACTCCATTTACCTTATTGAATAGTTTCTAGTCACTAAAAGGTCAGTGCAGAAACACTGCCCCATTCCTTTCCCAGCATGGTGGTGAAGAAGGGACTTGACATGCTCCTGTACCAAGACCAGTCACAGGCCCTGTGGCCCAGCCACTGAGCCACGGGCACCCCATCCCTTTAGGATGCTCAGTCCACATTTGAGAAATTAGACCTTCAGTTGAATTTATATTTTTGTTTTTGGAGTTCTCAGGGGATTTAGTTACAAAGATGACCCCTAGAAGGAGGTTAGTTCCTCTCCAGTAACACTGGTACTTTGCTTTTGTGAGGTATCAGAATCTACTGTGTGTGGATGACCTGGCTGGTGGCTCTTGAACATCCTCCTTGCTGCTCCACCCAGTTTGGGTGGGCGGAGTCCTACCCTGAAACTGTCTTAGCCACCGGGAGCTTCCTACTTCTCTACCTGAGTGCTGATTGCTGGGTACTGGACCAGCACTGTCAGGGTGCCCAGTGCTGCCTTCCCTGGGCAGCTGGGGTAGAGATGCTGCCCAGGAAGCTCTTGGAAAACTAGGTGTAGGAGCCCCTGGGGTGGGAGGAGCCACTCCCAAAGCTTTGTTTTCCCCCTTCCCACATGTTTTTTTTTTTTTTTTGGTTTTTTTTTTTTTTGGTTTTTCGAGGTAGGGTCTCACTCTGGTCCAGGCTGACCTGGAATTAACTCTGTAGTCTCAGGGTGGCCTTGAACTCATGGCGATCCTCCTACCTCTGCCTCCCGAGTGCTGGGATTAACGGCGTGCGCCACCACGCCCGGCTTCCACATGTTTTTAAAAGACTGCCCCCACAGTGCTCTGTTCTCCACCCTTGTTGGGAACCATGATAAGCACCACTGGATTCCGTCTTACTCTCCTCACAAACAAATGAGTGCCAAGTCTGGTGGTGCACACCTGTAAATCCTAAACTTGGGAGGCAGAAGGAGGAGATCGCTTCCAGGCCAACTTAGGCTACACAGCAAGTCTCAGACTCCCTCAGTCTCTTGCACACACATACACATACACAAATGAAATGTGATGCTACTTAGCCCTTAGGGGCAGTTTATTTCTTTTCAGGCACTCCCCCGCCCCCCCATCCCTCCCCCAACCAGGCACAAAGCAGCTTCCCAGTGAATATGCAGAGTTCAACTCTTCTGACAGGACTTACTGCCCCGCAGTCTTACTGCCCTCCAGAGATGTTCTGCCCCTTGCTTGTCATGGGGTGTGTGAGACTCATCTCTCCCTTCTGTTGCCATGTCCTCAGTGGAGGCTCCAAGTCTGTGGGGGTGTGCAGGAGCAGGGCCTTCTGAGGTAGGAGGCGAAACAACTTGATGAGGCAGGAAGGCTGGAGGTGCTGGTTTCCAGATCTTTATTCTCTAGGTGCCCAGGTGAGACGTGGCCAGCTGCCCTATGGTGCCAAAGCTCCAGTCCTTGGTCACTCCCCCCACTCACGGGAGCCAGGCCATGCCAGCTGCTGTCACGCGCCTTAGTAGGTAGAGGGAAAGCCCTGTCATAATTAGTCATGGAGGAAGTAAAAGTAGAACCAGAGGGCCAGGAAGAAGACAAGCAGATGCTCAGTGCTCAGAGAATCCGGGCGCCTGAAGAAGAGTGGCTGGGCCTTGCAGCCCAGAGACTCTGGGGCTGGGCAGGCTCGCCTAGTCCCACACCTGTCCCGCTTCCTCCTGTAGGGCTCCAGCTTGAGGCCATTCAACTGCTGGCAGCCTTTCCATCCCCCAGGAAATGGGGTCTGCTGACGCTTGAGTTGCTGTAACTAGGTCTTCAGACAAAGAGATCAGCCTCCCACCGCCAGTGGCATTGTGATGCTGGCCTGAATGCCATTGTGATGGCCGCTGGGACAGGGGTGGGGCTGCTGTGGGCTGGCCCCCTCCTACAGAGCTCCCATGGGTGTTCTGTGGCCCACAGCTGCTTACCCCATCTGCTTTCAGCTCCCCAACAGGCCTGCTGTCCCTTCACCTGGCTTCCAACCTTGTCGCACGTGCAGCATCTCCCTTGGGTTCTGGTTGAGAAGGGGAAGGAGGCCGGCTGGGAATTTGCTAAAACTGCACTGTCCGGTACAGCCCAGTCCAGTCCAGTCCAGTAGCTTTTAGCCGTTGTGTGACTGAAAGTAAATAAAAGCTTAATGTGTTGGCTCATGCCTGTAATCCCAACTCTCCTGAGTTTGAGGCGTGCCTGGGCTATAAAGAGAGATCTTGTCTCAACAAAAAGCCAGAAGCCCAGCGGAATCTGGGTAGAGCATCCCAACGTGATCCACCTGTGCAGCATAGCTTTATAAACTTCACCATTATACCTTTAGACCCCAAAATAAAAGATGCTTTCCCAAACAAGGGCTCAGTAGAATTGGCCTCATGTGAATGTGTACATCTACTGATAAGTGACAGGATCCTGCTGCACTGGACTTGCCATGAGTGGAGATTCCAGGTTTGTGATGGGTCTGGCCAAAAGAGAGCAGTCTGGCCGAGAAACTGAGTGGGAAAGTGTGTGTGTTTCAGTTGTTACCCAGTGAGCCCTGTGCTGTCCTAGTGCAGTGTGAAGGCATGAAGGGCAGACAGACTGGGGAAAAGTTCCAGAAAGAAGTAAGGAGTAAGAAGAGTGGATTTGGGACTGCTCACAACCTGAGTGAGAGAATATGGATTGAAAAGGGAGGAACAAAAAATGAGATGGGAGGCCGGACATGGTGGCACATGCCTTTAATCTCGGCGCTCAGAGGTAGGAGGATTGCCCTGAGTTCAAGGTCTTCCTAAGACTATATAGTGAATTTAAGGTCAGCATGGGTTGCATTGAAATCCTACCTTGAAAAACCAAAATAATAATAAGAAGCTGGAGAGATGGCTTAATAGTTAAGGCGTTTGCCTACAAAGCCAAAGGATCTCAGACCAAATCCCCAGGACCCATGTAAGCTGGATGCATAGATATACAAGTTGGCGCATGCGTCTGGAGTTCATTTGCAGTGGCAGGAGGCCCTGGTGCACCCATTCTCTTCCTCTCTCTCTGTCTACCTCTCTCTCAAATAAATATAATAAAAATTAATAAGATGATTTCGGGCATTATAGCATGCACCTTTAACCCCAACACTTGGGAGGCAGAGGTAGAACAGCTGTGAGTTCAAGGCCATCCTGAGAGTACACAATGAGTTCCAGGTCAGCCTGGGTTAAAATAAGACCCTACCTCGAAAAACAAAACAAAACAAAAAGTTAAAAACTCAGATGAGGAAGAGAGCAGTCCAAACTGGCTTCCATCTCCCAGGTCCCTCCCAACTCCTGCTCCCCTCCCCTTGAGCCCAGGGCCCAGACATCAGCTCTGACTCAGCTGATTAAATGCAACCCCATAGCTCATTAATTAGGAAGCCTGTAATTAGCCTGTCTCACAAGCTGGGAGCCTCCAGAGAGAACCCCTTTCACCTACCTTCCTCCTTCTCACCCACAGGATGATCTCAGACAGGGAGGGGAGCTCTGCCCCTGGGACCAAGGAGGGGAAGGGGAGCATGAGAAAGGGGAAAATGAGATGCTAGTGCACACGCTTCGGCATTTGATGGCCTCGGGGAGGTGACCTATAAGGAAATGATGGAAATGAGCTAAGTGGTCTAAGCCCTCAGCACTTCCTTCAACAGTACATGGGGATGGGGGGGGTGGGACAAGCATGGCCTCATCTAGCTGCCCAGCCGTTGGGAGATGAGAGAGCTGCGACCTCTTCTTAAAAAGTTTTCCAGCTGCTCCTTCATCTTCTCTTTTTTTTTTTTTTTAATTTACTTATTTGAGAGCAACAGACACAGAGAGAAAGGCAGATAGAGGGAGAGAGAGAGAATGGGCGCACCAGGGCTTCCAGCCTCTGCAAACGAACTCCAGACGTGTGCACCCCCTTGTGCATCTGGCTAACGTGGGACCTGGGGAACTGAGCCTTGAACCGGGGTCCTTAGGCTTCACAGGCAAGCGCTTAACCGCTAAGCCATCTCTCCAGCCCCATCTTCTCTTCTTGATCTCCTCAATGCTTAGTCTTTTTTCCTGACTTCATGCCATCATGATTATTTTAAGTTATTACTTCACAGTTTTCTGGCACATTTCCCCAAGCCAGAGGTGAACTCTATGTCTTCTCTATCTTTCTTTCTTTAAAAAAAAATAGTATTTTTATTTATCAGAGGGAGAGAATGGGTGTGCCAGGACCTGTAGTCACCGCAAACAAACTCCAGACATGTGCATGATGTGCAGCAGGCTTATGTGGGATCTGGGGACTTGAACCTGGGTCCTCAGGCTTCACAGGCAAGCACTTTAACTGCTAAGCCATTTCTCCAGCCCTATTTAATCTTTCTCTTTTTACTCTCTCATTTTTTTTTTTTTGTTTGTTTTTTGGGTTTTGTTTTTCAAGGCAAGGTCTCACTCTAGCCCAGGCTGACCTGGAATTCACTTTGTAGTTTCAGGGTAACCTCAAACTCATAGTGATCTTCCTACCTCTGCCTCCCAAGTGCTGGAATTAAAGGTGTGGACCACCATACCCAGCCTGTGTTTTTTAAAACTATTTTATTTTTATTTATTTATTTATTTGAGAGATCGGGAGAGAGAATGAGCATGCCAGGGCCTCTAGCCACTGCAAACAAACTCCAGATGTGTGTGCTACCTTGTGAATCTGGGTCCTGGGGAATAAAACCTTGGTCCTTTGGCTTTGAGGTCTGTGGGACCAGAAGAGCCAAACCTTCCCTAGCAGAAAAGGGAAGGAAAGAGTACAACTGCCTCTGTGGTAGTGATTGCCCCTTAGTAGATGAGACACACAGAGGAGAGAGTCATGGAACTTGTCAACACACCAACTCAGTCACTTACCGAAGACCCAGCTTTAGGCCCATTGCTGAGACTTGGGGACATACTGACAAAAGGAACATTGTCTGTTAGGCAGAAATGTGGGGAAACAGGTGAATACTACATCTCTAGGCACCGATGGCATTGTTAAGGCTTCCTGAAGACAAGAATGATGGAATTCTGTTTCTGATTTTAGCAATTACATGTAGATTGGCTGGGTAGCTTTATAACTAAAACTAAGCATAAATTAAAAAGCACACTTTAGATGGATTAAATAGCTAAAAAAAATCAGGCTGGAGAATTGGCTTAGTGGTTAAGGCATTTGCCTGCAAAGCCTAAGGACCCCAGTTTGATTCCCCAGGACCCACATAAGCCACATGCACAAGGGAACACATATGTCTGGAGTTCATTTGCAGTGGTTGGAGGTCCTGGTGTGCCCATTCTTTCTCACTGCCTCTTCCTGTCTCCCTCTCAAATAAATAAATAAAATATTTTAAAATAATAAAAATAAATAAATAAAAATGTTTTTTAAAAAGAAAAGTTAAGTTATAAGCAAGCAAAAAGAACCCATGTTTGCCTCTATCGACTATCAGGGAAAATCAGAACAGTTCGGCAAATTGCAGCCAATGAAACTGATAGCTTATGAATTTAGTTATTTTTTCATTTTTTGATTTTTTGAGGTAAGGTTTCACTCTAGCCCAGGCTAACCTGGAATTCACTATGTTGTCTCAGGGTGGCCTTGAACTCACAGCGATCCTCCTACCTCTGCCTCCCGAGTACTGGGATTAAAGGTGTACGCCACCATGCCTAGTACATGAACTTATTATTATTCAGTAAATTCAAACATTGTGGAAAGATGCTGTGAACTGAAGTTCCTAGAAACAAAATAAAGCTAAGAAGAAGGAGTTATGCCTACAAAGAAACTCAGGGTGATATTGCAAGGAAGAAAGCTACTTCTACCAATCCACTGAAATTGTTTCTAAAATCATAAACAGAATTCCATCTTTCCTGTCTCCAGGAAACCTTATGCCAGTGTTACTTAGAAATTATTATTCCCCATTCTCTCTCTCTCTGCCTCTTTCTCTCTCTGTCTCTCTCAAATAAATAAATTAATTTAATTAATTAAAAACAAATTTTTAAGCCGGGTGTGGTGGTGCATGCCTTTAATCCCTGCACTCAGGAGGCAGAGGTAGGAGGATCGCTGTAAGTTCAAGGCCACCCTGAGTGAGACTACATAGTGAATTCCAGGTCAGCCTGGGCTAGAGTGATACACTACCTTAAAAAAACAAAAAAAAAAAGTTGAAGAGATGGCTTGGCAATTAAGCACTTGCCTGTGAAGCGTAAGGACTCCAGTGTGAAGCTCAATTCCCCAGTACCCAGTTAACCTGAATGTATAAGGTGGCTCATACATCTGGAGTTCTTTTGCAGTGGCTAGAGGGAGGCCCTGGTGCACCCATTCTCTCTCTCTGCCTCTTTCTCTGTCTGTCTCTCTGAAGTAAATAAATAAAATAAAAAGAAACAAACAAACAAAAAAGAAACATATTATTCATCTGTTTCCACTAGACATTTCTTTCTGGATTCTACAAAGTAGATTAGAACTTCTGTGATTGTGTCAGGTAAAGCACTCAGAAGGCTGAGTTTGAGGCCAGTGAATTCCAGGTCAGCCTGGGCTAGAGTTAGACCCTACCTTAAAAAAATATATATATAAATACAAAATAAAAATATATAAATATTAAAAAATATAAAATAAAAAGAATGATCCTTCCCCCAACTCTCCCTTCTGGCATTATTTTAAATCAGGTTGGAGTATCATTAGATCAGCAAGTGTAGAGCACGGTGGTGGAAGCTGCGGAGTTTCTGCTTCTGTCAGAATATAGCAAATCACGGTGCAAGGGAGCTCATCAAAGATGCCAAGCTTCGGGCAGCGGTCCCTCTCAGGGCTGCCCTGAAATCCCGAATTGTCTCCTGGCTACCTGGCACACTCTCGGAAATTCTTTTTTCTTTCTTTCTTTCTCTTCTTGTTTTTTTTTTTTTTGGTTTGGTTTTTCGAGGTAGAGTTTCACTCTAGTTCAGTCTGACCTGGAATTCACTATGTAGTCTCAGAGTGGCCTTGAACTCATGGTGATTTTTTATTTTTATTTATTTATCAGAGATAGACAGAAAGAGAGAGATAGCGAGGGAGGGAGGGAGGGAGGGAGGGAGGGAGGGAGGGAGGGAGGGAGGGAGGGAGGGAGGGAAGAATGAGTATGCCAGGACCTCCAGCCACTGCAAAGGAGCTCCAGATGCATGTGCCACCAAGTGCATCTGGCTTATGTGGGGCCTGGAGAATTGAACCTGGGTCAATAGGCTTTGCAGGCATGCACCTTCACCACTAAGCCAACTCTCCAGCCTGATATTATTTAGCTATTTAATCTATCTAAAGTGTGCTTTTTAATTTATGCTTATTTTTAGCTATGTGCATTGTATGTATTGTGGGGTAAGGAACTGATCTTCAACCTGCCCCCATGTGTGCTTTGAGGGTTGGAGTGCTCCTAGAGGAAGAGTCAAAGCTTTTTTCCCTCTTCACTTACTCTTTTTTTTCTTTCTTTCTTTTTTTTTAGGTACAGTCTCACTCTAGCTCAGGGTGACTTGGAATTCACTATGTAGTCTCAGGGTGGCCTCAAACTCATGGTGATCTTCCTACCTCTTGCATGCTGGGATTAAAGGTGTTTGCCATTACACAAGACGCTTTTGCTACCTAGTGGGCATGTGTGACCTTGCGCTTGCTTCACCTTTGTGCATCTGGCTTATGTGGGATCTGGAGAGTTGAACATGGATCCTTAGGTTTAGCAGGCAAGTGCCTTAACCGCTAAGCCATCTCTGCAGCCCTGGCTTCACTTAGATCTGCATCCTGTTCTATGCCTACCTGCCCAAGGCTCAGTACTTTCATAAGTTTCCCATCCTTATTCAAGACCTCCACTTCATCTTCAGTTCAATTCAGGACCCAGTCTTGGGTTGCTACAGCTGATGCTTGCATTTGTTTACTAGCTCACAGTGTGCACAGCACTTGTGGGCTTATAGGCTAACATCCTCAGATAACACTATTAGGACCTCCAAAAGCAAAAACTTATATATACATTGTTAGCACCAAACCAACACAGTTAGAAATAAACATATGGCTGCACAGTGAGTTTTGGGCCTTCTTAGACTATGGAGTGAGATGCTCTCTACCTCTCCTCCCTTTGGAAAAAAAAAAAGTCAACTTCTACATTTGAAAACCTTTTTTATTTTTATTTATTTATTTATTTTTGTTTTTCAAGGTAGAGTCTCGCTGTAGTCCAGACTGACCCAGGATTCACTATGGAGTCTCAGGGTGGCCTCAAACTCACTGCGATCCTCCTACTTCTGCCTCGTGAGTGCTGGGATTAAAGGCGTGCACCACCATGCCCAGCTAATAATAGAGTGAGATCTACCTCAAAAAAAAAAAAAATTATGTATCTGGAGTTCATTTACAGTGGCTGGAGGCCCTGATGTGCTCATTCTTTCTCTCTCCTCATCTTTGTCTCTCTCAAATAAATAAATATTTTAAAAATTTTTATTGACAACTTCCATAATTGTAGACAATAACCCATGGTAATTTCCTCCCTTCCTCCACCTGCCCCTTTGCAACTCTACTCTTCATACTATCCCCTCCCCCCCCAGTCTCTCTTTTATTTATTTTTTATTTTTTTCAAATTTTTATTGACAACTACCATGATTATAAAAAATGTCCCATGGTAATACTCTCCCTACCCACCCCCCACTTTCCCCTTTGAAACTCTATTCTCCATCATATGCCCTCCCCATCTCAATCAGTTTCTCTTTTATTTTGATGTCATGATCTTTTCCTCCTCTTATGATGGTCTTGTGTAGGTAGTGTCAGGCACTGTGAGGTCATGGATATCCAGGCCATTTTGTGTTGAAGGAGCATATTATAGGGTCCTACGCTTCCTTTGGCTAAAATTTTTTTTTAATTGGTTTTTCAAGGTAGAGTCTCGCTCTAGCCCAGGCTGGCCTGGAGTTCACCTTGTAGTCTCAAGGTGGCCTCAAACTCACAGTGATCCTCCTATCTCTGCCTGCTGAGTGCTGGGATTAAAAGTGTATGAACTAGGCATGGTGGCACATGCCTTTAATCCCAGCACTCAGGAGGCAAAGGTAGGAGTATCTCTATGAGTTCAAGGCCACCCTGAGACTACATAGTGAATTCCAGGCCAGCCTGGGCTAGAACAAGACCCTACCTTGGAAAATAAAATAAAATAAAATAAATAAATAAATAAAAGTGTGTGCCACCACGTCCAGCTTCAAATGATGACCTTTTTAAATGATGCTTGAAACAAAATCACCAGCTAAGTAGGAGATATAAAGACAGAATAGGAAAGTCTTTAGGAGGAGGGACTTACAAGGGTATCCACATGACATGCTAGGTGATGAACTTGAAATATTAGTCAGCATCGTAAGGAGACTTTCTGTGACTAGTGAAGGTGCCGAGAAAGTAGGGACAGGTCAGGTGGGCCCTCTGCACAGATATAGACTATATGGTCTTCAAAGGGTCAAGGTCTTGGAAATGATGGCCCTGTAGACATGGCTGGTTGAGACAAGAAAGTCCTGTTCTGTCCCAGAGCTTGTACCTCTCATTCAGTCTGGTAACTCAGAGTAACCTAGAGTAAAGAGAGGGTGAAGTGAGGGACAAGGCACACAGCAGGCCTCACCACTGAGCAGGTCACCAGTTTCCCATCAATCCTTTTTTACATCAACAAGTGAATAAAAAGGTCCCCCCGCCGGGCGTGGTGGCGCACACCTTTAATCCCAGCACTCGGGAGGCAGAGGTAGGAGGATCGCTGTGAGTTCAAGGCCACCCTGAGACTACATAGTGAATTCCAGGTCGGCCTGAGCCAGAGTGAGACCCTACCTCGAAAAACCAAAAAAAAAAAGGTCCCCCCTAGCCTAACTGTTCTCTCTCAAAAAAAAAAAAAAAATCTTCGTCAGGGCTGGAGAGATGGCTAAGCAGTTAAGGTACTTGCCTGAGAAGCCAAAGGACCCAGGTTTGATTCCCCAGGACCCACGTAAGTGGATGTACAAGGGAGTGCACATGTCTGGAGTTCATTATAGCAGCTGGAGGCCCTGGTGTGCCCATTCTCTCTCCCTCCCTCTCTCTCTCTCCACCTATTTCTTTCTCATAAATAACTAAATAAATTACCTTCAGCTCTAAGAAAGGACATTGATAATACAATGCTGATACCAGGTAAGTAATGAGTTAACTATGAGGGACCCAGGAAAACTGCAGCTGCATCCTGGTAGCTGTCAACTAATGGTTAGAAGGCCCTGTTCATTTGAGCATCCCTGAAGCTGAAACTGCTATTTTCCCTACAATACACTACAGCACCAGGGCATTTTCCCCACACATGTGCACTAACAATGTGTCTGCACCCTCAAACGACCTGATGTCATTACAGTATCACATATACAATGGGTCTAACAACTCCCTCCTCTTCTGTAGGTTTTTCTCAAAGAAGCATGGCAAGAAATACCCTAAAAGAGTAATGCTGTGCATACTCTATTGCATGAATATGCCACCTGCCTCATAAATATATGAACTTCTTTGACGTCCACAACACAGAACCCACTGGGCTGCTTATGGCACCCACTGTAATCTCTCTTTGGAGTGTTTTGCTTTGCTAAATTAACTTCTGTTTAAATTGTTTATGTCCCACAACTGAATTTTTTTCTTTGAAAAAACAGATTTTTAGGAAGTTAATCCACTGTCTTCACAGATTGCCAACTCTCTGAAAAAAAAAAAAAGTGCAATTTTAAATATTCAGTTCCTAAGCCAGGTGGGGTAACACAAACCTTGAATCCCAGCACTAGGGAGGCCAGCCTGAGCCACAGTGAGACCCAGCTTTTTTTTTTTTTAAATTTTTTATTTTATTTATTTGAGAGCGACAGACAGAGAGAAAGACAGATAGAGGGAGAGAGAGAGAATGGGCGCGCCAGGGCTTCCAGCCTCTGCAAACGAACTCCAGACACGTGCGCCCCCTTGTGCATCTGGCTAACGTGGGACCTGGGGAACCGAGCCTCGAACCAGGGTCCTTAGGCTTCACAGGCAAGCGCTTAACCGCTAAGCCATCTCTCCAGCCCAAGACCCAGCTTTAAAAAAAAAAAAAAAAAAAAAAGTGAGGAGGGGCTGGAGAAATGGTTCATTGGTTAAAGGTGCTTGCTTACTTAGCCTGATGGCCTGGGTTTGACAGTACACATATGAAGCCAGATGCACAAAGTGGCACATGTCTGAAGTTTGTATGCAGTGACAGGAGGCCCTGGCATGCCCATACTTTCTGCCTCTTTCTCTCTCTTAGTCAAATAAAATATATTCTTAAAAAAAGGTTCAATTGCTATCTTTGCCATAAGCTCCATCTGGTATGCTGGTTACACTGCCACGATCAACTTGACAAAGTGTTTGCAGATTAAACAACTTAGTGCTCACATTAGCCCTCTACAATGCCTTTCTCTATTTTACACTGGAGGAAGGGGAGCATGGAGATGTGGTGACCTGCCCAAATCAGGAAGCTCCAAGTCACGATGCCACTGGGCTCAGCATCCCAGATATGATGGCTCCTCTTAAAGGGTCCTCAAACCTCTAATAAATCATTCTTGGAAGCTCTCCTTGACCACCAGATCCCAGTACATTTGGTGGAAGGCAGCCACTATGTCCTCTTGAACCCCCTGGCAGCACCCTGGAGAGACAGCCAAGAGCCTGTGGGAGCTGGGACAATTGGAGGCTGCACAGTGTAGGAGGCATGGGTGCCAGCCAGGGAAAGGACGGTGCAGCTCTATTAAGACTCACAGCCTGAAGCTGGGCTTAGGGGTGCCAGTCTGTAGTCCTAGCACTTGGGAAGAGGAGGCAGGAAACTCAGGAGCTCAAGCCCAGCCTCTGTTACATAGTGAGTTCAAGATCATTCTGGGCTACATTAGACCATACCTTTAAAAATAAGCCAACAAACTCACAGATTGAGGTCAGGAATCAAAATCTGCTTTCTCATGGCTTAGTGGTCAAGGGACTTGCCTGCAAAGCCTAAAAACCCAGGTTTGATTCTGAAGTACCCACATAAGCCAGATGCACAAGGTGGCACGTGAATCTGTTTGCAATGGCTAGAGACCCTGGTGCACCCATTCTATCTATCTGCCTCCTTCTCTCTCTCTTTCTCTCTCAAATAAATTAATTAATTAAAAATTTTAATCTGCTTTCTCAGAGTGAATCTATTTGACTATGTTTCATCCCCTTTCCTCCCCCAGACCCACAGCCCACTTGCGTTCCTACCCTAGGCCTGAGATGTCTAGCTGTGGGTTCAGAGGGCTTTTTTTTTTTTTTTTTTAGCAGTTCTGGGGACTCAACCCTAAAGGCTTCACATATGCTATCACTGAGCTATCTCCCTAGCCCTCTGTCCTCTTTTATTTATTTATTTATTTATTTATTTATTTATTTATTTATTTATTTATTTGGTTTTTCGAGGTAGGGTCTCACTCTGGCCCAGGCTGACCTGGAATTCACTATGGAGTCTCAGGGTGGCCTCGAACTCACAGTGATCCTCCTACCTCTGCCTCCTGAGTGCTGGGATTAAAGGCGTGCACCACCATGCCTGGTTTATGCTCTGTCCTCTTTTAATTCATTCACTTTTTTATTTATTCATCTGCGAAAGAGAGAGTCAGTATGGGCACACCAGAGCATCCTGTCTCTGCAAATGGACCCCAGACACATGTGCCACTTTGTGTATCTGGCTTTCATGTGAGAATTGAACTCAGGCTGTCAGGCTTTGTAAACACTATGCCATTTCTCCAGCCCCAATAAACCTCTTTCTTTCTTTCTTTTTTTTTTTTTTTTTTTGGTTTTTCAAGATAGGGTCTCACTTTAGCTCAGTCTGACCTAGAATTCATTATGTAGTCTCAGGGTGGCCTTGAACTCATGGTGATCCTCTTACCTCTGCCTCCTGAGTGCTGGGATTAAAGACATGTGCCACTAAGCCCTCCAACCCTCTTTTTCTTTCTTTCCTTTGTTTCTTTCTTTCTGGCAGGGTCTCACTGTAGCTCAAGTTGACCAGGAACTCACTCTGTAGCCCCATGCTAGCCTTGAACTCACAGAGATCTTCCTACTTCAGCCTCCTGAGTGCTGGGACTAAGGAGTGTGCCACTATCCCCGGTTTCTTGTAATATTTTATGTTAAGATGGTATCTAAGTTGTTCAGGCTATTCTTGTATTTACTCTATAGCCTAGGCTAGCCTTGAACTTTCAGTTCTGTTTAGCCAATGTGGTGGCACCTGGCTTTAATCCCAGCATTCAGAGGCTGAGACAAGAGGATCACCATGAGACTGATGCCAGCTTGGGCTACTGAGTGAGTCCCAGGCCAGCCTGGACTAGAGTGAGGCCTTGACATAAGAATAAAATTGGTCCCGCTTTAACTTCCCAGGTAGCTAGAACCACAGGCCTGTGACACCCAACCCTTCCTCAAAATCTTTGGACTTTACCAGGCCTGAAGTTCTCATTCTAATAGTAGCTCCCCAATCTATGTCCTCGGTAGGAAGGAGGCATGGGAGATCAGCCAGAAGCTATCCCCAAGGCCCATGATCTCAGGGCCCAAGTCCCAGTACCCTGTGCACATGGAGTGGGATCTTCCTCCTGAAGTTCATCATGCCCCCTATGGGACAGTCCCCTAATTGTGTGTTCAGTCCTTAACTCCATGGTAGGAATTTCCTTTCCTTGCTCCTCTGTGATCCCCGTCCCCTGTGGATGCTGTTCATTCATTCTATCCTGGGACTAACAAGCTTGCCCCTTGCCCCATCATTTCTGGGCCTGGGCTACCCTGCTCTAAACGCTCCAGCCCTTTGGCCTTTCTTGCCTCCTCTAAAGGGTCTGTGAAGGTAGATGGGGCCCACTGGCCCCCTGTCTGGTAAGAGCAGCCAGAATGCTCAGATAGTCTTCAGGTGGATGTCAGTTTGGTTCATGTCCCTGAGTACACAGCACTACAGTTTCTTGCAGCAGATCTAGTCACACTGTGACCAATGACAGCCTGCTGGCCTATCCCCCCATCCTCTGCACAGACAGGCCCACGTGTGTCCCCAGACGCCTGAATCACTGCTGACAGCTTGAGACCTGGCGGCTATGGGCTCCTGGGGAGCCACTGGGGAAGGGGGTGGCAGCCACGTTGTCGCCTCCTGGGGAACACCTGCAGACATAAATAGGCAGCCCTCCGAGGCAGCAGCACAGAGCCAGCAGAGCAGCGCTGCACGCAGTGCCCACCTGTGTGAGCCAAGATGCCCGATACCATGCTGCCCGCCTGCTTCCTTGGCCTGCTGGCTTTCACCTCTGCCTGCTACTTCCAGAATTGCCCGAGGGGTGGCAAGAGGGCCATGTCGGACTTGGAGCTGAGACAGGTACCACTGGAGTCCATCTCAGGGCTGCTGGGAGTAGGCAGGGCATGGGACTGGCACCATGAGGCAAGTTCTGGGAGAGAGGGTAGTGGTGGGAGAAGGGAGCATTTAAGGGAGGTGCCCGAAAGGAAGCTCAGTGAGGCAGATGGGCCCTCAGGGTGTGCACAAGAGGATGAAGTGCAAGAGGCACAGGCATTGAAAAACAAGATCCCCGTGGAGCAGGGGATGCTAGAAAGTGAGAGATGCCTCCCATAACTGGGCTGAAGAAGGGAGAGCTGGGCGGTGAGATCTCCTGTACACCCATGGGGTCTTCTCAATTAAGACTGGCTGGAGTATATAAAATTCTGCTCTAGCCTGAATCCCAGGCTTTCTGCATCTAACCCTTCTTCTAGCCACAAGTGTAAATTCCCCCATCCCCAGAAGATGGCTATTCCTCTGAACATGCCTGAACAGGGTGTGGCTTCCAAGCACAGTGTGAGGAAGCTGTGTGAGGTTCTTAGCTGATTTTCTTAAGCTGCATAGCACTCTGATTCCCTTCCTATATGCTCAATTCTGCCAGGCCACAGGTAGTTCAGTTTTCAACTGTTAAACAAGCCAGAGTGTATAGGTAGGCTATTGCCAAAGCCTCCCGTCCCTCTGCAGGGCTCCTTTGGAGGTCTAGTGCACCAGGTGTCTCCCTGGGATCAGGTCGCTACCACCCACCTGGTAGCCATGGTGGGTGGGCAGGAAGAAGGGGCCCAGGTGAGGCCTTACAACTTAAAAGTGAGGGCAAAACTAGAGCCGGGAAATGGGAGTAGTGCCCTAAGTGTGCTTGCCCTGTGCAATGGGGTGGGATGGGCGGGCAGCTGGGCTGGGATATTCACAAGGACCATCTGAAGACTGCTGAGAGTGGTGCACACTGTGGATGTCTCAGAACCAAGACGAACGTGTCCTTAGTGCTGGAGCCCAAGGACCCACCTGCCAACTGGAGGTGAGGATGTTGACCGTATTAGTAAGAGCTGCTCCTCGGTCAACTAATAGCTAAAGGGTTTTGTAGATATCTCCGCCGCCTCCACAGCACCTGAGCTCCTGCAAGCCCCGCAGGACTGCGGACCCCTCGCGGGCTGCCCCACCGCCCCGCTGGGCTTCTCTCCCACTGACCCGCCCGTCCCCGCAGTGCCTCCCCTGCGGCCCCGACGGCAAGGGTCGCTGCTTCGGGCCCAGGATCTGCTGCGGGGACGAGCTGGGCTGCTTCGTGGGCACGGCCGAGGCGCTGCGCTGCCAGGAGGAGAACTACCTGCTGTCTCCCTGCCAGTCGGGCCAGAAGGCGTGCGGGAGCGGCGGCCGCTGCGCCGCCGCGGGCATCTGCTGCAGCGACGGTGCGCGGGAGGGCGGGCGGCGGGGAGGGCCCGGGCGGCCAGGGCTTCGCCTCGGCGGAGCTGCCCCGGCCCCGGGCGCCCGCGCTGACCCGCTCCTTCCCGCCCGCAGAGAGCTGCGAGACGGAGCCCGAGTGCCGCGAGGGCGGCCGCCGCCCGGGCCGCGTCGGAGAGCGGAGCAACGGCACGCTGGCCGGGCCCACCGGGGCGCTGCTGCTGCGGCTGGTGCAGCTGGCGGGCGCGCGCGAGCCCCAGCCCGGGCCCTACTGAGCCCCGCCCCGCCAGCACGGCAAATAAACCTTTGAAAGAGCACCCCAGTGTCTGCGTCTCCGTCAACGCGGGGAGGGAGAGGAGGGCGGGGTGCGCGAAACCCCTACCGGGCCCTGGCGGCTCCCTGCACCCGAAGTCGTGGGCAGCTCCCCCCCCCCCCCAGAGAAGGGGCAGAACCTGGAGGGGAAGCTATCTGTGGACCACCAGAGACCTACATAAAACTCAGGACAAAGACGACCCCAAAGTCGGAGCCTCACGTCCAAGGTGGCCCTGGAGGTTGGGCAGGTTGGGCGACTCTCTGGTGGGAACAAAAATAAAGGCCGAGAGGGCCCAGATAGGCAGCAGAAGAATACAGACACAGAGGCCTTGAGAGTGAGAGAGAGAGAGAGAGAGAGAGAGAGAGAGAGGCCAGACAAGTCAAAGGATGACCATTTTCCTACCAAAATTTATCCTAGGAGGCAGCACACGCAGCTTTGAGTCACCCCAGACTCTGGATTCTGGGTGCAGCAATATCCCTTTCATCCAAGACTGCTTTGATGGACGAGTGGGCAGGGACATTAGCCTAGATGCGGCAGACAGGCCACCTACCATCTCTCCAGGTGCGTGCCCCCACCATTAGGTGTCCTGTCAACCACCGTGCGAGATAGCCCTCACCAGAACCCAGCTGCGAACCCCTACAGACACAGCATCACACCACCACAACCTCCCTCCGTCGGAAAACTGCAACACAGGCTGAGTGGCTCAGTGGCAGAGTGCTGACCTCGTGGGCATGCATAGGGTCCTGGGTTTGATCTTCACTACTTACAGAGAGGGAGATAAGGGGGAAAGGGAAGGGAGAGAAGACAAGACAATAACTGCTGGGTCATGCCCATAACTCTCGACCTCAACCATTGATAGAGACTATGAGACCACAGAGAAACTGACAACAGATCTGATGCGCACCTTCACACTGATTCCCAGATAAAAACACTGCCTTACTTTGGCAAACGCAACATCAGAGCAAAGCTGTCACCAGTACTTGGTCTCTGTCCTTTCTTTGCCCCTCTTCCCCTCATTACGAACACAGTGCCACACTACCTGACAGCTGCCTGAAATGGTTTCCTCAGTGACCTCCAACCAGGCATAACTAGGATTTCTGGATTTGAAGAAGAAATGAATTTTAGCGCAAGCCAATTGTGAAGCAAAGTTGGATTTATTAAAAGCAGAAAGAGCTGGAGCGATGACTTAGTGGTTAAGGCACTTGCTTGTGAAGTCTAAGGACCCAGGTTCAACTCCCTAGAAACCACAGTAAACTAGAGGCTACAGGTGCCCATTCTCTCTCACTTTCTAATAAATAAAAAATAAAAGTTTAAAAAATGATTGCTGGTCGTGGTGGCGCACGCCTTTAATCCCAGCACTCGGGAGGCAGAGGTAGGAGGATCATAATGAGTTTAAAGGCACCCTGAGATTACATAGTTAATTCCAGGTCAACCTGGACCAGAGTGAGACCTTACCTTAAAAAAAAAAGCTTAATTAAAAAATATTAAAAATAAATACATAAAAGCAGAGAGCAGAGCATGGTGGTGCACTCCTTTAATCCTAGCATTTGGGAAGCAAAGGAAGGATGATCGTTGTGAGCTCAAGGCCTGGGACTACAGAGTAAATTCCTGGCTAGGCTGAGCTACAGTAAGACCCTGCCTCAAAAACAAAACAGAACCAACTAAACAAACAAACAAACAAAAAAGCAGAAAAAGAGCTGGAGAGATGACCAGATGCACAAGGTAGGAGATGCATCTAAAATTCTTGAGTTTGTTTGCAGTGGCTAGAGGCCCTGGTGTGCTCATTTTCTCTCTCGCTCTCATATAAACAAATAAAATCTTTAAAAAAAAAAAAAAAAGCCGGGTGTGGTGGCTCACACCTTTAATCCCAGCATTCGGGAGGCTGAGATAGGAGGGTCACCTTGGGTTCAAGGCCACCCTGAGACTACATAGTGAATTCCAGGTCAGCCTAGGTTACAGTGAAATCCTACCTCAAAAAAAAAAAAAAAAAAAAAGGAGAAAGCAGAAAGAGTTCTCCCATTTCTGGGGACTGTTCTTTCTTTCTCTTAAACTCTGCAATAAAATCTTTCTTTCTTCCTTCCTTTTTGTTTTTTTTCCCAAGGTGGGGTCTCACTTTAGCCCAAGCTAACCTGTACTTCACTATGTAATCTCAGGGTGGCCTTGAACTCATTATGATCCTCCTACCTCTGCCTCCCGAGTGCTGGGATTAAAGGCATGTGCCACCACGCCTGGCTCAATAAAATCTTTCTAAATTTAGAAAGAAGATAGAAAGAGAAAAGTGCTGAGAGAAAGGGGGAGGGAGGGGAGGAAAGCAAGCACACCAGACACCAGATAGGACAAGCATAGGCTTCTCAAGGGACAGTCGCCATTAAGTGTCTTTGTAAGGGATGGTGTGTGTGTGTGTGTGTGTGTGTGTGTGTGTGTGTGTGTGTATGGGGGAGACAGAAAGGTTCAGTGGCAAATTACATCTCTAGTTTGGTGTGAGGGCACACATCTTTAATTGCAGCACTCAGGAGGCAGAGGTAGGAGGATCGCCATGAGTTGGAGGCCACCCTGAGACTACATAGTGAATACCAGGTTAGCCTGGACTACAGTGAAACCCTACCTTGAAAAACCAAAACCAATTTTTTAAAATTTTAATATTTTTACTTATTTACAAGCAGAAGCAAAAAAAGAGAACAGGCACACTAGGCCTCTTGCCATTGCAAGTGAGTTCCAGATGCAAGTGCTTCTTTGTGCATCTGGGTTTATGTGGGTACCGGGGAATCTAACCCAGGCCATCAGTCTTTGCAAACAAATGCCTTTAACTGCTAAGCCATCTCTCCAGCCCCAGAAAGACTTTACTATCGAACTTACAGATACAGGATTTATAGCGCTTAAGAGAAGGACAAAGGCCTGAACTACTGCAATGGGGAAGCTCTCCTAGAGACCCACGCTGGGGTCTTTTATGGGAGTTTACTGGTGAGAGCTGCGTGAGGGCAGCACCCACCTCAGGGGAACTGGTGCTGCCAGGTTTCCAGGAAAGGGAGTCATCTCAGTTCTTTCTTTCTTTTTTTAAAAGTATTTTTGTTGTCGTTCGTTTTTATTTATTGGAGAGTGAGAGAGAGAGAGAGAGAGAGAGAAAGAGGCAGATAGAGAGAGAGGAGAGAGAGAAAATGGGCGCGCCAGGGCTTCCAGCCACTGCAAACGAACTCCAGACCCGTGTGCCCCCTTGTGCATCTGGCTAACATGAATCGAACCTGGGTCCTTTGGCTTTGCAAGCAAATGCCTTAACCGCTAAGCCATCGCTGCAGCCCGAGTGATGTCGTTTCTTAATTTTCTCTTCTAGTAAAGAAAGAGATAAGGGAAAAGCAGATTCTCCCTTTAAGCTCCTGGCTTCTAGCAAGCAGGCTGCGGGGACCGAGAGGAAAGAATCAGATTCTCCCCTACAGGCTCAAGGACAAGTCTCGCTTTACCTTCACTTGTTACCTTTAAATGGCCTCTCCAGGACATCTGCTCTTCCCCACCACTTTGTTTAGCAGTTTGCTTCCACCTCCACCCACAACTGGTCCTTCTTTCCCTGGCCTCTTGGAGGTCTCAGCCTACCAACGTTTTTGTTGTTTTTTTTTTTTTTTGTTTTTTTTTGCGTTTTAGTGATTTTTACTCGTTATTGCTTCTTGAGCGCCACCTATTGGATTTCTTCAAGTACGTCAGGCTCCAGCATTACCTCCTAAGGGTTAACGTTTCCATACCCTTCGGTCCCCACCAACCTCAGGAACACACCTAACTCTGGTCCGCCTCTGCCCCCTTTCCGTCTTGTTCTCTGTCTCTGTGGCTGCCTTTTCAGAACTCTTCTGGGTTTTATCCTCACAAGGAAGTCTCCTCCCCAGCACCATGAAATATCCACATAGAACCTTCTCTGCACCACGTTCCCATTACCTCCTTCATTCCTATTTCCCTGCCTCCAACCCCACCCTAGAATTTTAGGCCCGGTGCTGTTTGCCGGGAAGCTCCATCACTCACTCTCCCAAAGGAATCCCCCTCTCTTCTCATTAGCCTCCGGACTTTACCAGCCAGGAAAGGGCCCTCCTCTCACTCCCCCCCCCCCTCATTTCTTTTGCTTGTTCTTGCAGTGGGGAGAGATCTCCAAGGGTAAAAGAGGCTTGACTTAACTATTGCCCCATTGGGAAATGACTTGCTCCTGCTGGGATCGGGCCCTACAGGTATCACTATTACCTTCCTGAGTGCCTTTCTGTAGCCTCTACTCCCCTTTTAGTCACTCAGATGGAGGAAAGGCAATTTTTTCTTAATCTAGGGTCTCATACAAGAGTTCAGGTGATAGCTGGAGGGATGGCTTAGCGGTTAAGGCATTTGCTTGCAAAGCCGAAGGACCCAGGTTCGACTCCCCAAGACCCATGTTAGCCAGCTGCACAAGGGGGCACATGGGTCTGGAGTTTGTTTGGGCTGAAGGCCCTAGTGTGCCCATTCTCTCCCTCCCCCCCACTCTGTCAAAAAAAAAAAGTACAGGTTACCATGACTAACTCCTGTCTAACTACCTTTTCTCCCTACTGGAAGAGCAGATCCTTCCTATAGTCACAACTTTTTTGGTTAAGAGTATCCCCGACCAAGCATCTTGAAAAAGAAGATTAGCCTTCTTCTGTCCAAAGCATGACCACAGTACAGACTACAGGACGAGAGGCCTGGTGCCAGAGTGAAGTATAAATTTGAAGATCCTCCTACAACTTAAATTTTTTAGGGGGGTCAAATAGAAATCCTTTATATACAGGTCTTCTCTGCCTGCGAGATTAACCTAATCTCTGTTGAATTTGTACACAGCCCTTTTACAAAGGCCTACAGGAAGCCATAAATTGAGAAACCCCAGGGAAAGAGTTCCAAGGACAAGCTGAACTAACCCCTTCATGGCCTCCTTACCTTGGACCCAGCCCCAAACCTAAATCCAGTAAACTCCATAAGCCCCTTCACCCTTAACCGCCCACTATGGGTGCTTTTCCTCTTTGGGAAGTTCCTAAGGGACATTCAGGACCACTGTGGATTTAAAGTAAGTTAAGCCAGATATTGGGAAGGTTTCAGGTGATCTTTGAAGGAGAAACAGAAGCAAGACAGCAGTGAGAAAGGGGCAGAGGCCCAAAGAGAACAAGACACATCACCCAGCCTTCTCTGTCCGGACTAGAACTTGTATCTGATCCTGGCTCATCCAAGGTGGCTGCAAGCAACACTCCCTAGCAGGGACTTCTGCTTCTTCCCCAGCTCAGCACACCTAGGCTCCCTGGCCCCTTGAGTCAGCTCTTGAGTTCATGAACCAATCAGGTGTCTCCTTACACCCCTGAGTCTGATAACAAGGCTCATCCTTATTGGATGCCTGCTCTGTATAAAGGAGCCTAGCCTGTGTAAGCTCTCCTTACCACCTGTGGTTTCACATGAACACCAGGGTGTAAGTCTGTCTCTCTGGAAACTGGAAGGGGGGAAAGGGGGGGAAGAGGTGGAAGGGGCATATCCTTGTGCCTGGATAGTTTCCTGCTTGCCTCCTACAGTGTTTTGCTTTGGGCTGCTTTTCAACTTTGTTACAAGTATATGATCTTTTTTGGATCTCTGAGTTCTTCACCATTTATCTCTATTTTCTTATTTTTTTTTTTTTTCTTTTTTCAAGGTAGGGTTTCACTCTAGCTCAGGCTGACATGGAATTCACTATGTACTCTCAGGGTGGTCTTGAACTTATGGCGATCTTCCTACCTCTGCCTCCCAAGTGCTGGAGTTAAAGGCGTGTGCCACCACACCTGGAATTAATTAATTTATTATTTTTTCTTTTCAAAAATTATTTTATTAACAACTTCCATGGTTATGAAAAATATCCCATGGTAATACCCTCCCTCCCCCCACTTTCCCCTTTGAAACTCCATTCACCTTCATATTCCCCTCCTCATATCAATCTGTCTCTCTTTTATTTTAATCATCATCTTTTCCTCCTATTATGATGGTCTTGTGCAGGTAGTGTCAGGCACTGTGAGGTCATGGATATCCAGGCCATTTTGCGTCTGGAGGAGCATGTGGTAAGAAGTCCTACCTTCCCTTGGCTCTTACATTCTTTCTGCCACCTCTTCTTCAATAGACCCTGAGCCTTGGAAGGTGTGATAGAGATACTGCAGTACTGAGCACTCCGGTCACTTCTTTCCAGCACCATGATGCCTTCGGAGTCATCCCAAGCTCATTGCCATCTGAAAAGAGAAGGTTCTCTACCAAAAGTGAGAGTAGCATTAATATAAGGGTATGAACATTAAGAGAAGTGCATACTGGGCAATTTGACAAGCATAGTATATACATTTTTCCAGACAGCAGCAGATGTTACACCCCTAGGGCTCATGATTACCCCTGTTGTAGGTTTCCATTCTGCATGCAGAATGGCTTCTTCCAGCTTTCTGTCAGCTGGTCTCCATGGAGGAGATTATCAGCTCAGTTCCAGCAGGATTTCTTAGTGGCCTTGCAGCCCAAGTATGTGGAGTCCCATTCTACATGAAGTTCAATGGCAGAGAGATACCACCAGTGGAAATACTCAACAGTGGACACTGCAAGCCTTATAATCGGCCAGCCAGGCCAAATGAGCCAATGGGTACAATAGTGGCATCTGGAGTTCGTTTGCAGTGGCAGGAGGCCCTGGTGTGCCCATTCTCTCTCTCCCTCTCTCTGCCTCTTTGTCTGTCACTCTCAAATAAATAAAATAAAATTTAGAAAAAAGCAAGTACAGAGGAAAGAAAAGAAAGTACAAGAGGGCTGGAGAGATGGCTTAGCAGTAAGGCACTTGCCTGCAATGCCTAAGGAACCAGATTTGCAAGGAGGTGTGTGCCTTTGGAGTTCATTTGCAATGGCTGGAGGCCCTGGCACATCCACTTACGCTCTATCTGCCTCTCTCTCTCTCACACACACAAACAAATAAATAAATAAACAAATGAATAAAATGTTTTTTTAAAAAGAAAGTAAAAAGATCTCCTGCCATGTGCAGGGCAGGGAAGGGTGAAGAGCCCATGTGGAAGTAGAGGTCAGGGAGTTCTAACTGGGCCAAGGCAAGAGGAAGCTCACCACAACCTGGAGGTTCACAAGTGATGAACAGACTGCCAAGAGCTTTTTAGTTTTTTTGTTTGTTTATTGTTTTTTATTTTAAAAAATTTAAAACAATTTTATTTATTTATTTATTTATTTATTTGAGAGACAGTGAGAGAGAGAGAGAGAAGCAGATAGACAGAAAGAGAATGGGCTCACCAGGACCTCCAGCTGCTGCAAATAGACTCTAGGTGCCTACGCCACCTTGTGCATCTGGCTTTTCGTGGGTCCTGGGGAATCAAACCTGGGTCCTTTGGCTTTGCAGGCAAGCGCCTTAACTGCTAGGCCATTTCTCCAACCCCCTGTTTTTTCTTTTTATTTATTTATTTGAGAGCGAGAGATACAGAAATAGGCAGGTGGAGGGAGGGAGCGAGCGCATGGGCACACCAGGGCCTCCATCCACTGCAAATGAACTCCAGATGAGTGCCAACCCTTGTGTATCTGGCTTATGTGGGACCTGGGGAGTCAAACCTGAGTACTTTGGCTTTGCAGGCAAGCACCTTAACCACTAAGCCATCTCTCCAACCCGGTTTATTGTTTTTCAAGGTAGGGTCTCACTCTAGCTCAGGCTGACCTGGAATTTACTATGTAGTTAGTTTCAGGGTGGCCTCGAACTCTCAGCGATCCTCCTACCTC
Source organism: Jaculus jaculus (assembly GCF_020740685.1). NCBI lineage: Eukaryota > Metazoa > Chordata > Mammalia > Rodentia > Dipodidae > Jaculus > Jaculus jaculus. The sequence goes on along the minus strand of NC_059109.1, from coordinate 82,211,804 downwards.
TGCTCCTCCCCCCCCCCCAGTGCTGGGATTAAAGGTGTGTGCCACCATGCTCAGCTTTTTAATTTTTATTTAAGAGAGACAGCAAGACAACGGTGGGTGGGTGGGGGGAGGAGGGAGAATATGGGCCTGCCAGGGCCTCTAGCCATTGCAAATGAACTTCAGATGCATGTGCCACCATGTGCATCTGGCTTATGTGGGTCCTGGGGAATAGAACCTCACAAGCAAATGCCTTAACTGCTAAAGCCAACTCTCCAGCCCTAATCTTTAAATTTCTATTTATTTATTTGCAAGCAGAGAGAGGAGAGAAAAAGAAAGTGAGAATGGGCACAACAGGGCCTCTTGCCACTGCAAATAAACTCCAGATGCATTTTGCCACATTGTGTATCTGGTTTTTACATGGGTTCTGGGGAATGAACCCAGATTATTGGGCTTTGCAGGCATCTCTCCAGCCCCTGCTCATCTTTAAAATAAATAACTAGAGGGCTGGAGAGATTGCTTAGCAGTTAAGGCATTTGCCTGCAAAGCCAAAGGATCCCTGTTCAGCTCTCCAGGACCCATGTAAACCAGATGCACAAGGGGTCGCATGCACCTGGAGTTCGTTTGTAGTGGCTGGAGGCCCTGGAGCTCCCATTCTCTCGGTCTCTCTCCCTCAAATAAATAAATTAAATATATTTTTTCTTTTTTTTGTAAATATATTTTTAAAAAAGAATTTACCCAGGCATGGTGGTGTATGTCTTTAATACCAGCACTCAGGAGGCCAAGGGAGGAGGAAGGATAGTTGTGAGTTCAAGGCCAGCCTGAGTCTACACAGTGAAATCCTGGTCAGCCTAGGCTACAGCATGACCATACTTCCAAATCCTTCTTCACCCAGCTCTCCCCCCCCAAAAAAAAATTGAAAAAGAATTTACTAGTGAAGTTATCTATTCCTGCTCTTTTTTTGTTTCTTTTTGTTTTTCGAGGTAGGGTCTCACTCTAGGTCATGTGGGGAGCCGCGCTGGCTTCGTCAGGCTTTGCTGCGTCAGCTTGTTTACTGCTTTTGTATCCTAATCGTTTGCACATGAGCATATGACGTTATCCTAACATGGCTGCTCACCTATCCTGATTGGATGATGCAAAGTCGGCTGATGAGACTTAAGCCAATCAGACAACGTTTCACATCCACATGACCACAAGTATATAAGCTTGGCGCTCCGTAGGGTCGGGGTCCTTCTCTCTTTCAGCTTGGAGCTCCCAATAAAGTGTGCTTGAGAAGAATCCTGTTGTTGTTGTTCTTCCTGTTGGCGGGAGGGGCGCAACAAGTGGTGCCGAAACCCAGGACTTGTCAACAAATGGCCAATTGAGAGGCCCCCTGAGGATACTTCCGAGGGAGGATTCAGAACTCAACACATGGAGCGGCGGTACCGGTAAGTTCCCCTGGATGTGCTATATGCTAAGTTTTGGCTTGTAACTGATCTGTAAATCTGATATACATAAGTTAGTTGATCGTCTCAAACGTATATAAGGTTGTAGAATGGGACACCACCATTCCACCTTTTTGGAGCCGCTAGGTAGGGAGAACAAACGTTGTGAAGAGGTGATCAGGGAAGGTCAAGCATATTAGCACATCATCAAGATAGCATGTCAGAGTCTGAAGAAAATAAAAGGGGAAAACAAAAAAAGGTTAAAATAAAAAGAGAACCTAGGTTTCAGACAGAACAGAATAAAAGTGCACAGAATAAAAGTGAAACGCAATTCAGGTCCGAAGCTATATCCAGATTTGACGGAACTTGTAAATTTATATATAGAGAGTTCTGGTGAATCTGAGGGAGAAGAATTAACTCCAGAGGAAGAACAGAATTTTGAGGAAGTAGAGGCCGAGTGTGGTTGGGAATGTTCTAGACCCAGAAAAGATGGTGTCTTTGCTCCTCCGCCAGCTTATGCCTCTACGAGCAAGAGGTGTAAACAACAAGATGGTCTACTTCCGCCCGGGGCGTGTGCTTCATCCGGATGTAGTTTGATAAAACCAGATACTTGGAGAAAGCTGGCTAGTGCTTATCCAGTTTTTGAGACTCATGATACACATGTTAGATACCATGAACCTATAGGGTATAAGGAGCTCAAGGATCTTGCAGAAGCCGCTAGAACTTATGGGATAAATGCTTCTTTTACTATGGCGTTGTTAGAACGTCTTGCCAATAGAGCTTTGACCCCAGCAGATTGGTTTGGAGTCTCTGGGACTTGTCTAAGCCTAGGACAATATTTAGACTGGAAATCTTTATACACTGATGCTGCCCAAAGTCAAGCCAGAACTAATGCAGCAAATGGTCAGCCTGTATGGAATTTTGATATGCTTATGGGACAAGGACAATGGCTTAATAATCAGATTGCCTTTCCTCTTGAAGTTTATACACAAATAAATAACATCGCTCTTAGAGCCTGGAGGGCATTGCCAAATAAAGGGGAAGTATCAGGCAACCTTACTAAAATTATTCAGGGAGCTACTGAACCATTTTCAGACTTTGTAGCTCGCATGATGGAAGCAGCTGGTCGTATTTTTGGTGATGCTGACCAAGCCATGCCACTTGTGGAACAACTAATTTATGAGCAATGCACTAAAGACTGTAGGAGGGCAATTACGCCCTGGAAGGGAAAAGGACTTCAGGCTTGGATGAAAGCCTGCAGAGAAGTTGGCGGTCCACTATCTAATGCAGGGCTTGCTGTAGCAGTCTTGGCTGCCACTAGGGGGCACAGAGGAACTTCTTCATGCTTTAAATGTGGGAAGACTGGACATTTTAGAAAACAATGCCCTCAAAATAATTCTAGAGTGCAGGGTCAGGTGCGTTTGCCTGGCTTATGTCCTAAGTGTAAAAAGGGAAAACATTGGGCGAATGAGTGTCGCTCTGTCAAAGATATCAATGGACGACCAATTAATCAGTCAACAGCTAATACAAAAAACGGGGTCAGGGGCCCCTGACCTCAGGGCCCTCAAATATATGGGGCACTTCAGAATCCATCTCTCCGTCCTCCGGCACAATCAGAAGAGCCACTCCAGGTTCCGCAGGATTGGACATCTGTGCCACCAACAGACTCGTATTAACACCACAGATGGGAGTGCAACCTGTGGAGTAAGATTTTCAAGGTCCGTTGCCCCCTAATACTGTAGGTTTACTGCTTGGTAGATCTTCCTCAGAATTAAGAGGATTGACTATTACCCCAGGAGTCATAGATTCTGACTATACAGGCACAATAAAAGTGCTTTGTTCATCCCAGAAAGGAATTATTGCCATTTCACCTGGGGACAGGATAGCTCAGTTACTGCTTATTCCTAGCCTCCATAAGTGGTTCCCTTCTGGTGAGAAAATTAGAGGGAACAAAGGACTCGGCTCTATAGGAGTTGATTTGACATACTTATCCATGGAATTAGATGAGAGACCAATTCTACAACTTATTATTGAGGGGATACATTTTCAGGGATTGCTGGACACGGGAGCTGACCGCAGTATTATTGCAACTAAGTATTGGCCCAAGAACTGGCCCAAACAATCATCTTCACAAACCTTGCAAGGTTTGGGGTATGCTCAAACTCCAGCTATTAGTTCTCGGGAACTTACATGGTCTACCTCTGAGGGACAAAAGGGGAAAGTTATTCCTTATATAGTAGATATTCCTATTACATTATGGGGAAGGGATATTTTGGCACAAATGATTTTAAAATTAACTAATGAGTATTCTCCTCAGAGTCAATCTATTATGAAAATGATGGGTCATATACCAGGTAGAGGACTAGGTAAAAAATTACAGGGGCAGGTAGATCCTCTTGTGGCCTCAGGTAATTCAGGCACGCGAGGGTTGGGTTTTTCCTAGGGGCCACTGAGGAGGCAATTCCCATTCCTTGGAAAACGGCTGAACCAGTTTGGGTACCTCAGTGGCCCCTGTCCTTAGAAAAACTCCTAGCAGCAAAAGAACTAATACAAGAGCAATTGTCATTAGGTCACTTAGAAGCCTCTCACTCTCCTTGGAATACTCCTATTTTTGTTATTAAAAAGAAGTCTGGAAAATGGCGGCTACTTCATGATCTCCGAGCTGTAAATGCACAAATGCAAATTATGGGTCCGATTCAGCGAGGTCTCCCTTTGTTATCTAGCTTGCCGAATGGCTGGCCTCTTATTATTATTAACATAAAAGACTGTTTCTTCTCCATTCCTTTGGCTTTGGAAGATTGTAAACGATTCACCTTTACCAGCTATCAATCATGAGGAACCTGATCAACGATTTCTTTTTTTTTTTTTTTTTTTTTGGTTTTTCGAGGTAGGGTCTCACTCTGGCTCAGGCTGACCTGGAATTCACTATGTAGTCTCAGGATGGCCTTGAACTCTTGGTGATCCTCCTACCTCTGCCTCCCGAGTGCTGGGATTAAAGGCGTGCGCCCAGCTCTGATCAACGATTTCAATGGAGAGTTCTCCCGCAAGGGATGGCCAATAGTCCTACTATCTGCCAACATTATGTAAGCCTAGCAATAGCACCTACTAGAAAGAGATTCCCAAAATTGAGGATTTGCCACTATATAGACGATATCCTTTTAGTGGCTCCTGTAGAGAATATTTTGTCAAAAGCTTTTCTATCTCTCAAGAAGGATCTTGAAGTCTATGGTTTACATATAGCTAGTGAAAAGGTACAGAAAGGACAGGTAGGTAATTTCCTCGGAGCAACAATTACTAAACATATTATTAGACCTCAAAAATTACAAATTAGAATAGATGCATTGAGGACGTTGAATGATTTTCAAAAGTTGTTAGGGGATATAAATTGGATCAGACCATATCTAAAGTTTCCTACCCATGAGCTGAGATCCCTATTTCAAATATTGTAAGGTGATTCACATATTTCTTCATTTAGAGCTTTAACTCCAGCTGCATGAGTAGCTATTTTTAAAGTAGAGCAAGCGTTACAGTCTGCACAGTTATGCAGAATAGTCCCAGGACAACCTATTTTATTGTGCATTCTTGCTACGCCAGAAACTCCTACAGGAGTCTTATGGCAACAAGGTCCCTTGCTTTGGATACATTCTCATTCTTCTCCTAAAAAATGCATAGAGCATTATCCTACTATGGTAGCCACCCTTGCTCTTCAAGGTATAAAGTCATCTTTGATGCACTTTGGTGTGGCACCTGATTCTTTGATTACCCTTTATAACTCTGAACAGGTACATATTTTAGCTGCTACTACTGATGATTGGGCCATATTGATGTGTTCCTTCTCTGGAAAATTGGATAATCATCTACCCAAAGATCCTTTATTACATTTTGTCTCGCTACACCCCATTGTGTTCCCTAAGATTACCTCACAGTCACCTATTGCTGATGCTTTAGATATCTATACTGATGGCTCTAAGACAGGCCTTGGAGCCTATGTAATTCAGGGACAACAACCAGTTACTGTATAATTTGAACCAAATACTCCTCAAATAGTGGAATGCTAAATTGTATGTCATGTGTTTGAACTTTTCAGTGAATCTTTTAATCTCATTTCTGATTCTCAGTATGTAGTTAATGCTATTAAAAATCTAGAAGTAGCAGGCCTCATTAAAGATTCTAGTCCTGTTGCTGTATATTTATCTAAACTGCAACGTTTAATTTGGTCTCGAACCAATCCATTTTTTATTCAACATATTAGAGCTCATTCTATGCTTTCTGGTCCCATGGCTGTTGGCAATGATTTTGCTGATAAAGCCACGTGGGTTTTTTTTCTTCTGTCCTTGGATAACTTGTCTAAGGCTCGGGATTTCCACCAATTGTATCATGTGTCCTCTGCAATGCTGCGTAAAAAATTTAATATATCTCGGGCCATGGCACGTGATATAATTGTCTACTGTCCTGCCTGTGCCCCTTTCTTGCACTCTCCTCATATTGGCATTAATCCCCGGGGACTGCGTCCGGGAGAGATTTGGCAAATGGATGTTACGCATATCCCATCTTTTGGCAAGTTGCAATATGTACATGTGTCTATCAATACCTGTTCAGGAATTATTTATGCTTCTCCTTTTGTTGGTGAACGTACTCAGCATATTATTACTCATTGTTTAGAGGCCTGGGCAGCTTGGGGTAAGCCCCGGGCGTTGAAGACAGACAATGGACCTGCTTATACTGCAAAAGGTTTTCGCCAGTTTTGTGATGCTGTGGGTGTCGCTCATACCACTGGCCTTCCTTATAACCTGCAAGGGCAAGGCATTGTTGAACGAGCCCATCGTTCTATTAAAGAATGCTTACAAAAACAAAAAGGGGGAATAGGCCAAGGCCACACCCCCAAGAATAAATTATCTCTAGTACTTTTTACTTTGAATTTTCTGACGATTGATGCTGCGGGTCTAACGGCAGCTGATCGCCATATGACCCAAACCCCTTCTTGTTATGAAGATGTAAAATGGAAGGATGTACTTGAAAATGTCTGGAAAGGCCCGGATCCAGTTATAGCCAGATCCAGGGGAGCTGTTTGTGTTTTTCCACAGGGCCAAGCTGATCCTATCTGGGTGCCAGAGCGGTTGACTTGAATTGTACGTCATGAGAAGACAAGGAATGACAACCTTCTTACTACTACTGATGATCCTGAGCCTGCTCCTGCCGATGATGATAAAGGGAATTAAGATGCAATTTTGGGCTGTGGCCAGAACATGGCCTGTCCCTATGCCAGTTCAGTCCTATCTATCTTCTGCATTTTCTTTCTTTAAGGAAAGGGTGGGGGTGGCTATGTTCGGAGCAGCCCTTCTGTGTGGTATGGTGTTCTGTCTCTGGCTTATCTGTCGAATCAGACGACAACGTCATCAGGATAACGTAAAGATTGTTCAGGCACTTATGGCTTTGGATCAAGGAGCATCTCCACAAGTGTGGCTGGCGAGCCTGCGAGATGGTTAGTTCCACCCTGCCTACTGTAAGGCCTTTGCACACCAAGTGACCTTGTTGTCATTGCACCTTGGAAGGCTTACATCCCATGGTTAGTTCCACCCTGCCTACTGTAAGGCCTTTGCACACCAAGTGACCTTGTTGTCATTGCACCTTGGAAGGCTTACATCCCTGCATGAGCAGCCTTTGCACCCCGAAGGGATTTTTCCCATTGCACTCGGGAAGGTGCTTAAGCAGGCTTTTGGTCTTGGGCTCTACCCTCGATCGGACTGGCCATCATGAGGGCTGGTCCTGGATCGGGTATCCTGAGGTTCAAAACAATTTTTATAAGGGGGAACTGTGGGGAGCCGCGCTGGCTTCGTCAGGCTTTGCTGCGTCAGCTTGTTTACTGCTTTTGTATCCTAATCATTTGCACATGAGCATATGACGTTATCCTAACATGGCTGCTCACCTATCCCGATTGGGTGATGCAAAGTCGTCTGATGAGACTTAAGCCAATCAGACAATGTTTCACATCTACATGACCACAAGTATATAAGCTTGGCGCTCCGTAGGGTCGGGGTCCTTCTCTCTTTCAGTTTGGAGCTCCCAATAAAGTGTGCTTGAGAAGAATCCTGTTGTTGTTGTTCTTCCTGCTGGCGGGAGGGGCGCAACAAGGTCAGGCTAACCTGGAACTCACTATGTAGTCTCAGGCTGGCCTCGAACTCAGAGAGATCCTCTTACCTCTGCCTCCCAAGTGCTGGAACTAAAAGCATGTGCCACCATGCTTAGCTCCTTATTATTTTAATATATTTTATTTTATTTATTTATTTGGAGAAGGAGAGAGAGAGAGACAGAGGGAGAGAGAGAGCAAGCATGGGCCTCCAGCCACTGCAAAGGAACTCCAGATGTATGTGCTCCCTTGTGCATCTGGCTTATGTGGTCCTGGATAGTTGAACCTGGATCCTTTAGCTTTGCAGGCAAATGACTTAATTGCTAAACCATCCCTCCAGCTCTAAATTCTTCTATTTATTTATTTGCAAGCAAAGGGGGAGAGAGAGAGAGAGAGGGAGAGAGAGAAGAGGAGGAGGAGAGAGAGAGAAGAGGAGAGAGAGAGAGAGGGGAGAGAGAAAAAAGAGGAGAGAAGGGAAGGAGAGGGAAGAGAAAGGAAGGGGAGGGGAGGGGAGGGGAGGGGAGGGGAGGAGAGAAGAAGAGAAGAAAATAGAATGGGCATGCCAGGGCCTCTAGCTGTTGCAAATGAATTCCAGATACATGTGCTACTTTGTGCATTGGCCTTATGTGGGTACTGGGGAATCAAACTCAGGTTGTTAGGCTTTGTATGCAAACACCTATAACCGCTAAATCATCTTTCTAGACCAAGACTTTGATTAGTTTATTTTTATTAAAAAATTTTTTTCTTTGGTTTCTCGAGGTAGGTTCTCACTCTAGCCCAGGCTGACCTGGAATTTCACTCTGTATTCTCAGGGTAGCCTCAAACTCATGGTGATCCTCCTACATCTGCCTCCCGAATGCTGAGATTAAAGGTGTGTGCCACCATGCACTGCAGGTAATTTATTTATTTATTTATTTTTGTTTTGTTTTTCAAGGTAGGGTCTCACTCTAGCTCAGGCTGACCTGGAATTCACCTTGTAGTCTCAGGGTAGCCTCCAATTCATGGCAATCCTCCTACCTCTGCATCCTGAGTGCCGGGATTAAAGATGTGTACCACCATGCCTGGTTTATTTATTTATTTTTTGTTCTTTTTTGAGATAAGGTCTTGCTCTAGCCCAAGCTGACCTAGAATTTACCATGTAGTCTCAGGGTAGCTTTGAATTCATGGTGATCCTCCTACCTCTACCTCCCGAGTGTTGGGATTAAAGGTGTGCACCATGCCCAGCCAAGACTTTAATATTTATTTATTTAAGAGAGAGAGAGAGAGAGAAGCAGAGGGGGTCACACCAGTGCCTCCAGCCATTACAAATGAACTTGAATTCCAGATGCATGTACCACCTTGTGCATCTGGTTAACATGGGTACTGAGGAATCAAACCTGGGTTTTTGCAGGCAAGTGCTTAACTGTTAAGCCATCTCCCCAGCCCAAGACTTTATTTTTTTAAATATTTTATTCATTTTTCATCTACTTATTTGAGAGAGAAAGGCAGACAGAGACAGACAGAGAGAGCGAGAGAGAGAGAGAAAGAATGGGTGCACCAGGGTCTCTAGCCACTGCAAACAAATTCCAGATGTGTGAGCCACCTTATGCATCTGGCTTATGTGGGTCCTGGAGAGTCGAACCGGGATATCTTTTGCTTTTGCAGGCAATCACCTTAACCACTAAGCCATCTTTCCAGCCCAAGATTTTATTTTTTAAAGTGTCTTTAACCACTGAGCCCCTTCCCTTCATTCTTTTTTTTTTTTTTTCAAGGGAGGGTCTCACTGTAGCCCAGGCTGACCTGAAATTCACTATGTAGTCTCAGGGCAGCCTTGAACTCACAGCGATCCTCCTACATCTGCCTCCCGAGTGTGTGCTCCACCACGCCCAGCTCCATTCATTCTTAATTGTGCCTGAAAATCCACTTTTTGGATGAGATGACTCCAGTATATTCTCGGATTTTGTTCTCCCCTCAATCATGTTAGTGCCTCCCTTTCCAGGAGATGGCAGTACACTGTAAGGTATGGGCAGCACAAGGCCAAATAGAGTTAAAATACATCTTAAGGACCCCCCAGTTTTCCACAGCAAAAGTAATACTTTAGTCTGGAGAGATGGTTTAGTGGTTAAGGCACTTGTCTGCAAAGCCTAAGGACCCAGGTTTGCTTCCCAGTACCTACGTAAGGCAGATGAATATGGTGACACATGCTTCTGGAGTTCATTTACAGTGGCTAGAGGCCCTATTGCACCCTTTCCCTCTCATAAATAAATAAAATATTTTAGGCCAGGCATGGTGGTGCATGCCTTTAACCCCAGCACTTGGGAAGCACTTGAGGATTGCTGTCTGTTCGAGGTCACCCTGAGACTACTTAGTTAATTCCACATTAGCATGGGCTAGAGCAAGACCTAACCTCAAATAAATAAATAAATAAAAATAAAAATAAACAATAAATAAAATATTTTAAAAATAGAAAAAAAAGTAATACTCTTTAAAACCTGAGGCTAAGCAGGGCGTGGTGACACATGCCTTTAATTCCAGCACTTGGGAGGCAGAGGTAGGAGGATCACTGTGAATTTGAGGCCATCCTGAGACTACATACTGAATTCCAGGTTAGCCTGGACTAGAGTGAGAACCTATCTTGAAAAACCAAGGGGGGAAAAAAAAACAGGGCTGGAGACATAGCTTAGTGGTTAAGGCATCTGCCTGCAAAGCCAAAGGACCCAGGTTTGACTCCCTAGGACTCAGCCAGATGCACAAGGGGTGCACATGTCTGGAGTTTTTTGTGGCGGCTGGAGGCCCTGATGTGCCCATTCTCTCTCTTTCTCTCCCTTCCTATTTCTGTATCTCTCTCAAATAAATAAATAAAAATAAAATATATATAAAAAACAAGAATATGCCTAATTAATGAATTAGTGGTCTCCTTACACCCTGTGGTCCCCAATCCTTATAATCCTTCCTGAAGGTACCCAGTGGTTTACTGTGATAGATCTCCTTTTTTTTAACATATTAAAAAATTAATTATTTTATTAAAACATGTATTTTATTTATTTGAAGAGCAAAAGAGGCAGATAGAGAAAGAATGGGCATGCCAGGGCCTTCAGCCACTGCAAATGAACTCCAGATGCATGTGCTACCTTGTACATCTGGCTTACGTGGATCTTGGGGAATCAAACTGGGGTCCTTTGGCTTTGCAGGCAAGTGCCTTAACCGCTAAGCCATCTCTCCAGCCTTTATTTATTTATGACAGAGTGAGAGACAGGGAGAAAATGGGTGCACCATGTTCTCCAGCTACTGCAAACAAACTCCAGACACATGCACCACCTGTACTTCTGGCTTTCTGTAGGTACTGGGGAATCAAATCCAGATCCTTAGGCTTTGCAGGCAAGCGCCTTAACTGCTGAGACATCTCTCCAGCTTTAGATCTCTTGTACTTTATTTTGAGTCTGTTAATGCCATAGCCCTCCTCCCAGCTCACCTGTGTGGTGCTGCCTCAGAGATTTGGACACTTCTAATTTGTTGGGACAAGCCGTATCAAGAGATGTACCCCAACTTGATAGGCCCGGTGAGGTTACTTTAATATGGAGATGAGTCTCCTGTGTGCTTCTATGGGCCCCTAAGGGCCTCATCAACTTCCTGGAAGACAGTATTGAAACCAGGCTGTGACCTGCTCCAAGTTGCTTTATATATTGTGTAAAACAGTAGCTTTTCTGACTTGCTCTGAGGGGCTCCCCATTTTACCCCCAGAGGCAGGGTCTCACTCTAGCCCAGGCTGACTTAGATCTCACTCTATAGTTCCAGGTTGGCCTCCAACTCATGGCTGTCCTGTGTCAGCCTCCCAAGTAGGAGTGCTGGGCTAAATGTGTGCATCACTGTGCCAGGCTGTGTGTAGCCCAGGCCGACCTCAAGCTTCTGATCCTCCTGTTCCTCCTCTCCAGCCATTTCCTAGTGGCATGCCACCACAACTGGCTGAGGGACTCATCAACTGGACTTCAACAACTGCCAAGAAGGATAATATCCATAGGCAGTTATAAAATATGGAGATGAGGTTGGGCGTGGTAGCACATTCCTTTAATCTCAGCACTTGGAAGGTAGAAATAGGAGGATCGCTGTGAGTTCGAGGCCACCCTGAGTCTACATAGTGAATTCCAGGTCAGCCTGGACTAGAGTGAGACCTTACCTGGAAAACAAAAAAAAAAAAAAAAAAAAAAAAGGAGATGACATCTTTCTGCTTTATGTCATGGGAACAAGAACAAGAGCCTGATGTAAATGAAACCCACCCAAGCTCAACCTTCACTCCTAGGAAGCAAGCCAATGAGACTGCTCAGCCTCCACCTACAGGAATTCCCTGCTCTCATTTTCCCCATGGGATAAGAAGCTATTCCACTGGTGAACCTTGGATGGATATATGAGCAGAGGAAACAGAAGAGGGACATTTTTAAAGATGTGTCCTAGGAAGTGTAGTGGTTTGGCTCTGATGTCCCCCATAAAGCCATGTTTTAAATGATTGGTCCCCAGTGGGTGGCTATTTGGGAGGTGGGGCTTACTGGAGGAGGTGTGTTACTGGGCGGGAGTGGGGGGCAGGCTTTGGGGTGTTATGATAGTCCACCTTCCCCCTTGCCAGAGCTCAGCTCACTGTCTAGTTGCTATTTTCTATCTGTTGTGGCAGGAAGTGATGTTCAGTCTCTGATCTACCATCTTTCCCTGCTAATATGAAGCTTCCTCTTAAGACTGCAATCCAAAATAAACTCTTGCCTCCCACCAGCTACTTTTGGTTAGGTGTTCTGTCCCAGCAATGCAAAGGGAACTACAACAGAATGTTTATGTAGAACTTGTAGCAAGCCTCTTAAGTGTTCCAAATTTCCATTAATCATCCAAAAGCTAGAAAACCACCCCACTGCACTCAGTGAAAGGCTATAGGCTGCTTCTTCTCCTTCTTCTTCCTTCTTCTTCTTCTTCTTCCTCCTCCTCCTTCTCCTCCTCCTCTTCTTCTTCTTCTCCTTCTTCTTTTTGGTTTTTCAAGGTAAGGTATCACTCTAGCCCAGGCTGACCTGGAATTTACTCTGTAGTCTCAGGGTGGCCTGGAACCCTCAGCAATCCTCCTACCTCTGCCTCCTGAGTGCTGGAATTAAAGGTGTGCACCACTGTACCTGGCTATAGGCTTCTTTAAACATTCAAATCTACCTCCTGACTCCCGAGATGAAGAATTAGTAAGCAAAGACCTTTTTTTTTTTTTTAAACTCACTCAGCCCCAGATGAAGATAGTGGTGTACGCCTTTAATCCCAGCACTTGGGAGGCAGAGGTAGGAGGATTGCCATGAATTTGAGGTCACCCTGAGACTACATAGTGCATTCTAGGTCAGCCTGGGCTAGAGTGATACCCTATCTCTTGCCACTACAAATGAATTCCAGCTGCATGTGCTACTTTTTGTTCCTGGCCTTACATGGGTACTGGGGATTCAAAATCAGGCCATCAGGCTTTGTAAGCACATGCCTTTACCTGCTGGGTCATCTCTGCAACCCCCTGTACATTTCTTTTTTAAAAAACCAAATATTTATTTTAAAGGGAATAGTAAGGGAGGGAGGGGGACTTAATAGGATGGTATTGTATATATGTAAGTAGAAGAACAGATTAATGGGGGTGAAAAGGCCTAAATGAGGTCAGGGGAAGAAACTGAGTAAAGGAAAGGTGGAGGGAGGGCTAATCAAAATCTATGAAACCTACATTTTTGGACAATGGAACACCCAGGAGCCATAGATTATTACTAGAAAATTTTCGGTGCCAGGGATGGGATACCTTCCAGTGAGTTGTTGGCCAGGGAGGTCCCTGATGCCTCCAAAACATTATAGGCCATTGCTGAGGCCCTCGGTTTCCCACCAGGAATATATGGTAAGACCCTACTGCTAAAGACTCCACATACTTGGGCTGCAAGGCCACTGAGAAATCTTTCTGGAACTGAGCTGATAACCTCCTCCATGTAGACCAGCTGACAGAAAGCTGGAAGAAGCCATTCTGCATTCAGTTCAATGGGGGAGAGAGAAATCAACAGTGAAGATATTCAACAGTAGACACTGCAAGCCTTATATTTGGCCAGCTAGGCCAAAGGAGTCAACGGGTGCAATAGTAGCATGTCTGTTATGGGGGAAACCAAACACCCTCTAATTTGTCTGGCAGCCCAATCCATGGAAGGGAATACATACCTGATACTGAAAACCTACAACAGGGGTAGTCATGAGCCCTAGGGGTGTGAAGTCTGCTGGTGTCTGGCTAAATGTATATACTATGCTCACCAAAGTGCCCAGTAATTACTTCTCTTAATGTTCATACCCACATATTAATGCTACTCACACTTTTGGTTAGAGAAGCTTCTCTTTTCAGATGGCAGGGACCTTGGGATGACTCAGAAGGCACCATAGTACTGAGAAGAAGTGACAGAGGGGTGCTCAGCACTGAAATATTTCTATTACACCTTCCAAGGCTCAGGGCCTGTGGTGGTTTGATTCAGGTGTCCCCCATAAACTTAGGTGTTCTGGATGTTAGGTTCCCCAGCTGATGGCAATTGGAAATTAAAGCCTCCTGGAGGTGGTATATTGTTGGGGGGCGGGCTTATGGGTGTTATAGCCAGTTTCCCCATGCCAATGTTTGGCACACCCTCCTGTTGCTATGGTCCACCTTATGTTGGCCAGGGGGTGATGTCCACCCTCTGCTCATATCATCATTTTTTCCCTGCCACCATGCAGCTTCCCCCTCGAGCCTGTATGCCAAAATAAACCTCTTTTTTTCCCACAAGCTGCTCTTGGTTGGGTGATTTCTACCAGCAATGCGAACCTGACTATAACAGTAAAGGGGTACAGAAGTGGGATTGCTGCTACACACCTGACTGTGTGGCTTTGGCCTTTTGGAGCTGACTTTCAACAGGAATGTGGAAGGACTTGAAACCTTGGCCTAAGAGATGCTAAGTACAGTTTGATGGACTATTCTGGTCAGAGTTGAAAGACCTGAATGCAGTAAGAACTATATGGACTATGAGGTTTGGCTTATGTTGGTAAGAAAGAGCTTTGCTTGGACTGGGCTAGCAGTTTGTATGAGAAGCTTGCTGTTATGCCCATGTCCTGAAAAGTTGTGCAGGGTTGTTTTGCATAGAAATGAACTGGTGTGGGCAGAAGGATATGGCGCATGCGCGCGCGCACGCGAGCGTGCACACACACACACACACACACACACACATACACACACACACACGCTGTCTTTGGGTGAACTGCTTGCTGCCCATTCAGCTGAAATTGAGAGATTACAAGATGTGAGATTGGGCCAGTTTACCTGCACTGGTACAACAGGAAAAATGTAGACTCTTTTGAAGGGTCCTGAATGTTCAAGGAATGTCCTGTTCTTCAAAGTCTGCTTTATTCTCCCCTGGGTTAACAAATTGACACCCTACCTGGTATTGTATGGTATATAAAAAATGCAGGAAAGAGAGGGTCATTGAGTTTGCACCATGGTCTTGTGTTTTGGAAATGGCCATGGGCAGTGTGAAGCAGGTTTGCTGGTTACCTGCGTGGAGACCCCATGGGGCCATGAGGATGAACTGTGGATTGCAGTGGAGACCCAGTGGAGATGCCAGAACTATGAGATGGCTGCTAAGGAAAGCTGCTGGCCCAATGAAATTTTCCAGGACTGTGAGTAGCCTAGCTGGAGGGATGGAACTGAAATGCCACAGATTTGTTGCTGGTTAGGATTATTGACTTGTTACTGACTAGAGTTGTTGGACTTGAAGCTACAGAGTTTGATGTTTGCCCCGGTTGTTTTAAATCTTGTATTGATTGAATATTTCTTTGTTGTGCCCAATGCCATCTTTTGCAGTGTGAGTGTTTATTCTGTGCCATTATGGATTTTGGGGGGATTTTTGTGGTATTATGGCTCAGTTAAAAGTCCTTGGATTATGGGGATGTTTGAACATCATTGGAATTGATAAAAACTATGGGGTGTTTTAAGTTGGACTGAATGCATTATGTTTTAAATCATGTATGGATAGTGGTTTATGGGGGCCAGGGGCAGATGTGGTGGTTTGATTCAGGGGTCCCCCATAAACTTAGGTATTCTGGATGTTAGGTTCCTCAGATGATGGCAATTAGAAATTAAAGCCTCCTGTAGGTGGTGTATTGTGGGGGGCGGGCTTATGAGTGTTATAGCCAGTTTCCCCTTGATAGTGTTTGGCACACTCTCCTGTTGCTATGGTCCACCTTATGTTGGCCAGGGGGTGATGTCCACCTTTTGCTCATGTCATCATTTTTCCATGCCACCATGAAGCTTCCCCCTCAAACATGTAAGCCAAAATAAATCTTTTATTTTTCCCACAAGCTGCTCTTGGGTGATTTCTACCGGCAATGTGAACTTTACTATATCAGGGTCCACTGTGGAAGAGGTGGCTGAAAATGTAATAGCCAAAGGAAAGGTAGGACTCCTTACAACCTGCTCCTCCAGACACAAAATGGCCTCGGATGTCCTGACCTCATAGTGCCTGACACTATCTATACAAGACTGTCATAATAGGAGGAAAAGATCATGACATCAAAATAAAAGAGAGTCCACATACTTGGGCTGCAAGGCCACCAAGAAATCCTGCTGGAACTGAGCTGATAACCTCCTCCATGTAGACTAGCTGACAGAAAGGTGGAAGAAGCCATTCTGTATGCAGTTCAATGCGAGAGAGAGTGATTTCACCAGTGAAGATACTCCACATTGCACACTGCAAGCCTTATATTTGGCCAGCCAGGCCAAATGAGCCAACAGGTGCAATAGTGTCATGTCTGTCATGGTGGAAACCAACTGCCCTCTAATTTGACTAGAGGCCCACTCCATGGGAGGGAATACATTCCTGATAATGAAAAGTTAAAACCAGGATAGTCATGAGTCCTAGGGATGTAACATCTGCTGCTGTCTGGCTAAATGTATGTACTATGCTTATCAAACTGCCCAGTAAGCACTTCTCTTAATGTTCATACCCTTATATTAATGCTACTCTCACTTTTGGTAGAGAACCTTCTCTTTCAGATGGCAGTGAGCTTGGGATGACTCCGAAGGCTTCATGGTACTGGAAAGAAGTGACCGGAGTGCTCAGCACTGCAATATCTTATCACACCTTCCAAGGCTCAGGGTCTATTGAAGAAGAGGTGGTGGAAAGAATGTAAGAGCCAAAGGAAGGGTAGGACTTCTTACAACGTGCTCCTCCTGACACAAAATGGCCTGGATATCCATGACCTCACAGTGCCTGACACTACGTACACAAGACAGTCATAATAGGAGGAAAAGATGATGATATCAAAATAAAAGAGAGACTGATTGAGGGGGGTAGGGGATATAATGGAGAATGAAGTTTCAAAGTGGAAAGTAGGGGGAGGGAGGACATTACCATAGGATATTGTTTACAATCATGGAAGTTGTTAATAAAAAAATTGAAAATAAAAAATAAAAGAGAGACTGATTGAGAGGGGGAGGGTATATGATGGAGAGTTGAGGTTCAAAGGGGAAAGTGGGCGAAGGGAGGGAATTACCATGAGATATTGTTTACAATTATGAAAGTAGTCAATAAAAAATTAAAAAAATAATAAAAATAAAAAGTTGAAAGTAGGGCTCAGTGGATAAGGTACTTGCTTGCAAAGTCTAAGGACCTGGATTCAATTCCCTAGTATTCATGTAAAGGCAGATGTACAAGGTGGCATATGCATCTGGAGTTCTTCAGTTTGCAGTGGCTGGAGGCTGTGTTATGCCCATTCTCTCTCTCTCTCTCTGCCTCTTCTCTCTCTCATGCTTTCTCAAATTAAAAAAAAAAAAAAGTTGTTGGGCTGGAGAAATGACTTAGCGGTTAAGGCACTTGCCTGCAAAGCCAAAGGGCCCAGGTCTGATTCCCCATGACCCACATAAGCCAGATGCACCAGGTGGCACATGCCTCTGAAGTTTGTTTGCAGTGGTTAGAATCCCTCGTGTGCCCATTCTCTCTCTCTATCTGCCCCCTCTCTTTCTCAGATAAATAAGCACATATTTCTTTTTGAGCCAGAGTCTCACTTTAGCCCAGGCTGACCCAGAATTCACTATGTTGTCTCAGGGTGGCCTTGAACTCACAGCGATCCTCCTATCTCTGCCTTCTGAGTGCTGGGATTAAAGGCATGTGCCTGGCTTCCTCTCACAGTCTTTAGGTGAGAGGTGTTTTTCTTATGAGGTGATTGACAGGGTCCACTGAATTAATTTAAGGGAGAGGACCATAATCTTATGTTTGGGTACTTGACTTTCCATCCAGGGCCAGTGGACTTTGTTCCTCTCATCAGGAGGAAGTGGTCACTCACTAAGACAGGGTCTCACTCTAGCCCTGGTTGACCTGAAACTCACTTTGTAGTCCAGGCTAGTCTCAAACTCACCTTGATTCTACCTCAGCCTCCTGAGTGCTGGGGTTAAAGGTGTGAGCCATGGACCCTAGTGTAGCTTTTCTTTCAACAGGCTTAAACAAAAACTAAATAAAAACCCTGATACTTCCATGTCTTCCCACAACATGACATTTTAAATCCTATGGAGGGGCAACAACTGCAGTGCTTGCTTGCTTGCTTGCTTTTTCTTTCTTTCTTTTTTTTTTTTTTTTTTTTGAGAGAGAGAGAGAGACAGAAAACTGGCATGCCAGCCACTGCCACTGCAATGGAACTCCAGACGTGTGCATCACCTTGTACGCATGTACAACCTTGTGCTTGTGTCACCTTGTGCGTCTGGCCAGTCGAACATGGGTCCTTAGACTTTGCAGACAAGTGCCTTAACCGCTATGCTATTTCTCCAGCCCCCCTCCCCTTTATTGAGGTGGGGTCTTGCTCTAGCCCAGGCTGACCTGGAATTCACTAGGTAGTCTCAGGTTGGCTGGGAATTAGTGCTGGGATTAAAGGCCAGCTTTCTTTATATGTATATACAAAAGTAAATAAATCACATGTATACATTTGAATTTCATGAAACTGATCACACCTGTCTTACTAGCCCCCAAACCAAAAATAGTATGACTGACTTGCATCTCAAGAAATCCCCCAACATTTCTTTTGGTCACTGCCTCATCCAAGGTCTCTCGCACCATAGATTAGTTTGTGTTTTTTTTTTTCTTCCTGATGTAGGGTTTTCTCATGCTAGCCCAGGCTAACCTGGAATTCATCCACTATGTAGTCTCAGGCTGGCCTTGAACTCACAGCAATCCCTCCTACCTCTGCCTCAGGGGTGCTGGGATTAAAGGTGTGTGCCACCAATCCTGGAAAAATTAGTTTTTAAAAAAAATATTTTATTTGAGAGAGAGAGAGATTGAGGTTGAGAGAGAGAATGGGTGAACCAGGGCCTCCAGGCACTGCAAACAAACTCCAGACACATGCGGCCCCTTGTGCATTTGGCTTACGTGGGTCCTGGGGAATCTAACCCCGGTCCTTTGGCTTCGCAGGTAAATTAAGTGCTAATTAATTAACAGCTAAACCAATAAAGAAAATCTTCAGCTGTCTGAGAACAGCCAGAGACTACATGGTGAATTCCAGGTCAGCCTGGACTAGAGTGAGACCCTACCTTGAAACCGCCCCCTCAAGGAAAAAGAAAAAGAAAAAGAAAAGTCAGTCCCCAGAAACAGAAAAATAATAAATCAATCTTACAGTTCTTATAGAGTGTGAGTGTCTGTGTGTGTGTGTGTGTGTGTGTGTGTGTGTGTGCCCCACATGTGGCTGGTGGGGGTGGGGGAGAGGCAGCTGGCTTAATTTCTTTCTCCGAGTGAGAGGATCATAGAAAAGGTGTGTTTGTTTCTTGTTTGCATACTTGCTATGGTGGGAATGGAACCAGAGCCTGGCCCCTGTGAGGCAGGTACTCCACGTCTAACGCGGCATACTGTATTTTTAGCAGATAATGGATGACCTGTGTGTTGGCGTGGCGTGAAGGCCTGGGTCTTCTGCCATTGCTGCCCACGAATGAAGGAAGCATGGTGGGGGAGGGCTTTTGATACAGCGACAGGCGAGCAGCGTGGACAGATGGGTTCTCTGCTTGCCCTCAGGTCTGACAGGTTCTGCTACTGCACAGGCCGGAGCAAAGCCTAGGCTTAGACACTGGCGACAGCCGGGAAGAGGCCCGCTGGTGCTCAGCCTCTCCAGCTCACGAAGGCTCCTTAGAGGCCAAGAGTCCAGCTCCTTGGAAACATGGTGGCCCTGCCACAGGCCTCCCTTCCCCAAGAAACAAGATTGCTGCTCCCTCAACTTCTAAGGTGTGGCTGACGCCTCCTCCAAAAGTCCGTGGGACTACCCTGCCAAGCCCTGTCTCTGCCTACAACGCCCACCCTGGCTTAGACTTTTGTAATGGTGCTCTCTTCCTTCCTTCCTTCCCTCCCTCCTCTTTCTTTCTTTCTTTCTTTCTTTCTTTCTTTCTTTCTTTCTTTCTTTCTTTCTTTCTTTCTTTCTTTCTTTCTTTCTTTCTCCCTCTCTGTCTCTCTCTTTCTTTCTTTCCTCCTCCTCCTTCCTCTTCTTCTTCTTTTTTTTTTTCTTTTTCTTTTTTTCGAGGTAGGGTCTCACTCTAGCTCAGGCTGACCTGGAATGTAGTCTCGGCATCAGGCGATCCTCCTACCTCTGCCTCCCGAGCGCTGGGATTAAAGGCGTGCGCCACCACGCCCGGCTGGAATGGGGCTCTTAAACTGCCTGTGGCAGGCCTGTCCTTCCCGCCAGTCCGCCCCTGGCTGGGAGTGGGAAACTGGAGCCGCCCTGGAGACCCCTCCTTCTCCGGCCCCTACAGGATGGTGGCATCCTGGACCCCACCTTCAGTCCCACGCAGCCCTCTGGGATCCGCCCGCAGAGGCCAGGCCCCTCGCCCCACGTCCTCCGTCCTTCCCATTTCAGACACTTAGACGCCAGTCGAGGTGAAGGGGGAAAAAATCTTTTATTTTATTTTATTTTATTTTATTTTATTTTATTTTTTATTCCTTCTGGTGTTGGCTTTGGAGAGAAGGGTGGGCTCCGAGGGCGTCCGCAGCCATGGTGGGTCAGCGCTCGGAAAAGGCGGCCTCAGGGTCGCAGGCGGGGTCCATGCGACAGCCATCTGCAAGATGAGCGAGTCAGCGGCTGCGGGCGGGAGGCCAGCGGGATCTCGCCCCGGGGGTCGTTCCGCCGGCCCGGCCCACTCACCCGGGCTGCAGCAGATGCCCGCGGCGGCGCAGCGGCCCCCGTTCCCGCAGGGCTTCTGGCCCGACTGGCACGGGGAGGGCAGGTAGTTCTCCTCCTGGCAGCGCAGCGCCTCAGCCGTGCCCACGAAGCAGCCCAGCTCGTCCCCGCAGCAAATCCTGGGCCCGAAGCAGCGACCCTTGCCGCCGGGGCCGCAGGGGAGGCACTGCGGGGACCGGCGGGTCAGTGGGAAAGGGTTTGATGGGGGCCCGTGGTCCAGAGACGCTGTGGGCCCACGCTTGGGAGAGAGGCAGGACCTGGGTGCAGTGGAGTTGGGGCGGCAGTCTGGGCTTCACGTGCTGTCCAGGATGGCGGGAACCTAACCCTAGCAAATTCCCTGGCTTCCCTGGCGTGGGCAAGGAAAGGAGCCGAGGGTTCACTCTGCATGGCCTTGAAAGCAGCCGCAAGGAGATGGGGCGCTCACCTTGCGTGCATCGAGGTCCAGCGCAGCCCTCTTGCCACCCAGGGGGCAGTTTTGGATGTAGCAGGCTGAGGTCAGAGCCAGTAGGCCGAGCAGGCAGCAGGCGAGACTGGGGCTGGCCATGGTGTGGGCGATCTGGGTCCACGGCGTGCAGCAGGTCTCTCCGGCCCAGCCCTTTTATGCCTGGGCACTGCGCTGGTGGAGCACTAGCTAAGAGGGCAATTGCATGACTAGTCACAGCAGGTCTCTGTGGGTCAAGCCATGCATGTTTACCACTGAGCCCTTTCATTTGCAGGGTCTAGGCTAGGGTCAAGGTCACCGCATTGGCTAATGGTCTGGAGCAGAGATGGTCAGTGTCCCAGGAAGGGAGCAGCTTGAGAGTAGAGGCTGCAACCCAACTGAGAGCTATTTTTCCAAACTTTCAATACTTCAGAGTGGGGCAAGATGAAAAAAGTGGATGTGGGGCCCTTATAGAAACTTGGATACGGAAAGATCATCTTTTTTTTTTTTTTTTCCCGAGGTAAGGTCTCACTCTAGCTCAGGCTGACCTGGAATTCACTATGGAGTCTAAAGTGGCCTCGATCTCTCGGCGATCCTCCTGCTTCTGCCTCCCGAGTGCTGGGATTAAAGGCATGTACCACCACGCCCGGCTAAATAAAAATTAAAAAATAAAAATAAAAAAAGAAGACAACCGGGTGTGGAGGAGCATGCCTTTAATCCCAGCACCCGGGAGGCAGAATTAGGAGGATCACCGAGAGTTCGAGGCCACCCTGAGACTCCATAGTGAATTCCAGGTCAGCCTGAACTAGAATGAGACCCTGCCTTGTAAAACAAACAAACCAAACAAACAAGATATTGTTTATTTCTTTGCAAGCAGAGAGAGAGAGAGAGATAAGACAGAAGAGAATGTACCAGGGCCTCCAGCTGCTGAACATGAACTTCAGATGCATGCACCGCTTTGTGCATCTGGCTCTATGTGGTTATTGGGGAATCCAGCCCATGTCATTAGGTTTTGCAGGCAAGCACCTTAAACACTGAACCATCTCTCCAGCACCTTTCTAATTTTTTTTTTAAATTATTTTTTTCCAGGTACGGTCTTCCTCTAGCCCAGGGTGACCTGGAATTCACTATACAGTTTCAGGGTGGCTCTGAACTCACAGTCATCCTCCTACATCTGCCTCCTGAGTGCTTGGATTAAAGGTGTGTGCCACCATGCACATCCAAGCTTTTATTTACTTATTTGCATGCGTGTCTGTGTGTGTGCGCGCACGCTCACGTGCATATTTGTGCCTGTACCCACCAGGGTCTCTTGCTGCTACAAATGAATGCTAAGTATTTGTGCCATTTTTGGCTCTGGTTTTATGTAGGTGTTAAGGAATAGAACCCAAGATGGCAGGCTTTGCAAGCAAACACCTTTATGTAGTCTCAGGCTGACCTCGAACTCACAGTGATCCTCCAACTTCTGCCTCCCAATTGCTAGGGTTAAAGGTGTGCACCACCATGCTTGACTTCTTTTTATTTATTTATTTATTTTTATTTATTTATTTGAGAGCGACAGACAGAGAGAGAAAGAGGCAGAGAGAGAAAGAATGGGCATGCCAGGGCTTCCAGCCACTGCAAACAAACTCCAGATGTATGCGCCCCCTTGTGCATCTGGCTAACGTGAGTCCTAGGGAATCGAGCCTCGAACCAGGGTCCTTAGGCTTCACAGGCAAGTGCTTAACTGCTAAGCCATGTCTCCAGCCCTTAATTTTTTAAAAATGTATTATTTGCGAGCAGAGAAAGACAGAGAAACAGAATGGGTGCACCAGGGCCTCCAGCCACTGCAAATGCATGCACCACTCTGTGTATCTGACTTTATGTGGGTACTGGGGAACTGATCCTGGGTCCTTAGCCTTTGCAGGCAAGCAATTTAACCACTGATCCATCTCCCCAGCTCCCCAATCATCTTTTTAAAAAACAAAACAGATTGTGATGGGAAGGTAATATGACGGAGAATGGAATTTCAAAGGAGAAAGTGGGGGGGGGGGAGGGAATTGCCATGGGATATTTTTTTGTAATCATGGAAAATGTTAATAAAAATTTAAAAATAAAAATGATAAATTAAAACAAAACAAAACAAACAAACAAAAACTCAGGCTGGTCATGATGGTGCACACCTTTAATCCCAGAGAGAGAGAGGTAGGAGGATCATGAGTTTAAGGTCAGCCTGGCCTAGAGACCCTACATTGAAAAAAACCAAGCCAGGTGTGGTGGTGCACGCCTTTAATCCCAGCACTTGGGAGGCAGAGATAGGAGGCTTGCCATGAGTTTGAGGCCAGCCTGAGATGACATAGTGAATTCCAGGTCAGCCTGAGCTAGAGTGAGACCCTACCTCGAAAAAACAAAAAAATCCCCCCCCCAACCAATATTGTATTTATTTATTTGCAAGGAGAGAGAGAAAGAGAGAGGCATTACAAGAGAACATATTTATACTAAGGTATGGAAATGTTACATTTTGATATTGTCTGGATTCCCTCTCACCTCTGCTTGGATACATGTGAATCTAGCTCCCCCCTCACCCTGGGTGTTGGAGGAGAGCCTAGCACTATTTCTTGGTCTGGGGCAACTCTTCTGCTTACCTCTGCTTTATAGTTTGGGGTAACTTCTCTCCAGCCTTGTATCTTTTTTTTTTTTTTTTTTTTTTAATCTAGACCTACTAGGTGTGTTGAAAGCAGTTTGAGCTATGGCTGTTGGTGCTTGTTGGTGTTCTTTCATTTCTCTCTGTGTGGATGCTGAAGTGAGCCAGCCTTTTCCATCATTGATGAAGTGTCCCCTGAAACCTGTAAGCCTGAAATAAACCCTTTCCTCCCATGAGCTGCTTCAGGTTGGAAGTTTGTCCAGCAATGAGAAGGTGACTGCAACATTCTGTTTCAGAATGCACTTGCCACTCTTCCTGGAGTGTGTTCAACAGGGGGCATCAGCTGCAGACAGCCACCTGACCCAGGTGCCACATCTAATGGTTGGTTCATTTTGGCTCAGACACCTCTGACAGAGCACTTCAGCTTTGGAGTGTTTGAGTCAGGTGAGGGACAGGTCTCCCTTTGTTCCATAACCTCTCCCCTCTCCTTTTCCCTCCCTACCCCACCTCTTCTTCCCTCTTCTCTTCCTCTTCTCTTCATGGAGGTTGGTCTCAGGGTTTGGTGTAGTAAGTCCTGTTTGCTAAACTCTAGGCTCCTTCCCGGGGAATCAACCTGCAGCATGTCACAGAGACCTCAGTGCAGCCTCTGTCCCCAGAAGAAAACAGGACAAGCCTCCAGGTTCTGTTGTCCTTTTGCTCACCCTTCTCAAGAAGGGTGCTGAAGCCAAGGGGGCCGAGCATGTCCCAGAGACCATCTAACCCAGAGTCAGGGATCGTGAGTCACTGGTGTGAGCTGTCCAGCACTGAGAAGGTGGTCAGGCTGATGTGGATTACAAATCAGTTCATTTCTCACCCAGATTAGCTCATTGGCATGCTTGGTATAGAAGGCTAAGGGCCTGACCCCAGAGAGGCCTCTCGCCCACTCTGTGGGCACTGACTTCCTTCCAAGCTAACTATGCATATAAATTACCATAGCATAATGTGAACATAACTCCCCCATGTGGCCTTATGCTTTCTTTTTTTAATTTAATTTTTATTAACATTTTCCATGAGCTTCATGCTTTCTTATGTCACCAACTCTTCATCTGAAGATGCTTAGAAACACCAGGGAACAGAGCTTACAAAGTCCTGGCCCTCCAAATGGGGCTGCAGCTCAGTGGTGGAACACTTACTAGCATGTAGAAGGTAGCATACATGAGGCTCTGAGGTCAATGCCCAGCATCTGGGAAAAATTCCTTCCTTTTTTTTTTTTTTGGCTTTTCGAGGTAGGGTCACACTCTGGTCCAGGCTGACCTGGAATTCACTATGTAGCCTCAGGCTGGCCTTGAACTCACAGAGATCCTCCTACCTCTGCCTCCCAAGTGCTGGGATTAAAGGCGTGTGCCACCATGCCTGGCTCTAGTTTCATGGGGTTTATATGCTAGTGGAAAAGGGGAGATGTGAAATAAACATGTTCCAGTGGTTTCTGTTTTAGTTTGGATCTTGACTGTAACCTAAAGGTCCATGAAGTAAAGAACTGGCTTCCAGGATGGTGTATTGACAGATGGGGAGATCTTCAAGACATGGGAGCAGGGGGTGGAGGCATACCCTTTGTGGTGGTTTGAATGCAAAATGTCCCCATAGCCTTATGTGTTTGTGGCTGTGCCTCACAGTCCAGCTGGTGGAGCCTTTTTGGGGTGGAGCCTTGCTGGAGGAGGTGTCACTGGGGGTGGACCTTGGACTTTCATAGTCCAGCCCTACTTGCCATGGAGCTTACTCTTTGCTGCCTGCTGAAGAGATGTGACACTCATCTATCTACTGCTGCTAGATTTTACTTGCCTTGATTAAACTTCACCTAAAAACTGGAAATAAACCCTTTTCTTCCAGCAGCTACTTCTATTTAGGTGTTTTGTCCCAGCATGAGGTGACTCCTGTAGCCTTGAAGGGGATAGTGAGACCCTGGTCCTTCTCACCTTTTTTTTTTTTTTTTTTTTTTTCTGAGAGTGTGCACACATGTGCATGAGAATTGGTGTGCTAGAGCCTCCAGCTACTGCAATCAAATTCTAGATGTGCACTGCCTTGTGTGACCCTGTGCACTTGCATCACCTTGTGCATATGGCTTACATGGGATCTGGCGAGTTAAACATGGGTCCTTAGGCTTCACAGGAAAGTGCCTTAATGGCTAAGCCCTATCTCCAGTCCCTGCCTTTTGCTTTCTGGCCATGAAGTGAGGGGTTTTGTTCTCCATGTGTGCCTGCCATGATGTGCTGCCTCATCAGAATGTAAGCAACAGGGCCAACAGACAAGGGACTTCTGCCCATTCTGAAACTAGAATCCAAAATAAACTTTAAAAATTTATTTATTTGAGGGAGGGAGGGAGAGAGAGAAAATGGGTACACCAGGGCCTCCAGACACTGCAAACAAACTTCAGATGCATGCACCTCCTTGTGCATCTAGCTTATGTGGGTCCTGGGGAATTGAACCAAGATCTTTGGCTTTGCAGGCAAACGCCTTAACCGCTAAGCCATCTCTCCAGCCCCCAAAATAAACTTTTTTTTCTGACTGTGATGGTGCATACCTGTAATCTAAGCACTCTGGAAGTGGAGGCAGGAGGATCAGGGATTCAAGGCTAATCTCAGTATGTTCTCATGAAGCTATTCTGGGATATGTGAGATACTGCCTCAAAACAAACAAACAAAAAATAGTAGGCTGGAGAGATGGCTTAACAGTTAAGGCACTTATCTAAGAAGACTAAGGACCCATGTTTGACTCTCTAGGTCCTATGTAAGCCAGATGCACCAGCATGCAAATTCACACATGCACACAGGGTGGTGCACATGTCTGCAGTTCAAATACAGTGGCTGAAGCCCTAGCATGCCAGTTCCTTTTTTAAAGATATGTGTATGTGTGTGTGTGTGTGTGTGTGTATTATTGGGGCTGGAGAGATGGCTTAGCAGTTAAGCACTTGCCTGTGAAGCCTAAGGACCCTGGTTCAAGGCTTGGTTCCCCAGGACCCACGTTAGCCAGATGCACAGGGGGCACACGTGTCTGGAGTTCATTTGCAGTGGCTGGAGGCCCTGGTGCACCCATTCCCTGTCTCTCTCTCTCCCTCTTGCTCT
The DNA here is from genome assembly GCF_020740685.1 of Jaculus jaculus. NCBI lineage: Eukaryota > Metazoa > Chordata > Mammalia > Rodentia > Dipodidae > Jaculus > Jaculus jaculus. Next base: position 82,184,962 of record NC_059109.1, on the reverse strand, counting down.
CAAATAAACAAACAAAAAAATAATTAAAAAAATATATATCTTCCGGTTAAGATGACGGCATAGGAACCATGCCAAAGCAGCCTAGGGGAGAAAAAGCCAAAGAAAACCCAGCAAAATACACACTTTTACTAAAAAGTGAGGTGTATGAGAAATTAAAATGGCAGCAGAGAAGTAGGAGAGTCCCAGAGCATCCAGAGCCCATACAGGCAGGCCAAAGCAGCTCTGGCAGTGGCGGCCCGGCTCCAGCAACAGTGGCTCTAGCAGCGGTGGCAACAGCTCCAGCAGCAGCGACTATAGCAGCAGCAGCGGCGGACCCAGAACCAGCGGCTTCACCAGTGGCAGTGGCAGCAGCAGCAGCTGACCGAGCAGTGGCAGCTTCAGCAGCAGCAGCAGTGGTTCCAGCAGTGGGGGTGCCCATCTGCAGGGCCACAGTTGCCAGGCTCAGTTTACCCCACAGGAAAAGCCAGTGCCCAGCTCCAGAAAACAGAACAGCAGTCCAGTGACCCAGCCAGCCTACTTTACTGAGACCAAAATCATCCAAAAAGGTAACTGGGATTGCACCATGGAAGTGTCTCACTTGGTCACAAGCTGACTTGGATCCCTCAACAGACCAGAAATCTTAACCTCTTTGTTGATAGATGATCTGGTTGTTATAACACCTACTCTTACATAAATACTCGGTGCTGTTGTTGCTTGAATGTGTATAGTGTTTAGTTAAATTTTAGAATCTACCTGCATTTTATTCCGCTCAGCTTACTTGAATACTCCCATAGCAGGCAAATTGAACCCCTAGGAACACTTTTCTAGATACTCTGAGAGTGTTAAGAGCCACACCTAGCATCTTAATCTACTACGCTGAAGATATATAACATCAGATCAATTGATACAGCTAAGAATCCCATCTAGCTACAAAATCCAAGCATTGACTTAATCCAAGATGAAAAAATATATACATTATAACACAAGAAACACCAAAAATCAAGACAATATAAATCCACCAAAAAGTATTAATGCATCAGAGATGACCTCTACTGAGAACAAATTGGAGGAAATGTCTGAGAAAGATTTCAAAAGAATAATTGTAAATATGTTCAAAGAAGTCAAAGAAGAAATCAAAGGAATCAAAGAGGAAATCAGAGAGGAAATCAAAGGAATCAAAGAAGATGCAGGACACCAATTTAATGAAATAACAAAGGCAATACAAGATACAAGTAAGGAAATAGAAATAATAAAGAAAAACCAGTCAGAATTACTAGCAATGAAGAACACAGTTAATGAAATAAAAAACTCTGTAGAAAATCTCACCAGTAGAATGGATGAAGGAGAGGACAGAATATCTAAGCTAGAAGACCAGGTGGCAGATCTAATACAGTCCAACAAAGAGAAAGACAAACTCATAGCAAAGTATGAATGGGAATTTCAAGATATTCAGGACAATATGAAAAGATCAAACATAAGAATTCAGGGCATAATAGAAGGAGAAGAATCTCACTCCAAAAGCATAGTAGGGATCCTCAACAAAATCATAGAACAAAACTTCCCCCAAATTGGGAAAGAGGTGCCAATGCAGATACAGGAAGCCTTTAGAACACCAGCCAGACTAAATCTGGAAAGAACCTCTCCTCACCATATTATAATCAAACTACCAAACACACAATCCAAAGGAAAAAAATATTGAAAGCAGTCAGAGAGAAAAATCAAGTTACCTACAAAGGCAAGCCTATCAGGATTACAGCAGATTACTCAACACAACTTTAAAATCCAGAAGGGCTTGGAGTGATATAAATTATGAAAGATAACAACTGTCAACCAAGGTTACTTTATCCTGCAAAGCTATCCATTCAAATAGACGGAGAAATAAGGACATTTCATGACCAAAGCAGGCTAAGGGAGTATTTGAAGACAATACCAGCTGTACAGAAAATAATTGAAAGAATCCTCCATGCCGAAGAGAAGGAAAAGCACACATATAAAGAACTTGGAAAAAAACAAGCAATACTCAAATATAATTAACACAAGAGAGCAAAGGTAGAACTGGAACCACACACACAAAAAGGCAAATATAAATACACATCTTTCAACAATATCACTTGATATCAATGGCCTCAATGCCCCAACCAAAAGACATAGGTTTGCAGTCAGGGTTAAAAAGCAGGATCCTACAATTTGTTGTCTCCAAGAAACTCACCTTTCTACAAAGGATGGACATTATCTTAGGGTGAAAGGTTGGAAAATGGTGTTTCAAGCAAATGGGCCTAGAAAACAAGCAGGGGTTGCTATCCTAATATCTGACAAGGTAGACTTCAGTCCAATGTTGGTCAAGAAAGATAAGGAAGGTCACTTTATATTGATTAAGGGCACACTCCAACAGGAGGACATTACAATCCTAAATATATATGCACCTAACATGGGGGCACCCAAATTCATCAAACACTATTAGAAGTAAGTTCACAGATAACAGCAAACACAGTGGTAGTGGGTGACTTCAACACCCCACTCTCATCAATTGACAGGTCATCCCGGGAAAAAATAAACAAAGAGGCATCTGGACTAAATGAGGTCATAGAAAGAATGGACCTAACATATATACAGGACATTTCATCCAAATGCTAAAAATATACATTTTTTTCAGAAGCACATGGAACATTTTCTAAAATAGACCATATATTAGGACACAAAGCAAATCTTAACAGATGACTGGGCTTCTACATGAGAATGAAAATACTTAGTAGCAGAGGCCAGTAAGGTAAAAAGGAGACATAAAGGGTAGAGAAAGGAAGGGAGGAGGATACTTAATAGGTTGATATTGTGTATATGTAATTACAATGATTGTAATGGGGAGGTAATATGATGGAGAATGGAATTTCAAATGGGAAAGTGTGGGGGTGGGAAAGGAGGGAATTACCATGGGATATATTTTATAATCATGGAAAATGTTAATAAAAATAAAAAAAAATCTTAGCAAATACAGGAAAATTGAAATAATTCCTTGCATTCTATCTGACCACAGTGGAATAAAACTACAAATCAATAGCAAGAAAGGCTATACAGCAGACACAAAATCATGGAAACTAAACAATACACTACTAAATGATGAATAGGTCAATGAAGAAATCAAGAAGGAAATCAAAAAATTTACAGAGTCAAACGATAATGATAACACAACATACCAAAATCTCTGGGACACAATGAAGGCAGTTCTAAGAGGTAAGTTTATAGCCTTAAGTGCCTATATTAAGAAATTAGAAAGTCGCAAGTAAACAAGCTAATGCTTCATACTAAAGCCTTGGAAAAAGAAGAACAAGGCAAACCAAAAATCAGTAGATGGGAAGAAATAATAAAGATTAGGGAAGAAATTAATGGAATAGAAACAAACAAACAAACAAACAAAAACCAATAAAAAACAATCCAAAGAATTAATGAAACAAAGAGTTGGTTCTTTGAAAGGATAAACAAGATTGATAAACCCTTAGCAAATCTGACCAAAAGAAAGAGAGGAGAGACACAAATTAATAAAATTAGAGATGAAAAAGGTAACATCACAACAGATGCCAGAGGAATTCAAAAAATCATAGGGACATACTATAAAAGCATATACTCCACAAAGTATGAAAATCTGAAAGAAATGGATGCGTTCCTTGATTTATATGACCTACCTATATTAAATCAAGATGAGATTAATCACTTAAATAGACCTATAACAAGCATGGAGATCCAAACAGTTATCAATAATCTCCCAACTAGAAAAAGCCCAGGCCCAGATGGATTCACTGCTGAATTTTACCAGACCTTCAAGGAAGTGCTAACACCATTGCTTCTTAAGCTTTTCCATGAAATAGAAAAAGAAGGAATTCTACCAAACTCCTATGAGGCCAGCATCACCCTGACACCAAAACCAGACAAAGATAGAACAGAAAAAGAAAATTACAGACCAATCTCCCTCATCAATATAGAAGCAAAAATTCTCAACAAAATATTGGCAAACATAATACAAGAATATATCAGAAAGATCATTCTCCCTGACCAAGTAGGCTTTATCCCAGAGATGCAGGGATGGTTCAATACATGAAAATCAATAAAAGTAATACATTATATAAATGGATTGAAGGACAAAAATCACATGATCATCTCATTAAATGTAGAGAAAGTGTTTGACAAAATCCAACATCCCTTCATGATAAAAGTCCTACAGAACTGGGAATAGAAGGAACATATCTCAGTAAAATAAAGGCTATTTATGACAAGCCTACAGCCAACATATTACTAAATGGGGAAAAACTGGAAGCTTTTCCACTAAAATCAGGAAGAAGACAAGGATGTCCACTGTCGTCACTTTTATTTAATATAATTCTGGAAGCCTTAGCTATAGCAATAAGGCAAGAGACACACATAAAAGGGATACAAATTGGAAAGGAAGAGATCAAGTTATCATTATTTGCAGATGACATGATTCTATACATAAAGGACCCTAAAGACTCTACTAGCAGCCGGGCATGGTGGCGCACGCCTTTAATCCCAGCTCTCGGGAGGCAGAGATAGGAGGATCGCCATGAGTTCAAGGCCACCCTGAGACTACAGAGTTAATTCCAGGTCAGCCTGGACCAGAGTGAGACCCTACCTCGAAAAACCAAAAAAAAAAAAAAAAAAAAAAAAGACTCTACTAGCAAACTGTTAGAGCTGATAAACACCTACAGCCACATAGCAGGATACAAAATAAATACACAGAAATCAGTAGCCTTCATATATGCTAACAACAAACACACAGAGGATGAAATCAGAGAATCACTCCCATTCACAATTGCATCAAAATAAACAAATAAATAAAGTACCTTGGAATAAACCTAGCCAAGGAAATAAAGAATCTCTACAATGAGAACTTTAAAATACTCAAGCGAGAAATTGCAGAAGACACTAGGAAGTGGAAAAACATCCCTTGTTCCTGGATTGGAAGAATCAATATTGTGAAAATGGCAATCTTACCAAAAGCAATCTATACATTTAATGCAATGCCCATCAAAATTCCAAAGGCATTCTTCATGGAAGTAGAAAAACCAATCCAAAAATTCATTTGGAATCACAAAAAATCTCAAATATTTAAAATAATACTGAGCAACAAAAATAAGGCTGGTGGTATCACCATACCTGATTTTAACCTATGCTACAGAGCTATAGTAACAAAAGCAGTGTGGTACTGGCGTAAAAGCAGACATGTAGATCAATGGAACAGAATAGCGGACCCAGGTGTAAGTCCAGGTAGCTATAGCCACCTGATATTCGATAAAAATGTCAAAAATACTCATTGGAGAAAAGACAGCCTCTTCAGCAAATGGTGTTGGGAAAACTGGATATGCATCTGTAGAAGGATGAAAATAAATCCTTCTATCTCTCCATGCACAAGAATTAAGTCCAAATGGATTAAAGACCTTAACATCAGACTGGAAACTAACACTTCTAGACGAAAAAAGTAGGGGAAACCCTTCAACATATTGGTCTTGGCAAAGACTTTCTGAATACAACCCCAATTGCTTAGGCAATAAAACCACAGGTTAATCACTGGGACCTCATGAAATTACAAAGATTTTGCACTGCAAAGGACACTGAACAAAGCAAAGAGACAACCTACAGAATGGGAAAAAATTTTCGTCAGCTATATATCTGATAGAGGATTAATATCTAGGATATACAAAGAACTTAAAAAGTTAACTAATAAGGAATCAAATAAGCCAATCAAAAAATGGGCTATGGAGCTAAATAGTGAATTCTCAAAGGAAGAAATACGAATGGCATATAAGCATCTTAAAAAAATGTTCTACGTCACTAGTCATCAGGGAAATGAAGATTAAAACTACATTGAGATTCCATCTCACTCCTGTCAGATTGGCTACCATCATGAAAACAAATGATCATAAATGTTGGTGGGGATATGGAAAAAGAGGAACCCTTCTACACTGTTGGTGGGAATGTAATCTGGTCCAGCCATTGTGGAAATCAGTGTGGAGGTTCCTAAAACAGCTAGAGATTGATCTACCATATGACCCAGCTATAGCACTCCTAGGCATATATCCTAAAGATTCATCTCATTTCCTTAGAAGTATGTGCTTATCAACCATGTTTATTGTGCTCAATTTATAATAGCTGGGAAATGGAACCAGCATAGATGTCCCTCAACTGATGAGTGGATAATGAAGATGACACATTTATACAGTGGAGTTCTACTCAGCGCTAAAGAAAAATGAAGTTATGAAATTTGCATAAAAATGGACGGATCTGGAAAGGATTATACTATTGAGGTAACCCAGGCCCAGAAAGCCAAGCGCCACATGTTCTCCCTCATATGTGTTTCCTAGCTATGGATGATTGGGCTTCTGTGTAAGAGGCAAAAAAACTCAGTAGCAGAGGCCAGTAAGTTAAAAAGGAGATATAAAGGGAAGAGAAAGGAAGGAAGAAGGGTACTTAATAGGTTGGTATTGTATATATGTAAGTAGAATGATTGAGTTGGGGAGGGGATATGATGGAGAATGGAATTTCAAAGGGGAAATGTGGGGGGGGGAGGGTATTGCCATGGATATTTTTTATAATCATGGAAAATGTTAATAAAAATTGAGAAAAAAGATAAAAGAAAAGGAAAAAAATATATATATTATTTACTTATCTATTTGAAAGAGTGGGAGAAAGAATGGGCACACTAGGGCCTCTAGCTGCAAACAAACTCCAGATGTGTGTGCTACCTTGAGCATCTGGCTTATGTGAGTACTAGGGAATCAAACCTGGATCCTTTGGCTTTGCAGGCAAATTCCTTAATTGCTAAGCAGTCTCTTTAGCACCTTTTGTTTGTTTGAGACATGGTCTCATTCTAGTCCAGGTTGATCTGGAATGTACTCTGTAGCCCAGGCTGGCCTTGAAGTCATTGTGATCCTTCTACTTCAGCCTACTTAATGCTGGGATTACAAGTGTGGGCCATCATGCACGGCTGTGGGCTACTTACTTATTTTTGTTTTTTTTGAGGTAGGGTTTCACTCTAGCCCAGGCTGACCTGGAATTTACTATGTAGTCTCACAGTGGCCTTGAATTCACAGCAATCCTCCTACCTCTGCCTCCCAAGTGCTGGGATTAAAGGTGTGTGGCACCACACCCAGTTTATTTTTTTCCAAATGTTATAGACTGATATTCCCTCTCCCCATCCCCTTTTCCCATCCCCTTTTCCCTGAAGGTTCTCCTCAGTGGGTTTCTTGGTGTTCACTGTTGGTAGTCTCATTTAGTTGGGGGGGGGGGTGTTGTGCCTCAGGCTCTTTCTACCCACCCTGTGGCTTTTGTAATCTTCTTGCCCCCCTCTTCTACAATAATCCCTGATTCCTAGGGGGTGTTTTTGCAGTCTGGTTTAGTGTTGAATTCTCTATAGCCTCCTGAGTTTTTAATTTGATGTGTTTTGATAGACCGCAGTGTCTGTCACCTTTCCCCTGGAGCTGGCTGACCAGCAGGGGGAGCAATACTTGTGTCACTGCTTCTATGCAATTTCTCTTGGGTCCCAGCAGATATGGTAGACGTGGCACATCTTATGATAGGCAGTCAGCTATCTTTTTCTTGTCATGTTGATGGATCTTGGTTCTCCTGTTTTCTCTGCAATCTATGCTCATGTTCCTTGAGAACTGTCTCAGGAGTGTCCCACAAACTGAGTCCAAATATTAGAGTCATTACTATTCACTGCAGAGATTCCAAACCAGGACAAAGACTGCACCTCCTGTTACCTGGGAAGGAGAATGTATCCAGCTCTCGATACAGAGAGCATCGTGTTAGGAGGTGTTTACCAGGGGTTAAGAAACACCTGGAACCAGTAACCAACTAAGGGCTGGCATCACCAAGAGAGTGACATTCCACTTGAGGAGTATAGCTTTTCATCCCCAAATGCATCCAAGAACACCCAGGCGGTAAGGAGAGAACAATAAACTACCAGCAAAGAAGCAGAGGGATGTCGAATTAAGGAACCAGCTAGAAAGACCCCAGTTGTCTTTCATTTAAAAAAAACAAAAAAAACAAAACTAAAACTTTTGTCTTTATAAGTTTTCTTAGGGATTTTGTTATAGTAATTAAAAGCTAGGAAGCAAAGATAAACTATATCCTAATAGCAATAAACATGTTTAAGGAATGGGGCAGACCTTTAATCTCAGCACTTAGGAGGGTGAGGTAAAATGATCACTTGTGACCTGGAGGATAGCCTGTGACTACAGTGAATTCAGGTTAGCCTTGGCTATAGCAGCAAGACCCTACCTTAAAAAACAAACAAATACAACAACAAAAAAGGAGGTTTGGGGATATGGCTCAGTGATGTGTTTAGCTTTCACAAGACCTAGGGATCAATTCCCAACAGAAAAAAACTCTCATAGATTAGTTAAGTGCTGTGGAAGGAAAGGCAGAGCTTATTGTCATCGTCTTAGGGTGTGCGCTGAAGTCTGGGGGAAGGTAGAATCTGGGCAGGGTCTCACAAGCTGCAGACAAGGTGTTAGCTGGGTGGCATCCTTCCTGGAGCCTGGTGACTGGGCCCATTCATTTCCTTGCAGCGATCCTTACAGTGATTCTCCTACCTCTGTCATTTGTCCTCTTCTGCAATTACTTCTGTCACTGCAGTACTGTAAAATGTTTATATAAACATTTATGCAAACAGGCAAGGCTGAGTTCCAGTAAAACTTTATTTATGAGGCAGCAGGCCATATGTAGCTCAGTCCAATTCTCCATGAGATGGAAATTCCCTAGGGTCTGATGCTGTCCTAAGTTGTATGTGGGGCAGAAAAAGGTGGGTCTGAATGTGGGGGCCACTCTGGAAAAAGCTAGGCCTTCCTCCTAGGAAGCACCAACTATTCTTCCAATCAGGCCAGTATTACTACTCCCCCAAAACAAGGCAGGCATGTCCTTACTGGGCCACTAGGAGCCTTTCTGCTGAGGCCTGACCACCTGCCCTGATCTGGTGATGGCCCAGTTGTAGTCCTTCGGAGTGTCCAATGCTGATTCTATCCGTGCTTCCAGGTTCTCCCGGGTGATGAACTTCTTTGCCTCCTCCTATGGGAAGAGAAAAGGCCAGCTGCATGGGAACCTCACACAAGCTAGCAGTCCCCACAGCCTGCTGGTCTCTAACCCACTCCGCAAGAGGCTCCAATTCTCTAATGCGAAGGAAATTCAGGGCCTGGAGTGTCTCACTGACCTCCAGTAGAATAGGATCAGGTGACCCCATCATATTCCTCTTCCTTACACAATCATCCACAGATCCTTCATCCAGAATCCCAAGTACCAACTGTGACAACTTTCTGATGAGAGGTCTTTCAATAGTACTTGGTCCCCTCTTAATCTCTCTCAAATTACTTCTTCTATTGCTTTAATTAAAACTTTATCCACTGTCTCAGCTTTACTATTTTTTTATTTGAGGTAGGGTTTCGCTCTAGCCCAGGATGACCTGGAATTCACTATGTAGTCTCAGGGTGGCCCCGAACTCACAAGTGATTATTTTACCTCTGCCTCCTGAGTGCTGGGATTAAAGGCACGCGCCACCACTCCCGGCTTCAGCCTTTCTCTTTACTGCTTTCAAGTTTCACTTGCCTTGCCTATGCAAACTTTCCAAGACCATCACCTGCAAGGTCAAACTAGCTTTCCTTGTGAATATCGTGGTCCTTAGGTAGACCAAGGTGTGCAGCCTGTGCCCTTCTCCCCTCCCTGATATCCGACGCCCACAATTCCAACCGCCTCGGCCCACCTGCAGCAGCAGCACTTCCTGCTCCTTCTGCTGGACCCGAGCCTGCTCCTCGCGCGTCCGGCGGGCCTGCTCCTCCGCCTGCCACAGCTCCCGCTCCTGAGCCTCCTGCCGCAGCCTCGCGATCCTGCGCGGGGCCAGAGCCCGAGGGTGAACGGGACCCGGCTTCTCAGAAGCAGCCCCGAACGGCCCACCCCGCCTCGCGCCCCACGCACCGCAGCTCTTGCAGCCGCCGGTTCTCCGCATGGTTCCAGGCCATCATCTCCCGGTGCTCGGCGACTTCCGCCTGCGCCTTGCGCTCGGCCTCGACCCCGGCTCTGGCCTCGTAAGCCTTCCTCTGCACCTCGAGCGTGAACTCCAGCCTGGGCGAGGACGCTCGAGTGGGCACCCTTCCCGCCCGCCGTCCCGCTGGCCCACCGCAACACTGCCCCTCGGTCACACACACCTGAGAGCGCGCACGGTCTGGCGGTACTGCCGGTACCGCTCGGTCAGCACGAACAACTCCGCAGGGTCCACCGCGGGCGGCATCTTCACGCGCCCGACCTTGGACTTGGCGGGCGGGTCGTGGCGGGTCTTGCGGCCGCGCACGGGCGGCAGCAGCAGCAGGGCAAGGGGCCGGCACGCCGACCGCGCGCCGAGAGGGGTCAGCGCGCGCTGCATAACCGCTCTTGCTCCCCGGCCGGCTCCCGGCTCCCGGCTCCAGGCGACGCGGCCTGGCCCGGAAGCGGCCGCGGGGTACCACGGAACCTGTAGTTCTCCAGACCCGCTCCTCCCTCAGCGTAGGAGTTCGCGCGCAGCGGCTCCTCGGAACCACGGCTGCCCCTTGGTCAAACGCCGCCGGTCGGGCGCTGTCTGTAGGTGTCTCTGTCATCCCTTTCAGCTCCGAAACCAGGCCTGGTTCACTTGTGGGGGGGTCTCAACGGAAGTGGGAGTAGGGAACGATTGAGAAAATTCGAGGCAATGCCCTTGCTAACCTCCCACATTTTATTGAAGAGCGGTGGACGTTCTGGTCTATCTGCAATTCCTTTGCACTTGGTCGACCATCCTGCCCCCTCAAAACAAGTCTGAAGCCCCGCGTGGTGGCGCACGCTTTTATGTATGCAATCTTTATTATAGCTAAAAAGAATTTTAAAGAAAGTAAAAGGAATGGAATGTCAAAGGGGAAAGTGTTTGGGGGGGGAGGGAGGGTATTGCCATGGGAAATCATGGAAAATGTTAATAAAAATTAAATTTAAAAAAAAAGAAAGTAAATGGAATAAATGTATGGCTCACGCTTTTAATCCCAGCGCTTGGAAGCTGAAGTAGGAGGATCGCCGTGAGTTCGAGGCCACCCTGAGAATGCATAGTGAATTCCAGGTCAGCCTGGGCTACAGCGTGGGGGAGAGAACAAAAAACAAAAAAAAAGTCTAATGCATAAAATCCGGAGCTAGCCACGTAATTTAGGAGACAGGGTTTGTGATAGAGAAGAAGCTAAAAGTTGTACTTGATTCCATGAGTTACTGTAAAAGTTAATTGCTGAGGAGCTAAATTTATCTTTGTCAGCAGATGGAAAAATCCCAGCGAGCCAGCCTTTACTTCTAGCACTTGGGAGGCAGAAGGAAGAGGATCGCCGTGAGTTCAAGGCTACCCCGAGACTACATAGTGAATTTCAAGTCAGCCTGGAGTAGAGTGAAACCCTACGGGGGGGGGGGGGGAGGGGGACTGTCCAGAAAGGGCCCAGAAGGACCATAAGAAGGAAAGACTAGGTTAAAACAAAGTAAAATGGAGTTCATTGACTACATAAATGATATGCAAGTTGCTATGTCTTGTTTGTTCACTTACCCCTACGCCTGGCTATGACAACTATAAAATGGAAGTAAATTCTAGCTGGGGGCCAAAGGTTTTTTGGAGAGCTATCTCAAGCTCTTTGGCCCCTGGATAAATGAACTCTTCTACTTTCACTCATATTGGCATTGATCTTTTTTTTTTTTTTGGTTTTTCGAGGTAGGGTCTTACTCTAGCCCAGGCTTACCTGGAATTCACTATGGAGTCTCAGGGTGGCCTCGAACTCACGGCAATCCTCCTACCTCTACCTCCCAAGTGCTGGGATTACCACCACGCCCGGCTGGCATTGATCTTTCCACAGAATTTCTGCAACAGTTCTACTTTGTAGTAGCTTAGCTTCCTACTTTAGTACTTTTTAGTACCTCCTTTAGTCCTACTCTTTAGGTTCATTTTATTTACTTAAATTTGTTTCTTTTCGAGGTAGGGCTTCACTGTAACCCAGGATGGCCCTGAACTCACAGTGGTCCTCTTACCTTTGCCTCCCAAGTGCTGGGATTAAAGGCCACCACACCTGGTCCTCATTTAAATGTACACACACACACACACACACACACACACACACACAGTATGTTTTTTGAGGTAGGTTTTCACTCTAACCCAGTTTGCTAGTATTAAAGGTGTGTACGACCACACCCAGCTCTAAATGTTATATTTTCAAATTAGCAACCAACCTATTCCTCACACCTGTCCTTGGGGGTCTAGGGTAGTTCTTCAGTCCTGAGAGTTATGAGTGAATGTCAATCACCATCTGATCTTGAGCCCACAAACACCCCTATCCTTTTCCCACTCAACTAGGATACGCTGCCTAGTATTGAGAAATAAAAGCTTGACAGTCAAACCTGGTGGTCCCACAGCTGCCACTCTCTTATCTATAAAGCTTTTAAGTGTAATTATGCCTAGTGGAAGGCATATTTAGATAAATATCTACAGGGGCCAGGGACATCCCAATGGTATCAACTCCCAGCCATACTGGCCACTGCTGACCATAAGCCAAGTGCTGGAGGCCCATCATGGCTTGAACCAGTAATTTCTATGCCAAAAGCTCCAGATGCTGTTTCCTGCAGAGGGACCACTAGGCCTGCACTTCTAGGGCTGTGTCTTGAGGGTGGGGTGGGAGGCAAGGCGTCAGCTGGGGGGCTATGTATTATGTATTTGCTATGTAGTATGAGCTGGGTGTGGTGTCACACACCTTTAATCTCAGGGAGGATTGCTGTGAGTTTGAGGTTAGCCTGAGAGTACATAGTAAATTCCAGGTCAACTTGGGCTACAGAGAGACCTACCTCAAAAAATATAAAAAACAAAAAATATATTTATGTATTTGAGAGAGAAAGAGGAAAATAGAGAGAGAATGGTTACACCAGGACCTTTAGCCACTACAAATGAATTCCAGACACATGTGCCACCTTGTTCATCTGGCTTATGTGAGTAGTAGGGAATGGAACCTGGGTCCTCAGGGTTTGCAGGAAAGTGCCTTAACCACTATGCCATCTCTCCCATCCCCCCACTTTTTTTTTCTTCTTAAATCTAACAATGCCTTTGCAAGGTTTGAAAAACACGAGTGCCAGTTTTGCCTCTTGACCTGGGCATTGTGATGAAGTTACAAAACGTAGGACAGCCTCAATTTTTGTGAAACTTGCCTCAATCCTACTTATATCCCTTAAATATATGCTTTTTTTTTGTTTGTTTGTTTAGAGAGCAACAGACACAGAGAGAAAGGGGGGGGGGGAGAGAGGGAGGGGAAGGGAGAGAGGCACGGGCGCGCATGCACACCAGGGCCTCCAGTCACTGCAAACGAACTCCAGACGCGTGCGCCCCCTTGTGCATCTGACTAACGTGGGTCCTAGGGAATAGAGCCTCTAACCGGGGTCCTTAGGCTTCACAGGCAAGCGCATAACTGCTAAGCCATCTCTCCAGCACATATGCTTACTTAATCTCATTTATGACTTCCACAGTTTCCATAATTCCAACTCCTGGTCCCACATTACTAGTTCCCTAGCTAAACACTCAAACTCCTGCCCCTGAGGTCTGCAAAGCCTTTCCTGACACTCAAAGGAAACTGTCCTGGAGAAGGACAATGTTTGGGGGCTCCTTTACTCATACCTAGTTCAGGGCTTTGCTTAGTGGGAAAAAAAAGTAGGGGCTTAAGAATGAGGAGCCTAGGGCTGGAGAGATGGTTTAGCAGTTAAGCGATTGCCTGTGAAGCCTAAGGACCCCGGTTCCAGGCTCGGTTCCCCAGGTCCCACGTTAGCCAGATGCACAAGGGGGCGCACGCGTCTGGAGTTCGTTTGCAGAAGCTGGAGGCCCTGGCACACCCATTCTCTCTCTCTCCCTCTGTCTTTCTCTCTGTGTATGTCGCTCTCAAATAAATAAATAAAAAACTTAAAAAATATTAAAAAAAAAAGAATGAGGAGCCTAAAGCCCATACAGAGGTTGGAGGGAGATCATCCTCTACAAGGGCTCCCACACATCTGGAACCAGGGCTGGGTGAGATGGAGGTGTACTTGGGGTGGGCAGTGCCTACCTAGGGGTGACCTCTTTTCCTTCTAAGCACATCCATGTAGGGGCCCAGCAGTGGGATCCTGCAGCCTTCCTGGGACTGTCAGTAGGGAATAATTTCATCTCAGGTTCTAGTCCCTCCTCATCTTATGCTCAACCCATGACCATTTGTGGGTCTAGATACAGCCGTCCTGGGTCTGTGTCAGGAATTTAGCTTCCCACTTCCAGCCATTAGCCTCTAGGGGCTCACAGAGCATTTACAGGGTTAATTGCCAATCTCTGTACTTGAGCTGAACAGCAAATGTGAGGTCAGGGCCAGGTCTGGCATTGTGATGACCAAGTCACTGGGCAAACAAATGTATCAAATCCAAGGACAGTGATGAGGACATAATAGGCACTGTCAGTGTTGGGTGCATAGACTTTAAGATGGCCATAACTGTGACTGTCCAAGTTGACATTAATTAGCAGGGACTGAAAATGAATGTGGGGAACTGTATGTTCAATTACATTATTTTAGGAACTACAGACTTCAACTGGGTGATTCGTGAGAAAACATTTGTTTTGTGGTTTAGTCAAAATAACTCTCTGAGTTGAATCAACTAGTTATATTCTGATTTGTGTTTACAGAATGTTTCAAAACCTCCATGGAGCTGCAGAGATGGCTCAGCTGTTAAGACACTTGTCAGCATAGCCTAAGGACCTGGGTTTGATTCCCCAGTACTCAAGTAAAGCTAGATGTACAAGGTAGCACATGCACCTGCAGTTCATTTGCAGTGGCTAGAGGCCCTAGCACACCCATTCTCTCTCTCTCTCCTTGCAAACAATAAGTATTTTTAAAAAATCTTCAGTGTATTTGAAAAGGAAAGGAGTACAGCTTTCTAGGGAAAGCTCTGACCCCCCCTTCTAGTAACATAGCTTTCCAGACTACTAACTTGAATTCACCCTCGTGTTCCTCTGAGCAGAACAGAAAGCCATTTGTTTACCATGGAACTTCAGCTAGTGCCAGGTTCTAAGGACACAAAAATTGCAGCTTGAGTGGCCAGCTGAGGATGCAGAGCTAAACTTAGAGGTGACTTAGGTGTTACTGGAGACAGGTGGGCACAAAACCCTGAGCAGTAGCTTTGGGCCAATGATGAACATTAGTTAGCTAGAATCTGGAAGTGGAATGGCATAGTAGGAAGCTCCAGCAAAGGGAGAAGGGCTTATAGATGAGTTGCCACTGCTTGTGAGACATTACGGCGGAATGAACACACAGGACCATGGAGATACTAAGGTGGAGTCCAAAGGGCCACGGTAAACTTAGGGAATAGGGGAAGAGAGGTGCCTCTGGACCACTGGTGAGTCATTCAACAGGAAATGGTGGGGTGGGGCAGTAGAAGATTCAGGAGAGGTAAGGGCTGAGTCCTAAGTGCCCTGCTGTGAGGAGAATAACACTGGGACATGTTGGGAGCTAGTGGACAAGAAGCAATGGACCGGGCTGGAGAGATGGCTTAGCGGTTAAGCGCTTGCCTGTGAAGCTTAACGACCCCGGTTCGAGGATCGGTTCCCCAGGTCCCACGTTAGCCAGATGCACAAGGGGGCGCACGCGTCTGGAGTTCGTTTGCAGAGGCTGGAAGCCCTGGCGCGCCCATTCTCTCTCTCTCCCTCTATCTGTCTTTCTCTCTGTGTCTGTCGCTCTCAAATAAATAAATTTAAAAAAAAATTAAAAATAAAATATTTTTTTTAAAAAAAGAAGCAATGGACCCTTGGAACTCAGCACCCAGAGAATGTGGGCAAGACCTGATGATAAGGCATGTGTGGGAATGAGGAAGAAGACACATTTTTTGCTTCATAAAGGAGAAAGAACTTAGGTCTGGGGAAAATGCATGCCCCTTATTTAATGACAGCCTGAATATTTGGAGGGTCATGGTGACAAAGGAAACTGACTCAATGCAATGAGGTCTCTTGAGAAGCAGGATTCTGGGTGTGTGCTGGGCACTGGCTGTCACTCTTCCCTTCGGGGGAAATGCTTACCTTCACTCTGACCTTCAGAGATCACAGCTGATTTGCTTTAGGGTGAGCACTGAATTAGCTGGCCCTTGTCCTTCCCACACAACTACGTTCTGTGAGACCAGGCACATTTTCCTCTGTACCTTCAAGAGTTATCTGGGGGTTGTGTAAGCCATGAATAAAAAAGGAGTAGGAGGGGCTGGAGAGATGGCTTAACTGTTAAGGCATTTGCCTACGAAGCCAAAGGACCCAGGTTTGATTCCCCAAGATCCATGTGAGCCAGACACACAAGGTGGCACATACATCTGGAGTTCATTTACAGTGGTTGAAAGCCCTGGTATGTTCATTTTCTCTCTCTCAAATAAATAAAATTTAAAAAAGGATTAAAGCATTTTTTTTAATGCGAGCAATAGAATTGGCATGCCAGGGTCTCCAGCCACTGCAATTGAACTCCAGATATGTGCACCACCTAGTGAGCATGTGTGACCTTGTGCTTGTGTCAGCTTGTGCGTCTGGCCTATCAGGGACTGGAGAGTCAAACGTGCATCCTTAGTCTTTGCAGGCAAGTGCCTTAACTGCTAATAGAACTCTCCAGCCCCCCAAAAGCAATTAAAGAAAAAAAAAAAGGAGTAAGAGGGCAGGGTGAAGGGATAAGGTCTTATGGGTAGAAAGAAATGAAGTGATTTTTGCTAGAAAACATCTGCTTAGCAATTAGGTAGTCAGGTATGTTGGTACACGCCTGTAATACCAGTATATGGGAAGAGGAGGTTCAAGGACAACTTTGGTCATATACTGAGTTCAAGGCCAACCTGGCTATGGGAGATATTGTCTCACAAAAAACTAACAAACAAAACAAAAGCAATTAGGTAACCTTTAAAATACATGCCCAGCTACTGACCAAATCACTTAAACTATACCAGAAACCGGGCCAGGCTATATTAGTTTGCCCTGTTCAAAACTAACACTGGGCCAGGTGAGTTGGTGTATGCCTTTAATCCAGAGGTCAGAGGATCACTGGGAGTTCAAGGCCACCCTGAGAATACAGAGTGAATTCCAGGTCAGCCTGGGCTAGAGTGAGACCCTACTTCAAAAACAAACAAACTAACAGTGGGGCAGGTGTGGTGGTGTACGCCTTTAATCCCAGCACTTGGGAGGCAGAGGTAGGAGGATTGCTTTGAACCTGAGGTCACCCTGAGGCTACATAGTGAACTCAAACTAGAGTGAGACCCTACCTCAAAAGAGCAAAAAAATCAAACAAACAAACAGCAACAACAACAACAAAAACTGTAACACTGTGGGACTGGAGATGGCTCAATGGTTAAGGTGTTGGCTTTCAAAGCCTAATAGCCTATGTTTGATTCCCTAGTACCCACGTAAAACCAGATGCACAAAGTGGTGCATGTGTCTAGAGTTCATTTGCAGTAGCAGGAGGCCTTGGCGTGCCCAATCTCTCTCCTTGTAACAAAAACAACAAAACAAAACAAAACAAAACACTGGCAATAGGTGAGTAGCTTGCTGGCTGGCGGGAAAGCAGCACAGGGAGATTATTATCTTCACTGGATGTTCAATGAGGGACTCCCAGATCTGACAGCTATTTTTCTGCATATTTTGAACTTGGTCACACAGAGGAGCCAAGGTTGTAGCTTGCACAGACTCATAGTCTTCTCCAAACAGGGCACACCTCGTTGAAAGTACTTGATTCTGTCTTTGCTTAACTTACCAAGTCTTTTCTCTCTCTCTCTCTCTCTCTCTTTTTTTTTTTTTTTTTTGAGGTAGGGTCTCACTCTAGCCCAGGCTGCCCTGGAATTCACTATGAAGTCTCAGGGTGGCCTTGAACTCATGGTGATCCTCCTACATGCTGGCATTAAAAGCATGAGCCTCCACAGAGGAACTACCGAGTTTGGATTTAACTGCCTCTTGGAGCTTGCACTGCCATCTTGAAGTTTCCAATTGTGGTCTGTAGTAGCTTTGAAGCCTCCTGTGGGCTTTTGGTCTCCCTTCTGTACTCTTCTTCCACACAGACGTGCTGAGTATGTGATGCACAACTGGGCTTCCTCTTCACAGCCACTGTCTGTACTTGAAGGCCCTTAGTAACGTCAACTGATCTTTCCTTTCTACTCACCTACATTTTCAGCATCCCCTGGGTCTAGCTTAAGTCCCCCCTCCAAGAAGTCCAATAGCACTTACCTTAGCTTAGTGTACTCCTGTGGCCCAGGCTGGTGGTACCTATTGAAGTCTCAGAGAGAGAGGGTCTTTCCAACTCACTAGGGCTGCCTGCATGGCAACCTCCTGCACCAGTGATGGGTCACTTATGAAGCTGGGAGGTAGTATGGAGACACAACCTCCAATCACCCTAAGTAAAGGCCTTCCTTCCCAATACTCCTGGTAGTCACAGGACCAAGTTATAGCCAACTGGTGTGAGTGGAAATGGAAAGTGTAATTTTACTTCATGTTTTAAAAAATGAAGTTGCTCGGGCTAGAGAAGATGGCTTAGTGGTTAAGACATTGGCCTGCAAAGCCAAAGGACCCTGGTTTGATTCCCCAAGACCCATGTAAGCCAGATGTACAAGGTGGTGCATGCATCTGGAGTTTGTTTGCAGTGGCTGGAGGCCCTCACACACTCATTCTCTCTTCCTTTCTCTTAAGTAAATAAATAAATAAATAAAATATTAAAAAAAAATGAGGTTGCTTGCTCTCTGTGCTCTTCCCTATTTCAGATTAGGAGTAGTGACCCAGCTCCCATTATGAGGATGAGAGTTATATCTTGAAGACTTCTGGTTTAGAAGGATGCTGGACCTCTGGACATTTATATGAAAAATAAAGTTGGGTGTGGTGGTACGCCTTTAATCCCATGAATTTGAGGTCAGCCTGGGATTATAGAGTGAGTTCCAGGTCTTTAGAGTGAGGTTCTACGTTGACCCCCTCCCCATAAAAATGGAAGAAAAATAAATGAACACCCACGTTATTTAAAGTCCTCCGCCCCACAGTGCTAGGAATTAAAGCCAGGGCCTTACACATGTTAGACAAGTGCTCTATCACTGAGCTGGATTTACAAATCCATCTTCTTTATTTGAGACACAAAAGTTTGGGTTGGGGCTATAGTAAAGCTGGTAGACTTGACCAGCATGCATGAAGCCCTGGGTTTGAATCCCATCACTGCATAAAACTGGGAATGGTTATATATGTCTATAATCTCAGCACTAGGGAGGTGGAAGCAGAAAGATCAAAAGTTCAAAGTTTTCCTCAACTATATATTGAGTTTGAGGCCAGCCTGGGCTACATGAAATCCTATCTCAAAAGAAAGAAAAAGTGGCTGGAGAGATGGTTCAGTGGATAAAGGCACTTGCTTGTAAACTTGCTGACCTGATTTTGATTCTCCAGCAACCACATAATGCCAGCTGCAAAGGGGCACAGGTGCGTGTGATACCAGTGAGCTTCTGGCAATAGGAGGTGAAACCAGGAGAATTCAGAAGCTTGTGGACCAGCAAGATGTGGATGCAAAGCAAAGTGGCAAAAACAAAAGAAGGGGACCCTGTTTCAAGCAGGAGTTCCCTCAGAACTCCATGTGTACACTGTGGTACATGCATGCCCTGCCCCCAATCACACCTACATGCAGATACAAACACACTAATGTATTGCCTTTCTTTTTTTTGTGTGTGTGTGTATAAATTTTTTTAAAATTATTTATTTATTTATTTATTTGAGAGCGACAGACACAGAGAGAAAGACAGACAGAGGGAGAGAGAGAGAGAGAGAGTATGGGCGCGCCAGGGCCTCCAGCCTCTGCAAACGAACTCCAGACGCGTGCAGCCCCTTGTGCATCTGGCTAACGTGGGACCTGGGGAACCGAGCCTCGAACCAGGGTCCTTAGGCTTCACAGGCAAGCGCTTAACCACTAAACCATCTCTCCAGCCCAAATTTTTGTTTTTTGTTTTTCAAGGTAGGGTTTCACTGTAGCTCATGCTGACCTGAAATTCACTATGTAGTCTCAGGGTGGCTTCAAAATCATGGCAATCCTACCACCTCTGCCTCCCAAATGCTGGGATTAAAGGCATGTGCAACCATGCCTGGCATCAGGTTGTGTTTTATTTTTTTTTCTGAGGTAGGGTCTCACTCTAGCCCAGGCTGACCTGGAATTTACTATGTAATCTCAGGGTGGCCTCAAACTCACAGCAATCCTCCTACCTCTACCTCCCGAGTGCTGGGAATAAAGGTGTGCGCCACCACACCTGGCCAGGTTGTGTTTTTGATGTACTAAAGAGTCTTACATTTTGGCTTGTAAAAAAATTTAAGAAGACCTAAAAGTTATACATGTTATGCTTGAAACCAAGTTGGAGTTAAGCCTCATAGTGTCCTGGCTTCTAGATGTGCAACATTTCCAAACCAAAATCCTGGTTAACAATGGGCAAGTGTGATGGGGCACACTAATTATAATTCCAGAGGCAGAAGAATTGCCCTGAGTCTACAGCCTAGTCCACAGTGAGTACTGGGTAAGCCTGAGCTTTATTCATGTCTCAAAAACAAACAAACATGGGTTGGAGAGATGTCTCAGTGGTTAAGGTGCTTGCCTTCAAAATCGAACTACCCAAGCTGAGTGTGGTGGCGCATGCCTTTAATCCTAGTACTGGGGAGGCAGAGGTAGGAGAAGTGCTGTGAGTTCGAGGCCAGCCTGAGACTACATAGTGAATTCCAAGTCAGCCTGAGCTAGAGTGAGACCCTACCTCAGAAAATCAACCAACCTACCAACCAAACAAAAACCAAAAACCACAAAACCAACAAAAAAACCTAACTATCCGAGTTTGATTCCCCAGTATCCACATACGGCCTGATACACAAAAGGGGCACATGCATGTGGAGCAGTGGCTAGAGGCCCTGGTGTGCCCATTCTTTGTCTCTGTCTTTCTCTGCTTGCAAAAAAAGAAAAAAACAAAACAGGGCAACAACAACAAAATAAGGCCCCCTCCCCCACATCATCCTGAAAACAAGAAAACATGAAATGAAAGCTCTTTAACACAATCAATGTAAGCATGTAGACTTGTTCTGGACAGAATAACAATCCAGATAGCTTTGGAGTAAAATACATGGCAAGGAAGTCAGTGAGACTCTGGTTATCAGCTCTAGGGAACAAGGCTGGATAACTGTACCATGATGGAAGAGAGGAGCAGGAACTGACAGCAGCCAACAGCAGGGGCAGAAGAGCCCAGTTCTGTCTGGCTGCCCCAACTCAGACAAAGGGAGAGACATTTCCTTGGGAGTCAAAATTTTTATTACCTGATAATCCCTAGTGTGGTGCCAGAGATATCGCTCTGGTCTCATTATTCCCCATGGTGGGAGGGAGACTGCTAGGATGTATGAGGTGGGCTGGAGAGGGGAGATATATTTACAGTTCAGGGAGGAGACCAATGCCAGTATGGGGACAGTGAGACAACCATTTCCTCAAGAGCTCTGAGAACTTTGTGCTTATTTTCCCTTGGTCATAAGCTACCTGGAATGGGTGTTGAGTTATTCTTCTTTAGGAAAAGATGTTTAAAGCAAATAATCCAGCCCAATCTCTAGGCTGAGGAGTTCACGATATCAATCTGTACATCACACTATTTAATTCCCCAATGGAAAAAGGACTATCAGTGCTAACACATTTACATACCAAATCTCCACCTAACAGGTAATAGTAGCCTATGTACCAATTTCTAAAACAGTTATAAGATATATATATATACAATTTTGGGCATATTAACAAAACAGAATATTACAAAATATTAAAGGCAATTCTCTTGTCTGTGGGCCTTGTCACCTACTACTTGAAGTTGGCATAGTCTGAGAACGCATCAATGTACTCCTGCACCACCTTGTAGCAGAATTCATACTGTTCCTGAAGAAACAGAGGCAGAGAAACTAAGGTTACAAAAGTACTAATGAACCCCAGTTCCTAAGAGAACCATGCTTTTCAAATGGAACACTGAAAGGCAATAAATGCTTGTGGACTTCTATCTGAGCTCTGACCTGCCTGTCCAGAGTTCTGGCAACTCTGTCCTCTGGGCTTTTTTTTTTTCCCCCCCCCCCCCCCCCCCCCGAGGTAGGGTTTCACTCTAGTACAGGCTGACCTGGAATTCATTATGTAGTCTCAGAGTGGCCTCGAAATAACAGCAATCCTCCTACCTCTGCCTCCCTAGTGCTGGTATTAAAGGTGTGTACCACCACGCCTGGCTCTGGGCTCATTTTAATAGATCTTCTATAAACTGAGCTGACCAGACTGATGACAACAGTCCTAGGTGCTGTAGGGTCAGATATGAATGCCAGGCTGACACTCAAGGCATCTGGGTTATGGCCTCACTTTGCTTTGGCTGCCTGGCTGGGATGAACCCTGTGGCTTGCAAAGCT
The DNA here is from genome assembly GCF_020740685.1 of Jaculus jaculus. Lineage (NCBI taxonomy): Eukaryota > Metazoa > Chordata > Mammalia > Rodentia > Dipodidae > Jaculus > Jaculus jaculus. Next base: position 82,162,539 of record NC_059109.1, on the reverse strand, counting down.
TCATATCCTTCCAAGTAGCCTAAAATTTACTTTTCTCTTTAAACATTTCTAGCTCCATGGTATTGAGGAAGACCTTTCTGGATAGCTAGACTGTCAAGAATCAGACCTGTGGTTAGGGAGACCAAACAGAACAAAGATAGGTATTCCTGCCCCTTCTTCCCCACCACACCCCAAGGTGAAGACAAACGCTGTGGGACATCCAGGTACTCCCTTCTAACCTGTCATATCCTCTCAGGTGACAGGCTATTCTCTCACTGCTATCCTGCCTTCCAAGGCACTTTCTGTGTCTTTGGAATACCTTGGGGAAGGGTGGGTCTGACGGTCAGTTTTCTGAGGGGGGGGGAGTGTCTCCTCTTAATGGGGAAGGGCTGTGGATGCTACAGTGGTATGAACAAAAGACACGGGCAACATACCAGTGTCTGGACCATGTGTGGCCTCTGTAGCCGCAGGCTTTTGACCGTCTGGAAGACATCTAAAATTCCCTCTGCTTTCACCCGCTCCAGGACTGTGCTCAGGGCACAGAAGGTCCCCGTCCGTCCTGCCCCAGCACTGAAACAGAACAGATACACTTAGCACACCTGCTGTAGTCCTGAGCTGATGTGCTCTGGGGCTGCTAAGAAGGTGAATGATCCATGAAGCTGCTAGGGGAAGGTTGGTGGGGCAGGAGACCAATCCATGCTCAACTTTGCCCTGCCAACCTGGAGAAGCCAGCCTGTGAGAGCACAGCTCTGGAGAGGCAACAGAGCCCCTGCTGCCTCTTCTGTGTCCACTGAGAGACTTGCCGATGTGACCATGGGGACAACTTCCACACATTCCATCAGTTCTACTTTATGCTATCCACTTACAATGACTGTGTTGCCTTGACCCCAGGCTGAATTCTCACGCATTTCATATCCTTTCTTAGGAGACATAATCCCCCTGTCCAATGTTATCAGTTTATCCTTTCATCAGATACCTTCAGATCATTCAGATACTGAATACCTACTCTACTATGGCAGGGACTGTGGAACACTGTGGTCCTCCCACACAATAAGGTATGCAGTAAGAGGAGGAGAAGCAGAGCTCCATGTAAGGTGCTCAGGAAGATGTCGGGAGCCATTTGGCTGGCCTTGAATCCATAGCTCTGGGCTGTTTGGCAGCAAGACTTTAGCACCTACATGTATGCAAGAGTATGTATATTCAGTGTTCCTTAAGAGTTATGCTTGTGTTGCTGGGATCAAAGGATTTGTTTGTTTCCCAACCTTGGGATAATCTTTTGTACTGAGAAGTGACTGAAATGCAAAAACTCGGTAACAGAAGGGAGTTTTTTTGATAGAAACTTGTGCGAAGCTCATGGAACTTTTGTCCATGGGCAAACTGTTTACTAGAAGATATAAAAAGGACTGCTGAGAAATAAACAGTGCTTCAGTCCTTGCTTCAGTCCTGGACTGGAATCCTTGCTTTCATTCTTTCTCCTGTCTTTCTTTAATCCTCACTTCCCATCAGGCTTAAAACCTTTCAGCTGGCAGGCAGCCTCCGGCAAGTGGCACCTGAATGTGGGGCCTGAATACAGGGATCCAAAGTGAAGGACACCAGTGGATTGAAAAACAGCGCTCAGAAAAAGAAAAAAGGAGCGCTCTGGAAAAGCAAAAAGGAGTGGTGAGTAATATAAGTAAAAATGGGACAAAGTAATAGTCGTATGCTTTCTGTTCATATGCTGAAAAATATGTTGCGTGCTCGGGGAGCCAAAGTTAGTCAGCAACAATTCAGTAATTTTTTGCAATTTACAGAAAAAGTCTGTCCTTGGTTCCCAGAAGGAGAAACTGTTGATTTAAAAACCTGGCAAAGGGTAGGGACTAAGCTTCAAGATTATTATGATACCCACGGGCCAGGTAAAGTACCAATGGAAACCTTTAGCTTGTGGGCTTCAGCTAGAAATAGTTTAGATCCTAGACATGAAAGAGATAAAGTTAAATCAAGTACAGTTAAACACAAAGGACTGCTTCCCAGCGTGGACTTAGAAAATGAAACTAAGCCTTCCGCTTCACCTGAGGAACCAGAGTCTGGATTTAAGCTTTTATTTAGAGAAGAAGAATGTTGTCTTGATCATTTAGATTCCGATCAGGAAGCAGAATTAGAGGAGGAGGTGACAGAAGGTCACCAAGAGGAAGACTTTCCACCTTTTATAACTTTTACTAAAGCTGAGGATGAACAGAAAGAAAAATATTTAGAGGAGATGCAACGTTTGCAGAGTATGGTTAAATCACTGTCTTTACAAGTACAGCAATGTCAGGGAAAGTGTACTCCAGGAAATACAGCCACTCCCAATCCTCTTGTTGTAAGGAAACCTCCTGCTATTGCGGTAGTGTCAAAACCTGCGGGTGAGCGTCATCCTTTATCTTTGATTCAGCCTTCTGTCTCAGCCCTGCAAGCCACTCTTGCAGGAGTGTCGCAAAGAGGAGAAGATATGCAGGGATTTGATGTATATCCTGTTTCTTAACAAAATGACAGTCAAGGGAATAGAATAAGATCTCATAACCCTATACCTTTTAAGCAGGTGAAGGAATTAAAAGCAGCTTGTGTGCAATATGGCCCTACAGCTCCTTTCACACTTGCTATGACAGACTCCCTTCAGGGGACTGGAAACAAGTAGCAAAGGCATATTTGTTCAGAGGAGACTATTTATTGTGGAAAACAGAATATATGGAAAACTGTCAGGCCACTGCTGAGGTAAATAAGGCTCAGGAGGTACCTATTACTTTTGATATGCTGGCAGGAGAGGACCATATTGGGAACTTGAGAATCAATTGCAGTTTGATGCAGGTGTTTATGCTCAGGTTAATGCATAAGCTAAAAAGGCTTGGCATAAGCTTCCATCCATTGGGAGGGGGACTGAAGATTTGTCAAAAATTAGGCAAGGACCTGAGGAATTATATCAAAACTTTGTGGATAGATTATTACAGGCTGCTAGGAAACTAGTTGGAGATTCTGAAGCAGGATATGCACTTGTAAAATTATTAGCCTATGAGAATGCTAACTCTGCTTGTCAAGCTGCCTTGAGGCCATTTAGGAGAAAGGGGAACATAACTGATTACATTAGTCTATGTTCTGACATAGGTCCATCGTTAGCTTTGGTTGCTGCCCTTCAAGGGAAGTCAGTAAAGGGGGTTCTTTTTCAGCAACAAAAAGGTAATAAGAGAAAAGTTAATGCTCCCCCAGGAAGTTGTTTTGGATGTGGTAAAATGGGACATCAGGTGAGATAATGTCCTCAGAAGCAAAAGAATGATTCACCTAGTAAGGAACCAGGGTTGTGTCCAAAATGTAAAAGGGGCAAACACTGGGCCAAGGAATGTAAATCTAAATATGATTATATGGGGAATCTTCTCCCGCAGGGAAATGGAGGAGGGGCCAGGCCCCACAACAATGTTATGGAGCACTACAGAACTTTACCCCCCAGCAAAACAACCCATTCAGTACCTCTGCAGAGCAACCCCAGGCCGCACAGGACTGGACCTCAGTTCAACCACCTATACAGTATTAACCCCAGAAATGGGAATGCAGGCCTTACCAACAGGTGTTTATGGGCCATCACCTAAAGGATCTGTTGGGTTACTGTTAGGGAAAAGTAGCTCTACCATGAAAGGAATTTTAGTAGCACCTGGGGTGATCGATTCTGATTATGAGGGGGAAATTAAAGTTATGACCCATTCCCCTGGAGGAATATCAGTAATTAATAAGGGACAATGATTAGCACAATTAATATTACTCCCCCAACTGCAAACTAAAAATGCTAGTAAAAGGAACAAAAGAGGTGATGCAGGTTTTGGTTCTTCAGATGCTTACTGGGTCCAGGCCATTGGATCACACAGACCAAAATTAACTTTGTGTATATATATATATATATATATATTTTAAATTATTTATTTATTTATTTGAGAGTGACAGACACACAGAGAAAGACAGATAGAGGGAGAGAGAGAGAATGGGCGCGCCAGGGCTTCCAGCCTCTGCAAACGAACTCCAGATGCGTGCGCCCCCTTGTGGATCTGGCTAACGTGGGACCTGGGGAACCGAGCCTCGAACCGGGGTCCTTAGGCTTCACAGGCAAGTGCTTAACCGCTAAGCCATCTCTCCAGCCCAACTTTGTATATTAATGGCAGAAAGTTCCAGGGTTTATTAGACACAGGAGCTGATGTTTCAGTGCTTATAGCTGATCAGTGGCCTCCTAACTGGCCTAAACAGTTCTCTGTGACTCAGTTGCAGGGAATAGGACAGACTCAAAGCCCAGAACACAGCAGTGATTTGTTACAATGGAGGGATGAAGAAGGGCATAAAGGAACTTTTCAGCCATATATTGTTCCAGGTTTACCTGCGAACCTGTGGGGAAGGGATGTCATGAGCTGCATGGGAATTTATCTTTATAGTCCTAGTGATACAGTTTCCAATCAAATGTTAAATCAGGGGCTCTTGCTGGCTCAAGGTTTGGTCAAGAATGGACAAGGGCGGCTAGAGCCCATATCACCAGTACCTAGGCCTCCAAGGGCAGGCTTGTGGTATTTTTAGAGGGGGTCATTGGACAACCTGTACCTCATGCAGATCCCATAACTTGGAAGAGTGGGGACCCTGTGTGGGTGGATCAATGGCCTCTTACTGCTGAGAAAATTCAGGCCGCAGAACAGTTAGTACAGGAATAGCTTGAAAGCGGTCATGTTGCCCCTTCAAATTCACCTTGGAATTCTACAATTTTCGTTATAAAAAAGAAGTCTGGAACATGGAGGTTATATAAAACAATGGAATTGATAGGAGTTTCGCAACCGGGATTGCCTACGCACGCCTTCTGCTATTCTTAAAGATACTTATCAAATTATATTGGATTTAAGAGATTGTTTTTATACTATTCCTCTTGCTCTTCAAGATTGTAAAAGAGTTGTCTTTAGTGTGCTGTCTACCAATTTTAAGGAACCTACCAAAAGATATCATTGGAAAGTGTTGCCCCAGGGTATGGCTAACAGCCTACCTTGTGTCAAAAGTTTGTGGCTCAAGCTGTGACAAAGACTAGACAGACCTATCCTCAGGTATATATTATTCATTATATGGATGATATTCTCCTGGCGTTCAAACAAGAGGGATTATTATTAACAGCTTACTCGCATTTTCAGGGGGCCTTAAAAGAGCAAGGATTAATTATAGCTCCAAATAAGGTTCAAACTGAGCCACCATATTCATATTTAGGACACAGATTATATCCCAAAACCATATTCCCACAAAAATTCAATTCAGGAAAGATGGGTTACAAACCTAAAATGATTTTCAAAAGCTTTTGGGAGATATTAATTGGTTTAGATCTCATTTAAAAATTAGTACTGAAGCCTCTCTTTGACATTTTAAAAAGGTGATCCAAATCCAAAGTCTATACGTCAGTTAATAGGGACGTAAGGTTAGCCTTAGTAGAACAAGCTATTGAAAAACAACAAATTCAATATATAGATTATTCTCAGGGATGGGCTGCATATGTTCTGGCCACTGAACGTACTCCAACTGCAGTTTTATGGCAAGAAGGACCTCTATTATGGCTACATTTACCTGTTTATCCTGCTAGAGTGTTGACTCCTTATTATGAAGCAATAGCTTGTTTAATTCAAATGGCTCGAGTAAAGTCTAGAAAATATTTTGGGAAGGAACTGGCTATTATAGGGGTTCCTTTTACAAAGCAACAAGTAGATTGGCTATTTCAAAATGTGGATTCTTGGGCTATTGCTTTTGTACATTATCCTGGTGTTATAGATAATCATTACCCTGAAGACAAATTGTTGCAATTTGCAAATTCTCATTCTTTTATTCCCCCCCCCCCCCCCCGCACAGTCAGGGCAGAGCCTGTTGTAGATGCTTTAGTTGTGTTTACAGATGGATCCTCTAATGGCACAGTAGCATATGTTATTCAAGAACAGTCTTATTCATTTTCTACTCCCCCAGCATCAGCTCAAGTAGTGGAACTTAGAGCTGTAGCTACAGTATTTAATGTTTTAGCTGCAACTCCATTTAATTTGTATACTGATAGTCAACATATTACTAGAGCTTTACAGGTGCTTGAGACCATGTCTTATATTGAAACTGCTAATACTCAAGTGCAAGATTTGTTTAGTCAAATACAAAGATGCATGCATGCTTGCTCTCATCCTTGTTTTGTAGGTCACATATGAGCTTATTCAGGCTTGCCAGGTCCTTTAGCATTGGGAAATGGTATGGCAGATAAAGCCACACAGATCATAGGCATATCTCAATTGGAGTTAGCTCAAAGATCTCATAATTTACATCATCAAAATAGTCAAAGTTTAAGAAAACAGTTTCAAATTACTAGAGAAGCTGCTAGGCAAATTGTGCGACAATGTAATACCTGTCCTGAATATCACTCAATTCCTCCATATGGAATAAACCCTAGAGGACTAAAACCAAATCATCTGTGGAAGATGGATGTAACTCATATTCCTGAAGTTGGAAAATTAAAATATGTTCATGTATCCATTGATACTTACTCAGGACTTCTGACGGCTATAGCACAGACTGGGGAAGCTACTAGACATGTCATAGCACATTGCAACAAACGTTTTGCTGTAGCAGGTATACCATTAATTATAAAGACAGATAATGGTACAGGTTACACTAGTCAATCTTTTCAGCGCTTTTGTGCCCAATTATTAATTGTTCATAAAACAGGCATACTTTATAACCCTCAGGGACAAGGAATTGTTGAACATGCTCATGGAGCTTTAAAGAATCAATTACAAAAAATAAAAAAGGGGGAGTTATATCCTTGGTCACCACAGAATGCTTTAAATCATCTACTCTTTAAAATTTTTAAAATGTGGATGCATCCAGTCATTCTGCTGCAGACAGATTATGGCATCCTAGAACACTGGACACTTATGCTCAGGTTAGATGGAAGGACCCCATTGATGGACAATGGCATGGCCCCGACCCGGTATTAATATGGGGGTGAGGGCATGTTTGTGTTTTCCCACAGGACACTGACAATGCCAGGTGCCTGCCAGAGAGGTCGGTCCGGTTCACAGGGATTAAACATCAGAAGAATGATGCCTCTGCTCCTGATGATGTGGATTCAACTCCCGATGATCCACAGTGAGCTGTATTGGGCTTATGTTCCTGACCCACCCATCTTATACCCAGCAACTTGGGAAGACAGAGAAATTATAGTCTTGTATGAGGGACTGCTTACATCATGTGTAACATATCTGGAACTGAAAGGCATGTTAAGGACTGGTCAGGAAATCCTGGAGCAGAAGGGAGTGGTAAATGGGACAATGACTGGACTGGTAGACTCTCTGCTGGACTTTGGTGGTCTAATAAGGGCTTCCAACAGATTTACCTATGGAAAGTTGCTGCGGCCATGGGAGGAGTGAGCGTCACCTCCCCCAGGAGTGACAGTTCTTCCCTCCCAAAGGGAAGGGTCATGGCTTATGTTACTCTACCCTATGCTATGTTAATGGGAGACATAAATATTACATGGACTGAGGAAATGTTCTATGTTACATGTAATAATTGTACTTTGTCTAATTGTGTTTCAGAATCATCCTCTGATAGAGTTATGATTTTTAAACAACCAGCATTTGTTATGATTTCTGTTAATGTAATGAGGTCTTGGTATTCTGACAAGGGAATATAAATGTTACAGAAAGTAAAGAATACTTTAAGTAGACCAAAAAGAGTGATAGAATTGTTAACTGTAGGCATCTTAGCTTTTGTTACATTGTTAGCTACTGCTACTACTGCAGCTGTCACAAGAAGTTCAAACTGCACATTTTGTTAATGAATTATCCAGAAATGTTTCTATTTCTCTAGAAACTCAAGTAGATATAGATAGAAAACTGGAAGAAAAAAATAGATGCTCTGTATGATATGGTTATGTATTTGGGTGAAGAGATACTAGGGATGAAAGTTAGAACTCGTTTGGAGTGTCATGTAGATTTTCAATGGATTTGTGTTACTCCTAAAAAATATAATGACAGTAAACAGCATTGGGAAAAGATAAAGATGCATTTAAGAGGTATTTGGCATAATGATAATATTTCTTTGGATCTGATTCAGTTGCATTCAGAGATTTTGTCCTTGAAAAATAATCATCTTACTTTTGATGCAGCTAAAGCTGCTGATGACTTAATATCTGCTTTTAAGTCTGCCTTGCCTGGATGGAATTCTCTCACTTCTTGGATAGGCAGCTTTGCTGCTACAGGTATTTGTCTTTTGTTCATTCTGTGTCTGCTGCCCATACTTGTTAAGTGCCTTTTGAGATCCATTATGGGTATCTGTGCAGAAGTACATGGAATACAGCTATGGACCTGGCCCTGGCTTCCTGAGACATTATCTTAAAGCCCCTGCAGAGGCTGGTAGTCAAAGATGGGTAAGATTCTCTCCAGTTAGGTCAACCTAAGACAGGGCATGAATGATGGAATATCGTAGAGGACAACCTAAGACAGGCAGTCTTTCTGCACCGAGGCCCAGAAGGGCCTGGTTAATAAAAAATAAAAAAGGGGGAACTGTCGGGAGCCATTTGGCTGGCCTTGAATCCATAGCTCTGGGCTGTTTGTCAGCAAGACTTTAGCACCTACATGTACGCAAGATTATGTATATTCAGTGTTCCTTAAGAGTTATGCTTGTATTGCTGGGATCAAAGGATTTGTTTGTTTCCCAACCTTGGGATAATCTTTTGTACTGAGAAGTGACTGAAGTGCAAAAACTCTGTAACAGAAAAGAGTTTTTTTTTGATAGAAACTTGTGTGAAGTTCATGGAACTTTTGTCCATGGGCAAACTGTTTACTAGAAGATATAAAAAGGACTGCTGAGAAATAAACAGTGCTTCAGTCCTTGCTTTCATTCTTTCTCCTGTCTTTCTTTAATCCTCACTCCCCATCAGGCTCAAACCATTTTATCTGGCAGGCTCCGGCAGGAAGACTCTGAAATGGTGTTGTGTGAGCAGATACCAGGTGACAGTGCTTCACTATGGCTGTGTCAGAGTAAGTCTCTTAGGGGATAAGGGTGCTAAATGTTGTGGGGGAAGACAGTAGTGAGAATGAGATCAAAGTCTTGGGAAAATGCCAGTCCCATAGTGCACCCAGATGCTCAGTCTTGCAGGAAACCTTCAGGTCACTCTGGGACCTTGTTGGGATTCTAGGTGTAGTCTGACTTCCTTTTAAAAGACTTTTCATAGCTGGGCCTGGTGGCACACATCTTTAATCCCAACCTCTACAGGAGGGTTGCTGTGAGTTCAAGCCACTCTGAAACTACACAATTTGCTGACAGATCAGATATGTGAGAAAAAGGGAGAACAGAATAGTTTCATTCTCATAAGAGTTGAATAGGTGATGGAAATGCTACAAACTGATCTGGGCAAGGCTTGAGAAGACAGACCTGAGTACTGAATCTGTAAGTGTCAGATATGTAAACGTGGAGTTTAGGATGAGTGACCAGACTTAGGAATTAGTATTAAGGCCAGAAGAATTTAGGTGAGCTACCTAGAGGCATTGCCTGTTGACCGGAGCTTCAAAGGCCAGGCATGAAATCCAATTTGGTGGAATCAGAACAGGACATGGCCCATTAGGACAAAAACCAGGAGAGAAATCATTGAGCATGCTACAGAGAGATGAGTAAGTGACTATCCAGTGCTGTGGAAGGCAAGTATGAGAAATCCAGGAGTGACACTGGCATTAGCAATATAAAGGTTACATATAGGTAGCACTTAGAGGGTAGCTGCAATAGTGTGTGACAACATAGGAATGTGTGTGGTATAACTGGAATAGGTTTGAGAAAGGATGGGAAGAGACAAACTAGAAAGCAAGTACATGGAAAAACCTTCTAAGAAACTCTACTATTAAAGAAAACTCAAGGTAAACATCTTTCCTTTTCTTAAAAAATATATTATTTACTTATTTGAGATAGAAGGAGAACGGGCACATCAGGGCCTCCAGCCACTGCAATCAAACTTCAGACACATGTGCCCCTTGTGCATCTGGCTTCTATGGGTCCTGGGGAGTTGAACCTTGATCCTTTGGCTTTGCAGGCAAATGCCTTAACCGCTAAGCCATCCCAGCCCTCCTTTTTTCCTTCACAGGAGTACTAGAGATTGAGCCCAGCACCTTGTATATGATAAGGCAAGTACTCTACCATATCCTCAGCCTAATATTTTATGTTTTCTTGAAAATATAATCTCAAAAAAAAAAAAATCCCCTCTCTTCAAACAGACCTCCTTACCATCTTTCTTATAATGGTCACAACTATTATCATTAACTTAGGCTCAAACCTGGGAGGCATCCCTGAATATTCTCTTTTCCTTTATTTATTTATTTATTTTTGGTTTTCTGAGGTAGGGTCTCACGCTAGCTCAGGCTAACCTTGAACTCTCCTACGTCTGCCTCCTTAGTGCTGGGATTAAAGGTGTGCGCCACCACTCCCAGCTTTTCCTCTATCTTCTCAGTCTTGTTAATTTTATCTCAAACCATTTTCTTTCTCTCCTTCCCTCCCTCTTCCCCACTTTCTTTTCAACAGACTGAGAGAAAGAGGCAGGCACAGAGAGAATGAGTATAGGTGTACCAAGGCCTCCCACTATGGCAAATGAACTCTACACACATGTGCCACTTGGTGCATCTGTCTTTTACATGGGTACCGGGAATTTGAACCTAGGGCATCAGGCTTTGCATGCAAGTGCCTTTAACCATGGAGACATCTCTCCAGTCCTTTCATAAAAATTTTTATTTTTCATTTTTTAATTTTTTGGGTTTTTTAGGGTTTCACTCTAGCTCAGGCTGACCTGGAATTCACTATGTAGTCTCAGGACGGCCTTGAACTCATGGAGATCTTCCTACCTCTGCTTCCCAAGTGCTGGGATTAAAGGTGTGCATCACCACGCCCGGCCTAAAATTTTATTTATTTTTGAGTGAGTATAGGCATGCCAGGGCCTCCTGCTGCTACAAACTCTGGACACATGAGCCTCTTTATGCATTTGGCTTTATGTGGGTACTGGGGAACTGAACCCGGGTTGTTAGGTTGTGCAGGCAAGCACCTTAACTGCTGAACCATTTCCCCAGCCTTCAAACTATTTTCAAAATAATCTCCTTTGAGCTGGGCATGGTGGCGCATGCCTTTAATCCCAGCACTCGGGAGGCCAGAGGTATAGGAGGATCGCAGTGAGTTTGAGGCCACCCTGAGACTACATAGTGAATTCCAGGTCAGCCTGGACTACAGTGAAACCCTACCTTTAAAAACCAAAACAATTTTTTTTTCCCTTTGGTCTTTTCCTATGCTTTAAGAAGGTCAGGCGCAGCTGGGCATGATGGCACACACCTTTAATCCCAGCACTTGGGAGGCAGAGGTAGAAGGACTGCTTTTGAGGCCAGCCTGGAGCTATAGAGTTTTAAGTCAACCTGGGCTAGAGTAAGATCCTTCCTTCAAAAACCAAAGGGAAAACTAAACAGAATAACAACAACAAAAACCCAAACCAAAACAAAAAGTCCAGGCTCACATTCTCTACATTTCCCAGCTGGTCTCTCCAACACTGGTCTTTGCTACTTTCCTGAATCCAATCACAGGACCCACACACTCCCTGCTCAATCTTCACATTACTGGTTCCCTAGCACTTAATGTGTCAAAGTCAAACTCAAAGGTCCTCTTGGATTACTCAATTCTGTCTTACCCACCAAACTCAATTGCTTTGTGTTCACCAATATTCTCCTCTAACTTTCCTCAAAACACTCACCATCACCCCCCTTTACCCTCATCTGCCTCTGATTGTTTTCTTTGCCTGATGTGAGGTGTGGAGCCAAGCAGTACCTGCAGTGCACAGTGATGGGATGGTTCCCTGACTGCTGCTGCTGCTTCTGCACTGCTGCGATGATGCTGATCATGCCCTTCCCGTCACTGGGGATGCCCACTTCAGGCCAGCCGTGGAAATGGAATTGTCGAATTTGCCGACTCTTGTTCTCCTTTAGAAGAAGAGGGATCAGGGAGGCAGTGGAAGCCCTGCCTTTCCTGCAGAAGTTCTGCTCACCACCCATCTTACCCTGGTGTTGGTGACCAGGAGGTCTCGGACAGTGTAGCTCTCGCATTCCTCTTCCTTCTTCAGTTCTACTGTGATGTCTCCATAGGATACCATGCCATCAGATGGCCAGTACTGGGCACACTTCTCCTAAAGGAACAAATAAATAGGAGAGGTCAGGGGCTAGAATACTATTTGTGGTAGAGCAGTACTACCCACAGGCAGCCTGAGTTTTCTCAACACAGGCACCTTTTCTTATCACACACTTCATTCTGGAGGGTTACCATACTACTTCACATCAGATGAATGAACTTCTGACTCCGAACTTCCCATTTCATCAGTCTAGGAATTGATGGTTAATGAAATCCTAGGTAGGATGTCAGCTGATTATAAATACATGTAAGTCTGGACTACTGAGTTAAATGACTTACTGGAATTGAAAAATAAAACCAGGGCCAGAGAGCTGGCTTAGAGGTTAAGGAGCTTGCCTGCAAAGCCCAAGGACCCAGGTTTGATTCCCCAGTTCCCATGTGAACACAAGGTGGTGCATGCATCTGGAGTTTGTTTCTAGAGGCCCTGGAACACCCATTCTCTGTCTCTCTCTATTTGCCTCTTTCTCTCTAGCTCTCCCATTTAAATAAATTTGTTTCCTTTCAGTCTTCCATTTTGTTTATTTGAGACAGAGAGGGAGGGAGAAAAAGAGAATGGGCACACCAGGGCCTCTAGCCACTGCAAACGAACTCCAGATATACACACTGCCTTGTGCATCTGGCTTATGTGGGACCTGAAGAATTAAACCTGGGTCCTTAGGCTTCCCAGGCAAGTGGCTTAACCGCCCAGCTATCTCTCCATCCCTCAGACTTCCATTTAAAAATAAAGAAAGCATTTTAAAAAATAAATAAAATGGGCCGGAGAGATGGATGAGCAATTAAGTCCTTGCCTGTGAAGTCTAAGAACCCTGGTTCGAGGCTTGATTCCTCAGGACCCACGTAAGCCAGATGCACAAGGTGGCACATGTATCTGGAGCTCATCTGCACCGGCTGGAGACCCTGGAACACCCATTCTCTCTCTCTCTTTCTCTATCTGTCTCTTTCTTTCTTTGTCACACTCAAATAAATAAAAATAAAAAGAATTTTAAAAAATAAAATAAATGAAAAGAAAAATAAAAAAAGAATAAAATCAGCTGGGTATGATGACACATGCCTGAAAGCCCAGCACTTGGGAGGAAAAGGCAGGAGGATCAGGAATGCAAGGCTACCCTTGGCTATTACCTGTTTTACAAGAGATCCTGTCTTATACTCTTCCCCTACACTCAGCCTCATGTAACATTTTTTTTTTTTTTTTTTTTTTTTTTTAGGTAGGGGCTAGCTCTAGCCCAGGCTGACCTGTAGTTCACTAGGCTGGCCTTGAACTCACAGTGATCCTCCTACTTCAGCCTCCAAAGTGCCCGAATTAAAAGCATGCACCACCACGCCAATTCAAATGCTTTGATACAGGCACAAGCCACTAGGCCAGGCTACCAGGGTGGTTATTATTTTTTAAACACCGATTTGTTAAAGGCTTATTAATCTTATAAAGTCCCAAGTCTTTACTGTAGTTCAAAAGTCACTTTCTTATTAAGCCATGCTGGCTTCTCCAGGATTATTCTACCAATCGTAATAATGTGCTTGTTTCTAGAGGCCCTGGAACACCCATTCTCTGTCTCTCTCTATTTGCCTCTTTCTCTCTAGCTCTCTCTCATTTAAATAAATTTATTTCCTTTCAGTCTTCCATTTTGTTTATTTGAGACAGAGAGGGAGGGAGAAAAAGAGAATGGGCACACCAGGGCCTCTTAGCCATTGCAAACGAACTCCAGATATATACACTGCATACGAACTCCATAATAATGGCATAATAATGTGCTACCTATTTACTGATAGGATTTTTAGGAACAGAGTGGAATGAAAGGGAGTCCCCCTGACATTGAGAATGCGCTGGAGAGACCAAATGATTCACAACAAACAAACAAACAAACAAACAAACAAACAAAAAACAGGAAAAAAATAGTAGGGTATAGATTTCCTTTGTTGAGCAGATCTGATTTAGAGTCCCTGACATCTTTTTATAGTCTGAACCTCCAGACAACAATAATTTTATTGTTGTTGTTGTTTTGAGGTAGGGTCTCACTCTCTAGCCCAGGCTGACCTGGAATTCACTATGTAGTCTCAGGGTGGCCTTGAACTCACAGTGATCCACCTACCTCTGCCTCCTGAGTACTGGGATTAAAGGCATATGCCACCATGCCTGGGATCAGCAATTTTTTAATTGAACTGAGGACTTTTTATTTCTAAAATTGAAGCCTGTGAAACACCTCTGAACTGGCAATAGAGACTCTTTTCTCTTCTTGCTTCATCCCCCTCAGAAAGCCTGCTCAGGTTTAAGAAAAAGAGGAGGGAGCAGAGCTTTGGAAACTAACTTCCAAGCCTCAAGTAGCTGCTGCATTACTACCTTGCAGCAGCTGAGCAAGACCTGTGCAACATTGGAATCATCAATATTCCATTGTGGAAAATGAAGAAGGGTTAAAAATACATCAAAGGCGGGCTGGAGAGATGGCTTAGCGGTTAAGCACTTGCCTGTGAAGCCTAAGGACCCCGGTTCGAGGCTCAATTCCCCAGGACCCACGTTAGCCAGATGCACAAGGGGGAGCACATGTCTGGAGTTCGTTTGCAGTGGCTGGAAGCCCTGGCGTGCCCATTCTCTCTCTCTCTCTCTCTCTGTTGCTCTCAAATAAATAAAATTAAAAAAAAAAAATCAAAGGGCTGCAGAGATGGCTCAGTGGTTAAGGTGCTTGCTTGCAAAGCCTAATAACCTGGGCTCAATTCCTCAGTACCCATGTAGAGCCAGATGCACAGTGGTATATGCATCTGGAGTTCACTGGGAGTGGCTAGCCTATTCTCTCTTTCTCTTTCTCTGCTTACAAATAAATTTAAAAAAATCAAAAAAACAAAACACATCAAAGGTTGTGCATGGTAGTACACATTTTTAATCCTAGTACTCAGGAGGCTGAAGTAGGATTACCCTGAGTTTGAGGCTACCCTGAGACTACATAGTGAATTGCGGGCCAGCCTGGACTACAGCGAGACCCTACCTCAAAAAACCAAAAACCAGGCTGGAGAGATGGCTTAGCAGTTAAGGTGCTTGTCTGGGAAGCCTAAGAACCCAGGTTTTATTCCCCAGTACCCTTGTAGGCCAGACTCACAAAGTGGTGCATGCGTCTGGAGTTCGTTTGCAGTGGTTGGAGGCCCTGGTGTGTCCATTCATTCTCTTTGTCTCTCCCTCAAATAAATTAAATAAAATAAATAAATAAATAAATATGATTAAAAAATAAATGCAAAGTAGAAGAGGACTAGTTAGGAAGAAGAGGTTCTGTGGAAGAGGGATGAGAAAGGGGAGACAAGAGAAGACAATGGGAGGGATTATGATCTAAGTACATAATATACATGTACGAAATTATCAGTAAAACAATTAATTATATGATCCGGGTGTGGTGACACACACCTTTAATTCCTGCAATAGCCATGAGTTTGAGGCCACCCTGAGACTATATAGTGAATTCCAGGTCAGCCTGGTTTAGAGTGAGACCCTACCTCAAAAAAACAAAACAAAACAGAATTTGAGAGATAGGAGCCTGGCATGGTGTCACATGTCTTTAATACCAGAATTTGGGAGGCAGAGGGAGGAGGATGGCTATAAGTTTGAGCCAACTTCTATTTTCTCTTCTTTATCAACGAATGGCAAAAACACAGAATCAAAGTGAAAGCTTGAGGAAATAGTCTTTATAAACCTAATTAGGAACCACTTTCCCCAGTCATTACAGTGACATCACAGGAAACAATGAACATAAAATTTCTGCCATTCTTTTTTTAAAAATGTATTTTATTTATTTGTTTATGGGGGGGTAGAAGCAGATAGAAAGAGAGAATGGGCATGCCACTGAAAATGAACTCAAGACACATGTGCCCCCTTGTGCATCTGGCTTACGTGGGCCCTGGGGAATTGAACCGGGGTCCTTAGGCTTCACAGGCAAATGCTGTAACTGCTAAGCCATTTCCCCAGCCCCAGGCATGATGTTAGGAACACATGGCTTAAAATCTGACTAGAATGTTGTGTAGAATTTAGGGAAAGAATGGAAGTTGTATAAGTGAACGAAACATGACTTGCCAAGTGAATTGAGGCTGCACTTGTTCTAAGAAGCTCTGGAGAAGAGGAAAAGTCAGCTGACAAAAGCATGTATGTGAGAGAAGAATCAAAGCCCTGAGAGGGAAGTTGTAGTACTTGGGAGAAGTTATTTGACCTTGTCTCATGGGCCTTTTGTGTGAGGTTTTTATTTTAATAGGTAAGAGGAGGAGAGGTCAGTATCTTGTTAGGTTGTCAATTTTTATGACACTATTTGTCATTCCTGAGATTGTAATAGGGTATTTGGGGTCCAGGAAAGTCCTTGAACCCTCAAACCCTAGATTTGTTTATAATTTTCATTAAAGAATTTAATTTAAAAAAAAGACTGAGAAGGATAATTATTATATTTATTGGGGGAAGTACAGAGCCAAGGGAAGGCACCCATGTGGCTAGATTCCACATGGAAGGCCTGGAAAAACCATGGAAAGAAAAGAGAATAAAGAAAGTTCAAGGAGCTCCTGCCATATGGGAGCTGCAGGGGGTAAAGAACCCATGTGGAGAGTAAGGGCTGGGGGGCCTGCCCTTTGGCTCAAACTGGCTGGGCCAGGACCCAGGCCCAGGCCCAGCTGAGGGGAAAAACTCATCCATAGCTAGAAGTTCCTAAGTGGGAACTTCGTTTTTTCAAGGCAGGGTCTCACCTTAGCCCAGGCTGACCTTGGATTCACAGCAATCCTCCTACCTCTGCCTCCTAAATACTGGGATTAAAGGCATGTGCCACCATGCCTGGGTCTCCAGCCCCCTTTTCTTTATTTTATATTTGTCAAATTCTATTGCTTCCTTTTGTATAGTTAGCAGAGAGCTGACTTCATCTTATGGACACTCAGGTAGTTCCACTTCAGAAGCCTGGTTTGGCTATATAACTTCTCTTCTTACTGGCTCTGCCCTGCCCTGCCTGTGAGATGGGTGGGGAGGGTATAGGCAAAGAGGAGTTAGATGCAGGAGAAAAACTAAATGATGGGAACAGTCTGGAATCAAACAGATACTAGGCCACTCCCCTTGAGAAGCTTAAGACTGCTATGACAACCAGCTAGCTGTGCGATATGCCTGAACAATGTCAGTTAAAGAAAGGAACTTTTTCATGATGCTTTGTCTTCCCACAGCCGGGGTATCTCTTTGAGCTCACCTGGCCTCTCTCCTCCAGTTCTGTTAGCATAACGATAGAACAGGATTTCCACTCCCAGATCATTCGCCAGAAGTCCTCAATTGTGTGAAGAAGTGGGCCCTGGCTGGCAATGTAAGAATCCTTCTGCCGGTAGCCCTACATACAATCAGAGGTATTATTATAGTTAGAGACTGGTGAGTGGAAAAGATAGACTTATTTGGGAGGCAGTCAGACAAGTCCCTAGGAAATGATAAAAAATGCTTGGAGACACACCCAACTCAGGTAGCTCCCTGCCCACCCTTGGCTAAGGATCAAATCCCAGGGAAGGGAAATGGAAGTTGGAGCTACGATGAGACCAAGTATAGGAAAGATCAGCTTCTTTCTTGGCTGTGACTATGTTGTGACCTTCCCATTTAGAAAATGCAATGGGGGCTAGAGAGATGCCTCAGTGGTTAAAGACTCTTGCTTAGAAACTGCATTGGTGTGTAGTATATTTCCTCTACATTTTGCTCTCTGGGGCTTGCCAGACCTTAGTGCTCAGATTGGCTGGGTATGAATTCAGTAGCTACTGACTGACTCAAAGATGTTTCTCCTAAATAGGTATGGGAGGAAGGCACTATAAGACCCAAGGGACAGGTCCGGGGGCACACCCACCACTTACATCAATGAAGGATGCATTCACGTAGTCTGTGTTCTCCTCACCTCGCTTAACTGGAATGATCACTCTATTGAATTCATCTGCAAGAAGACAATGGAGTCATCATCCTCAATAATCCACATAGGCAGGTATGTACGTTCTTTAGGCTTTTACATTATTTTATTTCCTCAAGCCATTCAAGAACTTGGAGCAATAGATAGAGACAATGCTATGATTCTCATTTCCAACCCAATCATTACTACCCCAGAAGTGGAAGGGGTAGAAGGAATTGGAAACTGAGGCTTTTGGGTAAGGAGAGGGCTCTTACATGGAATGATCTGTAAAACCCGGTTCTTCTTCATGTTGGCTGGAAGGTTTCCAGTACGCATCTTGTCATTCTGGATTTTGATGGATGTTAACTTCTGAATGAGTAAGTAAAGAGACATACTGATTCTGGTATTGAACCTGAAAAGACTCTGTCTGTCATTGGGCCTGCACCTCCAGGGACCCAGGCTGCAAGACCCATCAGGACCTTTACCTCCATTTTTACACGTTATTGTTGCAACATTGTTTCCTCTGTCTTTAAGCTTAATTATAAGTCAAGAGAAAATGGCTTCTGTGGACCCTTGAATTTTATGTGCCCACCTGCCACCCACTCTGCTGTACTATTCTGTTTCACCCTAGATGTGGTCTTAATACTCTTAAGAAAAATATTCAAGTGTGTATTCTCAGGCCTGAGGTTGCATTTGTTTTTGTGCATGCAGAGACCACATGACAACTCAGTGTCATTCCTCAAGTATGCTGTCCGCTTTTTTTTTTTTTTTTTAACTTTCCACAGGTTTTTATTGAGGGAACTGAGGGGCAGGCCCCCCCGGCCAGTGGGCTGAGGGCCCAGGAAAGGAATGCAGAAGAAGTGGGGTCTCCCCTAGTGAGGGCTGGCCTGGCAGAAACAGTGTACCCTGTGACCCCTCTTTGGCAATAAGCTGGGAACATGGCACCTTCACTCTGGCCTGGCAGGTAGAGGGAGGCCCCCAGTGGCAGCTGGCAGTGTAGGCTGGCAGAGGCCGGGTTTGGCACCAGAGGCTGGACAGCCTGATGCTGTCCTCTTTTTGAGATAGGGTCTCTCATTGGCCTGGAAGTCACTGGCCAGTGAGCTCCAGGGATCCAACTGTCTCCATCTCCTCAGTGCTGAATGGCACTGGCATTCATGGTCGAACTTAAGCCCTTATGCTTGAGAAGCAAATGCTTTGTTGATTCAGCTATATTTCTAGCCTTGGAGGTTGTTTGATTCCTGCTGTTCAAAGTAGACCACACATCAGTAGCACAGGCTTCATTGTGTTAGGAATCCACAGTATCATGCTGAACTTAAACCAATGAATCAGACCTGCGTCCTGACAGGGTCCCAGAGTCACACATGCATTACAGTGCAGCAAGAACTGCGTTCAGAAGAAGAGTTCTTAACACACAATCTCTTACTTCTGGGAGTTTTTGTTTTTTTTCTTCCTTTTCAGTTCTGGGGACTGAACTAAGGGCCTCACACATACCAGGCAAGTACTCATCACTGGGCTCTATCACCGGTGCATTTTTAAAATTTATTCTGAGATAGAGCTAAGTTACCCAGGCTGTCCTTCAGCTCATTTTGTAGCCCAGGTTGACCTTGAGCTTACAAACTTTCTGCCTATGCCCTAATCAGGCTTAGGAGCACTTCTTACTGATCAGAGTATAAAATACAATTTTATTTATTGATTTTATTTATTTTTTGGGGGTACTGGGGGCTGAACCCAAACCAGTGGTATCAGGCTAAACATTCACTCTATCACTGAATCCTGACACAGGCCTTAAGAATTGGGAGCCACTGTTTAATGGCATACAGCAGTAGTTAGCAACCTAAGGTTCACAGAGCAAATCTTGACACTTCTTGAAAATAATGACCCAGCTCATTTGGTTAAATGTCTATGATTGCTTTTGTATTACAATGGCAGTATTAAGTAATTGGAAAAGAGCCTACGAAGCCTAAAATTATTACCTGACCCTAACAGAAAAACTTTACTCTTGCTGTATATTATAATAACCTAGGAGGGCTGAGAGGCCTAAAACACTACTTTGGCTTGGGAGATAGCTTAGTTGGCAGAGTGCTTGCTTTATAAGCACAAGCATCTGAGTTTGATCCCTAGGACCCATGTAAAAATGCCAGGTTTGGTGGCAAGTGTTTGTAATATTGGCGCTGAGAAAGTGATAAAACAGATTCCTGGGGCTTGCTAGGCAGCCAGTCTAGCCTAACTGGTGAGCTCCAGGTCAATTAAGAGACTCTATCTCAAAATAATGTAGACAGCATTCCTAAGGTTGTCCTCTGGCCTCTACATGCTCAAGTAACCACACACACATTTGCACCATCCCAACATACATTAAGAAAATACTGTTTCTGCCGGGTGTGGTGAAACACGCCTTTAATCCCAGCACTCAGGAGGCAGAGGTAGGAGGACTGTTGTGTTTGAGGCCACCCTGAGACTACATAGTAAATTCCAGGTTAAGCCTGGGCTAGAGTGAGACCCTACCTCAAAAAAACAAACAAACAAAAAATACTGTTCCCTACTTTTCTTTTTCCTTAAGCAAAATTCAAGTGATCCTAACATGCAAAAATGGGTTGAGAATGATAGGAGTAATGGCCTACCTTCTTTTTATTTTTTATTTTTATTTTTTGAGGTAAGGTCTCAAATCTAGCCCATGCTGACTAATAACTCACTCTGTGGTTCCAGGCTGCCTTGAATTCACAGTGATCTTTATACCTCTGCCTCCCAAGTGTTGGGACTGAAGACATGTGTCACCATACCAAGCAAGACTCATCTTCTTAATTCTAGTATACCTAACATAGGGATTCAACTACTACCAGTTGGTAAATGTACAGTCAGCATTTACCCAGATCAACTTCCCCATATTATCTGGATACTTCCATCTGGAGGTGGCCCAGCCCCAACTCACCTTAAACTCCTCTTCTAATCCATTGTTGCTGGTCCCTGGGATTTTGTTGTAAATTTTCTGCAGGTGGGTTTCTAGAGAGGTGACTTCCAGTTCTGTATCCCCATAGAGATAATGCTCCAGAAGGGCTTGGTATATGAAAACATATTGCATCTGAAATGTGGATGGCAGAGTTTTCAGCAGTGTACCACATGGTCCCTATGGTACTAGCTCATCTCTTCCACTCTCTTTATTCTGTCCATTTTTCCTGGGAAATGATTCACTCATGCTGTTCCAACTTAGTGAAAGAGAACTTGAAATGCACTCCTTTGGGGATGCTTGGCTTAGGATGCAGGATCCTAATTTAGTAGATCCTGTAATCTGAAGGGCTATCAGAAATTAGAGATGTATGAAACTTGTGATAGCCTGGCTTCCAGCCAGCCTCAATTCCAGTGCTATCCTGTGACCACAGAGTCCATCTTGTGGGCCAATTATTTTTCTCAGGGACTGCTCTTTTATTTATAAAGTCCAGTGGAAAAAACAGGTAACTTCCTGCCTTCCCTAGCCACAAGGCCACAATCTCCTCTACACTCAGTTTCTTTAAATATCTATTGTTTTTTCAAGGTATGGTCTCCATCTCTAGCCCAGGCTGACCTAGAATTCACTATGTATTTCGGATGACCTTGAACTCTGTGATCCACCTACCTCTGCCTCCTGAATGCTGGGATTAAAGATGTGTGCCATCATATCCGGCTAAATATCTACTTTTTTTTCTTTTGGGTTTTCGAGGTAGGGTCTCACTCTAGTCCAGGATAACCTGGAATTCATGATGTAGTCTCAGGGTGGTCTCAACCTCATGGCAATCCTCCTACCACTGCCTCCCGAGTGCTGGGATTAAAAGCATGCACCACCACGCCTAGCTAAATATTTACTTTAAAAAAAAAATTTACTTTTTAACATCAGTTCATCGTATTATATTATGATCATTTACAACAATCTGGGAGACCTTAAGGCAGGCAGATGTTTTGCTCTCCCCTTGCCTCACCCACAGATCACTCACATCTGTTTGTACCATCTGGCAGCGCTGGGCCCGAATCCGACTCACAAAGCCATAGACATCCACTTTCCGCTCAGAATGCATCATGTCCAGCATGGCATCAATGACAACAAATGTACCAGTGCGCCCTACACCTGCACTGTAGCCAGAGAGCAGGGGGTTATTGGGATAGCAAGCATACTGTGGGAGCAGACAGGAAGTGTATCATAGGCTCGGCTCTTTCTCCAAGCCTCTAAATTCTAATTTCCATTGGAGGGAGAGCTGATGCTATCCTGACGCTAACAACCCCCACATGCTAGGAGTACCTGACCTATAATTATCAAGGCCAGGCATTTACAAGCATCTGAAGGTGCAAGAATATATAGCCAGAATTTGACCCTGTCTCCTGGCTTCACAGCAGGGTCTCCTCACTCCCAACCTTGGAGGACTGCCCTCCTGAGATGAAAGCTATATTATTAACTCCAACAAATATAATAGTAAAGTAGAACTTAGCCCATATTATTCAGAGTATATCCTAAATATAATGGGATTTAGTGAACAAGTCCTAGTATATTTGCAAATACTGCTTACATATACTGCTCCTATAGGTAAGATATGGCTCAAGTCTTCCTTCCCAGGTATTTTGGAACTAGAATTGAGCCGTTTAACTTCTGTTTCTTCAAGTCATACTCCACACTTGGGGCATCTCTGGCTGCTGCTGGCCTGGGTTTCCAGCTATGCATTTGTTCTTTGTCAAGCTCCTTGGGTCTTTGTGTTGCTTACTTGCTTTGGCCAAAGGGAAAGAATGTAGGAGGTGGAGGGTCAAGCCACACTGACCTGCAGTGGACCACGATGGCCCCTGCGTATTGAGGGTTACAGGCCTTCACCTTCTTGAGGAACTTGAGCATGCCAATTGGGGTGAAAGGCACC
Organism: Jaculus jaculus; assembly: GCF_020740685.1. Taxonomy (NCBI): domain Eukaryota; kingdom Metazoa; phylum Chordata; class Mammalia; order Rodentia; family Dipodidae; genus Jaculus; species Jaculus jaculus. The sequence goes on along the minus strand of NC_059109.1, from coordinate 82,139,642 downwards.
CCAAAGTCTGGCCAGCTGGTAAAGTGGAACTGTGTGATGAGGCGCTGCGGTTTCCTGTTGGTCATATCCCCAACCTGTGAAGTGAGGAAATCCTGTGTGTTTGCTCTGATACCCGGGGAAGGCAGCACAAGCACAGGGAGGGTACAGTAGTGGCTGTCAGTGATGACTGAGAAATAAGATGGTTCCCAGAGAGGTTTGGATTATGGACAGAGAATCATCTCCACACAGCGCAGCTATCACTATTATTCTTGGCCTATACAGAAAGATGAAACTCAAAGAACTTAAATGACCTGCTTAAAGTCTCAGAACTAGTAAATAGCAGAGCTAGAGCTAAACTGCATGACTCCTCCTGAATCTTCGTAAGTCTTCTTCCCAAGCAGTTACCCCCACCCTTCACTATAGGTGTCCTTGGTTCAGGCCTTCAGAGTTGCTCAGGAGGGCCACAACAGGCCCTCTACATCCTTGTTATTATTAGGAGCTTTTGGAGGAGCAGAGAGAGATTAACACAGCACCCAGAAGCTGCTAAAACTTCTGAAGCTTTCTCTCCAAGTGGTCTGGTCACATCAAAGATGATCAAATGCCACTGGATAGGTATTTTTCTTCCCAGACATTAAAAACACTGCTTACTACTACTACTACTACTACTATTACTAAAAGCAACAACAACAACACTGTTTAGTTGTGACAGAGAGATTCCTGTGGGTCAGATATCTGATTTCAGAATCTAGCTCATATAACTACAATTCCTGACCATTCTAAGTAAGAAGGTAGCCTACCTAGCCTGTTCCTACCCTCTTAGTGGTCAGCAGATCCTAAACTAAAGTAGGTAGAAGATCGTACCTGCTGAATGCAGAACTTTCGTACGGTGTAGTCCACCAGAACAGTCACATCTTCCACAGACACACGAATATTCCCATAGGTCCAGCAGCCTTGGTCTGGCCAGTACTGGGCGCACTTACACTAAACAAACAAACAAACAAACAGATATGCATCTCCTCACCCAGTATTGCCCCTGACAGATGCAAAGGGCCTGAAAGGAATCACAAAACTTGTAATAAAGTCTCCAGAAAGCCCTTTGGCCTTTTCTCACCTAAGCAAGCTAAAGACTTATTGTTTATTCTAGCTTCTTATTATCAAAATCTTCAGCTTCCAATCTCTGACTATATGTATCCTCAGCCCTATATTTCATCTCTCCACTGCCCCCACATCCCTCAGTTCTAGGCAAATCTGAAACTATTTTACCTACAAAATCTGCAATTATATAATCTCCCATGCCAGGTTCTGGGAGCAAACCTGGCTGAAGCCCCTGGGGCCAGGAACCTGTTGTGACAGAGCTACCACAGTACACTATTGCAGACTATAGACCTGACATTAACCTAAGGACCTCTCTGTTTACTGGGTTGTGGACAAGCTTCTAAGAGCCAGAGATCTGGTTAGAGTAAACTAACCTAAAATCCATGATTATGTTATCTCTTAATACATCCAGGATGGTGATCAAGGTGATGCCGAGCACCATGCCATCCTTGAGAAATACTGTTCTGAATGGACAGTCATCTCTGGGGCTTGATTCAAGACTGAGGATTGGCACTGGCTGTGGCCCAGTGACAGAGCTGGCCAGACCAGAAATAGACTTGGCAGCCACACACATACACACAAAAGAGGAACAGTTAGAAGCTGCCTGAAGGATCAGGCGAAAGCCTCAGATTGCCTTGTATTCCTGTTGGCACATCTTTATTTGGCTGCTAGCTCATACAGCTGCCTTTACCAACTTGAAGATATAGCAAAGGCCAGGAAGCCAAGGGAATGAGGGACTAGAGATGCCAAAGTATTCCTTTCTAGTTATTTTGGAATCAAAGTATGTTGTTTAACTACCAGACACAGAAACATACCTGAAATGCCCTGAGATTCATCTGAGACTTCCAGGCCATAGAAAACTCTGGAAAACATATTAGCCTGCATATGTCTGGATGATGTTACTGACAGCAACCACAAAAAGCAGACAGACAGGCTCAAACTTTGAGCTACAGCAGAGCAGTCCCCCTGCTGACTACATTTAAATCTAGACTGGTATCTAAGTTTTCATTTCACCTCCTTTCTTTCCTTTAGGTTGGTCACCATGACGATGGTAGCTGTGTTTTGTTCCCAGATCATTCTCCAGAAATCATTCACTGTTTCTTCTTTTGGTCCTAAGGTAGCCAAAAGCAAAGATCAGAATACACATTAAGGGGAATAAAGAGGCTAGGAAATTGAATACCCATTCCTGACTTTTCTAAGTCTGTCCCCAGATGAATATCCAACTTATCTATCCATCTACCTACCTAATAAATGACTGTTTCCCATGTATCTACCAATGCAGAAACTTCAATAGGACTGTGGTCAGGAGGCTGCCAAATTAAGACAGAACAAAATGGTCTTCCATGGATAGTATAGTCAAGGATTAGAATTTGCTTCCTGAATATCTACAGTATGATCCAGGCAATAAGCCAAGTGCTAGATATGGAATTTACTCCTTCCTATCACACTCGGAGTTGGGTATCATCAGCATCAAAAAGTTTGAATGATGTTGAAGTGCTGAGAATAAGTGACTACTGGGTGCTCAGTGCTAATTGAGATAGCATATCACCACTTGCAGGGCCTAGGGAACATTAAAGAAGAGGTCAGAAACAATAACAAACAAACAAAGAGCCAGGTGTGGTGGTGTATGCCTTTAATCCCAGGACTCAGGTGGTAGAGGTAGGAGGACAGTTGTAAGCTGGAGGCCACCCTGAGACTACATAGTGAATTTCAGGTCAGCCTGGGCTACAGAAAGACCCTACCTCAAAAAACAAAAATAAAATAAAATAAATTTAAAAAGATAAATAAAATAAAAAGAGGACAGAAAGAATGTCAAATGTAAGAGCTATAGGATCAAGAGGAATCCTATGGAATTGTCTTTTGGACATAACATGGCTACTGTACTCAAGAACAGCTGTGATTACCTGCACAAGACTGTATAAGCCAGGACCAATCAACATTCCTCCATGGCTGGAGGACAGGCTCATGAGGGTCCTATCCTTTCCTAAGGAGCTAAATGCTGGGGAGGGGGAGTCATTCTCTTTAGTGGTGTAGCTACTGGTAAGTAGTGGGAAGAAGGTATTCAGCTGGAGTGAGAGGGGGATAAGACAGGGCAATTGGGGAGTATATCTACTTAAAATATAGTATGTACATGTATGAAATTATAAAAAAAATGAAGAAAAATAAAACAAAATAAGAAAGGCTAAACTTGGTGTGGTGGCCTTTAATCCCAGCATTTGGGAAGCAGAGGTAGGAGGACTGCTTGAGTTCCAGGCCAGCCCGGGATTACAGAGTGAGTTCCAGGTCAGCTTGGGCTAGAGTGATATCCTACCTTGAAAACTAGAAACAAAACCAAGAAAAAGACAAATAAAGGTTGGGTGACTTTCTCAGGCTGAAATTTTATCAGCTCTTTATCTCTTATCATTTTCTTTTATTTATTTATTTATTTTCTCAATTTTTACTAACATTTTCCATGATTATAAAAAATATCCCATGGTAATTCCCAACCCCCCCCCCCCGTTTCCCCTTTGAAATTCCATTCTCCATCATATCCCTTCCCCATCTCAATCAGTCTCTTTTATTTTGATATCATGATCTTTTCCTCCTCTCTCTCTCTCTCTCTCTTTCTTTCCTTCCTTCCTTCCTTCCTTCTTTCTTTTTCTTTCTTTCTTTCTTTCTTTCTTTCTTTCTTTCTTTCTTTCTTTCTTTCTTTCTTTCTTTCTTTCTTTCTTTCTTTCTTTCTTTCTTTGTTTGAGAGCGACAGACACAGAGAGAAAGACAGATAGAGGGAGAGAAAGAGAATGGGCACGCCAGGGCTTCCAGCCTCTGCAAACGAACTCCAGACGCGTGCGCCCCCTTGTGCATCTGGCTAACGTGGGACCTGGGAAACCGAGCCTCGAACTGGGGTCCTTAGGCTTCACAGGCAAACGCTTATCCGCTAAGCCATCTCTCCAGCCCTCTTTTCCTCTTCTTATGATGGTCTTGTGTAGGTAGTGAATTTATTATTTTTAATTAATTTGAGAGAGAGTAAACATACATGGATGTTTCAGGGCCTCTTACCACTGCAAACAAATTCCAGATGCATGTGTCACTTGGCCATCTGGCTTTATGTGGGCAATGAGAAAGTGAACCTGGATCTGATACTTTGTATGCAAGTGTCAGGCTGTAATTTTTTCTTCTTCTGTTTTTTTTTTTTTTTTTTTTTTTTCCTGAGGTAGGGTCTCACTCTAGCTCAGGCTACCTGGAATTCACTATGGAGTCTCAGGGAGGCCTCAAACTCACGGCAATCCTCCTACCTCTGTCTCCCAAGTGCTGGGATTAAAGGTGTGTGCTACCACACCCAGCTTTCAGGCTGGAATTTAAATTTACTCTTCATATAGCCTCAGGAAGTCATAAAAAAATTTTAGGGCTGGAGAGATGGCTTAGTGGTTAAGGCGCTTGTCTGCAAAGCCAAAGGACCCAGGTTCTATTCCCCAGGATCCATATAAACCAGATGCACATGCATCTGGAGTTCGTTTGCAGTGGCTAGAGGCCCTGGTGCACCCATTCTCTCTCTGTGTCTCAAATAAATAAATAAAAATAAATCTTAAAAAAAGATTTTAAATAAGAAGGAGGCAGCATAGAAAGAGAGAAAGAAATGGAATCTAAGAGTAGAGAGGCTAAGGGAATTTCCAGGATATAGTTAAGAGAAGGCTAGGGGGCACTAGATCCACCATGGATTGAAGACTGAGGATTCTAGAGGGGACTAGAGACATGGCTTAGCAGTTAAGCCACTTGCCTGCAAAGCCAAAGGATCCAGGTTCAATTCCCTAGTACCCACGTGAACCAGATGCACAAGGTAGCGCATCCGTCTGGAGTTCGTTTGCAGTGGCTGGAGGCCCTGGCATACCTATTCTCTCTCTGTCCCCCTCTTGAACTCTCTCTCAGTCAAATAAACAAATAAAAGCTGGCTATGGTGGCACACACCATTAATCCCAGCACTTGGGAGGCAGAGGTAGGAGGATTGCTATGAGTTCAAGGTCAGCCTGAGACTACATAGTGAATTCTAGGTTAACCTGGGCTACAGTGAGACCTTACCCTGAAAAACAAAACAAAACAAACAAACAAATAAATAAAAATAATTAGAGTAATAAAAGAAGATTCTAGAAGAATCCCAAAGGATTTCAGGGTCAGCAAATTAAAAAAAAAAATTAAACCTCAGGGGTTGGAGAGATGGCTTAGCAGTTAAGGCGTTTGCCTGCAAAGCCAAAGGACCTTGGATTCCCCAGGACCCACATAAGCCATATGCACGAGGGCTCACATGCATCTGGAGTTCGTTTGCAGTGGCTGGAGGCCCTGGTGTGCCCATTCTCTCTTTCCCTCTCTCTAACAAATAAATAAAAATAAAGTAAAAGCCAGGCATGGTGGCACATGCCTTTAATTCCAGCACTAGGGAGGCAGAGATAGGAGGGGATTACTGTGAGTTCGAGGCCACCCTGAGAATACAGAGTGAATTCCAGGTCAGCCTGGGCTAGAGAGACACCCTACCTTGAAAAACCAAAACCAAAACAGAACAAAACAAAACAACAACCACAACAAAAAGCCAGGTGTATCGGCACACACCTTTTTTTAATCCCAACATTTGGGAGGCAGAGGTAGGAGGATCACCATGAGTTCAAGGCCACCCTGAGACTACATTGTGAATTCCAGGTCAGCCTGAGCTAAAAAACAAAAAACAAAAACAAACAACAACAAAAAAGACTAGAAAAGTGAGGTTATTAAACTCTTGAAAAAAGCTGAATGAAATACCACACAGTGCTATATGTTTCACTTGTAATATCTGTATACTCATAACAATGGAAGTGACAATTATTATCTTACTTCAGTGGTGTTTTTAAAAGTATTGAGGTCTTTATGAAAAAAGTCTTTGCAGTACTGTGGACTTAACCTAGAACTTCATGCATGTTAGGCAAGTGCTATATCACCAAGCTATAGCCATCAGTCACAAGAAAACACTCTTAAAAACAATGCTCATGTCAGCTGCATGTATACTAACTAAAGTGGGAAAAAGAGAAAATCAACATGGCCCCTGAGGAAGAATAACCTAGAAATTCAAGGAAGGTTCCGTATTAACAGGAAGAAAGAGAGGGAGGGACAGAAGGAAAGGAAAGGGAAAAAGGCAGGCAGGCAAAAACAGTAAGAAATGGATGCGTGCCAGGAAGATTTAAAGCCCATGGAAAGTGTTTCACTGCTGGACAGTTAGGACAATGTCCTGGGAGTACATGGATGTTAAGAAGGACAGAGTGCAGACGGGCTAACAAGAAAGGAAAGATAAATTAATGAAAGCCAGTGCAGGAAGTGGCATAAAATGAGACTGGAGGGGCTGAGGATGTGGCTTAGTGGTTAAAAGAACTTGCTTGTACTCTGCTGGCTGTAATCCCCAGTACCCCTGTAAAGCCAGATGCATGAAGCAGTGTATAGGTCTGGAGTTCATTTGAAGTGGCAAGAGGTTCTGGTGCACACTCTCATAAACAAATAAAATACTACATAGGGCTGGAGAGAAGGCTTAGTAGTTAAGGCACATGCCTGTGAAGCCTAAGGACCTAAGTTCAATCCTCCAAGTCCCATATAAGCCAGATGCACATGGTGGCACATGCATCTGGAGTTCATTTGCAATGGCTGGAAGCCCTGGTATGCCCATTCTCTCTCTCTAAAAAATAAATAAAGATAAATGTTATAAAATATCTTCTTTAAAAAGGCTGCTAATTGGATTTTAGTAATTCCTAACCTTAATAAAACTTGAATTATTGGAGTCAAAGGAGGTTCAAAAAATAATGTATCTTTCACATTCACAAACAGACCCAGCAACCTGGAGTCCAGTTTTCAGTATTCTAACTACCTCAGTATTACTATGAATGTAAGATGATGGGATCAAGGTCCTAATTTGAAACAACAACCAGTGCTTATGGTAACTTAATGTTTCGTCAGTGCTTTTATTGATTGGTTATATGTCATTCCTGTGACAGAACAATATTTGCCTTTTTACAAAGCTTATTAACAGCCTTCCAATTTATATTTAAAAAGCTAAAGAACAGTGGACGGATTTTTTTTGGGGGGTAGACGAAAAGAATTGATTACTCTTGCTGCATACCTGTGGGGTGGCTGGAGAAACAGCTTTTTTAATGCATTAGGTTTCAGTATAAATATAATTCAAAAACTGTTAGCTTTTGGGAGTGGGGGAAATTGTGTGGATTTTGTTATAATTTATTGATTCATCTTTAAAGTTTTTTTCTTTTGATAATTACCAGACCATCATTATATAAGTACTGTGAAGAGATTACTAATGTATAAAGGACTTTACCCAAGTCCATTAAATAAACACTATTAAAAAATAAAATATTACATAAAAGGAAATAAGATTGGAAAGGTACAGGTAACGTATCAGAATACAAAAGAGATGAGGACTGGCTAAGTAAGTCTTGTCCAACAGAGAATGGCAAATGCTTTTAGAATTTTCATGAGAGCCTGAATTCACGAGAAAGGCCAATGTAATGCCATCCCTGGGGAGGTTGAAATCAGAGGACTGCCATGAATTCAAGGGGAGCCCTACACAATTCAAGAAGGTGTCTGCACAGAGCTGACAGGAAAGATGGGAGGAGGGCAGCAGAGAAGAGTGATCTTGAGAAAGGAACGACAGGAGATCTGGATGATACAGAATCTGGCTTGCTGAGTAGGTGTATCTAAATCTTCATGAACCAGAAAATAAAGGAAAAAAGTAGTTCTGAGCCAGGTGTGGTAGCATATGTTTATACTCTTAGTATCTTGGAGGTGAAGGCAGGAGGATCAGGAGTTCAAGGTCATCCTCAGCTAAATAGGAAGCTAGCCTGGGCTATATAAGACCTTATTTCAAACCAACAACAAAAGTAATTTTCAAGTTGAGTAAAACTTGTATGTTTTTAAAAAATATTTATTTTTATTTATTTCAAAGAGAGAGAAAGAGGGAGGGAGGGATTGAGAGAGAGAGAGAGAGAGAAAAAATGAGCACATCAAGGCCTCCAACCACTGCAAACGAACTCCAGACACATGCGCCACCTTGTGCATCTGGCTTTATGTGTGTCCTGGGGAATCAAACCTGGGTCCTTTGGCTTTGCAGGTAAGCACCTTAACTGCTACAAAAACATTTTATTTATTAGAGAGAGAGAGAGAAAGAAAGAAGCAGCCAGAGAAAAAGAATGGGCATGTCAGAGCCTCTAGTCACTGCAAACTCCAGACATATGCACTACCTTGAGCACCTGGTTATGTGGGTATTGGGGAATCAAAACTGGGTCCTTAGGCTTTGCAAGCAAGTGCTTCACTACTAAGCCATCTCTTCAGCCCAAAACTTATCTCTTAGTTTCTTACACTGAATCTAAATAGTTTTGGAGTATCCACGTAGTGGTGCAAAAAAAAAAAAAAAAAAAAAAAATGGCCTAAAAACATAGCTCAGGAGCTCAAGAGAAATAGCAGCTAAACAGAGATGTTATAGATCTCTCAAAGGGAACAGAGAGAGGAAGAAAAGAGGTGTCAAATAAAGAATGCTGGGGATCATCTACACAGAATCAAAAGCATGGGAGGGCTGGAGAGATGAGTTAGCAGTTAAGGCACTTGCCTGTGAAGCCTAAGGACCCAGGTTCTATTCTACAGTACTCATGTAAGCCAAGATGCACATGGTGGCACATGTGTCTGGAGTTTGTTTGCAGTGGCTAGAGGTCCTGGCACACCCATTCTCTCTCTCTCTCATTAAACACACACACACACACACACACACACACACACACACACACACATACACACAGAGGCCTGGCATGGTGGCACATGTCTTTAATCCTAGGACTTGGGTGGCTAAGGTAGGAAGATGGCTGTGAGTTTGAGGCCACCCTGACTACACAGTGAATTCCAGATCAGCCTAGAGCAACATCCTACCTCAAAACGTCCCCCCCTCAAAAAAACAAACAAAAACATGGGAAGGAGACCAGGACACAGATGGAAAGGAGAACTGAGAAGAGATGGGGGCCAGGAAAGACAGACAAGGTGTTTCAAGACGTGATCATCCACAAATTAGGGGGAGGGTAGGTTAAACTTTATATGACACAGAAACATCTTTAATTTATTTAGCTAGGTGTGGTGGTGCACACCTTTAATCCCAGCACTTGGGAGACAGAGGTAGGAGGATCAGTGTGAGTTTGAGGCCATACTGAGACTACATAGTAAGTTCCAGGTCAGCCAGGACTAGAGTGAAACCCTATCTCAAAAAAAAAAAAAAAATTTATTTATTTATGGTAGTACTGGGGTTGTAACCCCAGGGTCATATATGGGAGGTAAGTACTCTACCACTGAGGTACATCTCTAGCCCATAGGGAGGCAGAAAGAACAAAAGCTAGAAATAAAATTTAGAAAAATCAAGAGAATCAAATGTCAGGAAATAATGGAATTTCAAGGAGTACAGGCACTGTGAAGAGGCTTCAGGACAGAAGGCATTGATCTTAATTCAAAGAATATTTTAGTGTCAACAAGAGGGCAAATGAAGAGGAGGAGAAGCTGCGTGGTTCATGAGCAGATGGTATCTGAGTTGGTTGTTGGAGGATGGAGATGAACTGTTGAAAAGGAAGAGAAAGCAGGACCTAGTTAGGCAATGGCCAGGACCTGTAAAAGACTGCAGGCACAAGGGTCAGAGGGATTCCTAGACCAATTCATTTTATCACATTTCTATTTTAGTTTTATCATTTTATCTCTAGGACAGTACTGTCCCACAGATGGTAGAAATTTTCTTATTGGCACTAAAATGATAGCCTCTAGCAGCATGTGGCTATTGAGCCTTAAAATATAAGTAATATGCTCAAGGAATTAAATTTTATTTTAGTTTATTGTTTTCAAGGTAGGGTCTCATTGTAGCCCAGGCTGGCCTAGAACTCAAGTGATCCTCTGCCTCCCAAGTGTCGAGAGTAAAGGTATGTACTACAATGCCAGGCTTTCAAGATTTCCTTCCTTCCTTCCTTCCTTCCTTCCTTCCTTCCTTCCTTCCTCCCTCCCTTCCTCCCTCCCTTCCTCCCTCTTTCTTTCCTTCCTCCCTTCCTCCCTCCCTTCCTCCCTCTTTCTTTCCTCCCTCCCTCCCTCCCTCCCTCCCTCCCTCCCTCCCTCCCTCCCTCCCTCCCTCCTTTCTTTCTTTCTTTCTTTCTTTTCCGAGGTAGGGTCTCACTCTAACCCAGACTGACCTGGAATTCACTATGGAGTCTCAGGGTGGCCTTGAAATCACAGCAATCCTCCTACCTCTGCCTCCCGAGTGCTAGGATTAAAGGCGTGCACCACCATGCCCGGCTTCAAGCTTTTTTTCTTTTTAATATATTTAATTTTTTTTTAAATTTTCTATTGGAGCGCGACAGACAGAGAGAAAGACAGATAGAGGGAGAGAGAGAGAATGGGCGTGCCAGGGCTTCCAGCCTCTGCAAACGAACTCCAGACGCATGCGCCCCTTTGTGCATCTGGCTAACGTGGGTCCTGGGGAAGCGAGCCTCGAACTGGGGTCCTTAGGCTTCACAGGCAAGCACTTAACCACTAAGCCATCTCTCCAGCCCAAGCTTTTTTTCTTTTTAATGAGGTTTTAAAAACAAGTATTTTTTCTTTTTTTCTCCTTCAAGTTGGGGTCTCATTTTAGTCCAGACTGATCTGGCACTCACTTTGTAGTCCCAGGCTGGTTTCAAATTCACAGCAATCCTCCTCCTCTGCCTCCTGAGTGCTTGGATTAAAGATGTGTGTCATCACATCCAGCTAAAAAGAATTATGTTTTATTTTGCGCGCGCGTGCGCGCGCGTGTGTATGTGTGTGTGTGTGTGTGAGAGAGAGAGAGAGAGAGAGAGAAAATGGGCATGTCAGGGCCTCCTTCTGTTCAAATGAACTCCAGATGCATATACCACCTTATGCTGTCTTTACATGGGTATTGGAGAATTGAACCTTGGCTGGCAGGCTTTGCAAACAAGCACATTTTGACCACTAAGCCAGAATAAGACTCTACCAAAACCCAAAACAAAACAAGACAAAAATAAAAGCAACTTGCCAGGTGTGATGGCACATGCTTTTATTCCCACTCTTTCTTAAAAAAAAAAAAAAAAGTTTATTTGAGAGAGAAAGAGGCAGATGTAGAATAGAGAGAGAATGGGCATGCCAGGGCCTCTAGCCACAGCAAACAAACTCCAGACTCATGGGCCACATCTTGCATCTGGCTTTACATAGATACTGGGGAATTGAACCTAGGTCCTTAGGCTTCACAGGCAAGTGCCTTAACCACAGAGCCATCTTTCTAGCCCTTAATATCACTCTGGAGGCAGAAGTAGGAGGATCATAGTGAGTTCAAGGACAGCCTGGTTAGAGCAAGACCCTACCTCAAAAAAACAAAATAAGAGCCAGGCGTGGTGGCGCACACCTTTAATCCCAGCACTCGGGAGGCAGAGGTAGGAGGACTGCCATGAGTTTCAGGCCACAGTGAGACTACATAATGAATTCCAGGCCACCCTCAGTCTCAACTAGAGCGAGACTCTACCTCAAAAAACCAAAACAACAACAACAAAACAAACAAACAAAAAACCCCACCAAAACAAAAAACAAAAGAAAACTAGTTCATTTAGTATTTGGGGGGAAAAAAACCCCAAAACAAAAAACCTGCAAGCTTATGGGATTATAGTTGAGGCTAGGAATAAAAAAGTTGTCATTACCTTGTGCAGCAATGAACTTGTTCTTTTCTTGGTAGCCCTGGGGTGAGAGGAATGGGATGAAGAAAAAGTGAGAACTACAAATTGGCTGGAATGCAATTCTCTAGTATGATTCCCAATCATTTAACAAAGCTTCCCTTAAGAAAACATCTAGATAATTAAGAGTTCCATTCCAGAAATAGCTTTGGAGATAGGAATCAAAGATTAGGAAACTGAAATGGTCTAGGTAGTCTTCTTAAAGTGCATAATTAGCAAATACTGACATTTGAGTACCCAAAGGCCAACTCCTAGGCAAGACCATGCTACTGATGCTTTATTTTTGTTTGTTGGGAACAGAAGCAAAGTGGTTCCTTCCAGGAATGGAGCTGGGCCCAAACTGGGAAGAACAGAGGTTTATTTTATTGAAGTGAAAAAAACTTCCTAGAAATAGTCAGTGTTTGCCAATGAGCTTCTTCATTATAGTCAGTGGGAAACAAGAAGCAAAGAGGCCTGGGTATCTCACTCCACCGATAAAGAGCATCTGGAAAACTAACAAGTGGCAGTGACTTTCTTTTTCACTCTTTATTGTCCTAGTTCTACTTCACCTCAAACTCATTGTTTAAATGCAGTGTCCAGAGTGCCAGAAAAGTGAAAAGTCATCTTGAAGGAGACATAGGAGATAGCTTCTTTGAGGAAGTTCGTTAGGGACAGAAGCCCAATGGGGGAACAAAGAGATACCATTCATCCATCTTGGCAAAACTAAAACTTGGGTCAGAAACTGTCTCTCCAAGATGACTGCCAGTGACATGCCCAGCAAGGACTTCCCACTCTTCTTGGGCTCATTCTCCCTGGCGCAGCCTCTGAACCCACAAGCCAATCAGATCTTGGCTTCCCCAAGTCAGCTTGAGTCCACAAGCCAACCAGGTCTCTGCTTACGCACCTGAGCTTGATGACAAGACTCATTCTGATTGGATGTCTGAACCTTATAAAGGAGGTAACCCACATGGCCCAACCTCTCCCTCTTCTCACCAGATTTGCTGTCTTCTCTTCTTTCTGCCCTATGATACCTGACCTGAACATCCACGTGAGTCTGTCTCTCCTTCCCAGGCTGGGAAGGGAGAATAGTACCATGAGTGGGTGTTTTTCTTATTCTTTTTAAAAATTAATTTATTTGAAACAGCGAGAGAGGAAGGGAGGGAGGGTGGGAGCTGGCGCGCTAGAGCCTCTAGCCACTGCAAACGAACTGTAAACACATGCGCTCCCTTGTGCATCTGGCTTATGTGGGTCCTGAAGAATCAAACCAGGGTTCTTAGGTTTCACAGGCAAATGCCTTAACTGCTAAGCCATCTCTCCAGCCCCTGTTTTTCTTGCTTTCTGTCTGTGTCATGCTTTAAGGGTACCCTCTCACTTTGATCATATATGTGAGAGTTTTCTTTGATCTCTAAGTCCTTCACTCTTCTCTTTTCTTTCTTCTTTCTTCCTAACTTCGAGGTCTCACTTTGGTAGAATTCACTATGCAGTCTCAGGATGGCCTTGATCTCATGACAATCCTCTTAACCTCTGCCTCCTGAGTGCTGGGATTAAAGGTGTCCAACTCCACACCCAGCTGTCCTTCATTATTTCTTAATCCTCTCTGGTCTGTTATTTGAAGGGGCTTCTACGTTTCATCGTCAGTGTGTGTGTCTGTTTCAGCCATTTCCTAGATACCAATTCCCCTAAATAAACCTCATGAATTATGATTTATCTTTAAATAAACAGTATTTCATAATTTAGCCTGCTGGAGTTTATTTATTTTTTAATTTTTTGTTTTTCAAGGTAGGGTCTCACTCTAGCCCGGGCTGACCTGGAATTCACTATGGAGTCTCAGGGTGGCCTTGAACTCACAGCAATCCTCCTAACTCTGCCTCCCTAGTGCTGGGATTAAAGATGTGCACCACCATGCCCGCCTTGGAGTTCATTTTTTGTCAGTTTTGTGTTAATATGATAAGGGCCCAAAGTTGGGGCTCGTAAGTTTGGGGACTCACCTGGAACCCCCAAATCCTGTATCAACCTGACTTAAGGACTGCGAATCAATCTCTTTAAGCACTCTGAAGACAGTAAGATGGACAATGGAGAAGGCTTCCTTGTTAGGATTCCAGGTCACACCAAGGTGACCATGTAGCCAGACATGTAGGGCACACTTTTAATCCCAGCACTTGGAGAGACAGAGGTGGAAGATCACTGTGAGTTTGAGGCCAGCCTGGGACTACAGAGTGAGTTCCAGGTCAGCAGCTGGCTTGAGACCCTTCCTCAAAAAATTAAATTAAAATAAAATAAAATAAAAATAAAAAAACCCAAACAAAAACCAAACCAAAAAGAAAAGAAGGGACCTAAATCTAAGAAGTCATTTCTGATTCTAGTCCAAACAAGAGCAAAGAAAAGGTGCTTCCCAACACATAAAGAGAAAGCATTTACAATCAGCAATGAATAGGAAGTTAAGTTTCAGCAAATGTTTTCAATCATTAAAGGATGAAAACTAAGACAACCTTAATTGAGGATGTTGAATTCTGCTTAAGTTGTAAAGGACAATTATAATTTAAACTGGTAAGCTCTTTCTGGGCCTGGTAGCACACGTCTTTAATCCCAGCACTCAGGTGGAAGTAGGAGTATTGCCCTTGAGGTTCAAGGCCACCCTGAGACACAGTGAATGTCAGGTCAGCCTGAGCTAGAGTGAAACCCTACCACAAAAAACCAACCACTCAAACAAACAACAACAAAAAAGAAAACACAAAAAAAGGGCTGGAAAGATGGCTTGCCTGTGAAGCCTAAGGACCCTGGTTTGAGGCTTGATTCTCCAGGACACATGCTAGTCAGATGCACAAGGGGCGCATGAGTCTGGAGTTCATTTGTAGTGGCTGGAGGCCCTGGCACGCCCATTGGCTACCTATCTGCCTTTCTCTCTCTGTGTGTTGCTCTCAAGTAAATAAAAACAAACAAACAAACAACCCAAAAAAACAAAAACAAAAACCTGGTAAGCTCTTAAGAACATGTTAAGCACATCACATTTCTGCTTCATAAAAAGTCAATGACATTCTCATTGTAAATGTGGACCATGAAAAGCTTAAAAGAAATGTTGGGGCCTGAGAGATGGCTTAGTGGTTAAGGTGCTTGCCTGTGAAACCTAAGGACCCATGTTGGACTCTTCAGGTGATACAAGAGTGCAAGGTGGTACAGGTGTCTGGAGTTTGATTACAGTGGCTAGAGGCCCTGGCACACCAATTCTCCCTCTTTCATTAAAAAAAAAGAAAAAAAGGCCAGTCTGTTGGGCTTGCCGCAAAAAAGTAGAAAGCCAGCCCTAAAGTATTCTGAAGGCTGAATAATCCCAGATAATTGTAGGAGTAAGCTATATCCTACCAGTAAAAGACACACTTTGAAAGGCCTTACATGCCCTTAGAAATCTAAAGGTAAGTGAGGAGGTTCTTCCTCCTAAGACAAGGCTGCAAGTTTACTTGCCAACTGTGATGATGGATTTGTTTCATCTAGATAATCTTTGTGTTCCTCGAAGTACAGACTCCATTTTGCAGGACTGCCTTTCATAGTATCTGGGACTGCTTCCCATCCTCAGGCTTTGGCTCATGAAGACATGACTAACCAGATTTACTTGGTGTCAGGTTGTCATGTCCTGTTCTCCTTTATTTTTACTGTTGAGAACAAAGCTTATTTTTGTTTGCAGCATTTGAAAAAGCTCAAAAAAGGTTTCAGGGCTGGAGAGATAGCTTAGCAGTTAAGGTGACTGCCTGTGAAGCCTAAGGCCTCAGGTTTGATCCCCCTGAATCCATGTAGACCAGATGTACAAGGTGGCACATGCGAATGGAGTTTGCTTGCATGACTAAAGGCCCTGGTGTGCCGATCCTCTCCGTCCCTCCCTCTCTCCCTCCCTCCTTCTCTCTTTCAAATAAATACTTTAAAAAAGAGGGTCCAGGGCTGGAGAGATGGCTTAGCGGTTAAGCGCTTGCCTGTGAAGCCTAAGGACCCCGGTTTGAGGCTCGGTTCCCCTGGTCCCACGTTACCCAGATGCACAAGGGGGCGCACGCGTCTGGAGTTCGTTTGCAGAGGCTGGAAGCCCCGGCGCGCCCATTCCCTCTCTCTCCCTCTATCTGTCTTTCTCTCTGTGTCTGTCACTCTCAAATAAATGAATAAATAAATAAATTTAAAAAAAGAGGGTCCATTAATTCACATAGAAATATACATCTAGATTCAGTTTATGCATGGGAAACCTTTGGGAATGATGAAAGTATAAACAAAAGAATGTATTTTAAACTACTGAAATGATCTTAAAGAAAAAAAAAAAGACTTAGTCACTTAAGATGGGTGTGGTGGGATATGCCTTTAATCCCAGCATTTGAATGAGAGAGACAGAGGTAGGAGGATTACAGTGAGTTCAAGGGCAGCCTGGGACTCTACAGTGAATTCCAGGTTAATCTGTGCTAGAGTGAGACCTTACTTGAAAACAACAATAACAACAACAAAAAACCTTTAGTCACTTAAGAGACTTATGTGTTGGGGGGATGGCTCAGCAATTAAAGGTGCTTGTTCACAAAGCCTGCTGGCCTGTAACCTTTGTAACCCAAGTGAAGCCAAATACACAAGGTAGCACATGCATTTGGAATTCATTTGCAGCAGCAAGAAGACCTGGTAATCCCATGCTCTCTCTCAAATAAGTAAGTAAAAAATATTTTAAGAAAGGAGAGACTTATTAGAGAAAACTTGTGATGGCAATATTCCTCCCTCCTAACACAGTTGGAAAGGAGCAACAGAAGGTAGCCTACAGCTCTTCATGGGGATAACAAAGGAAAGAATGAATTCCTTACATTGATGAATGAAGCATTGATGTAATCAGAATCTGGAACCCCTTCAACAGGTGACAGGTGGACTCTAGAGTGGTCATCTAAAACAAACAAACAAACAAAAAAAAAACAAAGCAACAAGGAACTATTATTTCAGTAAATCAAATCTTTTTTTTTTTTTTAATTTATTTATTTGAGAGCAACAGACACAGAGAGAAAGACAGATAGAGGGAGAGAGAGAGAATGGGCGCGCCAGGGCTTCCAGCCTCTGCAAACGAACTCCAGACACGTGCGCCCCCTTGTGCATCTGGCTAACGTGGGACCTGGGGAACCGAGCCTCGAACCGGGGTCCTTAGGCTTCACAGGCAAGCGCTTAACCGCTACGCCATCTCTCCAGCCCTCAGTAAATCAAATCTTGTTTCTTACTGTTTCTGATGTAACCAGGCTAGCTGAGTTATCTATGCCTGTGTGCACTAGATGTGTATGTATAAAGATGTCACTCCAGTGCAATTCTTCAGGTTTCTGAGACAAAGTACAACTTTGTAGTATAGGCTAGCGGGGAAATTAAAAAAAAATTTTTTTATTAACAACTTCCATGATTATAAAAAAATGCCTCATGGTGATACCCTCCCTCACCCCACTTGCCCCTTTGAAATTCCATTCTCCATTATACCCCTTCCCCATCTCAATCAGTCTCTTTTCCTCCTCTTATGGTGTTGTGTAGGTAGTGTCAGGCACTATGAGGTCATGGATATCCAGGCCATTTTATATCTGGAGGGAGCATGTTGTAAGGAGTCCTACCCTTCCTTTGACTCTTACATTCTTTCTAGCGAGGAAATTTTAAGGTAGCCCAGGCTGCCTTTGAATTTGTGACAATCCTCTGGCCCCAGCCTCCTATGTGCTAAGATTGTAAGTGTGTGCCACCATACCCAGCCTTCCAATGCTATTATTAATATCCCAAATTTGCAAATACCTCAACTCTTATTAGGACATTATATATCTATGTATATTTATAATATGGAATACTAAACCGTCAATAAAAAAGAATGTATTCCTTGAAAGATGAACTGATAATTTATGTTAAAAGCAAATTGTTTGGCCAGGAGTGGTGGCCAGCACTCAGGAGGCACAGGAGGAGGATCACTGTGAGTTCAAGACCACCCTGAAACTACATAGTAAATTCTGGGTCAGTTTGGTGTAGAGAAAACCTATCTTGAAAGACCCCCCCAAAAAAAGTTGGGCTGAACTCAGCAGTTGAGGTGCTTGCCTGCAAAGCCATAGGACCCATGTTCGATTTTCCAATACCCATGTAAAGTCAAATGCACAAGGTAACACATACATCTGGAGTTCATTTGCAGTGGCTAGAGGCCCTGGTATACCTATTCTCTCTGTCTCCCCCCTCAAATAAATACATACAATTTAAAAAATAGTTAAAAGAAAAAATAATATTCCATTATATATATATTTTTTATTTATTCATTTGAAAGCAACAGAGAAAGAGGCAGAGAGAGAGAGAGAAAGAGAGAGACGCCTGTGCCCCTTTCTGCATCTGGCTAATGTGGGTCCTGGGGAATCGAGCCTCGAACCGGGGTCCTTAGGCTTCACAGGTAAGCGCTTAACCACTAAGCCATCTCTCCAGCCCTCCATTATATTTTTAAAGGCCATATGTAGTAGCGCATGCCTTTAATCCCAGCACTTGGGAGGCAGAGGTAGAAGGATTGCTGTTGAGTTTGAGGCCAGTGCTGAGACTACATAGTGAATTCCAGGTCAGCCTGGGCTAGATGGAGACACCACCAAAACAAAACAACAACAAAAAACAAAGAAAAAGGAAAAGAAAAAAGGAAAGACTACATCTGTGAATATACATACACAAATAACATTTAAGTGTCTTTTTTTAGTCTCACCATATAATCTGCACAGCAATATCTGATATATGCTGATTTATGGACAAATTACATATAAGTACCCCAAGCTATAAAAAATTTAAAAGCGTGACTTTTTTTAAAGCCAATATAAAGCATAAATATGAAAAAAAAATTCTAGACACTATTGGCCTAGAAAAATACTTGTTAAATAACTGATCAGCAGTGATTTAATTTTGGGAAAGAGTTACAGAGAATTCTGCATCTCAGTATCTTTCAATAAGCACTGTAAAACAAAACCACACAACCTCCTTCCTACCTGGTCTGTCTTCTTGGCCTCCAACAAAAACTGTGTTACACCACTCCAACTGACTTTGTGGGGTTATTTGGGGCGCCATAAAAGCTCTTTCAGCACCCACCAAGCCCTGACCCTGTTCTTTTAATTGCCTTCCTATGACCAGATGCAAGATTCTTTCCATCCTCAGAAAATCTAGCCAGAAATATAGTTTCATATCGCATCCCAAGAAAATCAGTAAATACTCACAAGGCAAGATGTTTACGTATCGATTTTTTTCCTTATTTTCCTCTTTGGAGGCAGCCTCACAGGTGGCCTGTATAGGACAAGCAGGAAGAGCCTGAAAGGTTAAGAGAAATTAGGGGAGTTATTAATAGGGATAAACCTCAAACATGAAATCCGCTTCACCAAACTCTGGCTGGGCAACAAGTTAGTTCTGTGTTTTTCTGAGAAGACAGGGAATAGAGGACAGATCCAGTTGAATATCTGTGGCCCAACATAGAGAATCTACCTTTTCCTAAATAGCTGCTAAATCCTCAAGAACTTCCCCAAAGGGAAGAATGCTTTTTTTTTTTTTTTTTTTCCTGAAGTAGGGTCTCACTCTAGCCCAGGCTGACCTGGAATTCACTGTGTAGTCTCAGGGTGGCCTTGAACTCATAGCGATCCTCCTACCTCTGCCTCCCAAGTGCTGGGAGATTAAAGGACTGCATCACCACACCCGGCCTTAATGTTCTTTATATGAGCATTTTGGTAGGGTCTGGTATAATGCTGGGCCAAAATAGACTAGTCCTGTAAATTGAAAGGGGGCTATCATGAAAAACAGCTCACTTAGAGGGAGATAGGTAGCACTGGAGAGAGGCAGTCAGACAGGAAGGCCCATAGAAGAAATATGAATCTTAATTCTGCTCACCAAATAGACATAACAAATGGTGGCTGCTTAACATCACATTCACCCTGCTGCCTACAGCAGCTGCTTCAGAGCTGGAATTACTCAGTTCTGCGCAGAGTTCGGGCTGGCCCCTTCTGGATACTGCACCCAGGTGTGCTGACTTCTGGATTCAGCCCTGGACCCAGGATAAAAAACCTGGCTGCTCATGAGGTTCCCCCCCCTTTTTTTTAAGCTCCTTTGCTGTTCATCTCCCAGCACTCAAGGTTTCCACCAGTAAGATTTTGTCCTTCCCACCCTGACAGCTTGACTGCTGTTAATGTGGGAAGGAATGATGTGTTGTTGACTTACTTTTTTTTTTTTTCTTTTCTAGGTAGGCCCACTCTGGTCCAGGCTGACCTGGAATTAACTACATAGTCTCAGGGTGGCCTTGAACCCACAGTGGTCCTCCTACCTCAGCCTCCCAAGTGGTGGGATTAATAAAGACATACTCCATCACACCTGGCTTGTTGACTTATTTTTTAAAAAATACTTTATTTTTATTTCTCTGAGAGATACAGAAATAGGCAGGGAGAGAGAGATAATGGGCATGCCAGGGCCTCCAGCCACTGCAAACAAACTCCAGACGTGTGCACCCCATTGTGTATCTGGTTTACGTGGGTTCTGGGGAATCGAACCTGGGTCCTTGAGCTTTGCAGGCAAGTGCCTTAACTGCTAGACCATCTCTCCAGCCCTTTATTGACTTTTTTTTTAAATTGACTTATTTTTAAAGCCTCTTTTATTTTTTTTTTTCATGGTTTTTTTCCTAGTTCTGTGGACTTTCATATTGGTCCTTAGATCATGTGGATGTACCCACTCCTCACCTTTTAGTTTCTGGACTTGATGGAATAAAATGTAATACTTTACTAAAATAATCCTTCTTACTCTTTCTTTGTGTCAGTTCTTTGGTAAAGCTGACACAAGCTCGGGTTTGGGGTTTGTGTTTTTGTTTATTTGTTGCATTTTGAGGTAGGGTCTCACCTGATCCAAGCTGACCTGGAATTCACTATGTAGTCTCAGTGTCGCCTCAAACACACGGTGACCCAACTACCTCTGCATCCCGAGTGCTGTGATTAAAGGCATGCACTACCACGCCCAGCTTGGGGTTTATGTTTGAACCCCCAAAATTAAGTTCCATCTCATTAACCACCATGCAACTATGAGATGTAACTCTGAGTGAACCACTCTTGATAGAAGCTAATTTAGGCTCTCTTTAGGCCCTTAGACAGTCTGTCAGATAGGGATGGTATCCAGCCTTTAACATTATATGGCAAGGAAGCAAGGACTGGTACATAGTACCAGACATTCACACAGACATAATTGGGAAGCAGAGTAGCTAGAAGAGGTGACATTGAATACATAACGGTTTTAGAAAAAATGCAACTTGGCTAGCATAAGAAGTAATGTAGGCAAGCATAATGTGTCATGACATCAGAAGCCTGGTTGTATGAATTTAAGCAAATCTGTTAACTTTGAAAGCCTGTATTTCCTTATCTTCAACACTGAGATAGTAATACCTGCCACATAAGAAATTAATAAGAAAGCTGGGCATGGTGGCACATGCCTTTAATCCCAGCATTCGGGAGCCAGAGGTAGGAGGATTGCCGTCAGATTGAGGCCACCCTGAGACTAGTGAATTCCAGGTCAGCCTGAGCCAGAGTAAGATCCTACCTTGAGAAACCAAAAAGAAAAAAAAAAAGAAAGAAAAATTAATAAGATAAATTGGCATTCAAAATATCAATTTTATGAAAGTGAGGTGCTAAATTTTATTTGAGCTAGTCTCCTCTTATATATTCCATATATTCAAAACTAAGAAAGCAAAACAGTAACTAGTTTAGCATCCCAATTAGGACAATCTTTCTGATAAGTAATGTTTCATGAGTTGTAAAAAAATAGCCAGACATAGAAGAAAGCTGTGAGTTTGAAGCTAGCCTGGGGTTTCAGAGTAAGTTCAAGGTTAGCCAAGCTAAAATGAGACTCTGTCTGGACAAACTTAACAACTCCACTTCTTTTTTTTTTTTCAAATTTTTTTTTATTTATTTATTTGAGAGAGACAGACACAGAGAGAAAGACAGATAGAGGGAGAGAGAGAGAATGGGCGCGCCAGGGCTTCCAGCCTCTGCAAACGAACTCCAGACGCGTGCGCCCCCTTGTGCATCTGGCTAACGTGGGACCTGGGGAACCGAGCCTTGAACCGGGGTCCTTAGGCTTCACAGGCAAGCGCTTAACCGCTAAGCCATCTCACCAGCCCAACAACTCCACTTCTTAGAATCTACTCTAAGAAAACAAAAATGTCTGTGTTAACTCATTTAGAATGTCCCAAACTGAGAAAACCTGAGTATTCGGCATCAGAGGAACAGTTAAGTACATTGTAGTTTGTGTATTACTTTTCATTCATTCTTTTAAAATATACATACTATATAGCAATTATGCTTGGTAATAGCAACAGTGGTAAGTAAAACATATACCCAGTTCTTGCCCCCATGTACAATACAGACTTGTGGGAAGACATTAAACTAATAATGCAAGTAAACATATAATTACATACCATAATAAACTTGGATGGTGGTTAAAATTAATAAGTGGCCTAGAATTCTATTAAGGTATCAGAAAATTTAGATTAAGGGCATTGTTATGTAAAGGATGAACTTTTTTAGAGCTGGGTATGGGGAGGCAGAGGTAGGAGAATTGCCATGAGTTCGAGGCCACCCTGAGACTACATCATGAATTCTAGGTTAGCCTGGGTTAAAGTGAGACCCTACCTCAAAAATCCAAAAAAAGCTGGGTGTGGTGGCTGGCGCACACCTTTAATCTCAGCACTTGGGAGGCAGAGGTAGGAGGATCAACATGAGTTCAAGGGCACCCTGTGATTACATTGTGAATTCCAGGTCAGCTTGGACTAGAGTAAAACCCTACCTCAAAACACAAAAAAACAAACAAAAATAAAAATAAGGGCTGGAGAGATGACTTAGCGGTTAAGCGCTTGCCTGTGAAGCCTAAGGACCCCGGTTCGAGGCTTGATTCCCCAGGACCCACGTTAGCCAGATGCACAAGGGGGCACATGCGACTGGAGTTTGTCTGCAGTGGCTGGAGACCCTGGCACACCCATTCTCTCTCTTGCTCTCTGCCTCTTTCTCTGTCACTCTCAAATAAATAAAATAAACAAAAATATTATAAAAATAAAAATAAAAAGGGATAAATTTTAAAAAATCATTATTACATTTAATCATTGAAAAAGAAAAGTACAGAGAGCTTTTACTAGGAGGGGCTAGGAAGTATACATGGAAGTAGGGGAAAGAGTTCCATCTACCCATATCACCCCAGTAGGGCTGAGATGGGGGGGCATTTACTGGGGCAGGGAACTAGAAATTAAGGAGGTACCAATCTAAAACAGAAGGTTTGGGCTGGAGGGATGGCTGGTGGTTAAGGCACTTGCCTGCAAAGTCAAAGGACCCAGGTTCGATTCCCCAGATGGACAAGGAGGTGCATGCGTCTGGAGTTCATTTTAAGTGGCTAGAGGCACTGGCACACCCATTTCTCTCTCTCACTATCTCAGTCAAATAAATAAATAAAGAAGGCTTGCCCACTTAGTAAGGATCAATTATAACCTTATTGTGGTGGGCTTTAACTTTAGCTCAGGTGACTGGTGTGGACTCAGGAGGCTTAGTAAGGGACCAGCCATGACACCAAATTTTGGGGCTAAACTTAACTGACCACATTGCCATGATCAGATTTCGATACTAGGAAATGGGAACTTCCTCCCAGGGAGAAGCTCAAATTGTTTATGGAAAAACATAGTTAGGTAATTCCTTTCACATAAGGAGAGGAGAGACCCTTCTCTGTTATCTAGTAAAGTGGAGATTACAAGGGCAAACTTAAGGACATTTCTACTTTTTTTTTTTTTTCAAGGTAGGGTCTCACTCTAGTCCAGACTGATCTGGAATTCACAATGTAACCTCAGGGTGGCCTCAAACCCACAGCGAGCCTCCTATCTCTGCCTCCTGAGTGCTGGGATTAAAGTCATGCATCATCACACCTGGCTTATTTCCACTTTTTATTTTCGGTGGTCCAGTCACCCTAAACTACCTAACAAAGCTACCTGACTCCCTCTCTTGAGAAGACACTCTTAACTGCTGTTAGAGGGAAGAGGGCAATGATATCAGTCTTAATCTACTTCTGATTGGGGTCATGGAAATATGGCAATGAAGAATCTTGGGGGGAGGCAGGGTTCTAAAGGCTTGAGAGAGAAACCTGTGAGTTAGTCAGATGTCCCATTGCCCTTGGAATACAGATTTCTTTTTTGACCTGGCATTAAAAAAAGGATTGTAGGGCTGGAGAGATGGCTTAGCAGTTTAGGCACTTGCCAGTGAAGCCTAAGGATCCATGTTTGACTCCCTTGATTCCACATACTCGAGATGCACAAGGTGATGCATACACAAAATCTCACATGCACACAAGGTGGTGCACACATCTGCCTTCTGATTACAGCACCACAGTGCTGAGATGAAGTGACAGAGGAGTGCTCAGCACTGAAACGTCTCTATCACACCATTCAAGGCTCAGGGTCCACTGTGGAAGAGGCGGCGGAAAGAATTACAACATGTTCCTCCAGACACAAAATGGCCTCGATATCCATGACCTCACAGTGCCTGACACTACCTACATATGACTATCATAATAGGAGGAAAAAATGATGACATGAAAATTAAAGAGAGACTGATTGAGAGGGGGAAGGAGAATAATGGAGAGTAGAGTTGCAAAGGGAAAATGGGGGGGGG